>NW_024870855.1:675416-1275833 GCF_019054845.1 Dipodomys spectabilis | reverse complement strand
ATTCATTTTTTTTTGTCAGTCATGAGGCTTGAACTCTGGGGCTTAGCACTGTCTCTGAGCTCTTCGGCTCAAGGCAAGTGCCCTACCACTTGAGCCACAGCACTACTTCAGTTTTCTGGTGGTTAATTGGAGATAAGAGTCTCATGGACTTTCCTGCCCAGGCTGGCTTTGAGCTGTGATCCTCAGATCTCAGCCTCCAGAGTAGCTAGGATTACAGGCATTAGCCACCAGCACCCAGTGTGTCTATTCATTTTTTGTTAAAAATAAAAATGGGTCAGAGGCTTGGCTTAGTTGGTAGAATGCTAGCAATTGAGTAAAAGCATCAGGTACAGAATTTGAGTCCCAGGCTTGGACCTAAGAAAAGATGGCAGAGGGAAGAGTCTAATATTACATGCCTCAGGCATGTAATACATTTTGCATATTCATTTTCTTGTGAAAAATAAAAACAAGGGGTTGGAGGCCTGGCTCAGTGGGTAGAATGGCAGCCAATGAGTGAAATCGTCAAGTACCAAGTTGAAGTGCTGGTATAGGACCTAAAAAAAGAAAAAAGAGAAACAAAAGCTGGGCATGGTGGCTAAGGCCTGCACTCTTAGCTACTTGACAGACTTAGAATGATTTATGGTGGTTTTATATTACAGGCAAAAAAAAGTCAGAAAGCTGCCTAAAATTAATTTTCATTTCCTTCTCAGTCCAGAAGAGGTGGGCTGGAGGATTGAGGCTGCCTAGTGACAAACAGGAATTCTTAGAAGCCTCAATCACATTGGTGAACAATGGCTTTGCATGGCCCTGCAATTATAGAAATTTAGTGTTGCTTGTATTTCTGGCACTACCTATGACTCTCATCTGTAACAAGAAGAAAGCTTTGGGGCAGACTGCTATTTTATGGCAGGTACATGTGACCATGTCTACTTCCTGACCGGCAGCTTAGAGACCCACACAAAATGCTCCATGATTGCCCATCTCTGCTTTTCTCGCAGCTTATGTTCCCCCACAGTGCTGGTAAAATAGTACCCGGACTTTCGTAACCAAACTTGTCCTCAGTTGAAATTTAAATTTTAACTTGTGTTGGGTGCCAGCATGCTTCACACCTGTAATCCTAACTACTCAGGAGACTGAGATCTGAAGATCACAGTTCAAAGCCAACCCAAGCAGGGAAGTCTATGAGATTCTTATCTCAAATTACCAAAAAGCTGGAAGTGGTAGAGCATCAGCTTTGAATGAAATTGCTTTGGAATAGCAGCGTCACAATTAATCTATTGAATTTCAACTTGAACTATTCCCCCCAGATCCCTTACACACACAAAACGTGGCTGCTTCAAGATACTTACTCGCGCTGCTGGGCGGTAGCAGGCTTGCTGTGGTGGATATACCAGTCTGGCAGGGAGTAGGTCACAGGAGAACCTTTCCTGCTCCCAGGAACAAAGTGGGTCAGCAAATCTCAAAGAGAAAGGGACAGAGCTGTGTGTGATCCTGCTGTCCTGTGTGGTATCACTAGCCCTCACCAAGGGGAGCTGTGCCATCGCCCTGGGGTGGCCTCTGGGCTGAGCCACTACCAGAGCATCTCTGAGGCTCCCCTGCCTTGGCACAGGCAGACAACTGAGGATCCTGTTTGGCCTCAGACAGGAGACATTGCTCATGCACCCCCCACCCCCACCCCCTCCCTCTCTAGCATGGATCTGTATAGTACATCTCAGCCATAGTCCCCACTGGCATGCAGTCTCCACAGACATAATTTCCCAGAGCCCATGCTTCCATTCTTCCAGTGCTTGCTGCTCCCCAACCCTTGGCGGCTCTCCCAGGCCAGTCTCCCCTCACTGTCCTCCTTCTCCAGCTGCTTCCAGGAAAATCTGCCCTCCCCAGGCTCCCAGATGGTGAGTCCCCAGGAGGGATTTAATCATTTAATTTGGAGCCAACTTGGGAGGCATAGCACATGGGCTCCATCTCAGACTCAGGCCAGCTCCAGACACATGAGCCCAGCTTTCTGACTCCGGTCCCTCTCCTCCTGGCTATCAAAGGGCAGCTGGTAGAGCTGGAGGCATGGCTCAGTGGTAAAAGTGCCTGCTTTATAAGCACAAGGCCCCGAGTTAAAAACCCCAGTACCATGGATATTTAATTTCCCATTTTGCAGCTTGAAAACCTTTTTCATAGTTTAATACTTTAAACTTAGAGAAAACTTAGAGGAATAAGATGAATTCTTCTATACCTTCCAACCAGACTCTCTCAGTGCTACTTCATTATACTTGATTTCTTTCTCTGTCTGCCTCTCATTACTGTTACTGTCATTATAGTACTTCACACTGTTGGGCCTGTTTTGCAGAAGGCCACAACTCCACCTCTGGGCTTTGGTGGATGTATTCAAGACAGTTCTCATGTCATCACATTGTGATGACCAAACTCAGAACATGGGCAGTGATGTAATACTCCCATCTCATTTTAGGTATTACCAAATTTGGCCAATTTTTCCACTAATTTTATTTTTTGACCAACAGCAGGGGGAAGTGGATCTTAAAAAGAGATGTCTAGCCCTTGTCCCACCTGCTGCAAGCCTAATCAATCAAGAGGATTGGTCTGGGTATTTACTTATTTTTGTGTCACTACTGGCACTTGAACTCAGGGCTCCCATTCTTGCTTAGCTTTCTTGCTTAAGGCTGCCACTTAACCTTTTGAGCTATACCTCCACTTCTGGCTTTGTGATGGTTAATTGGAAATAAGAGTTTTCCCAGGCTGGCTTTGAACTGTGATCTTCAGATCTCAGCATTCTGAGTATTTAGGACTACAGTCATAAGCCACCAATGCCCAGCTTGGTCTAGATTATTTAAAATTGAAACTATGGAAATCTTATTCCCATCTTCCCTAGGATATTCTGAGCAAGGGTAATGGCACCCAGAGGAGAAATAGTGTCTAGATGTCATCTACCCCAAAGGTAGACTGTGTCGTCCCTTAGCCCTCTGAATGTCTATTGAACTCAGTATGCCTCCATCTTTAGTATGGTCAAATATTTAGTGAAAAATCTTGTATAAAAGTTGATTTTCATCAAAGATTGCACATATCCTAACATACTCATGAGCCTAAATTCCCAATGGCATTTGGCAAAGGTTAGAGCTTTTTATAATAGATTCTTGGGAGACTTGAAGTTTGAATTTAGGGCCTAAGCACTTTTGAGGCCGGTGCTCTACCATCTGAGCCACACCTCCAACTCCTAGAGCAAATTTTTACACAGATGAGATGAGGAACAATGTCCCCTCCTTGCTTTCCATGATGGAGCATGCTAGGGGCTTACCAGGTCTGCCACCTTGCTTTGCAAGCTTCACGTATTCCGAGTCTGTTTCTTTTATCCAGTACCTCCGCATCCCAGGCAAGTGCCCATTTTGTGAGTCGCCCAATTTGCTGAGCCCTGGAATCTGAGATGCTGGTGGGGCATCCATGGCCTTCTCAGAGCGCTTCGCAGGCAGGTGGTAATACCAATCTAGATAGAAGTGAGGCCAGCTCACTGCCATGCTGGGCTGCAGGACAGCCACGCAGAGGAGGGCTCTCTGGTCCTTCCCCATCTGTCTGCTGTGGATATCACTGCACAAGCCACACAGCAACAGAGCCAGTTTTTCTGTGTGCTGGTACTTGGGCTTGAACTCAGAGCCAGGGTGCTAACCCCTTAGCTTTTTCACTCAAGGAGGGTGATGCTCCACCACTTGAGCCTCAGCTCCACTTCTGGTTTTTGCTGGCTAATGGGATTTACAATCTCAGGACTTTCAAACTGGTCCTTAGATCTCAGCCTCTTGACTAGGTACGATTCCAGATGTGAACCCCCGATGCCCAGCCATGGGATATGATTTGATAAACATACTGCATTGAAACACTGAGATAAACCAGGTACTGGTGGCTCACACCTGTAATCCTAGCAACTCATGAAGCTGAGATCTGAGGATGATGGTTCAAGGCCAAGCAGGAAAGCTTGTGAGACTCTTGTTTCCAATTAACTACCCAAAAGCAGGAAGTGGAGCTGTGTCTCAAGTGGTAGAGCATTAGCCTTGAGCAAAAAACGTTCAGGGATAGGGCTCATGCCCTGAGTTCAAGCATACTGGTATATACACAAGAAGGAGAAGAGGAGAAGGAGGAGGAAGAGGAAGAGGAAGAGGAAAGAGGAGGAGGAGGAGAAAAGAAAGAAAGGAAGAAAGAAAGAAGAAAGAAAGAGAAAGAAAGAAGGAAGGAAGGAAAGAAAAGGAAGAGGAAGAGAAGGAGGAAGAAAGGGAGAAGGGGAGGGGGAAGGGGAGGAGGAAGACGAAGGAGGCGAAGGAAAAGAAGAGGAAGAAGTAGAAGCCCACTGAGATATAAACTGTGTTACAGAAACAACAGCCTGATTGAACATGTTTACCCATTTTCTTAGAGCAGCAGAAAGCAGATCAGGGTGAGGCCAAGATGCCCCACCTATTGAAGAGCAATACTGAGAAGCCACCGGCCAGGCCACCTCCCATGCTGCCTAGTGCCCACACCGGCCTCTGGCAGTGGCTCTACTAAAAACTGTAGAGGCCACAGGTGAAAGGTGTCAGGGTCTGGTGTCCACTGAAGAGAGCAAGGAGGGAAGGATGAGGTGCTTACTTGCCCAGACTCATCATAGGTTAGGGATAGCATTTTAAAGATCCCTAAGGACTGTTTAGTGGGAAAGATTGAGTTGAAGCATGATGATTATAAATGGTAGGATTTTTCTCATCAAGAAGAAACTGGGTGCAGTAGCTCAGGGGAAACAGAAAGGAGAAGGAAATGGAGGAGAGCTTGTCCTCTGACCTCCATGGTGACGTGGGCCCCATGCAGGAAAAAAGAGGAGCTGAGCATGGGCCCAGTGGGGTAAGGAGGCTCTCCAAGCCTTGAGGGGATGGTGCCTAGGATAGATGTTGCCACCCAGCTGAGGACCAGCCACGAGACTCCCTGGAGGGATTTAGTCACAGGCTGGGGAGCTCATATCAAGAGCTAGAGGGAGCTTGGTGCTGGTGGCCTGTGATTCTAGCTGCTCAGGAGGCTGAGATCTAGGGATTGTGGTTCAAAGCCAGCCCAGGCAGGAAAGTCTATGAGACTCTTATCTCCAGTTAACCACCAGGAAACTGGAAATGGATCTGTGGCTAAAGTAGTAGAGTGCTAGCCTTGAGCAAAAGTACACATGGACAGCACCCAGGCCCTGACAAAAAAGAACTAGATGGGTTAGCAAAAATCCCAAAGGCCTAGAGTTATTAGTACTTATTTATGACCTCACAGAGAGAAGAGATGTGGGGCGTTCAGGCTGTGGGTGCTTCAGATAATTCCTTCCACCTGAAATGAATTAGGCAGATGCTCGAAATAAGAGCCCACAAACTATTTTACAGCTGATTGAACACAAAATCTAGGAAAAGCAAAATAAAAAGGTATAACTCATGTGGCACACTCACTGGGTGTATTTAATAGCATCTATCAGCATGTACTGACATAGATTTAGAAAACTCACAATCAGACACAATGCCTGGTGTGTGGTAGATGGGATGGCAATTTTATGTGTTCATTCGGCTGGAGCACTGTACCTACATAACAGACATCATTCTAGATGCATTTGTGAAGGTAATTTTGAGATGAGATTCATACTTAAGTCAGTGGACTTTGAGCAAAGCAGATGGCCCTCCAAAATAGGGATGAGCCTAAATTTAACAGTTAAGGTCTAATTAAAAAGAATGCGATCCCCCAAGGGAGAGTGAATTCTGCCTGCAGATGGACTTCAAATCTGAAATGCAACTTATTGCCTCCCCTGGTCTCCAGCTCACCACAGATTTCATATTTGTTATTCTCTACCCATGAAAACCAAGTCTTTAAAATAAATCTCTGGGCTGGGAAGGTGGCTCAGTGGTAGAGCACTTGCCTTGCATGCATGAGGCCCTGGGTTCGATTCCCCAGCACCACATAAGCAAAAAGGAAAAAAAGCCAGAAGTGGCACGGTGGCTCAAGTGGTAGAGTGCTAGCCTTGAGCTGAAGAACTAAGGGACAGCACCCAGGCCCAGAGTTCAGGCCCACGACTGTACCCCCCAAAAAACCCAAAACAAACAAACAAAAAAACAAAATAAATCTCTGTGTGTGTGTGTGTGTGTGTGTGTGTGTACACGTGCGCTAAATGTGCTGGCTGACCAGGATTCTTCAGAAGCAGAGTACTGAATATACCAATTAACCATAGTACACAAACCAAGTCATCCTGTGAATCTTTCTGAAAGTTTAGCATTGACTTTGTACTTGGAACCACAACTGCATGAAAATGAGTGGTATTTAACCTGGAAAATCTTTTAAATAACTGAAGGATACTAACCAGATAAATCGGCTCCTTTCTTAAAAAGAAGAAAAAGAAGAAAGGAGAATGAAAAAAGTTTAGAAAATGGCACAAAGATCAGAGAAAATCAATTTAAGGATTAGGAATCAGAGTTTAACAGCTCAAATATTCCTCCTTTAGAAGAAGGGCATTCAGTTTGTACTTTATTTTTCCTCTCTCTGTTTTGCTTACTAATTAATCCACAGAGAACAGTGTGTCTCCTATCCTCTCATTACTGGAAGATTTGGACAGGCATTGAATTCTAATCCATCTCTAAATGTATGCAAAGGAGGAGAGCTCATAAGTGAGGGCTCAAGTTAGAAATAACAAACTCTCACAACCTAACAGAGAGACAGACAGACAGAGACAGAGACAAAGACAGAGAGACAGAAACAGAGAGAAAGTTAAAGGGATCTTTTAGCTTTTATCACATTTGTATAACATTAGACCATTTACTGTCTGATTGCTTTTCTTTCTATGACTTTCCCTTCATACTCATAAGCTGTATAGTAGCTTATTTTCGTGTGTGTGTGTGTGTGCGCGCGCGTGTGCGCGCCAGTGCTAGGTGCTGTCCTTCAGTTTTTTTTGCTCAGGGTTAGCACTCTACCATTTCAACCACACCTCTACTTCCTGATCTTTGCTGATTAATTGGAGATAAGTGTCTTACAGACTTGTCTGTGATCCTCAGATCTCAGCCTCCTGTGTAGCTAGAATTACAAATGTAAACCACCAGTGCCTGGCTTCCCTTATTTGATCATTGAAGAAATACAGACTATTGAGAAAGAGAGTCAAACTTAAGATCACCTTGCTCTTCTGGTGCTGCTTTATCTAGTCTGTGAAGCCTCAAACAGCTTGGTGTATAATATATGCTGCAGTTTCCTGGTCAAAAAATAGGATGGCAATCCCTGAGAGGTGTCTAGTGAGGTTCAATGTACAAGTGTATATAAAGTACTGGGAGCAGTGCCTGGCACATGTTAGTATCTATTAGTGGTGTTCATATAGATGAGACCTCTACCTAAGGCATCAAGAAATCACATACACCGGGCACCGCTGGCTCACACCTGTAATCCTAGGTAGGTACTCAGTACACTGAGATCTGAAGACTGAGGTTTGAAACTAGCCAGGGCAAGAGAGTCACTGAAATTCTTATTTCAAATTAATTACTAAAAAATCTGGAAACAGAGCTGTGTCTCAAATGGTAGCATACTAGCTTTGAGCACAAAAGCTTAAGGACAGATCTGGAGTTTGAGCCCCAGGACTGGCACAAAAAAGAGAGCAAGGAGAGAGTGGGGGAACAAATCCCATGAAGCTGTGCATAGTGGCTCATGCCTGAAATCCTAGCTACTGAGTTCTAAAGATCCCTGTTGGAGGCCAGCATGGGCAGACAAAACTGGAAGTGGAGGAGTGGCTCAAATGGTAAAGCACCAGTCTTTAGCAAACATGCTCAGCAAGAAGAGGCCCTGAGTTCAAGCCCCATTATTGAGAGAGACAGACAGAGATCTAGATCGATCACAGGAAGACAGGAAGGCTCCAAAAGCCAAAGCAAGAGATATGAACAGGCCAGACCTGATGAACAATGCACCACCCCCAACTGGGTTTCCAGCACAGCCATGGCACCACCAACATTGGTCACAGTCAGCGCCCTGACTGTGCAGTTAAGTATGGAAGGGTCATATTTTGTTTTCCTTCTGAACAGACTGTGCAGATGCGGTTGGCTCAACTGATCCCTCTCAGCTTAGCCCTCTTCTCTACTGTCTGTCTCCAAACCTTCTGACTATGCAGAGTAAAAACAAAACCAACAAATAAAAAATGAAAGACAGCATATGAGGCTTCTTCCTTTCCCTCTCAGCTTCAAACTGTGTAATAAGAAGCCCTGGACTTCCACCGGATTCGCCTTTCTCGTATCTAGCTGTTTGAAGCAAGAAACATTTAATTTGGTTGAGTCCTAAATTAGAAACAAAAGCTAGGGAGTCAATGGGGCTGTGCAGCTGAGAAAGTTCCTTAATCAACATTCAGGAAAACAGCATGAGCGTTACACTGGGTTAATTTACGACCCAAACATTTCCAAAAGGTTCTTATCCATAGCACCAAACCAAAAAAAAAAAAAAAGGGAGGGAGTGACGGGGGGGGGGGGGGGGGGGGGCGGCGGCTCGGATCGCTCCAACAACCCCCAATCCACACTCACCGCAGGGAGCGTAGCGGTGAGTGGTGCTCTGCACTTCCTTGCTGGTATTCCTCATGGCCTGGCGCTGGGAGCACTTCCAGAGGAGCCCGGGGTTCTGGGGTTAGCTGGGCTCTGCCGGCCCCACCCGCTGGTAGCTGCTGCCGAAGAAGCGAAGTCCACGCCCCCTCCCCGTCTTCCGGCCTCCACCTGACACACCTGCACACGCCTCCGGATCGGCGAGCAATGCACATACACGCAGGGCACGCTGGAGGCAGAGCAGGGGCGATCAGGCCGGAGGCACAGCGGGCAGGGGGTACGGGGCACGGGGCTCAGAGGGCAGGGGGCACAGCGGGCAGGGGGCAGGGGGCTCGGGGCTCAGAGGGCAGGGGGCTCAGAGGGCAGGGCGTTCAGGGGCGCGGGGCACAGGGGCGCGGGGGCACAGGGGCACGGGGCACAGGGGCACGGGGCACAGGGGCACGGGGCACAGGGGCGCGGGGGCACAGGGGAACGGGGCACAGGGCCGGGGGCACAGCGGGCAGGGGGCAGGGGCTCGGGGCTCAGAGGGCAGGGCGTTCAGGGGCACGGGGCACAGGGGCACGGGGCACAGGGGCACGGGGCACAGGGGCGCGGGGCACAGGGGAACGGGGCACAGGGGAACGGGGCACAGGGCCGGGGGCACAGCGGGCAGGGGGCAGGGGCTCGGGGCTCAGAGGGCAGGGCGTTCAGGGGCGCGGGGGCACAGGGGAACGGGGCACAGGGCCGGGGGCACAGCGGGCAGGGGGCAGGGGCTCGGGGCTCAGAGGGCAGGGCGTTCAGGGGCGCGGGGCACAGGGGCACGGGGCACAGGGGCGCGGGGCACAGGGGCGCGGGGCAGAGCGGGCACGGGGCTCAGAGGGCAGGGGGCACAGCAGGCACGGGACACAACGGGCAGGAGGCACAGCGGACACGGGACAGCCCGACACGCAGTTTGCTGGGTCCCATGCATGCCGGGCACACGGTAGGGGCGCGTCGCGACGGGTAACCAGCCGGGGCCACGCACGCAGGGTAGACCGCAGGTGTACCAAGGTCCAGCTTGAGGTCTCCACCGATTCAGGGCAGTGCCAGGGTTCACCTTCTCGCCGAGGTTCCCGGACGTGCGACCTGTGTGCCACCTGCAGCTGGAGTTTGTCCCGGGCGGGCGGCGGGGGCCAACCCCAAACTCCCAACGCAACGCGGAACCTCCACAGCACGCGTCTCCAGGGCAACGGCCGAGGGGCCGGCCGGCGGGCGCGGCGGGAGTTCTGCAAGCCAATAGGGACAGCAGCAAGCGTGACAGTAAGCCAATCAGAGCCGGGCATAGCGCGCAACCGCAATCTGCCAACTGCCGGGAGCCGCGGCGGAGCACCTTTGGTGCTGGGGGCGTGGCGAGACCTGATGGGGCGGGGACACGGGCCGGCTGACGTAGGGGGCGGACTTAGGGGGCGGGACCAGAGACGGGCGCTGGAGGTGCGGCCAGGGCTGGCGCTTGCGGCTCCTGCCGTTCGCCCATGAAAACGAGTTACTTCTGTAAACCTGGAGCGTCTACCACCATGTTTTCCAGGAAACAGTCTCACCTTAACAAAGAACATTAGTAACTGAAAATATTATGAGTCACACTTCACAAAAATGGAGATTATCTGCATGTGCTTGATAGGGCCAATAAGAGCTTTGACCCAATTCCGTGGGAGACACTTTTGTTACCCAGAAGGTTTCATATGAACCTGTCTCAATAGTGGGCATCATTACTCATCACTTGTGCTAATTACTTGTGAGAGTGAGGGATAAATGATTGGAGCATCAAAGAAACACAAGACCTTGACTTCAATCCTTGTGTGTGTGTGTGTGTTTGTAGCACCAAGAAATTAATTCATTTCCAACAACTGAGATAACCCTGAGTAGCCTTAATTTTTTTTGCTAAAATTTTTATTTTTTAATCAAGACATTTTAGCCAGGCATCAGTGATGTACACCTATAATACTAGCTACTGAGGAGATTCAATGCCAGTCCAGACATACAAGGCTATGAGACCCTTATCTCCAATTAAGCAGAAAATAAAAACAAAAATACAGAGATGGTATGGCTCACATTATAAAGATTCTGATGTGAGCTCAAGGTCCAGTACCAGGACAATAAAAATGACTTTTTTGGCTTACATGGATATTTGACCAGGTAAGCAATACAAAGTGCTGTTTCGGTTATGCAAGTATCACCTTGGAAATCAAGTGAAAGATAATATCAATGTGCAACAAGGATGAACACTGACTGTATTTTATCTAGCTGTAATATAATATGGCAAGGAATTCCAAGGATCTTCAGCTGGCTCAGTCAGGTAGGTCATCAGCACTTCATACAGCACCTCCGGAGAGCAAGACAATCCATCGAGGCACAGACAGTGAAAGGTGGACAAAAGTGTATTTACACTATTTACAGCAGAAAGGGGTCTTGAGACTATCTTGTCCTGGGTTAGATAACCCAGAGCCAAGAGCAGCCTCAACCACCAAACCTCCAAGCCTCCAATAGGCAGCCCTGACCCCCAATCTTTATTAATCGGTCTGCAAACCACCAACCCCAGACCTCCAAAGCTCCAAACCTCCAAAGGGGAAGGCTCTTCCCTTTCTTCCCCTCCTCCTCCACTGCAGGCCTCTCCACGCTCCATAGGCCTGGACTGCCCTGCTCTGGCAAGCTTTCCCCTCCTGCCGTCTCTCCTCCACTCCTTCTCTGCTGTCCCTAATGGTGATCCCCCTAGCTTCCCTCTACCTTCTCCTCTCCTCTCCTCCGGACTGAGGTTTTTCTCCTACTGCCCCAGCCTCGGAGCACGCAGCCTCTATATTATCTAGATAGGCTGTGTCCCACCCCTCCACCCCCCACTAACAGTTTCAATCCACCATTCACGCTCCTCCCCCAAGCTTCCCCCTCTCCAATCCCAATCGGCAGCTCACCATGTGGGCTCGATGACCCACCCCCTCCAGCGGCACACTCCGCCCCCTTTCCGCGGCACACTCCGCCCCCTTTCCGCGGCTTGGCCCGCCCCTTTCCTGGGCAGGGCTCTCCCCTCAGGCGTGCCCCGCGGGGCGGTGACGTCAGCCTCTCTAAGCCCTGCCCCTTCGCCTGGCCTGGTCTGTAGAGAGGTGAGGCTCGCCTCCTGATGCCCCGCCCCCTACAGCAGGCCGGGCCAGGGCGCCACACTATTGGGCCCCGCTGATATCCGGACCCTAAGGGTTATGACAACACAGCAATGCAACATATTTGTTCCTTTTATATGGAGAGGTGCTTAGGCTATCTCTCACATCACGAAGTGCTTCTGTCGTTGGAGTGTATTAGAAAACATTTGATCGTAGTAACTGAGACTGTGATGACTTAAAGGTGTCTTATCCTATTTTTTCAATTGGATTAGCAAAAGAGTGCAGGATTTACCCAAGCAAACAGGTTCCATACTAAATGAAATCCTGAAAAGAAAGCATTACTTACTTTTGAAGTGTTATGACATTGCAAGTATTTGCATATCAAACAAGAATCTAGGTAACAATGCAAATGAAAATAAGACTGAAGGATTATGAGAAAAATCTCAGTGTCTTCGCCGGGCACTGGTGGCTCATGCTTGCAGTCCTAGCTACTCAGGAGGCTGAGATCTGAGGATTACAACTTGAAGCCAATCCAGGCAGGAAAGTCCATGAAACTCTTACCTCCAAATAATCACGCAAAAGCATTAAGTGGGGCTGTGGCTCAAGTAGTAGAGTGCTAGCTTCAAGCAAAAAAAGCTCAGAGACAGCCCCTAGGCCCTGAGTTCAAGCCCTAGGACTGATACACACACACACACACACACACACACACACACACACACACACACACACACATCTCAATGTCTTTTTTCTGAGATTTGATAAGAGCCTCTTGGGTTTATCTGTGTAGGCTGGCTTTGAGCCATATTCCTTAGATCTCAGTCTCTTAAGTAGCTAGGAATTACAGGTGTGAGCCACTGGTGTCTGGCTTGCTGATAACTTTTATTGAATACAAATATTATACTTCTTACACCTTTTATACTATTAATGTCATACTTTATTAAATTTTTATTGTCTTTAAATAATTGTACAAAGGGGAGTCAATTCAACATGTTGATTGATGAGTACAATGCATCTTGATCAGTGTCACCCCTTCCATCATTCTCTCCCAATTTCTTCCAACCCCACCCATCCACTCAAGTTATCTGGCTGCATTTTCATGTTTGTACATTAAATATTATGGTTTTTATATTGTGTATTCATTTTTATATTTTATATGCAAAACATTTATATTTTATGGTATATCTATTCTTTATTGTGTAATAATTTATATAATATTTTTGCATTGTGTATTTATTAAGAAATTTCTGTAGATATAAGTGTTTTAATCCTTTTATTTTTCTAACTTGTATGCTAGAGTTAAAAGTCTACCAACTTTAGGATTACAGGTGTGAGCCATGGGTGCACGGTTTTTTGTTGTTGTGGTGTTAGTGGAGTTTGAATTTAGGACCTCGTGCTCTTGCTTAACTTTTTTGCCAAAAGCTGGTACTCTACCACATGAGCCACACTTCCACTTCCAGCCTTTTGCTAGTTAATTGGAGATAAAAACGTCTTGTTCCCTGCCGCTTACCCAGCCCCCCCCCCCCCCAGGGCTGGCTTCAAAACAGGATCCTCAGATCTCAGCCTCCTGAGCAGCTTGGATTACAGGTGTGGGCTGCTAGCTCTTTTTCTTCTCCTGTAAGGAGAAGGGGGTGTCCAGTCTTGGGGCCTGAACTCTGGGCCTGGGCACTGTCCCTCAGCTCTTCAGCTCAAGGCTAGTGCTCTACCACTTGAGCCACAGCGCCACTTCCAGCTTTTTTCTTATGGGATGCTGAGGAATCCAACCCAGGGCCTCATGCATGCAAGGCAAGCACTCTACCACTGAGCCACCTTCCCAGCCCCTGTAAGGCAAGTCTTAACAAGCTATTATATATGATGACGTCCTCAGCTTTTCAGGTATAAGAATGTTTTTATCTTGTTTCTGAAGGGTAATTGCCTAGGGTAGTGTTCTTGATTAACCATTATTTTTCTCTTTGACCACTTTGAATGTACCATTTACTCTGTCTATGCCAGTAAACTTTCTGCTGAGAAATCTGCCAATGACTCACACAGTCCACTGTATGTAGTAAGTCGCTTTCCTCTTCCTGATTTCAAAATTCTCTTTTCGTATTTTGAAAATTTGATGATAATATGTCTCTGTGCAATCTCTGTGGAGTTTATCTTAATTGATGGCTTTTAATCTTCTGAGTCTAAAGACCACACACATACATGGGAGGTTTTCAGTTATTATTTCTTTAAATAATATAAATTTAAATAATTCTTTAAAAATTATTTCTTTAAATTTCTTCCTCTTTTTTAAAAGAACTTCCATAATGTAGTAATGTATATATTTGTTCAATCATTCTGTGGGGTCTTACAGGTCCTGTATGCTTTCTTCACACTTTTTTTTTGTTATCTTTTTCTCTTCTGACTAGCTTTAAAGGACATGTCTTTGAGTTCATTGACTCTTTTGTATTCACATTTGCAATTTCAGTGCATCAAGTTGGAGTGCTCTGTAGCAATCTGGCAATGTATTCTTTTAGTCAAAGATTTATGATTAGTCCATTTTCCACTGGAATTTTACAGCTTTCTACCTGAATCCTATCCAAAAGGTACTTTTTTCCATGGTGTCTACCTAATTACTGTTTCTGGAATAGGGGAGGATTGGACCTTCTATTCAGCTGTCTTTCTAATGGTCCTCTAAATGCTTCATCCTTTAAAACAGATCAAAGTAAGATGCCATTAAGTGCTGAAATAAAATAATCACCAATTTTACACCCCAAACAACCTAGTTCTTCCTTCAATCTAGCCATTCTGTTTTTAGGTGTGCATCTAGGAACAACCTTTAAAGTGCATAAAAATATTCATTGGATATTATTGTATTGCAGAAAGATTATGCTCAGTACATAGCTATAGAAAATAGGAAAAGGGATTTGTATAGATGTAAATATGCAATACATGAAATATATAATATATATGATATAGTATTATATTACATATATTATATTGCATATGTTTATAACACTAATAGTTTACATATGTAATATATTATATATGTATGTAATATATAATAAAACACCATAGAGCAGGTAAAATGAGCATATTAGGTTATCTTGATAGATATGTCAAAATAGTAGCATATCACATATTTAAAGCAGTGAAAGTATTACACTTAATACATATATATGCAGTAAAATATTTTTTAATAGATGGGAGTGAAATGTATCAATTTTCTGGTTGTAGTTTTCTAAGAAAAAAAGGGAGATGTGACTGGGCAGTATTGGGGTTCTTCCAAAAGAAATATAAATATATACATATATATGTATATAGCCAGTCCTGGGGCTTGAACTCAGGACCTGAGCACTGTCCTCAAGCTTCTTTTGCTTCTGTTTGAGCCACAGTGTTACTTCCAGCTTTTTCTGTGATTGTGGTACTGAGGAATTGAACCTAGGGCTTCATGCATGCTAGGCAAGCCTCTACCACTAAGCCACATTCCCAGCCCCCCAAAAGAATATTGCTGATGCTTTATTAGTTTTTTCCAAAATAGCATTGAAGCAAGCACACAGAACAAGTATCCAGATTTTCTATAACAAAGCAGCAGACACATAGGGGGACCTTCAGGTTGGTATAAAATAAGGTACAATGGAAGGGAGATGAGAGCTGGATCTGTGTTCAGCACCAGCTGGGCCTGGTGGCAGATCTGCCATTATGAAGTGTCACACAGAATGATGTAATAGAAGGCCCAGAGGCTTTTCAGAATCTTCTTACTCTGATTCTCCCTCTTGCAGGAGAAACACTCATGAAATAAGACACAAATAAAAATTGTTATGTGTAGCTTCAAGTCTTCCATGAAATAGGGAAAGAGCATTTCCACTAGCTCTTTGCTCCTTGGTCAGGGGAAATGAGTGGAAGACCAAAGCCGAGGATGGGTACGCGTTTTTTCCCAAGCTGCTCAGAAGAACCCAGCAGCACTTCCAGTATTGATGACTTGCTGTCAGAGAGAGAACTCCCTGATGCGAATGGGTATGGTTTTCTGAAACAGTTTGGTTACACAGATCATATCTTTCACGACTGCTGTCTGCAAAATAACTCGTTCCTTTGTTGTTTTGAAAAAACATTTCCAACCATTTCTCTCTGGTGCTTTCTTTTCAATTACAGTACTTCCTATGGCATACCATTCTCTTTCTGTGTCAATGACATTTAGATTAATTACAGGGGATTGGGGAGAGAGTATAAAAAAGAAACCCTAACTTTATAGACCATGATAATGACAATTTGCATTGTGAATGTTAAATGTGATTGTGACTTTAAGTATCATTATCTCATAATACTGTGAAATTTGTGAAATTTATGTAATCACTTAATCTCAATAAAAATTATTAAAGAAACCCTGCCTTTTGTTTTTGTTTTTGTTTGTGCTGGTACTAGGGCTTGAACTCAGGGTCTGAGCATTGTGTTTTGTTTTATGTTAGTACTAGGGCTTCAATTTGGGGCCTGAATGCTATCCCTTAGCTTTTTCATTCAAGGCTGGCACTCTACCACTTGATCCACATCCCCTTTTTCCAGCTTTTTTGTTGATTAAGTGGAGTCTCTCATATTTTCCTTCCCCAGGCTAGCTTCAAAATCTTCAGGTCTTATCCTCCTGGGTTGCTAAGATTATAGATATGAGCCACCAGTGCCCAGTTACCATCCCTCTTAAAAAGCAGTATTGAAACCTGAGAGATTACTCAAGTTTTCTTCAAAGTACCAGCTGATGCACTTTGATGAGTGGAGCTTGATAATAGACTTCAGACTCTATTGTATTACACACTTGTATGTATTACACACTTGTTTGGAATAGTAGAAACAATTTCATAAATGGATACATATTTTGAGCTAATAACTATGTTTCCTTTGACAAAATGTTACCTGAAAGCCGACAGGGCCAAATGGCCACTTAGCTGGGTCAATCAAAGTTACTGTCCATCCAAGTTGACCACTAGAATATAATAACACAAGAGAGATGGGTGACGACAATGTTGTCAGACACTTTGTACCCATATGCTCTTTTGTAGAATGAGAACTTCTTTGTACAACTATTTAAAGATGATAAAAAAAATTAAAAAAAGAAAATAACACAGCCATTTCAATAGTACCAATGAAGCACTTGTATAGACACAAAAATATCAAGAAAAATTAAGAGATTTCTATAGATTCGTCAGGACAGGAAGAACAGCATCTGAACAAAAATCAATCGGGCTCACCTTAAATGGCCAAGTCCTGAGGCTGGGTGAAGGCCTAGGAGGGTTTTTTCGGGGGGAGGTGGTTGGAAAGGAAAGAGATAATGAGAGAGAGGGAGAGACAGACAGAAACAGAAACAGATACAGAGAGTGAGACAGAGGCAGAAACAAACCTTTTGTAGTTATAGTGATGTAATCACGAATCATCTTCATTTAATTCAGCCCATAAGAGAGGCCATATCTAGGTGCTGGTGTCTTACCCCTGTAATCCTAGCTACTCAGGAGGCTGAGATCTGCTAATTACAATTTGAATCCAGTCTGGGCAGAAAAGTATATGAAACTACTATTTCCAGTTAAAAAACAAACACAAAATATCTCCCCCAAAAAATCAAAACAAAACAAAAAAACAGAAATGGAGGTGTGTTCCAAGTAGTAGAGTACCAGCCTAAGTCAGAACTTGGATAGGCCATGAGTTCAAGGCTCAGTACCAGCATACATATACAAAAAAGAGTCTGTAATACTTCTACCTGAGGTTCTTTAGACAGTGAACCCTCCACCACTCTCCATGTGACCAGTACTATTTAAATGGAATTTGGTTTGAAGCAGAAAGTGGGTTGGGAAAAGTCCACTCTGCTGCAGCAATGACCTGTTATTCTGGCTGGTGGTCATCAAGGTTGATTTATGGAGGGTGCATAAGCTATTGAAAGGTTCAATATGAGGTCATTGAAGTTTCCCTGTGGTGTTAAGCTGTAGTTTTTCAACATCCCTTTGCCATTACAATTTGAGCCATCATGAAGAGAGTTAAATCCATACATCTAGCCAATTAAGTTATGAATATTCATGTAATTAATCTCTTTTCTAATGGTTATGCATAATTTCATTTTAATTTTTAATTATTATTTGTGCCCCTCACTCTTGCTTAGATTTTTCATTCAAGGCTAGTGCTCTGCCACATGAGCCATACCTCACTTGTGTTTTGCTAGTTAATTGGAGATAGAGTCTCATCGATTTTTCTGCCTGGGCTGGCTTCAAACTGAGATCCTCAAATCTCAGCCTCCTAAGTAGCTAGGATTATAACATGAGCCACAAGCACCTGGTTTTGTCATAGTTCTTCAGCTTGATACTTAATTTCTACCAAAACGAAAACTTTTTTTTTCCTTTTGCTCAATCTATATTTGAAACTTCCAGATTATGTATTTTTGTTTTCTTCTTGCAAGCATTTAAACAATATAAATTAGACATAAAGAACTTCAGAGTTCTCTCTCTGTACAAACATGAAAACTTTTCTCTTAATTTCAAAAATTAAGTGAATTTATAGACTTAACCTAGAATAATCAAGAGCAAGAATAAACAAGTTTGTGGACTTGTGTGCAATAATTAAGTCCAAGTTAAAGGTTAATAGTAATGGATTACCATGTTAAATTATTTTTTATGGCTTTTGCTTTTATAGGTTAGTGCGATCATGGAAGATTATCCTAACTCTCGCATTTACATTGACTTTTCTTCTCGTTGGTAAGTTTTCCCACTAATCATAAGAAAGCTTTCAACACAATGCCTCCAGTTGAGGGAAGGGGGTCTACAGAAAGCAGAAACATGGAGTTGCATATTCTTGAAGTATTTTCATCACTTATCTGTCATAAAATTAATATGAGCTTTCTGTAGAAAAATTTAAAAGTGCTCCTTTCTCTGAATTTTACATTGAAATCACAAAAGTTGTAGTCAACTTAAGAAGAATCCCTAACAGATCACATTTTACTTTGTATAAATTTGAGTGGCTCAGATAGGGAGATTTTGACAACCAAAACCTTTTCTTAATAGTTGAACCCAGGACCTCATGTTTTCTGGGCCTAATGCTCTCCTACTTGAGCCATGCCTTCATTCTCCTTTGCCATTGGTTTTCTCTTATTTTCTGTTCTGTTTTGTTTTTGTTTTCCACTGGTTATTTTCAAGGTAAGGCCCCACTTTATGCCTTGACCAGCCTGGACTGCGATCTTCCTACTTATGTTTCCTTGTGTCACTGGAAATGACAGGCCAGTACCACTGTGCCCAGCCATTGATTGAGATGGAATCTTATAAACTTCTTTATTATCCACACTGATCTTTAATCACCATTCCTTAATCTCTACTTTCCAAGTAGCTAGAAATAAAGGCATGAGCCAGTGTACCCACTCAAAACTGCACCTCATCACATGGTCCCAAAGACACCACTGTGTAATGTCCTGTTTGTGACTTCTGACCTGTCTTTATGACATGTGCTTGCATTTCCTAGTTTCCACTTTAGTGACTTGCTCAGGAAGACCCAGCATTGACAGTAGATCTGTTTGTGTTCAGGACTTTTTTTTTTAATTTTGCCAGTCCTGGGTCTTGAACTCAAGGCCTAGGCACTGTCCTTGAGCTTCTTTTGCTGAAGGCTAGTGCTTACCACTTGAGCTATGGCTCCACTTCTGGCTCTTTTGGTAATTTATTGAAGATAAGAGTCTCATGGACTTTCCTGCTCAGGCTGTCTCTGAACTGCAATCCTCAGATCTCAGCCTCCTGAATAGGTAGAATTATAGACATAAGCCACTGGCATCTGATAATTAGACCTCAATTTCCTTTGACATCTATTAGTCACCTTTACATTCCTGTAAAAAAAAATCCTGAGAGAATCAACAGAAAGAGTTTATTTCAGGGCTCCGGGTTTAAAAGATTTCACTCTAATCATTTAGTCCATTGCTTTTGTGTTTTCTCTCTCTCTAGAGGACATGCACGTTACCCCAGGCATAGGCTAAATCACTTGGTGATGACCCACAGGTCTCTTAGCCTTGGCTTGGCTTTCTTCTTTCTGTTCCTCTAACTAAAAATAGTCCCTTCTTCAAGTTCATGGATCCTTTCAGCTCAAATCTGCTGTTGAACAGTTTCAGACTTGTAAAACAATGGATCCTGTAAGTCTTTTTCTGTTTGTCTTTGAATAGAGGACTGCCCTTAAGTGTCTTACTTCCACCATCTTCATCTTCCATGATGTCACCAAAGGAATGTCATCTGCCTCCACATAAAGTATTTTATAAATATTTACCAAAAAAAAAGAATTTTTCTTTGTTTTGCAACTTCTCAAGGCTTTAGAATGTGAGTATGAGTTACATAACAAAGCCTTTGCTGGATCAAGCTACTGTGTCATACCTTGGGCAGGGTAATTTATAAACAACAGGAATTCTTTACTCCTAATTCTGGAAACTAGAAGTCTAAGATCAAGGCAGATTCACTTTCTGGGGAGAGTTTGATCTCTGCCCAGATAGCACCAATTTGCTGCATATTTACAAAGTGGAAGGAAAGCAAGGCAACTCCTTTCAATATCTTTTCTAAGGGCAATTAGTCCCACTTATGGAGATGGAGACTTTGGGACCTAATTATATATACCCCAATAACTTCTTCCAACATTGGGTATGAGATCCCAATATATTAATTATGGGAGATACTAACATTCCATCCACAGCAACACTGTTCAGGGGAGGATCTCATATGACTGCTTCTGACAGAATATTTTTCAGAAAGTATTGACAGAATAGAAAAAACACTTTTGAAAATTAAGAAGTTGACTTTAGTTAGGTTCCCATAATCCTAGATACTCAGGAGGCTGAGATCTGAGGTTTGTGGATTGAAGGCAACCTCAGCAGATAGATTCTCAAGACTCTAATCTCCAATTAAACAGCAAAATAGGGCTGTAGCTCAAGTGGTAAAGCATCAGCCTTGAGCAAAAAAGCCAAGTAAGAGCTCCTAGCTGGCATTTTACCACATGAGCCATAGCACCATTTCCAGCATTTTGCTGGTTAACTGGAGACAAGAGTCTCACAGACTCTTCTGCTCTTGCTGGCTTCAAACTGCGATCCTCAGATCTCAGTTTCCCGAAAAGCTTGGATTATAAGGGTAATCCTAGTTCATTGCTTTATTTTTATATTTTCTGACAATCAATCTATTTGGGCAATGTTCTCATTAGCTCAACTTCTCCCTATATTCTCCCTCCCATGACAGAACCTTTTCCTCTTTCCAGATAATCTTTTTAATCAGCTTTGGCTTTTTTTGTTTGACAGGATTTAGACATCATGAATGGCTTAAAGAAACAGAGTTTCCTCAAAAATCCAAACAATTATATGCCATAATTGCAGAATACAGTTCACGGCTGCATCATTACCAGGTGATATTTTGCTGAATTATAGTTCCAACTCATTCCTGTGAAGTTTAGTATATGATCTCAGTAGTATTTTATCTTTGTCTTGTGTTGAGAATATCTAAATAGAAATAACTATGGGCAGAAGTTATTTTAAAATGTGATCATTCAAAGTTCTATAAACATTCTCCATAGTCTCTGATCCCCAGAAGAAACTCCAGCAAAAGGAAACCTGCAAATGTATATTTATACTGCCACTCTACTCAGTATAATGCTCTTCTTCACCCCAAAGCCAGTTAGATCTCGCCCCTGAGACTGAAGCTACCACTTAATATCCCCCTATGGCCCACCTAACATTCCAGACTAAGCCTTGTCCATTTCATGCTAGGTCTCTGGAAGTTAGAGGCAGAGGGAGAAGGAATAGTGGCCAAGGTCACCATGCCTCCAAAGGAAGGAGGGACAAACAAATGGACTAGATTGCACACATGCATTGACTTTTCAACACTCAGTGGCTTCATTCTTGGATCTGATTGGCTGCATAATACTTCATGCCATTTTCCCAAGGGCCTCTGAAAATGTCTGCTTCTCTGAACATCCAGAAATTGCTTCATTCCAAAATCTCTTGCCACATGGAGTCCCTAAAGGGTGGAGGCTGCACAAATATGTTCCCTGCAGCATCCCAGGCCAGTAAGGAACATCCCCCCTGGTTGATCCCTGGAATCACTCCAACTCCTAAAGACACCAATGGCCACATAGACTGGGAGCCTGTCAGCCTACAATATTATCTGTCCTAGGCCCTAACAAGAAAGGTAGTTCTCTTCTGACATCACATCCCAATCCACTTAAAGATTAGGAAGGTGAACCAGAGTGACTTGTGCAGCAGCCTGGGGCTGGCTGCCCACCTGCAACAGGTAGAAGCTGAAATCTAAACCCAGACTTGGCTGAGTTCACTCCCTACTATGTCCTGAGAACAACATCATATCGTCTCACACACAGCTTAGCCTCAGTGGCCATAGATGATCACAATGAAGAGTTTAAGCCCAAAGACTTCAAATTACTTGCTCCAGCATTTAATGGATTTACATCTAAAATCCTATATTAAGCAGCAAACTTAATTTATTCAGCCAGATGTATAGACTACAACCAGTATTCTCTTCTAATATTCACTTTGAAGTTATTTAAAAATGAGATATTTTCATGAGTTTTGCTGAGGGGAAAAAAGTTAATGGATTGCATCTCACTGAGTTAGTCAATGGTAGCTCACTCCTGTGATGCTTGCTACTCAGCAAATTGAGATCTGAGGATCAAGGAAGCCAGGCTAGGCAGACAAACAAGAGGCACACATCTCTCATTATCAAGCAAAAAGTTAGAAGTGGATGTGTGGCTTGCTCAAGTGGCACAGCCTTGAGCAAAAAGCTAAGGGAGGGGCTGGGAAGGTGGCTCAGTGGTAGAGCGCTTGCCTTGCATGCCTCAGGCCCTGGGTTCGATTCCTCAGCACCATAGAAGCAAAAAGAAAAAAGCCGGAAGTGGTGCTATGGCTCAAGTGGTAGAGCGCTAGCCTTGAGCTGAAGAGCTGAGGGACAGCGCCCAGGCCCTACGACCGGACCCAAAAATAAAAATTTAAAAAAAAAAAAAAAGCTAAGGGAGAGTGAGTGCAAGGCCCTATGTACCAGCACAAAAAAATTAAATAAAAAGACATTAAATTGCTCAGCAGGAGAAAAGATACAGGAGATTTTTCTCCTGCATTTCATCCTGTTTCCGTTATAAAATTAGTACACATCAGACATCAGCTTCTGTAAAATACCCTGTACACTGTTCTGTTTGGGGCAGAGTAAGCTGATAGAAGCTGACATTTTTGTTTGTTTATTGTGCCAGAATCCTGGGGCTTGAACTCAGGGCCTGGGCACTATCTCTGAGTTTTTTTACTCAAAGCAAATGCTCTACCACTTGAGCCACACCTCCACTTCCAGCTTATGCTGGTTAATTGGAGGTAAGAGTCTCAGGGACCTTCCTGGCTGGCTTCGACTGTGATCCTCAGATCTCAGCTTTCTGAGTAGCTAGGATTACCTGGCATAATTAGGCTCTTGAGATGAAATCAACCTGACTCACTGTCCTTCTCACTAGTTTTTTCCCTTCTTTGATTCCTTCAGCCTCAGACTCTGGAGGCGGCCATCTTAGCACTTGCTTTGAATGTCCCACTCTATTTAAAAAAATCAAGGAGCCTCGTTAGCGCAGTAGGTAGTGCGTCAGTCAGTTTCATAAAAAGATCAGGGGTCACCTCTATTTTTCCAGGTATGGTGGTGTAAGTCCCCTGAAGAAGGTATTCCTGTATCTCATGGTGTATATCAATTTCGTGATTTCAAAAGAATGACAACTCAATCTGAATAGGCAGCATTCAGAATGATTTTATCTCTTTCAATTTCCCTCCCCCCCCTCCCAGGCCAGATTTCGTATGCCTAAGGAGCAACTGGAGCTTTTAAAGTAAGTGAGATTTTCTGCTGTGTATCACCCTATAGTATGGTCAAACATGCTGAAATGGTTTGATAAAACTATAAAACCCAAGTGGTTTCTCTAGAGTAGAGTTGACTGCTCTTTTGTGTCACTTATGGTCCATTTTCTCTTGTCCTCCTTAAAAATGCAAATCTGCTTACAATAGCACATATAGCTGGGCATGGTAGTATGTACCTATAATCCCAGCACTGGTGATGTTAAGGCAGGAGATCATAACTTTGAGGATTAGTTAGCAAGTGCCCGGCTATATATAAGATTCTGTCTCAAAGATTAAATTAATTAATGAATTACTTAATTAAGTAAAATAGCAGAGATATGTATACACACATGTATGTGTGTACGTGTGTGTGTGTGTGTGTGTGTGTGTATTATGTATTCACCCCAGTTAAGACAAGTTAGAACCAGCTCTGTGTTCCTTTGCTTCTCTTCTTTGGCCATAATGGCATTTACTGTCTTTCCTTTATTCTTTGTTTTGAAATGCACATAAACCAGATACTTTCTTTTATCTTGTGATTCTCCATGAACAGGAAGGAAAGCCAGACTTTGGAGAACAATTTCCGTGAAATTCTGTCTTTAATTGAACAAATTGATGTTCTGAAGGCATTGCTTAGAGATATGAAGGATAGCTCACAGAATTATAGCTGGGCTAGTGCTGGAGATGGCTTACAAGAACAGGACAGCCCTGAAGTGCTGGATGAGGCAAGTGGGCAGGCTGTGGGAGGTGGGATGGCATGGGGATGGGGTGGCCTTGTGTGCCAGTCCCATTCTTTTGTCTGTGTGCAAAACGGAGTCCTCACTGCTGAGTGGCTCCAGACTTCTTTGAAATGCTTCCTTTCTTTCACTGGAGCTTGCCCTGGAGACTCACTCCTTCTTCAGACTGTGCCACAGAGATGACTCTGCATCCCCAAAGGACTTACTTTCCACAAAAGGTATAGTGCTTCTGTCCTCAGCTTCGGCACCAGCCATGGAAGAGGAGTTTTAGGTTGTGGAGTGGGTTTTTCAGGGTAGAGAAAAGCAAGGACCATGCATTAGGCTAAACTCACATTCATGAAGAATCTTTTTCTCCAAGGGCCATTTGGATACTTATCATTTGATGGCCATTATCAGTATAGCTGGGCACCAGTGGCTCACACCTGTAATCTTAACTACTCAGAAGGTGAGATCTGAGAATCACAGTTCAAAGCCAGCCTGGACAAGAAACTCCAAGAAACTTATCTCTAAATAACTATCAAAAAGCTGGAAATGGGGCTGTGGCTCAAAGTGGTAGAATACTAGCCTTGAGTACAAAAGCTCAGGGACAGCACCCAGGCCCTGAGTTCTAGCACCAGGACTGGCACACACACACACACACACACACACACACACACACACACACACTTATCAATATAGGCAGACAGCCCCAGGAAACCATATAAAAAGCACATGCAGTTTGAAGACTGCAGTTCAAAGCCAGTCTAGGCAGAAACGTCTGCCTCTTATCTCCTACTATCCGGCATAAAGCTAGAAGTGAAAGTATGCCTCAACTGGTAGAGTACCAGCCATGAGCAAAAAAGCTAAGGAAGAGCAGGCAGCTCTGAATTCAAGCCTCGTTATCGCTATTCACACACAAAAAAGAACCTGATGTTATTTAAATAGATAAAAAACAACCTCTTCCCTTCGTTCCTTCTGCCCTCACTCCTTCCCTTTCTTTCTCTCTCCCTTCTTCCTCCCTCTTTTTCATGGTACTAGATGTTGAACTCAGGGCCTGTGTGCGCTCTGAGTAATCACTGTGGTGCAGTGGTTAGGGTTTTGGAAGAGGCAGCCAGGCCCACTGTGCGAGGCAGCTGGCAGAGATGCGGTTCCCTCCTGTGTTCCCACATACCAAACAGGCAGAGTAGCAAGTTAGGCATAGCAGGGGAAGCACTGAAACTGTTATTTTGCCAATTGCATTGGGCCTAAGTCCAAGTCAACAAAGCAAGTGGTCAAAAACCAAAGCAATGGTTAGAAAAATTGTTAACTGAAAACTGCTCTGGTAATTATTGCAGGAAATGTCAAACTTGGTACATTATGTACTTAAGAAGCTGAGAGAAGACCAAGTTCAGATGGCTGATTATGCCCTAAAGTCAGCTGGTGAGTATGGAGAAATGAAAAGATGACTGGCAAAACACATTTCAGAAAGAACACATCAAAGTGGATTACAATTTTTATTAGGAAAAGATGTTCCTTCGTAGGGTAGCCAGAGGAGCAAATCTATATGACAAAGAACTTAGACATGGTTGTTGATGCTGCTGCTGCTGCTGCTGCTGGTGGTGGTGGTGATGATGTGTGTGTGTAGGCCTGTTCTGGGACATGATCTCAGGGCCTGCGTGCTGTCCCTTAGTTTTGTCACTACCACCTGAGCCACACCTCCTGCTTTTTGCTGGTTAATTGGGAAGATAAGACTTTCCTGCCTGAGTTAGCTTCAAACTGCTATCCACAGATCTCAGCCTCCTGAGTAGCTAGGATTACAGGTGTGAGCCACCAGATAGAAATGGTTGTCTTGATTGATTTTTGAATACAAATTTCAGAGAAGACAAAATTTGCAACTTCAACATTGACTTAAATGACAGACAAAGAAAGCTGAGACACAGAATGAAGTTTGGGGAAGGCAGAAAATAGTTTAAGCATAGCAGACTTGACCACATTTTTTATTACATACAATAAATCTCACACATTATTAGTGATCAAATGGCAGGGTTTAAAGGCCACTTACTATTCTAAATATTTTCCAATTTAATTTAATTTTAATATTCAAATCACCCTGTCTTGGTCTACAAGCAAGATGTGTTTAATGAGCGGTGTGGAAGGAAAGAGGCAGGGAGGGTATGAAAGAGAATTTAGGGGAAAAAATGAACTAATTCCTTGACTATATAAAAATAAGCAAAGAAATTGACTATATCCTAAAACCCCTTTAAAAAGGAAATTCTAAGCTAGGGACCATGAGTTTCATCTGTAATCTTAGCTACTGAGGAGGCTGAGACATGAAAGATGGAAGTTCAAGGTAAGCAAGGCAGAAAAGTCTATAGGACTCTTATCTTCAATCAACCAGCAAAATGCCACATTGCAGGCATAACTCAACTGGTACAATGCCAGCTGTGAGCAAAACAGCCAGATGAGTTGGTGGCCCTGAGTTCAAGTTCTGATTCTGGCAAAAAAAAAAAAAAAAGCCAGGCACCAGTAGCTATAATCCTAGCTACTTAGGAGACAGAAAACTGAGAATCATAACTTGAAGCCAGCCCAGGCAGGAAAGACTGTGAGATTCTTATCTCTAATTAACCACTCAAAAACTGGAAATGGCACTGTGGGTCAAGGTGGGAGAGTGCTGTCCTTGAGCTCTGGCCCTGAGTTCAAGCCCCATAACCTACAAAAAAAAAGGAAGTTCTAGGGCTATGGCTATGGCTTTAGTGGTAGAGTATTTGTCTAAGCATACACAACACCCTGAATTTGATCTCAAGCACTGCATTTATAAGTAAAAACAAAAACAAATGTACTTACTGTCTTACCTGTATAACTGTAACCCCCCAGCTCATTACCTTTTCAATTAGTGTATATAGTTATATATTTCTAGATTTGTAAGTATAAAAATAAAATAGAAATCTCAAAGCTTAGATGTTTCATTGCTCTTTTTAGTTTTAATAAATAAACTAATTCATTTAGTGCCAGTACTAGGGCTTGAATTTACAAGCTTGAACTTTTTTTATTTTTTTTTGTGGCCAGTCCTGGGGCTTGACCTTAGGGCCTGGGCTCTGTCCCTGAGCCTCTCTGTGCTCAAGGCCAGCACTCTACCACTTGAACCACAGCACCACTTCCAGCTTTTTCTGTATATATGGTACTGAGGAATCGAACCCAGGGCTTCATGCATGCCAGGCAAGCACTCTACCACTAAGTCACATTCCCGGGTCCCACTTATACTCAAACTTGTCACTATACCACTAGAGCCACATCATATTTTCAAGTTGTTGCTCTTTAATTGGAGATGTTTATTAGCTTTGTCTGCCCGGGCTGTCTTCCAACCATAATCCTGAGAGCTCAGCCTTCTGAGTAGTTAGGATTATAGGTATGTGCCACTGACACCCTATCATTATTTAATTTCTTTGTCACGAATTGGTGCCAGAAATTTTGTGAAAATACACAAAGCAAACAGGACTTCCTCAAAATGATTACATTGCAGAAGAAATGAAATTTGACATACTTTTTCTACCTTTTTCTGAGTATGAATTTTACTTTGCTTTGTAAGTTTTCCCATAACAGGTTTTAAAAGTCATCATTAATTGCAAATGATATGTGTTGAACTGTGCTTGTTCTTTATTTTAAAAATATTTTGTAATTTTAGGAGCCTCTATCATTGAAGAAGGGACCTCAGAAAGTTACAAAAACAATAAGGCGAAACTGTATTGGCATGGGATAGGGTTCCTAAATTATGAGATGCCTCCTGATACCATTCTCCAGGTAATTGTGATTGATATTTTCTTTTTTTTTTTTTTTTGTCTTTTCTTTTTTGGTACTGGGGATCGAACCCAGGACGTTGCACTTGCTAGGCAAGCGCTTTGCCACTGAGCTACATCCCAGCCCATGATTGATATTTTCTAATTTAGTACTCGGCTATAATTGATCACGAAAATATGAATGTTTAAAATGGAGGCAATGTAAGAATATTCAAACTTGTTACCCAACCTGAGATCTCCTTACCTGACTTAATTATTGCACTGTACAAATTATTTGTGTTGGTACATATTGTCTATTAGTAGTTATAAGATGAGGTTTCAATCCAACATCTCAATTTGTGAGTACAATCCATCCTGACCAGTGTCACCCCTTTCATTCTGCTCCCTTATTTGGGATAGATACATCCCCTCAAGTCACTTGATTCATGTTCACATATGAACACTGAATAGCACCACTGCATTTGCCCATCCTTCCTTTCTCCATTCCTCTGCCTCCATTTCCCTTCAGTTCTACCCTCCTCAGACAAAACATGTTTTAGTTTCCTGGTATGCATTTTGTTAAACTGGACATTAATTGTTCAAAGGAGTTATACCATTGGAGTCTACCCCTGTGCCCTGTTGTATTCCATATTTTAGTCAACTTGTTTGTGTAGATATGCATATGGTCCTAAATACATTTTTGTATCAATTGTAATCAGTAAATCATGATTGATTCATTTATTATTATATATTCTTTAAAAATCAGCAAACTATGGGCTTGGAATGTGGCTTAGTGGTAGAGAGCTTGCCTGGTATGCATGAAGCCCCGGGGCTGGGAAGGTGGCTCAGTGGTAGAGCACTTGCCTTGCATGCTCGAGGCCCTGGGTTCGATTCCTCAGCACCACATAAGAAAAAAGCCGGAAGTGGTGCTGTATGGCTCAAGTGGTAGAGGGCTAGCCTTGAGCTGAAGAGCTGAGGGACAGCGCCCAGGCCCAGAGTTCAGGCCCCACGACCGGACCCAAAAAAAAAAAAAAACGTATGCATGAAGCCCTGGGTTCAAGTCCTCAGTACCACATAAATAGAAAAAGCTGGAAGTATCACTGTGGCTCAAGTGATAGAGCGCTAGCCTTAAGCAAAAAGTAGCTCAGGGATAGTGCTTAGACCCAGAGTTCAAGCCCAAGGACTGTCAAAAATCAAACAAACAAACAAACATCTATAAATTGTTTTCTGGCCTCTCTTTTCTATTAAAAATCTCAATCATCCATCAAGTAATTGTGAAAGTGCTTGTCCTATAAGTAGCAATACAAGCTGATTGCTATTAAGTCCAATTATAACAGAAGAAAGTTCCAAATAAGATTTCCATGTAACCTTTTAGTTCCATTGCAAAAGTAAGAGATATTTACAGATGGTAGAGCACATCCTATGATCTGTTGTCTGACATTGGTATTAAACTCAAAATTCGTAGCAGGCTGTATTTTAGATTTAGAAATCACAAACCTCATTTTTCTTTTAAACTACCAGGACCAATATTGCCATTATCATCATCCCCCCCAACCACTACCATTATCACTACCACCATTACTTACCACTGTCATCACCATGACAACCACTACCACTCATAACTACCAATACCACCACTATCATTACCATCACCATCATCACTACCACCACCATTATCACCACCACCATCACTACCATCACTGTAACAATCACTCTGCCACTACTACTACCACTACAACCACTACCACCAATCCCAACACCATCACTGCTACCACTATCAACTTTACAACCACCATCAGAACCACCAGAAGTACTGACACCACTACTGCTACCATCACTACCAGCACCGCCACTATCACCATAAAAACCATCATCATAACCACCAGCATGACTATAGCCATCATCACCACCATCACCATCACTACTAGTATCACCACCAACATAACTACCACATCACCACTGCCATAACCACAATCACAACTACCACACTCCCACTTCCATTAAGCCTTCACCAGCATAATCAGCGCAACCACCACCAGATCTTCTAGCTGCCTTCCAGCAGTCCACAGTCCAATAGAGCAAGGGCAGGACATCTGCTCATGTGATAAAGGACTCTGGTTGACAGAAGCATGAAGTTCTTGGAACAACCACTAAGCCTAGGAGTAGTTGGAAAATTTACCTACCTTTAACTATAGACATGGTAGAGATAGACAGTCAGTAGGAATTGATGTATGGGTGGGTTTATATACCCAGAGAAGAGATTAATTCCATGATTTCTTTGCAGCCAGATGTACACCCTGGAAAGTGCTGGGCTTTTGCAGGTTCCAAGGGTCATATCCTAATCAAGCTTGCCAGGAAGATTATACCAACAGCAGTTACCATGGAGCACATATCAGAGAAGGTGTCGCCCTCAGGAAACATCTCCAGTGCACCCAAGGAGTTTTCAGTCTATGTGAGAAGCCATCTACATGTCATTCAGAGTGGCTAGAAATTAGGAGCTAGACTCTCAGCTTGATTGTACAGCTAACTAGTTGGGCTTTTGTTGAGAGAGGTGAGCAGGGTGCCAGTGGCTCACATCTGTAATCCTAACAACTAAGGATGCTGAGATCTGAGGATTTCAGTTGGAAGCCAGCTTAGAAAGGAAAACCCATGAGACAATCATCTCCAGGGCTGGGAATGTGGCTTGATGGTAGAGTGCTTGCCTAGCATGCATGAAGCCCTGGGTTCTTCAGTACCACATAAACAGAAAAATCCAGAAGTGGCACTATGGCCACTAGTGGCCACTAGTAGAGTGCTAGTCTTGAGCAAAAAAGCTTAGGGACAGTGCCCAGGCCCTGAGTTCAAGCCCCTGAGTTCAAGCCCCAGGACTGGCAAAAACAAATACAAACAAACAAAAGTCATCTCCAATTCAATAACAAGAAAATAAAAGCTGGAAGTGGAGGTGTGGCTCAAGTGGTAGAGTGCTAGCCTTCAGCAAAAAAAAAAAAAAAAAAAAAAAAAGCTCAGGGACAGCATCCAAGCCCGGAGTTCAAGGCCCAGGATAAGAGAGCAAGGGAGAGAGGGAGTGAAGGGGAGAGAAGAGAGAGAGGAAAGAAAGCAGAGAGAGAAAGCAGAGAGAGGGAAGGAAAATTAGAAAGGGAGAGGGGAGACAGAAAGGGGGAGGGAGAAATGGATGAGGTGATTCATATGGTCTAATTTTAGCTTTTTTTTACTTATACACACACAGCTGAAAAGTTAGATATTTCCATAGACTTTGTAACAGACTGTCCCACCTATTCCCATCTGCAATTCTTCTTAAGCTTCCAAATTCAATGACTTGAGCTATTGCTTTAGGGGTTTGCCTCCAGAGTCCTTTAAACACTCTTCCTTGGTTCTTCAGTCTGGGTTATTATCTGATGATATCCTCCAATAGGATGAAGGATTCTTCTATCTTCTCAATAGCTTTGGATGTTACTGAAAAAAATAGGGTTATGTAGATGTAATTCATATCATCTTTAGCCCATCAATTCGAGATTCACGTTGATGTGGTTTTTAGTATCTATGACCTCACTCACCTTTGCAATATCTTTACTCTTCCCCAAATAAATCCACAGCTCTTCAGCAGTGCCTTCTTTTTTCTTCCACCACACCTCCAGGCCCTGGCAATCACTACCTCCCTTTACAGATATTCTGAACATTTTATGTAAACATGTAAGATATAGTCTTTCATGAATTTTGTGTGTGCCAGTACTGGGGCTTGAACTCAGGCCTATCTAAGGCAATCCCTTAGATTTTTTTCACTGAAGACTGCTATTCTAACACTTGAACCACAGATTCACTTCTTAGCCTTTTGGTGGTTAGTTAGAGGGCAGAGTCTCACAAACTCTCCTGCTCAGGCTGGCTTTGAACCACTCTCTTCAGATCTCAGTCTCTTGAGTTGCTTGGATTATAGGCATGAGCCACAGGTTTCTTTTATATCCCATCTTTTCAAGGTTCATCCTAGCACCTTGTCCCTCAGAGATACACAAAATGTCTGGGGAATTATTGCTACTTGAACCACAACACCCGCAAGTTTTAACCTTTCATTTATTACAACCTTCATCTCCATCTGCTTTCTTTTCAGGGCATCACAAAAAAATGTGACGGAGAAGAAATTTTCCTAGGACAATTTGCATATAACAAGACAGAAAACACTGTTCAAACATTTGAACTCCAGGTAACCAGTACCCTGGGAAATAAGTCTGGCTCTATTGCTAAGAGGGATTTCCTGGGTTGGTTGCATGTGAGGTGGTGTGTGAGATTAATTAGGACACATGTTTGTGCTAAGCAAGCCTCAAGAAAACCTCAGTTCTGTGGAATTTATTGCAAAAGATGGACAATTGCAAACGCTGTTTCTCAGTTAAACCCATCTGCTATACATTGTTTCTCGGTCCTCTTCCTCCATCTCAGTACTGGGTTCAAGCCCAGCTCTCTGCACATGCAAGGAGAGTGCTCTACCACTGAACTACATCACTAGACCCTCCTCCTTTTATTATTATTATTATTATTATTATTTTGGTTATGGGGCTTGAACTCTGGGCCGGGGCGCTGTCCCTGCACTCTTTAGCTCAAGGAGAGGCTCTACTGCTTGAGCCACAGCGCCACTTCCGGTTTTCTGAGTGGTTTATTGGAGATGAGTTTCTTGGATTTTCCTGCCTCCTGGGTAGGTAGGATTACAGGCGTGAGCCACCGGCGCCCGGCAATCCTTTATTATTTTTGAGGTTTGGACTCAAAGCCTTGTGCTTGGACAGCAGGTACTCTCCCACTTGAGCCAGGCCTCTTGCCCTTCTTGGTTATAGTTACTATCATGCTTACAAAGTTCTTTCTAGGGCCTTGAATTATAGGGTTTCATCCTTTTCCGTGGGCTAACCTGGAACTCAATCCTCCTATATATAACTGTGTGTGTGTGTGTGTGTGTGTGTGTGTGTGTATACCTCCCATGTAGCTAGGATGGCAGTCATCTCAATTCTCAATCTCTTCCTTTGATACTAGTAAGTGTGATAGACACTGTCTCATGTTCCTTGGGTAAAGGGGTTAAAGATGCTGCTACAATGTGGGTAGAGGAAGAGAAATATTTACTTCCACATACTATGAATGCAAGTATGAGAAAATCTGGGTGCTAGTGGCTCACACCTGTAAGCTACTCAGGAGGCTGGAATCTGAGGATTGCGGTTAGAAGCCAGCTTAGGCAGAAAAAGTCCAAGAGACTCTTAACTCCAATGAACTACTCAAAAGCCAAACATAAATAACTATGACTCAAGTGGTACAGCACTAGTCTTGAGCAAAAGAGCCTTGAGCAAAAGAGCAAAAGACAGTGCCCAGGCCTAGAGAGTTCAAGTCTCAATACTGGTATATGCCTCCTCCCCACACACATACCAAAAAGAAAAATATAGAAAAAGAAAAAAGAACTTTCCTGGGGCTTGAACTGAGGGGCCTTGCTCTTTCTCAGTGTTCTTGCTCACAACTGATTTTCTGTAACTTGAACAGCACATGCCTATAAATCTAGCTACTGAGGAGTCTGAGACCTAGAAGATCATGATTCAAAGTTAGCCAGGGCAGAAAAGCCTGTAAGATTTGAACCATTAATTTTTAATCTTCCTGAAAGCTACTTAGTTGTGTGAAATACATCTTCATCATCTCTAATTAGCCACAGGAGGGGAGTGAAGGAAGGTAAAAACCTGAACAAGTATTTGTCACTCCTAGGTTTATATTGAGGGAAAAAACACAAAAAACATTGGTTCATTGTGTGTGTGTGTGTGTGTGTGTGTGTGTGTGTGTGTGTGTGCTTGCATATATGTCCCAGAATTGGGCTTGAACTTAGGGCCTTGCACTTTCATTTGTATTTTTCATTCAAGGAATGCAATACTACCATCCAAGCCAAACTTCCACTTCCAACTCTTTTGGGGTTAACTGAAGACAAATCTTATAGTCAGGCACTGGTGGTTCATTCTGTAATCCCAGCTACTCAGGAGTCTTGAGATCTGAGGATGATACTCTGAAGCCAGCCTCCAATTAATTGCCAATTAACTGGCAAAAAGTTGGAAGTGGAACTGTGGCTCAAGTGGCAGAGTGCCAGCTTTAAGATTTAAAGGCTAAGTTAGAATGTGAGGCCCTGAGTTCAAGCCCCAATCCTGGTGTACACACACACACACACACACACACACACACACACACACACACACACACACACACACACACACACACACACACAGAGATAGATTTTCCTGCCTGGGCTGGCTTCAAATTGTGATCCTTCATGTCTTTGCCTCCTATGATTACAGACCTGAGCCACCAGCTCCTGGCTGGGCCATTTTATATAAGGGATGTGAGCATCTGTGGATTTTGGTAACAGCCAGAGGGGGACCAAAAGCCCTCCTCCTGGGCAGATACAAGGCATGTTGTCAGAGTAATTGATACAGTTGTGGAGTTTCACCTTTGATTGTATATCTGTATTCATTTAGACTCACATATTTGTTAGGGGGTTGTTTATTATTTGTTTATTATTTATTATTTGTTTGATATAGGGTTTCACTATGTAGTGGAGATTAGCCTTGAACTTAAGCAATCCTCCTGTCTCAGCCTTTCCAGAGCTGAGGCTAGAGATATATACCACTATACTTGGTTCATGTATTTGTTTATAAAGTTGGCTTCATAGATATGCTTTTTTATTTAAATTACCTTTAAGTAAATGTACAGAGGAGTTTCGATTTAACATGTTGGTCTTTAAGTAAATGTACAGAGGAGTTTCGATTTAACATGTTGGTTCAAGAATAGATATGCTTTTCATACAGCAAACTTTCTCCCCCTTTCTCTGTCACAGCCAGCAAACAGCACTGAAGCATGCATATCCAGACCCCATATTATCTTTCTCCCTCTCTGTTCATGAACTCTTTCCTTCTCTAGTGGCTTGTTTTCTCATTCACTAGAAAATACTTGTAGTATGTCAGCATTCATTGGAATTGTTGGTGGTGAATTTCTCCATAAGGAATTTAATTTCTTTTCTTTATTTTCAGCATGAAGCTCCTGAATCTTTACTATGTGTGAAACTCAAGATCCTTAGCAACTGGGGACATCCAAAGTATACTTGTTTGTACCGGTTCAGGGTCCATGGACTCCCCAGTGAAGAGACATAGAGGAGTACAGTGGGTGGTGACAATGCAGCCAGAATATTCCAGGATTCTTATTCCCTTAGGTCAGGTTGAATCCCTGAGAATCAAAAATCGGAGTTGAAAAAATGTCTCAAAGCAGTTCCTACTTGCTAATAAAAAGTGAACAAATTTTACTAATAAAAACACACAAGTAAGTTCAACATCCTTGTGGTAGTTTAATTTGTGAGAATACATTATGCTGTAGTTAGAACAATGAGGTGATTGTGTGTGTGTGTAAAAGACACACACACACACACACACACACAGAGAAACAGAGACAAAGAGAGACAAAGAGAGTACTGGGGCTTGAACTTAAGACTTGGCATTCTGCCTTTAGTTTTTTCACTTAAAACTGGAATTCTACCTCTTGAGACACACTTCTATTTCCAACTTTTTGTTATGAATTGGAGATGACAGTCTCTTGGATTTGTCTGCCTGGGCTGGCTTCAAACTGAGATCTCAGACTTGAGAGTATTCAGGATTATTGCTGTGAACCACTAGCACTAGTCTTCAGAAATGTTTTTCTTATTTGGGAGAGGATGGTCTTATTCCACAGTTATCATCACCATGACATCTTATTTATCTCCCTTTACCATTGTTGCGTGGTCTAGAGGCACTGGACAATGCCATAAGAGAAGAAACAGATAATTTTTAAATTAGAGATAAAACTAGCCAGGAATTCTAGCCATGACTATTTGCAGATAATTTGATGCATTTTATGAAATGCAAGTCTTCTTTAAAAAACTACTAACAACTGCCAGGCACAGTAATCCTAGCCGTTCAGAAGACTAAGATCTGAGAATTGTGGTTTGAAACCAACTAGATCTGACAAATCTGAAAGACTCTTATCTCCAATTGACCAGCAAAAAGCCAGAAGTGGAAGTGTGCTGAAGTTATAGAGAATTAGCTTCAAGTGAAAAAGCTGAGAGATAGTGCCCAGGTCCTGAGTTCAAGCAGTAATGCCAGAACAATAACAAAATGAAAACAACCCCCCCCCCAAAAAAAAACCCCAAAGCTATAGGGTTTTATTTTGAAGAGTCTTTGGAGATCAGTCTAAGTGGAAACCCATTCCTGATATGAGGAGAGTTCTCAGAAGACATTCACTCATGCTGCTGGAGGGTATGCATTTCCTTTTATATCATTCTCCTGAATAAAAGCAACATGTATTACCTTTCAGATTTGATGCTGAGCCTCTGTGCAGTGCCAGTTTATTTCCTCAGGGAGTATTTTTCTTTCCCTGACATTAACTGCTAACAACAGGCCCATAAATAACCACTCCTCTGACCCCAGGGACTGGTGAAGAGAAGCAAGCACTTGAAAGATGTCAAGCCAAGTGAAATTTGGGGTGACAGCTAGTGAAGGCATGAGATTTAGCCAGGTGGAGTTTACTATCTCTGCAGCTATAAAGAAGTTATTCTGCTAGCTCCCAACATATATATGTAAATATATATCTCATATATATGTATGTATGTCTTAAAATTTTATTTTGCATTTATGGGTTAATGTAGTTCATTTTCTAAGACAAGATTAGGGTAGGAAATTGCACTCCCCAACAGGCAAACCTAAGCAACAGTACCAAACACTGGTCCCTCAATCATTGTGTGCCTGAATTATTAACCCCTGAGGTCAATAATTGCCTTAGAAAACTCTGCTAGTTAACTGAAAATCTTAGTTTCAAGAATTTTCCTCCCAGAGCTGGCTTCAAACTGCAATCCTCAGATCTCAGCCTTCTGAGTAGCTGGGATTACAGGGGTGAGCCACTGGTGCCCAGTTAAGCATCCAGTCTTAAATAATTACTCAGTAAACCAGGCGCTGGTGGCTCACACCTGTAATCCTAGCTACTCAGGAGGCTGAGAGCTGAGGATTAGGGTTCAAAGCCAGCCCGGGCAGGAAAGTCCATGAAACTCTTACCTCCAATTAACCACCAGAAAACCAGAACTGATGCTATGGCTCAAAGTAGTAGAGTGCTAGCCTTGATCTGAAGAGCTCAGGGACAGTGCCCAAGCCTAGAGTTCAAGCCCCACGACTGACAGAAAAGAAAAAAAGAAAAAGAGCTACTTAGTAGTATGTTCAAACTTGAAAATGTTTCAACGGATTTTCACACCTTAAAAGTTGTACCCAGGGGTGGAGACGGGAGTGGGGGGGGGAGAATGAGACAGAGGAGGGGGAGAAAGACGGAGGATATAGAGGAAGGGGAAACAGAAAAGAAAAGGAAATTAGAAAGAAAGGACGAAGAGAAGCAAAGCAAACCAGGCTTTGGGTGCAGGGAGCCGGACGCGGGCAGCGTTTGACCCGGAACCTCTGTCCGCGGGACCCAGGCGGAACTACTGTGCGCAGGACGCGCTTCCGGAGGGGACGCTGAGGGCGCGCGCTGGCGCGTGCGGTGCTGGCGCGTGCGTGTTGGGCGCCTCTGCGGCGTGGGGCCTGGTGGCCGCCATGAAGTTCCGAGCCAAGATCGTGGACGCGGCCTGTCTGAATCACTTCACGCGTGAGCCCGGGAGGCTGCGGGGAGCTGGGCGGGGCGGAGGCGGGCGAGGGCGGAGGAGGCTGGGTGCGAGCGGCAGCGCCCCGAGAGCGGAGCAGCGCCGCGGGCGCCGTGGGCCGCCGCCGGCCGTCACCCCGCGGGCCTCTTCACCAACCCCGGGCCTCGGCCCCGGCTCCTCCCGCTGCCCAGCGCGCCCATCCTGGCCTGGAGTGCTCTGCTGCTTCCTTAGTTTGTGCTGGATGTATGGTACCTGGTTAGTCCCCCAGCCTCAGTTTCCCTCCTGAGCACTGCCCAGCGCAGTGGTTGTCGGGAAACCGGCGTGATGGCAGCGGTATTGAAGAACTATTTCAAGTCAGATCTGAGGAATTAGTTCTTCAACCATATGCATCACTTTTTTGTGTGTTTGCCAGCCCGGGGGCTCGAACTCAGAGTCTGGGCGCGGTCCCCGAGCTTTCTGCTTAAGGTTCACACTCTTCCACTTGAGCCACAGCCACGCTGGTTTCTTGTTGGTTAGTTGGAGATAAGAATATCACAGACCTTCCTGCTCTGGCTTCAAACCACTGTCCTCAGATCTCAGCCTCCTCAAGAGTTAGGATAACAGGTGTGAGCCACCAACGCCTTTTTTTTTTTTTTTTTTAAATTATCGATATGGTTTAGCTACTTTCATAACGTGATGCTCCACAATTTCGACAATGTTCCCACTGACGTCATTGAGGGTCTTGTTAAGGGAGAGCAAGAGGTCAGATCTAGCACCTTTTAGTAGTGACTATACAAAAGGGAAACATCACAACAACCTTAAAAATAAGCTTTTCTTTCTAGTCAAATCAATTTAAAACTTTACATAAAACTTAAATGTTGAAAAGGAATCCATTTATGAAAATTAGCAGTGCAATCAAATTCACCCAAGAAAGTGTAAACTAAAGATTAAATCCCAGATGAAACATTTAAGCAAAGCCTAGATAACAGCAAATTGCTCAGGAAAGTATGGTTATCTTGTATTTTTATAATAAAAGTATGGTTCTACAGCTCTTGATCTTATGCTAACTTATACCCAAGTTGAAGGTCAGAAAAGCCAATAATTTCTAAATTATTGATAGATATATGTATATATTTACAATTTTCAATGTAAGGCCATTTATTAAATTAGAGAAGATGAAAATGAAAGCAACAGAAAAATTCAACTTTTCACAATTAAAAAATAATCACAACCTTAAAAATAATTTAGGCTGGACACGTGGTACATACCTGTAATCTTAGCTACTCAGGAGGCTGAGATATGAGGATCAAGATTTGAAGCTAGCCTAGGCAGAAAAGTCTGTGAGACCCTTATCTCTAATTAACCACCAGAAGACTTGAAGTGACCCTGTAGCTCAAAGTGGTAGAGTGCAGGCCTTGAGCAAAAGAGCTCGGGGACAGCAATCTGGCCCGGAGTTCAAGCCCTAGGATAGACAAAAAAAAAAGCTGGGTACTGGTGGCTCAGGAAACTGAGATCTGAATACCAAGGTTAGAAGCCAGCCCAAGCAGGAAAGTCCAGGGAGATTATTCTTTCTGATTAGCTACCAGAGAAGCCAGAAATGGAGGTGTGGCTCAAATGGTAGAGTACTAGTCTTCAGCAGGATGGCACCAGGCTCTGAGTTCAAGACCCAAGACTGGAACAACAAAAAAAGAGTACAAAAGTTCGAAAAGATGTGATTGCAGATTTGTATTCTATTAACTAAGATTATATCAATTCATAATTGAGGATAGCTCTTTGTATGGTATGACAAATCACTTTCACTGTTTTATCACACATTTATTTCATACTCATTTAAACATGGGTCATGTAGAGATAGCAATTTTCATTCTGTAAGCTTCATTCAACTTTATTTAATGTTGAATACATAGGAAATGTGCTTGTAGTTCATAAAAGTCACAGTAGATAGTGCAAACTATTAGGAGGTATTAAAGAAAATCTGATAATTTACATTGTGATTATTCTGCACAGCTAATGCGTATTGTAGCAACACCTTTCTTTCCTTCTTGCTCTAGGAGTCAGTAACATGATTGCCAAGCTTGCTAAAATCTGCACCCTCCGCATCCGCCCAGATAAATTGAACTTCATCCTCTCAGACAAGCTGGCCAGTGGAGGGGTGAGCATGTGGTGTGAGCTAGAGCAGGTAAGCAAGAGCTTCTGGAGGCCCTCAGACTCCTCCTGCTGTGGCTAGAGAGCCCACAACTGCTTGTTTTCTTTCTTCTGGTAGGAGAACTTTTTCAGCGAATTTCAAATGGAAGGTGTGTCTGCAGACAACAATGAGATTTATTTAGAACTAACGTCGGAAAACTTATCTCGAGCCTTGAAGACTGTACAGAATGCTAGAACCTTGAAAATCAAGTTAACCAATAAATACTTTCCCTGCCTTACTGTCTCTGTAGAGCTGGTGAGTAGCAGAAACAGGGTTTCTAAAATTGCCTACAGGGGTCTTGGCCTGGAGGAAATACAAATAGTTGTAAACCTGTTTGTTTTGTTCACTCAGCCTGGTCACCTTCTGTTTTCACAAGGCTCTAATGAGTGTCTCCTGTTGACTGGTTTCTTTGCTTTCTTACCAAAATATTGGTTCCACTGAAACATCTAGGGCCTTACTGTCTTACTGTCTACTTAGACTTGGGATTTCAAAGTTTTTCCACTCAATTCTTTGGTTTTAATTTTGTTTTCAATAGTGACAGCATACAAATTTTTTTTTAAAATCTTTCTTAGCAGTTGTCTGCATCAAGCAGCAATCGAATCGTGACACATGACATCCCCATAAACATTATTCCTAGAAAATTGTGGAAGGACCTACAAGAACCTTTGGTTCCGGACTCTGATGTAAGTGATGCTTACAGTTCTGTTGTCCAACCTTATTAAAAGGCCAGACCTGAATTCTCCAATGTATGAAAGAAAGTGATATTCCTTGTTTGTTTGTATCCTGGGATGGGGCTTGAACTCAGGGTCTCACACTTGCTCATGGTTGGCATTCTACCACTTGAGCCATGTCTCCAGCCTAGCTTTTTGTTGAGTAATTGGAAATGGAATCTTGAGGACTTTATTGCTGGTTTTGCACTGCAGTCCTCCAGATCTCAGTCTCCTGAGTAACTAGGATACACACATGAGCCACCTCTCCTGGCATGATATTTATTTTTTAAAAATTCTTTAAGAAAATCTGCCATGTGTTACTTACAGAAATTCTCTTAAAGAACTGTTGTTGCATGCAATAGAAACACCATAGATTTGATACACAGGAGAAAGACTCTTACTCAGTAATGGCTTTTAAGCGAAACAAAACTGAAGCTATATTGAAAGACAGCCCATAATCATTAGACTTCTTGGGCTTAGGTACCACTCTGTGTATGGTAGTGCTTGATGAGGGGATATGTGTAGGTGGACCACACAAGGCACTAAGAACTTGGGTTAATTGTCCTGCTAAGAAGAACCCATAGGCACTGGAAAGAAAGATGACATCAGAGGGTCTTTTGCCTCCCTCCCCTTCCCCACTGTTTAAAAAATGTTCAAGTTAGTACTGAGGCTTGAACTCAGGGCCTGGTGTTGTCCCTTAGCTTTTTCATTCAAGGCTGGTACTCTGCCACTTGAGCCATGGCTACACTACACGATTTTTGGTGGTTAATTGGAGATAAGAATCTCAATGACTTTCCTGCCCTGTCTGCCTTTGAACACAGCTCACCTTGTCTCAGCCTTCTAAGCAGCTAGGATTATAGGCATGAGCCATTGACTGGCTCCTGCTGGTTCTTTACCTTTTGCTCACAATTTATTTATTGACTTTCACTAGAAGACATCTACACTGCCTTGGAAAATGCTGACATTTTGCAAAGAGCTGTAGGTAACCTGGCCCCAGGTGAGTTGCAGTAACTACTTGCACACAGTACAGAAAAGGCCCCTGAGACCTGGGGCTCTCTAAGTGCTTAGTTTTAGTTCCCTGAGGATCTGTATATCGATATCTCAACTGAAGTGCCATAGTCCTTAAACTCAAAGAATGTCTCTGGAGATTTAGTTGCCTGGGTAACTGGAGGCAGGCATTTCAGATCTTTAATTTGGCTCTAACACCTGTAAGTCAGTGAGGTTTTAAAGTTGCTTTGCTTTTCATATTTAGAAAAAATTTATTCAGAAAGTTTAAGAACAGAATTTCAAGGTGGGTGGCAGTGGCTAACACTGGTAATCCTAGATAGTCATGAAGGCTACGATCTGATGATTTTGGTTCAAAGCCAGCTGGGGCAGAAAAGTTTATGAGACTCTTTTCTCCAATTAACCACCAAAAAGTTGGAAATGTAGCTGTGGCTCAAGTGGTAGAGCACTAGCCTTGGACAATGCTCAAGGACAATGCTCAGGCCCTGAGATCAAGCCTCAGGACTGGCACACACCCAACCCCCACACCCCCCCCTCCCCGAATTCTTAAGCACATATGAATCCAGTATTAATTATGAGCCCTTGCCACTACTGAGCATATTAATATTTTTAATATTTAGGATTTCTCTTATTGGTTTTATAGGTTAGTATTTATTTGCCAGTTTTGAAGACTATGAAGAATATTGTGGAAAAAATGAAAAATATCAGCAATCACCTTGTAAGTTGTAACTTTTTTAACAAAGAATCTTTGTCTAATTTGCACAAACTGCTCGTCCTGGAAAACAGCCTGCCTGTGGCTCCATGCCCTGGTAGAGGGTGCCCATTCTTGAGGCCTGACTTGGGAGGACCTGACCTCACCTAGTGAAGAGACCTTATCACAATGGCAGGTAGAAACCAGTTCTACTGTTTTTCAGCCCTCATTGACTGGGGAAGCCTTCATATCTATTCTTAATCCCCCATGACTATATTTATGTTAAGGATGTGTCCAGTGGTTCTTTCCTTACATTTTGAGCAGAGTGCTACATCTTTTCTTTTTGGTTTTATGATGATCCTGTGTGTGCTGTAAGTCTGTCACTGTCTTGTAATTCTCCTGAGCTGCAATCCTCTGAAAGGAACTCTTCTCTCATGTTTGTTTGATCCCAGCATCACGCATAGGAAGCACACTCTTTGGAGTTACAGGATGAATTAGTGATGTGATTGAGAATGGGTGCAGTATCCTCCTATCATTCAGTGAGCTGTGGACAGAGGCCTTCAGACCCCAGTAGTGAGTCCAGCAGGGCTGGCACCCAGCCAGTGGGCACTTTTATGCGTTTTATTTTGTGACGGTCTCCTACAGCCACATTCACAAAAACACCACAGCATGGCAGGTGATAGGGACTGTGTGGATTGTCCTTACTTACATCTGAGGTCATCCTGAACCCTTCCTTCACTCGCCCCAGAACTATGTTTCCTATGTCTCTGCATCTTTTACAAGTGACAGTCTACTCGGTCAATGTGAACCTCTGATCTTCTTTTCCACTGCTGTTTGCAGCTGCTTCTTGCAGTTTCTTGCATTTGTCATCTCTTGAAAAGCACTGAGCCATTCTCACCATTGTTTTGTTTCCCCACTGCTTGGTGGGAAGCTCTTTACTGATCTGTCTTGTGTATGCTGTACATCTACAGCCTTGTATTTCTTCTGAACTGCCAGCCTCTGACAGAAACTCTCCTCTAATGTTTGTGGCCTAGCTCTCAGGGTTGAGCTGTCATTTACGTTATAATCAGTACTGCTGCATGGGTCAAGAGGGACAGTTTCAAGTTACAATCTTTAGATTATAAAAGTTACTTGTAGCCAGGTGCTTGTAGCTCATGCCTGTAAGCCTTGCTACTCAGGCTGAGATCTGAGGATCGTTGTTTGAAGCCAACCTGGGCAGGAATGTCCATGAGAGTCTTATCCTCAATTAACCACCCAAAATCTGGAAGCTGTGGCCCAATGTGGTAGAGCCACTAGCCTTGAGCAAACAAGCTCAGGGACAGGGCCCAGGCCCCGAGTTCAAGCTCCAAGACCACTGCCACCAACAACAAAGTTACTTGAAGCCTAGAAAGTGTTCATGGGCTATTTGTTTCCCCGCTTAGTAGCAGTGCTGACATTGTACTCATTCTGAGAGTTTTCCCTATGTAACTTAATCTTCACAGAGCTTATTGGATCCAACATCTGCTTCTCATGAAGCATGGTGTGTTATCTTGACTGTTGCGTCTGCTGGCAGCTGCATACTGTTGATCCAGTTGCCAGGCTGGATCCTTTGGGTATATCCTGGGACCTTGGGAGGTTGAGAGTGGCCCAGGGGAGAAGGCTGGGCAATTAATGGGAGGATCTATTTGTTTGTTCTTTCTCTTCTATGAAGATGAGTCAGCAGAATAGAAGGAAGGGCAGGGGAGGTAAAATCATCAGAAGTTTCCTCTGTTTTCTGGTGTACTTTAAAGACTTGGAGAGTGGCTGTTGTTGAGATAGATTAGCCAGAGACAGAATGGCATCTGCTTGCATAACAACAGCTCTGCCTGTGGAGATAACAGGCAGTAGAATTAGGGAAGTAAGACTCATCACACTCCCACATTTACTTTATTCAGTGGAAGAAGTGCCTTGTAGGGGTGGGTTATCTGTGGCTCTCGGAGGGAAAAGGTGTAGGTGTTACCTTGTTCTGAGGCATTGCTTCAGAATAAGACATGTTAGTCCCCTGCATAGAGGTTTGGTTCCAGAGGTCTGGCTGGGGTCTCTGCCTTGCTTTTCTGACCAGCCCTTAGGTGTATCCATGCTGCCTTTCTTCAGACCTGTCCTGAGACAGTGCTCAGTGAGTAATCTATGCTGTGAGTGAGTTCAAATGGGAGGCCAGAAACAGCTTCACAAGACAGAATAAGAGGAGAAAATGAAGGAGGGGTGGCACTGTTCAACAAGGATGTACTCACCTTACTTTTGTAACTGTAACCCCTCTGTATATCAACCTTAACAATAAAATTCAAGAAAGAATAAAATTCAAGAGAATATGGTGTAGAGGTCAGAGATGGAACATTTTTCACTTGTGAACTTAAAGTTTATGGTGGGTAACCTGAACAGATCGCTGGCACTCAGCAATTATGAAGAGAATCGTTGAAGTCAGATCTTATCCTGACATTCAGGGAACTGACTGTGTAGATTGGGTAAGCTGCATTTGGAAACAAACATGAGTGGCTGATAGTCAGGAAATTGGTTGGTTGTTAGTTTTTTCAAAAAATTGAATGCTTTCCTGTCCACAGAGAGCACGTAAGCCTCAGGTGCATCTAGTTGCAGGTGGGTTTTTATTATTTCCAAATCACTTTTTTATGCCCTGAGAATTTATGGATTTTGGTTTTTCCTTGTTTGAAACAGATGAGCAGATGTCATGGGTCAGCTTTATAGAATCTACATCACCACCCAGACATTGACAAGAGTTGTTTAAGGGTAGTGCTTCTACTATTTGAGCCACAGTGCTACTTCCAGTTTTGTAGTGGTTAATTTAAAAACAAACTGTTTTCTAAAATTGAGTGATTAATGGGAAGTAATGGGAGGTAAGCCAGCCTAGGCTGGCTTAAATCTGTGATACTTAGATCTCAGCCTCCAGAGTAGTTAGGGTTATATTTTTTGAATTAATGAAAGAGAAAAGCTAAAAATGAATACTTTTTTTTATTCAAAGGTAAGTGTACTGGATTAGCAGTGGGTGAATGGGGGAGCTTAGTTTCTAATGTGAAAAGCTCAGGAATAAGAGCTCATTTAACTTCAGAAATCCTTTCTTGTTTTGTTTCTGGAATGAGAAAGACTCAGAGAACAGCAATTTTAAGGAATAAGATGAGGAATGTTAGATATTTCTAAAACACAGACCCCAGCAGAGCTGTGTGGACAGGAAGACCTCCTCTCCTGGGCCTCTGCCTTCTCTGGGGCACTTTGAGGACAGCCCCACATGTGGATGGCCCTGTGAAAGCAGATGGATATGCTCACCTTTCTGGTTTACACCTAAACCATAGTACTGCTCATAGTATGGTTGGGAGAATGCTTACATAAAGTGCAGATGAACTCAGACCTGCTGGGCCTCACAGTGGGCAAGAGCCCACATATAGAGGAGAAATCAGCATCTCGTGAGCGAGGTTAGCAGTCTAAAAAATCCTTTATGGTTGTATGGGGAGGGAAACATGAAAAGACACCTGTGGGGACAGTCTCAGGGCAGGGAGATGACTCAGAGAGGACCCTGCTGGGGGAGAAGGGAGGGAGGCAGCCTTAGCCACACTGCGGTGCCCAGTATTGGTAACTCCACAGCACCCCAGAACGGAGCCTGGAAATGGCATTTTTTGGCATCTGGGCATGCAAATGGGTCTCAGTGTGTTAAATGTCTAGTAAGAGCAGATGGTTTGATGCATTTGTACAACACACTACCATGCTTCAGGCCTGAATATCTTTTATGTGATTGAATCACATTCCTTCACTAAGGGATGTTTCATTCCTTCAAGAGGAGATGGAGGCATGGCTCAGTTGATAAGAGTGCTAGCGAATGAGTGAAAGCAGCTGTAGGTACTGAGTTCAAGTACCGGCTCAGACCTAGAAAAAGAAAAAAAAGAGAAAAGGAGGCAGTGGATAGGGGAGTAGATCCAGATAATTCCTTGGCTTTATAACCTCAGAACGTTAAAATCTGCCTGTCCTGGAGTCACCCCCTAGGTTTTCTGTGATCCAGTCATCATCTCCCCTTGCGACATTTCTTTTCTTGGTTCCCAAGGTGTCTGTCCTGTTCAGTTGGGGATCTTGCTTCACTTTGTGCCTTTGTAATGTAGGGGCTTGCTCCTACCAGAACCCTGATACTCTGCCTGGCCCCAGAACACTTGCCCCGTCCCAGAGTCAGGCAAGGTGCTTACTGAGCTCCCCATTGGGGCAGCTTTGTTACATGAAGGGTTCTGGGTTCTGGGCTCTCAGGACTTATCTTCTCTCTGTGGTTCATACGGGAGGGCCTTGGTGAATCATGAGGTAAGGTTTTTGTGGGGTCACTTGTCATCCTGTTTTGTGGAAACCAATCTCGGGATTTTTTTTTTCTTTTTGCATTTCTTTTCCCTATGTCAAGACCATCTTACGATACTCAGTTTACTCAATTTGCAGGTTATTGAAGCAAACCTAAATGGAGAATTGAACTTGAAGATAGAAACTGAATTAGTATGTGTTACCACTCATTTTAAGGGTCTTGGAAACCCTCCATTAGGTAAGTTTTCTCGTGGGTCACATCTTGGTTTTGATAAAGTGTTTCATATAGCATAGGCATTGAGTTCCCTTAGTGTGAGAAGGTTGGGATTCTGTTAGCTTTGGTCTGTAGGAGAGGAACAAGGTGGGACTGTCTGTCCCTACAACTGGGGACAGACAGCCCCAGACATCTGGGGGCCTGTGCAGGCTCCTCCTGCTTGGAGTTTGGTTGTGCTAGGTGTCCTCTCAGATCAGATCCCTTCTGCTGCTTCTGTTTCTCCTGACATGGAATCAGAAGGATAAATACAATTTGTATTTTCTCCTTCTTTAGTCATTCTAGTTAGATTAGAAGGTTCAAAATACATTTCTCATCTCTCACCCAGTCAGCAGTGAAGAGGGGCCATTCAACAACTTAACACACAGCCCAGGTGTGTTGGAGGCTGAGCTGAAGTAGAGGCAGACAGAGGACCCAAGAAAAGTATCTGCCAGAGATGGAAACATCATTTTCTGATGCAAGTCTATTCCCAAACATCAGTTAGGCCTAGGTCATCCTGAAATTAAGGTCTGTTTGTGTGTAGACACAACTGTGAGCCTAATCTTGCAGGGGGGTTTTATTAAATAGTGAAGGACATAGTGAGATCTCTCTGAAGGTTGGACATTGCTGTGTAAATTTACTCACTTTATTTGCCAGTCCTGGGTCTTGAACTCAGGGCCTGGGCACTAACTCTGAGCTTCTTTTGCTCAAGGCTAGCACTCTACCACTTGAGCCACAGAGCCGCTGCTGGCTTTTGTCTGTTTATGTGGTACTGAGGAATCAAACCCAGGACTTCATGTGTGCTAGGCAAGCGCTCTTCCACTAGGCACATTCCCAGCCTCTCACTTAGTTTATTTTAACAAACACAAAACGGGACTTCATTTTCTCTACCTCCCCAGGAGTTGTCAGGCTGTTTTCTTTGTGTACTCTACTGTCGAGTGGGAGGCCTTGCACTGATTATGTGTATTTCAGGCTTTAAGTTCATAGTGAGTATCTAATACAATTTTTTTTTACCTACAGGGGAAATTGAAGCATTTCAAAGTGCCTTGAAGTGAGGATCTCTTGAAAATTATCCTAGTATTTTAAATACTAAGGATTTAGCGAGTGCTTGTTTAATGAGTTCCCTCTGGGGTGCTAAGAGGAATGGGAGGGTGAATCATTTATTTAAGCAAATATGCCTCTGGTGAGATACTTAAACACATTCCTGTTTTTAGCCTCTCAGAGTTGTAGAGACAGAAGCCCTGGGGAGCTGACTGAGGTGCACATAGAAATCAAGAAGCTCCTACAGTTTCTTGCAGGGCAGCAAGTGAACCCTACCAAGGCCGTATGCAGTAAGTTTTCTTCTCTGTTTTCTTAACATCAGTAATCTCTAGTCTAATACTGTAGTATCACATGCAGTCTTTTTTTGTTTTTTTGTTTTTTGGTCGGTTGTGGGGCCTGAACTCTGGGCCTGGGCGCTGCCCCTCAGCTCTTCAGCTCAAGGCTAGCGCTCTACCACTTGAGCCACAGCACCACTTCTCGCTTTTTCTTGCCACTGAGCCACCTTCCCAGCCCCTCACATGTAGTCTTATAAATGCAAAGTAAGCTTTCTTGAGGAGCAGGCCTTTAAATTTTCCTGGGTTCTGAAATGCCTAGAAATGGCAGCAGGGCAGTCTCAGTGGGGCTCTGGGTGAGGGCAGGCAATGGCGGATGGGTGGCTTCCTGTGACTGTGGGGCAGTGGCTGGGCCACAGACATGCTGTCACTAGGACAGGACCATCTGTGCTTACCAGGTTTGTTCCACACACAGTTTTGCTGAGGTCTGGATTTGCTTTGTGTCGTCTTTTGTTTCCTTTCCTCGTCTACTTGCACTGTGCTTATATGCCCAAGTTTCCTTGCTTGCTGATTGTTCATGGTGGTCTTGAGTCTGGAGTGAATCGCTAATCTGAGGTTAGCACTGGCCTGAGCCTCTTCATCTACTGAGCAAGGCATCTTTTCAGGAGCTTTCCAGAGCTCTTTCTGTTTTTCTCTGCTCCTAAAGTTGAAGCAACTTAAAGGAAATGGGCCTGGATTTTGAAGGCCTTCCCTTTGTAGAGTAGCTCTCAGGCTGAACTTCCAGCTATCAATGCACAAAGCTAAGAAGAGGAATAGCCATTGTCTGCACTATGCAAAGTTGAAAAGGAGGAGGAGGAAGAGGAGGAGGATGGCTAGAGCATACATTAGGTGGGTGCTGGTGACTCACACCTGAAATCTTAGCTACTCCAGAGGCTGAGATCTGAGGATCATGGTTCAAAGCCAGCCTTGGCAGGAAAATACATGAGACTCTTACCATTAATAAATTATACCCAACAAAGCTGGAGGTGGAGCTGTGATTCAAGTGGTAGAACACTAGTCTTGAACAAAAGAAGTTCTGGGACAGTGTTTATGCCCTGAGTTCAAGCCCCAGGTCAGGCACAAAAACAAAACAGAAAACCTTTACTTCTTTACTATGCAGTTAGAAAGAACAGAAACTTCTAGATAGCTTTGTTAAGGACCAGCCCTTCTAAGAAAGAAATGAAGAGAAACCACAGAAGAGACCCAAAGGAGAGACCACAGAATAACCAGGACATCAGGGTTTAAGGAAGGTGTTCAGTCGAGTGTGTGGTTCTCCTGTCCCAGGATACAAGGGGCTCAGAGCCTCTGGCTCTCTGCATATGTCCATCACTCACTGGGAAGCAGTGCTGGTTTGAGATGTGGTTTTCCAGGGAGCCTCTCCTGTGTTTTCCCTGTGGCCTAGGCTGCATTACTCTCATTCTGTCCTTTGGAGGTTGATTGCCCATGCTGCTATGACCTCTTCAGGGACCCTGTAGAACCTATCATGGGGTTGGGGGATCCAAATATTTGTGCTGCAGTAGGTCTTTAAAGTAGTTTAGGCCAGGCACTGGTGGCTCAAACCTACAATCCTAGCTACTAAAGAAGCTGAGGATCAAGGTCCAGTGCCAACCTGGGCAGGAAAGTCCATGAGACTCCTATCTCCATTTAGCTGTGGCTCAAATGGTAGAATGATAGCCTTGAGCCAAAAGGCTCTAGGATAACATTCAGGCCCCAAGTTCAAGCCCCAGGACCTGCACACTACATCAAACTCAATGGCATTTTGTTTTGTTTTTTCTCACCCTAGATCTTGTGAAGAACAGGATTGTTTACTTCGATTTGCTTCATGAAGATGTCTCCCTGCAGTACTTCATCCCAGCCTTGTCCTAGCACCATAGCACCGGACTTAGAAAGGCAAAGCTTCTGTCGTGGCAGCAGAGATGGTGCCCTGACCAGTCTGATGGTTGTCTGGTCTCACAGCGCCACAGGCCACAGAGCCTTATACCCTGCTTCTTTCTCCTTCTATAATAGTTAAGTAAAAGTTAGGGAAACAATTTGGGTAAACCTGTTACTTTGTATCATTTGTGTCTGGGTTTTGTTTTGGGTTTAATCTGCTTTTAAGACATTGAGAAGAACTTTGGAATTCTTTTTCTTTTGTTTTTGTTTTTCTTTTGTTTCTGTGGCACTGAGTATTAATCAGGTCCTGTGCATTCTACCACTGAGCTGCTTCTCCAGACATCTGGACTTTAGATAGCAAGTTCTTACTGAAAATGTAAAAATCCTCACTTGTGAATTGGTATTCCAGTCAGAGTTTGCAGGTCAGTACTTGGTATTTCCCCCAGGCTCAGCCTCCAGCTCAGTGCTTGGTGCCTAACAGCTCTCAGCTGTGAGCATGCACACCTCCCCTTGCTCCTACCTCTGATAGCAGCCTTGAACACCAGAGCCCTGAGAGATAAGGGCCGAAGAATCTGGCAAATCTGTTTGATTTGCCAGACACAAGTGCCTAGAGAGCCCACCCGGCTGGGTGGGAGCTCGTCCTGCTGCTCCTCCCACAGTCTCCCTGCTTACAAGTCCAGGTTACAAGTCTTCAGAGCCAGGATGGAGCCCAGGCCTTGTACCTGCTTGGCAAACCCTCTGCACCAGACTGCTTCCCCAGTCCCTTCAGGTATTGTTCTGTGTAATTCTTTGTTCCACTGTCATTCTGGAATAGAGTTCATAGTGCTGAGGTCAGCTTCAGTTCCAGCTGAAAGGCTTTCATTCTCCTTGTCCCATCAGGCTTCTATGTATTCTGTGCAGGTGACACCATAAGCAGCATGTCAGTGTTACACTAAAAGTCAAAACTAGGTTCCTTAGGAAAAAGTAGATGGCGGGGCAACAAAATGAACATTTCTGACTTTTTCATAGTATTTGGGAAAAGCAATGTCTTTCATTTCTGATGCTTAATGAATGATGTTTAAGAAAGATGTCATATTTTGTGAAACCAGCATTTTATTATTAAAGATATTTTTTATTTTTTAAAGCCTCGCTTCTTTGACTCATAGCAAAAATCAGTTCCAACTACATTCATAAAACTTAAAAATGGGATAACATGCAAAAGTTCTGTTCTAAAACTTGTGTGCCTAGAGAGTGACTGTGAGTCACTGCAGTGAATGCTGCGATGAGGGCTGGACATGGGTGAACAGTGAGCCTCAGGAGGAAGAGGCTGCAGAGCTCATCTACTGCCTGTTGGTCACCACAGATTTCAGATTTCACCTGTGCATCCCAGAGAGCTGCCAAGTGTGGGAGAGCTCAGAGAAATACACAAGCTCAGGAGAAGGCACTGTGCTGGTTTTTGTCATGGTAAGGTTGAGTAAGGTCAAAAAAGAGCAACTTAGAACAGAGGAACAACTCAGATAGCTGCATTTGGGAGCTGAGCTGTGATTATGTAAAAATAGGAGATTGTAGAGTACTGTTCATAATGTCAGGCCCAGTGACAGCCCCTTACCTTGCCTGCCTGTCCTCAGTCCATTGGGCCTTTTTGGTAGCCACATCCATTTGGTGTTTATGGGGTTTTTTTATGTGTGCTGGACTTAGGGGTTGGACTCAGAGCCTTAGTTTTTGTTTTGTTTTGTTTTTCTCCTCAAGGCCAGCACTGTACCACTTAAGCCACAGCTCCACTTCTGGCTGTTTTGTGGCTGTGGAGATAAGAATCTCACGGACTTTCCCACTGGGGCTGGTTTCAAACTGCGATCCTCAGATCTCAGCCTCCTGAGTAGCTAGGATTACAGGCATGAGCCACTAGTGCTTGGCTTCTGATTATTTTTGATCTTGTAGTTGTTCATCTGTATCTGTTCATGACAAATGTTTTTTCACTTGTCTTCACAGTCCATCTTTGTGACTGCCCTTGTATACAAGGTGTGTTCCTCACAGTCCAGCTTTGACTGCTAAGAGATTCAGAGCAGACGGTATGTTTTGGTCTGTAAGCCTGTGTGTACACTACATGATGAACTAAATGACAGAGTTCTACCAGTTCCAAGGTTCACACTTTGGTTACTTGGAGTCTTAATTCTACAGGAAGCTGAGATAATGCAAATAGTTATATACTAATCAAACTAAAAATTATGTACACTAGAACCTAATAAACTCCCCCAGAGAATATAAATGTTGTGTTTTTCTTAACAAATATGTTGGAACAAATTAACTACAACTGTGGTTATGTTAATAGCCTCATAATTTTTTGTTGGCCACATTTCTTTTCAAATCAGAGCTTCACACTTGCAAGGCTGGTGTTCTACCATTTGAACTATACCTCTGCCCTGGTTTACTTTAATTTTTTGTTTTCCTGATAGGATCTCATGCTTTTGCCCATATTGGGCAAAATCTTTGACTACAATCTTTTTACCTATGCCTCCTGCAGGCATGAACTGTAACACCCTGCTTGTTCTCCCAAATAGTCTTTTATTGCCCTGGATACCCTTGAACCTCCATCCTCTTATCTCTGCCTCCTAAATAATGGATTATAGACATGCTATCTGATGGCCGCTCTGTCCAGCCATCATAATGTTATGTTTTGTTTTGTTTTTGGTTGGTTGTGGGGCCTGAACTCTGGGCCTGGGCGCTGTCCCTTAGCTCTTCAGCTCAAGGCTAACACTCTATCACTTAAGCCACAGCACCACTTCTGGCTTTTTCTGCTAATGTGGTGCTGAGGAATTGAACCCAGGGCCTCATGCGTGCAAGGCAAGCACTCTTATCACTAAGCTACTTTCCCAGCCCCATAATGTATTTTTTAAACATTTTAAAGAACACCTTAAGATTTGAGGAAACATTTTGTCCTTATATTCCTATTACATATTTTTCTGTACACTGAACTTAGAAATATTTTGCAGAATAAAATATTTTCATAGTTCTCCATAAAAACGAAGAACATTCCACAATGCACAAATGAAATGTTAAAAAGAACTCATATTTTACTCACATAGACTAAAATAAACTCTGAATCTAAATACCACTAAACTAAAACAATAGCCATAAATAATCTCCGTGATATTAACTAAAACATCAACAGCCATAAATAATCTCCATGATATTTAATATCTTCAGCTTAATTTTTAATGTTTCAACGGTGAATATTGAGTAAAAAAGCTCTAGAAGATATTTCAGAGATTCCAATACCTTGATCCTGACAATTCCTGGCAACTATTTTGAGCTTTAAGACAAGTAGAGTGATCAATTATGAGATGAAGAAATACCCTTGAAAATGAGATCACAGCCACTTAAAAAAAAACTTTGTATTGCCAGGTGCCAGTGGCTCACACCTGTAATCCTAGCTACTCAGAAGGCTGAGATCTTTGCTAGGCAGTAAAGTCAATGAGACTCTTATCCCCAATTAACCACAAGAAAACCAGAAGTAGTGCTGTGGCTCAAAGTGGTAGAGTGCTAGCCTTGAGCAAAAGAGCTCAGGGACAGTGCCCAGGCCCTGAGTTCAAGCCCCACAACCAATAAAAACAACTTCATGTTTACCTCAATTCCATTAGTTGCTATTAAAAAATCCTATTGCAACTCAAGGGGATATCATAGTATGCTAATATACTAAAATAAACTTTTCCCCGTTGCTTTTTGTCAGTAGTAAGTCATATAAACATTTTTTGTTTTCTTCAGTTCAATATTTTAAAAAAATTTTTTTTTCTTTTTTTTGGGGGGTCTGGTCGTGGGGCCTGAACTCTGGGCCTGGGTGCTGTCCCTCAGCTCTTCAGCTCAAGGCTAGCGCTCTACCACTTGAGCCACAGCGCCACTTCGGCTTTTTTCTTTTTGCTTGTGTGGTGCTGAGGAATTGAACCCAGGGCCTCTGGCATGCAAGGCAAGCGGTCTACCACTGAGCCACCTTCCCAGCCCCTAAAAATAATTTTTATATAAAGGTGAGATGCAGAGGGGTTAAGTTATATGTCAGGTAAGGAGTACATTTCTTTTTAGACAGTGTCACTCCCCCTCTCACTCTCTCCCAGTTTTTCCCTCCCATCCCCACCCAAAAATTGTTTAGTTCATTTTTAACATACATAATGTATTTTTTGGAAGGGAAAAATCAGTGATCACCGAAGCACACAATGCTGAATAGTGATCATCCTTCAATCAGTGCTGTTTGTGACTGCAGAGAGAGCACTTGCATGGACAGCTGTTCTACACACCAACGTGGCCAGGGGACCACAGGTGGGTGGGGACAGTTTATGGAAGTGTTTGGATATTGAACTGTGATTTTTTAATTTTTTATTTATTTATTTTTTGGTCATAGGGCCTGAACTCTGGACCTGGGTGCTGGCCCTCAACTCTCCAGCTCAAGGCTAGCGCTCTACTACTTGAGACACAGTGCCATTTCCAGCTTTTTCTGCTTATGTGGTGCATGCAAGGCAAGCACTCTACCATTGAGTCACCTTTCCAGCCCCATGAACTGTGAATATTTTTATTTGGAAGCCAGTGAGAAGCATGGAAACTTATAGAAGAGATGGCTATCATTCATAATTCAAGCATTATGACAGACAAAGTTACCAAGTTTCTTGTTTTGTTTTCTTTTGGGGGGTTATGGATTGCACTCTCTACCACTGAGCCACATTTCTGCTCTGAAGCTTTCAGAGTTGGTCTCAGACGTAGCTACCTTGAAAGTTAACTTTAAAGTGTCCCCTGATAGCCAGATGCTGTTGTCCCATGGCTGTAATCCTAGCTACACAGGAGGCTGAGATCTTGAGGATTGCAGTTGAAAGCCAACCTGAGCAGGAACAGCCATGAGACTCTTATCTCCAGTTAACCATCCAAAGCCAGAAATAGAGCTGTGATTCAGGAGCACCAGCTTTGAGCAAAACTAAGGGACCGCCCCAGGCCCCAAATACTGGCATAAAATAAAATGTCCCCCGATGTCCTTCCATTATGAGTCACAAGACTCCCAGTTGTTTTTCAAAAAGCTATGCTATTTTAGTAACTCGATGTGCTATCTTGGAGTTACTGTTGACCCTCAAAGTGGTTTGTATTTGTCTCCGGTAGTTTCAGATCAAAAACATCACAGAGGTAACTCTATCCCCATGTTTGATGAGGGGGAGGGGAGGGGAAGAGTGTTTGTTTCCCAGTGGTGATCCTGATAGGACGATTGCCACAATATGCAAATAAGTGTGGGAAGGCCAGTCTCCAGGGCATCAAGACCCCTTGGCGGACCTTCTACCTGCACTCACTTGCTCAAAGCCATCTGTGGTTTGATGAAGAGCAGGAGGCCCCATGGGAACAAGTCACATGAGGCTGAGGTGGTGGGCAGTCACTGGAGCCTTGGCCCTGTTCACCTTGGTGCAGTCTACTCCAGGGGTCAGCTCATTGGATGGTGAGTTTCACATTCTCCCAAGGTCTTAGAAAGGTCTTTCTTTTTTGCCATCCTTTAATCATCCAAAGTTGTCTGATGTTCTGAGTGTGTTGGGATCCTGAGTGTTGTCTGTGGGAGGGGGAGGGTATTAATAGAAACTTCAGAGTGTCTGAAGATAGACCATGAGTAGCTTACCACCAGCTCCTCTGGAAACAGAATGCAGATGAGAGTGATTGGCAGTTTTGCTAGCTGAGAGGGCAAGTGTCCACTTATGCAAATGTTCATACAATGAGAGGTGGAGGATAGTGATGCTTCAATTCCAACAAGCTGCAGTAGAAGGTGAGAAACCAAAGCTTACTGGTTGAAAGGTAATAATAGTTAGAACTAGGGTCAACATCTGAGAAGCAGGCTGGTACCCATGGCTCATGTCTGTACTCCTTGCTACTCAAGAGGCTGAAATCTGAGGATTGCAGTTCAAAGTCAGTCCAGGCAGATAAACCTATGAGACTCTTCTGTCCAATTAACCACCAAAGAGCTGGAAGTGGAGCTGTGACTCAAGTAGAGCACTAGCCTTGAGCAAAAAAGCTGAGGGACAGCACCCAGGCCTTGAGTTCCAAGTTGATTCCTCATGGTAAGCATCATTCTAGAAATATTTTCCTATATATTTAACATATGCACTTGTCTAAGCTGGAAATACGATATTTCTTCCCTGCTCCAAAAAGGAACTCAATATCATGAAACCCCAGCCACACATCATAAAATGTAGGGACCCATTAGAGGTCAGCTCCCAGCTTCCCATCTGGAGAACTCCATGCTATTTTTTTTCTTTTTTGTGTGTGTGTGCATTTTTTGTTGTAAAAATACTGTACAAAGGGGTTATAGTTACATGAGCAAGGTAATGAGTACATTTCCTATTGAGCATTGTTGCCTCCTTCTCTGTTTTTCTCCCTACCATCCCTTTCCTCCCACCTCCTCCACAACTACCCCCCTGCTCCCCCTCCTCCTGACAAAGTTGTAAAGTTCATTTTCAACATAGTGTCTTGTACATCTCATTGTTATTGTACCTCTATTTAAACATTTTGTTTTTTCCCTTCCCCTCCCTGAATTAGAGAAGTGTATATGCAAGAGCAGGGCGCCAACATCAAATACAGTGAAAACAGGAGTTATACCGTGGGGGAGGAACAAACAAATGAAAAAAATCACATGGTACATTATAAATATGTTAGAAACAATAGCAAGAAAGAAAAAAAAATTGTGTCCCTATCTTGGGGTTCATTTCACTTAACATCATCTTATATGGTGATATGTACACAGCTTTTGACCTTTTTTGTTTGTCCTACACAAATAAGGGAAACCATGGGACCTGTTTCTTTGGTCCTGGCTTACTTCACTTAATATAACTTTTTCCAAGTCTTTCAATTTCCTAACAAATGGGGCACTGTCATTCTTTCTGATGGAGGCATAGAATTGTATTATATATATATATATATATATATATATATATATATATATATATATATATATATATGCGCCACATTTTCTTTTTTCTTTTTTTTTTTTTATAGTTTTTTTTTTTTTTTTGTCGGTCGTGGGGCTTGAACTCTGGGCCTGGGCGTTGTCCCTCAGCTCTTCAACTCAAGGCGAGCGCTCTACCACTTGAGCTACAGCGCCACTAGCGCCACATTTTCTTGATCCATTCATCTACTGAGGGGCATCTGGGTTGTTTCCATATCTTAGCTATGGTAAATAATGCTGTGATAAACATAGTTGTGCTGGTAGCTTTAGTATGGCCTTGTTTGTGATCGTTTGAGTAAATGCCCAAAAGTGGGATTGCTGGGTCAAAGGGGAGCTCTATGTGAAGTCTTTTGAGGAACCTCCATGGTGCTTTCCAAAGTCGTTGAGCAAGTTTACACTCCCACCAGCAATGCAGTAGGGTTCCCTTCTGTCCACATCCCCTCCAGCATCTGTTGTTGTTAGAGTTCTTTTTTTTTTTTTTTTTGTCGGTCGTGGGGCTTGAACTCTGGGCCTGGGTGCTGTCCCTCAGCTCTTCAGCTCAAGGCGAGCGCTCTACCACTTGAGCTACAGCGCCACTTCCGGTTTTCTGGTGGTTTATTGGAGATAGGAGTCTCACGGTCTTTCCTGCCCGGGCTGACTTTGAACCGCGATCCTCATATCTCAGCCTCCTGAGTAGCTAGGATTACAGGCGTGAGCCACCAGCGCCCGGCTTAGAGTTCTTGATTCTAGCCATTCTAACTGGGGTGAGGTAGACTCTCAATGTTGTTTTGATTTGCATTTCTTTCATAGCTAGAGAGGTTGAGCATTTCTTTTTTTAAAATTTTTATTTATTGTGAAAATACTGTACAGAGGGTTTACAATTACATGGGCAAAATAATGAGTTGAGCATTTCTTCATGTGTCTATTGGCCTTTCTTATTTCCTCTTCAGAGAAGTTTCTCTTTAAGTCTTTAGCCCACTTATTTATCAGGCAGTTGTTTCTTTGAGGATTTGTTGTTGGGGGATTTAATTTTTTGAGTTTCAAGTATATTTTAGATATGAGACCCTCCGTTGTATGGCTAGTGAAGATCTTCTCCCAATCCGTGGGCTTTCTATTGATCTTGCTAGCTATGTCCTTTGCCGTGCAGAAGCTCTGCAGCTTCATGCAATCCCATTTGTCCAACCTTTCTTTGATTTGTGGTGTTTCTGGGTCTCTATTAAGAAAATTTCAGCCCTCCATGCTATTTTCATAGCACCTGTTCCCTTTTCCTCACACTGTGAGTTGGGTAAATAAACATGTTTGCATTTTTGCTTAAAGGATTAGAACTCTTTGAGCAATGTTACCACCTTCTAGTGGTAATTTTCATCCTTTGAACTCTGCATATTTAAGCATCTCTCAAGTTTTCCTTGGAATAAAGCAGGGCTCAACTAGACAAAGTATCAAGGCAGCAGCATCAAAAAGGAATCAGTAAGTGTGAAATACAGAATTTATGGTTCAAAGAATAAGTTAACAAAAAAGCTAGGTGCCCGTGGCTCACATCTGTAATCAGGGCTACTCAAGGAGGCTGAGATTGGAGCATCGTGGTTCAAAACCAGCCCAGGCAGGTCACTCTGTGAAACTCTTACCTCAAATTAATCAGCAAAAAAGTAGAACTGAAAGTAGAACTGTGGCCCCAGTAGTAGAGTGTTAGCCTTGAGCAAAAGGGACAGTGCCCAGACCTCAATAGGTCAAGTCCCAGTACCAAAATAACAACAACAACAACAAGCTTAAACAAAGCTTAAAAAAAGGCAAAGGAGAAGTGGTTAATTCCAGAAGGATTTCTCACAGCACTCCTTCCAGCCTGGGTTTCTGGCTTTGCATATTAATTTTATCCAGAGTGCAAAAAGTTTCCTTTCTGGGGCTGGGAAGATGGCTCAGTGGTAGAGCGCTTGCCTTGCATGCCAGAGGCCCTGGGTTCGATTCCTCAGCACCACATAAGCAAAAAAGAATAAAAGCCGGAAGTGGCACTATGGCTCAAGTGGTAGAGCAGGGCTACCTGCTCATGGTAGAGCACTAGCCTTGAGCTGAAGAGCTGAGGGACAGCACCCAGGCCCTGAGTTCAGGTCCCACGACCGGACCACCCCCCCCCCCAAAAAAAAAAAAAAAGTTTCCTTTCTGCCTTTATTAAGGTTAGAAGGAATCCTGGATTCTGTCCAGTCTTGGGTGGTTCCTTGATGAGGATTTTATACAATGGTCTTTTAAAAGGGACCATGTTTTAGAAGCCATTTTGCTAACTTTGTCCAAAACATTTATACTTGAAATTGCTTTTAAAACTCCACAAGATATTTTCCAGCTTGCTTGTTCACTGTGTCAGTGAACCTCTGTGTGGGCCTCCTCTGTCCTGTTTCCGGTTGTACCAATGACGTACACAGCAGATCCCAGACCAGGAAGACTCAGGCCTTGGGTGTGGATAATCAGCTGACTCCATTCTCCAACATGTTGTCCACAGCCCTGATGGGAAAGAGAGATGGGTTGCTTAGCCTAGCCCATCCAGGCCACCAGAACATTCAGTGACAATGGAGAATGTTCTGTGTCACTGCAGCTGACAATTAAATCACTGCAATTAGCTAATAACGAAGAAACAAATTCTTTTTTGGGTTGTTTTTGAGTTTGAGGTTAGTATCATCTGCTCAAGAATACAGACCTGACTGAAAACCTAATTCTAGTGTGTGTGTGTGTGTGTGTGTGTGTGTGTGTGTGTGTGTGTGTTAGTGTGTTAGTACTGGGGCTTGATCTCAGGGCCTGGACACAGCCCCTTGCTTTCATGCTCAAGGCAAGTGCTCTACCGCTTAAGCCACAGCAATACTTGCAGCTTTAAAAAAAAAAATCTCTTTGAAAATAAGAATCTCTTGGATTTATCCGTCTAGATTGGTTTCAGACCTTGATCCTCAGATCTCAGCCTCCAGAGTAGCTAGGACTACAGACATGAACTGCTGGTGCTAGTGCTGTTCAATTCTTACTGAACTTCCAGTGAATTCCACTATTCCCCAATGGCTGTGGCTCTCTTACTGCACAGGACAGTTATATTTCTTCTCTTAATGATGTCACATAATTTGGCCCTTATTATTTCCTAGTTAGCACTACTGGCTTCACAGTCCTTGAATTTAGGCCATCATTCTCACTCCATACATCCCTCAGGCAGAGGAAAGACACCTGAGCAAGGCAGGACATTGTCTCTGATGGGAATGTGTGTAGTTGCTCCCACCCCTACAAGTGGGTCCATGCAGGTATCTTTACTCATGGACTTGCGTTGTACATGTGGCTTTAGATTTGTTGGTTGGGTGTTGGAGCGGACCACAGGGTTTTAGAGAAGGTTTTGTTTGCTTTCTAACAAACTACAATCTACAAGCCCCAGGACTGACACACAAGGAAGACAAGAGGAGGGGGAGGGGGAGTGGGAAGAGGGGGGGAGGAGGAGGAAAGCATGTCACTAAAAGTACACATTTTTCCCAGAGCTCTTTGATTTACCCTAGAAAACAGGAGGTGAGCATCAGGGGTGCTGACGGGCAGGGTGGGGAGTCTGGAGACCACAGTTAGACTGCCTAAATCAACAGCAGATTTCTCCCACTCTCCATGGGGCAGAGGCTTCTTTTGCTTGTCCCATAATCCACACAGCAGTGGCAAAGTTTGAGAAAACACAGGATGCAGATGTGTTTGCCAGACTCTGAAGGTTTACCCAGCAGCCCTTTGCTTTCCATCTGAGTAACTCAGACCAAAACCATCCCACTTTACTGAGCAGCACACTGGTCTCCAATTTCTAAATAATTCTAGAAAGATTAGCTAATTTTCTAAGTAAAAGGCAAAAGAAAACTTAAGTTGTGCCTGGTCACTTCACCTCTGTAATCCCAGCTACATAGGAGGCTGAGATCTGAGGATCAAGGTTCAAAGCCAGACCAGACAGGAAAGTCTGTGAGATTCTTATCTCCCAGTGCACCATCAAAAAGCTGGAAGTTCAAGCTGTAGCTTATATGGTAGAGCACCAGTCTTGAGAGAAAAAAAAAAAAGCCAAGCAAGAGCACAAGGCCCTGAGTTCAAGCCCCAGTACTTGCACCCAAAAAATAGAAAGAAAAGCAAGTTGTATAAAGGTTCAAATGATGAACAAATGTTGATGTCAGGAATTAAGGGAACTAACAAGTGCTGTAAGCACTAGGGGAATGTTTTATAGTGGAGAGGACCTGGCCCAGCCTCTGGATTGCAAATGAAGAAATGGGATGAGCAGTACAGAGAGGTGTCCCTGCCCCTCCCTATTTCCAGGAGAGGGAACCAACGGAAACCATTGGGAAACCATTGGAACCAAGGTAAATAATGTGCCCCATCCCAGGATCTTCCCTGAAGTCTACCTTGTGAAGAGCAGGCTAGAAGATGACTCATGATTGAAGGATTGACCCCCACCCTATTTTCCCAGGTGCATACGATGCCAGGCAAAATCCCAGATATGAGAGAACTTGTGTGATGTGGAGGCAGAGCAATCCACCTAAGCCCAACTGTGAACATCCCATTGCGGGCCCAACTGAAAGGCCCCCACCTTCCTTGACCTGGTGGCTTTTTCATTAACCTCTGCCTCCTTGCTCGGACCTCCTATAAAAATCAGCGCCTGTTCCAGCTCTCTGACACAACCTCCAAACCCGTGGGAAGGTCTGTGCCTCTCACTGTTCCTCAATAAACAGTCCTTGCCCATTGATGATCGAGTCTGGCCTATTCCTTTTCCATTCTCCTCCATTTTCCTAACAATAATAATGATGCTGATTCTGATGTTGGTACTGCTTAGTTTTTTCACTCAAGGCTGGCATGCTACCATTTGAGCCATACCTCCATTTCCAACTTTTTGCTTGTTGATTGGAAATAAGCATCTCATAGACTTTCCTGCCTGGACTGGCTTTGAACCTCAGTCCTCAGATTTCAGCCTCCTGAGTAGTTAGGATTACAGGCATGAGCCACCAGCACCTGGTTTGTCCTATTAAAATGAAAAGCAGTTAGACTTTTTATGATCATTGGCAACCTTTTCTTAACAGATTTCTCTTTCTTTCAAATGCAATAATTCTTTGAAGAGCAATTTATTTCAAGAATGCATGAAAAGATAGCTACTTAAATAATTTTTTCCCTCCCAAGAAGACAGTTGTCCATAAGTGCTGGGGAAACAAAAATTGTTTCTGATTAGAAAAGTATTGGAGCATGGTTGTTTTTCCCCCCTGTGTATCATGTGTGTTCCAATTTGAGGCCTCAGTACAGAAGTTGGAAACATTAAGTGCCTCTACTTCCAGGAGATGTGAGAAGAAGCTTGTCTGATGACCAGAGTATCCAGGATCACCTGGCACAGGGTGTGGCAGAGGCCAACGCCAAGTGCATCTCCACAGACCAGGAATGGTGAGCCAGTACTGTTCTTGGGAGAGGTTGATCGACTGCATCTTACAACAGAAATGTTAATTACATCCAATTGTTATGGCTTAGATATGAAGTCCCGGTGGGGTTCGGATGAACCATCTAGAAGATTCTAGTAGTTTTGGGAGACTGGAGGATGTAGGTCTCTGGGGACAGGTGTCTTGTCCTGGTCCCACCCTTCTCTGTCTCTTTGCTATCTCGATGCCACAATGGGAGCTGCTCTGTTCTAACCTCACCTCCTGTCATCATGGCCAGGTGGATCTTTTCTCCTTTATGCTGTTTATGTCAGGTATTTTGTCACAGGAATGCAAGTATAACTACTCAGAGTCCAAGTCAGAGGAAGACATATGAAGTCCTAACTTCCCAGTCAATATATCAAGTATGTTTGTTACTAGAAAGTATAGGACTGCTGAACTAACAGAGTCCTTGCATCTGGCAAGAGAAGAATTCAAACAAGAACCTAGGACACAATGATGGAAAAGCTTACTGGAAGAGCAAGATGGCAGAGAAACAGCCATCTTGTGCTGCCTTCAACCATCTTCTGTTGTCTTCCTCATACAGAGCTGGGTGTTAAGTTCCATAATGAGGAAGGAGCCCTTGAAAACTGCTTTCTGATTGGTGGCTCTCCTTTCCATTTCCTTCCTATTTACTATACAGTCCTTATTTCCTCATTCTCTTGGTCCTCTTACTTCCTCATTCTTGTAGTCCTCTACCTCTATTTCCTTTTTTCTTTTATTTTCTTTCTTTCTTTCTTTCTTTTTCCAGTCCTTTGAACTCAGGGCCTCGGCACTGTCCCTGAGCTTCTTTTTGCTCAAGGCTAGCACTCTACCACTTGAGCCACAGTGTCACTTCCAGCTTTTTCTGTGCATGTGGTACTGAGGAATCAAACTTGGAGCTTCATGCATGCTAGGAGAGCATTCTATCATTAAGCCACAGTCCTAGCCCATGCCTCCATTTCCTTGTCTGGCAGGTTTGAGTATATCAGCTTATCCTGCCATCTGCCAGCTGTGTAGGCTACAGTCCTCTGCCAGCTTTTCTATGTCAGCTATATCACAAGGTCAAATTTTAAAAAAATCAGTGCCCAGACTACTTTTATTTCTGTGCTTATCTGACTGTGCAGGTGGGAAGGATTTGGAACTGCTCTGAAGGAATTTGGGAATGTTTGGAAATGCAGACTAGAGAAGCTATCACATTCTTAATCAGCGGCAGAAGTGTGGATGTGAATGGAGGGGCTGTGATTAATGATGGGCTTGAGTTCATTTCCCTCCCCCACCCTTTATTCCTATACTTAGGTGTCTGCAGGATGCTTGCTGTCCTTCCTTCTGTGGCAGGAGCCCTGTGAGGACTGAGGAGAGCCAGGATCTTCATCTTTGTACCTGTGTGCTTAGCCCCTTCTGCTGCAGAGGACCAGTTGGTAAGGCCTTGGGAAAGGGTACGACCACCACAGTATGGCCAAGGTCACCTGTGAGCTTGCTGTGTTACATCTGTCTACCAATGAGAGGGTAGAGCAGCCCACCCAGCCTCATCCTGGAGGGAGGCAACCTTGGGGTTTGAATCCCTGTCTGAACCCTAGCCTATGCTCATCCTCTTCCACTGGGAGAGGGAGGTCTCCCATCCTGGGGTTGGGACAATAAATACAGGTTGCTGATATAGAGGCAACAAAATTTTATCTCCATCCTCATAGGGCCCCTGCTGGACCTACAAATTAGATTGACATATGATAGATTAATGGGAGAGAGAATTCATATCTGTTTACAGTAGATTTTACATAGTCTATCAGTCCAGATAAGGAACTGAAGACCTAAAGAAGCATTTAAAGCCCATTACTCATAGATGGAGTTGGACAGAGAACATAAATGCATAAGGTATTCAATATGACAGGCCTAGGGATGGAGACTCTCGCCATGGATCAAGCCCTGGAAGATAAGGGCTAGTTACTCAAGCCCATTGGAACTGAATTCTGTAGGCCTCAACTTCCTGTCCCAACTTCCTGACCATGATTAGATGTTGCTTTTATTTCTAATACTATTCACATGGGAATTATTATGGTCTGCTTTTAAGAACCAAGACAAAGGTCACAGTGATCTTGCACTTGAGACTTTTTCAAGGGTCTTTAACTTAAATAGTAAACATGCCAGGGTAGTATATTTTAACACTCTCTCCCTCCTCCCCCTCTCTCTATATGTGTGTGTGTATGTATATACACAGACACAGACACACGACACACACACATATATATATCTATCATCTATCTATATCTATATCTAATCTTTCTCTGGCTACCCTGGACTTTGATAAAGGAAGGGTGAAGCTATCACCCTCAGGGGTACCCTGAGTCTAGAATGGGGTCCCCAGAGGCCAGTGACTGGAATGTTCAGATTCTGGGAAGTGACTCCCTGAGCCCAAGTATCTGTGTAGGTTCTTACTCCTAAACATAAAATAATGTTTCTATTATTATTATTATTATTATCATCATCATCATCATTATTTGAGGTGCTGGGGATCAACTCCAGGGCATTGTAAAGACCAGGCAAGTGTCTAAGACTGAACTATTTTCTATATTAGGGTTTTTTTTGTTGTTGTTTGAGTTTGAGGCTGACCTTGATCCTGCCTTACCTTCTGAGTTCTGGGATTATAGGTGTGCAGCACCATGTTTGGCTTTTTTTAATTAAAAAATAAATCTGATGGTTAATTGCTCATATTCTCTTTTTAAGTTACTTTACTGTTATATATGTGATGTATAGAGGGATTAAAATCACATGAGTCATGTACTGAGTACATTTCCTTTCATACAGTGTTTTCCCTTCTGCCCATATTAAGTAGAAGGACTGTGTGTGTGTGTGTGTGTGTGTGTGTGTGTGTTGATATGGAGCTTGAACTCAGGGCCTAAGTGTTGTTCATTAGCATTTTCACTCCAAGCAGGCACTCTCCCACTTGAGCCATAGCACCAGTTCAGGCTTTTTGATTGTTAATTGAAGATAAGACTCTCATGGACTTTCCTGCCTGTGCCTACTTTGAATGGTGATTCTCAGATCTCAGACTCCTGAGTCAGTAGGATTACAGGTGTGAGCATCAGTGTGCAGCCTTAAGTAGAAATTTTGAGCTCTCAACCTGGGCTATCCATTTAATAGATCTGATGACTCCTAAAAATATTTATTTATTTTATTTATTTTTGTTGATCCGGGGCCTGGGCACTCTCCCTCAGCTCTTCAGCTCAAGGCTAGTGCTCTACCACTTGAGCCACAATACCACTTCCGGCTTTTTCTGCTTATATGGTGCTGAGGAATTGAACCCAGGGCCTCATGCGTGCAAGGCAAGCACTTTACCACTGAGCCACCTTCCCAGCCCCTAAAAATATTTATTTTTAAAGGAAATGTCAGACATGTGTCAGCTTGTTTGAGGAAAGCATTCTTCTTTAGTGATTTATCAGAGAAATGGAAGACAAGTTACAATTGCTCAATTTTTTTTTTTTTTTTTTGTTGGTCATGGAGCTTGAACTCTGGGCCTAGGTGCTGTCCCTCAGCTCTTCAGCTCAAGGCTAGTTAGTGCTCTACCACTTGACCCACAGAGCCATTTTCAGTTTTCTGAGTGGTTTATTGGAGATAAGAGTCTCATGGCCTTTTCTGCCCAGGCTGGCTTTGAACTGTGATCCTCAGATCTCAGCCTCCTGAGTAGCTAGGATTATAGGTGTGAGCCACCAGTGTCCAGCAGTGGCTCTTGGCTGAATTCTGGGCCTGGGCACTGTCCCTCCGCTCTTCAGCTCAAGGCTAGCACCCTACTGTTTGAGCCACAGCATTACTTCAGCTTTTTTCTGCATATGTGGTGCTGAGAAATCGAACCCAGAGCCTCATACATGCAAGGCAAGCACTCTACCACTGAGCCAACTTCCCAGCCCTGAGGCTCACTTTTAAACATTTTCTAAACATCTTCCCTCATAGCCCACTTTTAAACATTTTCTAAACATCTTTCCCCATAGCTGTACCAAGTTTAAGCCTGTGGTTGGAAGCTAAGGTTTGAACTATGTGTGTGTGTGTGTGTGTGTGTGTGTGTGTGTGGTGTGACAGTCTTGGGGCTTGAACTCAGGGCCTGGGCACTGTCCCTGGGCACTCTACCACTTGAGCCACAGCTCCACTTCTGGCTTTTTGGTGGTTAATTGGAGATAAGAATCTCATGGGCTTTTCCTACCCAGGCTGGTTTTAAACTGTGATCCTCAGATCTCAGCCTGATGTGCTGTTAAGATTACAGGTGTAAGCCACTAGCACCCAGTGGAGTTTGAACACATTTTAAAACAATGCTTGGAATTCCAGCTTTATGTTATTTTTTTTCACTTGTATTATGATGAGATGATATTAATATACTCTACTCTTGAAAGTAAATAATGAACGCAGCTCAGAATCTTTAGATTACTTAGAGATTGTCCTAGGAAGCTTAGAAAACTCAGGAGATGTTGAATATCAGTGTCACTGCCCAGTGGGGTGACCATATGTAAGGGATTTGAAACAGCCCTCTGGATGGCCCAGTCTTGTCCTGGTGAACTTGAGACCCTGCTCCAATGTTCACAGCAGCCGTAAAGTCTCTAGTTTCCTTCCTGAGAAAGCAAAAGGTGTCTTGGGGTTCTCTTGTGACTCATCAGACAAAATTTGTCAGAACTGAGCAAGCTTCTTGACCCTCATCATCTTCCAGTCTCTCCTGCCACTCATCAGGCTCTAGGGACAAGGACCCTTTGAAAAGGATGTGCGGTGGAGACAGAGAAAGCAGCACCCTGAGAACACTATGTGGTTCTTTCTAACCCTCCTCCCTTATCTCTCCTCCCCTTCTTCTTCTCTCTCCCCTATCCCTCTTCCTGCCCCTCCTCTCTTTCTTCTTCCTCTTTCTCCTCTCCCTCCTCTTCTTCTTCCCCTTCCTCCTCCTCTACCACCTCCTCCTTCTTCCTTCACCAGTCCTGGGGCTTGAACTCAGGGCAATACTGTCCCTGAGCTTTTTTTTTTTTTTTTGCTCAAAGTTAATGCTCTACCAACTGAACCTCAGCTCCACTTCCAGATATTTTTTGATGGCTAATTGGAAATAGAAGTCTCCCGGGCTGGGCTGGGAAGGTGGCTCAGTGGTAGAGTGCTTGCCTTTCATGCATGAGGCACTGGGTTCGATTCCTCAGCACCACATAAGCAAAAAATAAAAAAGTTGGAAGTGGCGCTGTGGCTCAAGAGTGGTAGAGCGCTAGCCTTGAGCTGAAGAGCTGAGGGACAGCACCCAGGCCCAGAGTTCAGGCCCCATGACTGAACCAAAAAAAAAAAAGTCTTCCGGGCTTTCCTCCTTAGGCTGGCTTCAAACTGTGATCCTCAGATCTCAGCCTCTTAAGTAGCTAGGATTATAGGCATGGGCCATGCCCCTGCAGGAAATGCCTTCTTTAGTTTTTGAATCCTTTCAAACACCCACATAAGTAGAGACCACAGTGTCCTGAGAGCCCTGAACCATTCTTAGCTTCTACTGTCGTCTGCTTGGCAAGGCCTTCCTTCCTTCTCACCTGCAATCTGTGGTCACAGCCAGGTGGCCAGTGGGATCATCCTGGTGTCAAACTTGAGGATATCCTTGTTGGTCTTCCTGTTTGTTCCTTATACCTTCCCCCGTTCCTCTGGATTACAGTGTCCACCCCTTTACAGTGCCCACCGCTTAGTGAACCCTCTCACTCTCATCATCTCAGGACCCAACCCCTAGGAGTATCACTCCTCCTGTGTGCCAGGGCTGGTGTGTCCAAGGTCATCTCTAGGCTTAGGTATGCCTAAGTCATTGTAGACACAGATTCATAGGACAGGGCAGCTGGTCAGCACGTATCCCAAGGATGCCTGGCTTCATAATTGGCCTTTGTATCTCCAGAGTGGTCTTGCCTTCTGCATAGGGTCTTGTCCTTGACCTTGCGCATAGAGTCTTGTCTGTTGCAGCCCTCACCCTTCTGCACATTGCCAACTGCCACCTGTGTTCTTCTTCTTCTGTAGAAGTCCAGCCAAATCCTGATTTCTTTGTGAGTAACAAGGAGGAAAGCCGGCCTCTATGGACTTGGGGCGGGATGGCCAAAGCTATGGAGTCACAGACGCCATATTTGCTGCATCCTCTAGAGAAGGTATCCCTTAACCTACACTGGGTTACTCTGTGTCCAGGGAAATTTGGCCTTTTCTCCTGAGAACAGAATGCTTGTACCCTGCCTTTGGATTTTAGCAGGATTTCATCAGGCATGCGTTTATACCCTGGGTGTTTATATGGCTGAAACAGGTTGTAGTTCTAAAAGTTTCATTCTGTGATGAGAAATTTGAATTTCATGCTAGAGCCCAGAAGGCATGATGAAGGCATGCCTTCAGGAAGCAAAAAAAGCTGAACCTCACCTCTACCTATGACTCAATACATTGGCAAGGTTGCAAGCAGCCTAAGCACCAAAACACCAGGGGTTTGGGCTTTGTTTGTACTGGGGCTTGAACTCAGGGCCCAGTGCTACTTAAGAGCCTTTTTCACTCACTTTGGCACTATCACTTGAGCCTCACCTCCATTTCTGGCTTTTTGGTGGTTAATTGGAGATAAGAGTCTCACAGACTTTTCTGTCCAGGCTGACTTTGAGCTCTTATCCTCAGATCTCAGCCTTCTGAGTAGCTAAGACTACAAGCACGAGCCACCAGCATCTGGTAACACTGTTTTTTTGTTGTTTTTTTTCCCCTAAGGTCTGGGCTTCTTGGAGGTCCATAAGTTTACATCAGAAAGGCCATGGTGGTGGGGTATTGAGCCTAGGGAAATGACAAGTATTCAGCCCTCAGGGTGGGAGGGAAGAAGGAGAGGGGTTGCTATGAGGAACAGGGCAAGAAAAGAGCAAAAGCTACCTGGAGTGGCCAGCTTTAAATAAGTTTGCACCTAGACCGCAAACAAACAAGCAAAACCAATCCAGAGTAGTATTCGTCTTTCACATATGTGTGGAGAAATGGAGGAAATTTCGGCCACGAGGAAGGCTGCACAGGGCAAAGCAGAGATGGCAAAACCTCCCCATTGGCTTTCCCTTACCCCAAGCTCTCAGCACATAACAAGCCCCTGTCACTGACTGGAGTCTGGCCTCCCCTCCCAGCAGCTCTCCAGCCATCATCCTCCCTCCAGGTGCCTGGCCTCACTGGCACGTGTCATTGTCACCTGTCTGGATGGGTCCTCCACCCTGTCTTCCCATAGCCACTATACAGTGGCCAAACAGATGCTGTGACAGCACTGGTCAGATGGAGCCACATCTGTCCACAACACTCCATCTCTTTCAGAACAAGAAAAGGTCCTGATCGGATCCTCTTAATGGTCACTAATTCTGAGGTCACGTCTGGTCCTTTTGGGGCCCGCAGGTCACTACAGTCCCATTGGCTTTGGTGACATTCTTCTAACGAGGCTGGGGTGTTCCATCCATTTCTGCTGCCTCTCACCTCTGTTCTGGGCACAGCTCCGAGTCTGAATTCCATTAGCGCAGTTAGAGTATCACATCTCAAAATGGCACAGCACAGCATCTGCCCTTCGTGCCCCTGTCCTTCCAAAAGCAAGCATTGCAGAACTGGCCTCTTCCTTGCTGCATTGTCTCTCAAACCCAGCACCCACGACACTACCATGGCCAGACACTACTTTGGGAATGAAGAATTTTACTTTCTCAAATGTGCCAGGTTTTCCTAAGCACTTCTCATTTATTTATTTTTTTCCTCTCCCCTTATAGAATAATTTGAAAACAAGTAGTAAAGCTGTGTTTGATGTTGTTACTAGAAAACCACCAGCTCTTCTGAACAGGTATGTCAACAAACCACAGCTCAGTCAGGTTTTGCTGAACCAGCAAATGACACAGGACTTAAGAAGAATCACAAAGTCAGAGTCAAGGTCTGTTTTGGGGTGGGGATGAGTTAGACACAGAGTCCCCATTCCTGATTTTTAAAATTAAAAAACAAAGTATTTTAAAGCAATGTGACCTCAGGAAGTGCATTGGTCTCAGCTGGGTGCAAATAGCAGATACCATAAGGATGTGTAGTTCATGGTGCATAGTATAGGGACTTCAAAACAACAGCAATCGTTGTTGGACCGTGAGGATATTATGCTTTGGAAAATAAGCCAGTCACAAAAATGCAATTACATGAGTAAGGTAATGAGTACATTTCCTATCGGGCATTGTTACCCCCTCCTTTGTTTTTCCCCTACCCTTCCTTCGCTCTCCACCTTCCCAACTCCTCCCTCACCACCCCCCCCAAGGTTGTAAAGTTTGTTTTCAACATAGTGTCTTGTATATCTCATTGTTATCATGGTTCAACTTGTATCCTTATTTCAGCATTTTGTTTTTTCCCTTCCACTCCCCAAATTAGAAAAATGTATATACAAGATGCAGGGCACTGGAAGCAAATACAGTGAAAACAAGGGTTATACCATGGGGGAAGAACATACAAAAGAAACAAGAAAATCACATAGTACATTATAAGTACATTAAAAACAACAGCAACAAAGATAAAAACCTCTTGTGTCCCTATCTTGGGGTTCATTTCACTTAGCATCATCTTATATGATCATACGTTCATAGCTTTTGACCTTATCTGCTTGTTCTAGATGTATACTAGTTATTGCAAATAACAGATTAAATTTTTTTTAATGTCATTTATTGTAAAGATGCTGTATACAGAGGGGTTACAGTTATATAAGTAGAGTAATGAGTACATTTCTTGTCAAGCATTGTTACCCCCTCCTTTGTTTTTCTCCTACCATCCCTTTCCTCCCTCACTCCTCTCCCCCTAAAATTTTTACGATTATTTGTGTGTGTGTGTGTGTGTGTGTGTGTGTGAGACACTGGGACTTGAACTCAGCCCCAGCTGTTATTCCACAGGACTGGCACTCTGAGCCATGCCTCCAGTTCTTTTTGCTGGCTAACTAGAGATAATAATCTTACAGATTTTTTTCTACTTGGGCTGGCTTCAAACCACAATCCTCAGTTTGCAACCTCCTGAGTAGTTAGGATTACAGGAGTGAGCCACATGCACTCAGCTGGCTTTTCCTTTGCTTGTATGTTTTTCTCTTTTTACAGTAATCAAAAGCCAAATGAGCCAGGTGCCAGCAGCATTGGGTGCCTGTCTCTTAAGTGTTCAGTGATGTGCTAGACGGGACCCAGTGGGGACCAGTGATTGAAGGCTTCCCCCCAGGTTTCTTGGGCCTTGCTTCCAGAGGGCTGGCCTGGCCAGGCTGCCCACACCCTCTCTCTTAGCCTACCTGGTGTTGTTGTCCCCACCCCTTCCTGAACCATCTTGAAATCTGAAGTCTCTACTTTTCTCCCACAGCTCCTTGGGCCTTCCCCCTGGCACTTCTTGCATCTCCTGCTGTCCTGCTTCTCCGTCCAGCCCTGAGAGGATCCATCCCCTTGTGCAGTGTCCTCCTGGGGCCAGCCCAGCACAAGGTCCTGATCATACTTACAGCAGCCCCGCGGTCTGTTGCTTTCCTGCGTTGGATACTCAGACACCTCTAATTCCTGGGTTCTGTGTTCATGTGGTTTCTGGAGAGGCCTTTTGTCTGCTGGTGGATTTTGGGGATACTTCTTGGGCTGAAATGAGGCTCTGCAACATGACCAAGACAATGATGGTAACTGCCTGCCACCAGTACAGGAAAGGTACAACACATACGAACGGCCTTCCTATGTAGTAGCTCATGTACATGTCCTGTTTGGGGCGTGGTCAACCCTTAACTATGCATATGCTTGCTTGCTTGCTTCCTTCCTTCCTTCCCCCTTTCTTTCTCTTTCTTTCTTTCTTTCATTCTTTCTTTCTTTCCTTTCCTTCTTTCCTTCCTTCCTTCCTTCCATCCTTCCTTCCTTCTTTCTTTCTTTCTTTCTTTCTTTCTTTCTTTCTTTCTTTCTTTCTTTCTTCCTTTCTCTTTCTGTTTTTCTAAGATTTAAGTTCAAAGTTTTGCCCTTGGTAGGCAAGTCCTTTTACCACTGGGCCATGCCTCCAGCCCTGTCTTTTGCTGGCTATTTTTGAGATAGTGCCTTAGTTCCTTCTAGGAGAGTGCCTGGGTGATATCTGCCTGTGTTGGACTCCTGTTGGTAGTAGCAAGACAAGCACACCACCACATCCAGCAATATGATTCACCAGAGATCATCTAACATTTAGGAACTAGGTTAGAGAATTGCTAAAGCCTTCCTCGTGCTGTGAGATTCTGTCAGTAATCTTATCATTAAGTCAACCTAAGCCTAATGCCTTAAACACAACCATGTGTTAAGTTCACAGTTCTGTTGGGAGTTCTTTGGATCTGGGCTGTTTTAGTGTGTTCATTCATAAACCTATAAACCAGCTGTTGGTCAGCCTGGTGGTTCTCCAGAGGAGCTTGTATAGGACAGTTCAGTAATGTGTCTTATTTTTCAGCAGGTCAGGCAAGCTACTTCATATGGTAGCAATGACAGGTCCCAAGACAAGCAAGAGGGGACAAACTCTGCTATACAATAACTTGATAAATCGATTGACCATTGACCACAAGATCATCAACTCAAAGATAAAGAAAGAATCCATCACAGTGTGAGGAGCCACAAAGACATCATAGTCATACATACATTCATACACACACACACATGTTTGAATTCATACACACACACACACACACACACACACACACACACAAACACATGTTTGAATTCATACACACACACACACACACACACACACACACAAACACATGTTTGAATTCAGGCCTAGCACTCAGCTTGCTTGCATAGCTGGTGCTCTACCACTTCAGCCATACTTCCAGCCCTGTTCTTTTTTTTGAGTGCCAGTACTAGGCTTGAACTCAGGACCTGGGCACTGTCCTTGAGCTTTTGTGCTCAAGACTAGTATTTTACTACTTGAGCCACAGCTCTACTTTTGGCTTCTTGGTGATTAATTGAGATAAGAGTCTCACTTTCCTGCCTGAAATGGTTTCAAACCATGATCTTCAGATCTCAGCCTCGTGTGTAGCTAGAATTACATGAGCCACCAATGCCCAAATGCTTTTTGTTGGTTATTTTGGAAACCGAATCTCATAGACTTTTCTTCCCCATTTGGCTTTGAATCATGATCCTCAGATCCCAAGTTCCTTATTATCTAAGATTATAGGATTGAGCCATTGGCATCTGGCTTATAGGTATATTTTAAAGATGAGGAAAAAAATGGTAATGGTTTAGGGTTTTTTTTGTTGTCGTTCTGCTCTAACCATTCTTTGATATATCTAATTTAGATATTTAAGTATGTTTTGCCTAGCCATGAGATGACCACTATCTATTTTCATACTGCAAATATTTCATACTGTAAGTATCAGCTGACAAGGCTGACTCTATTATTCTCAGGGCCAAGTAGAAAATAAAAATACACGACCCCTTGCTTAAAAATTTTATGAAGCTGAAGGAGTGTCTTAGCAATAGAGCACCTGCCTAGCAAGTGCAAGGTTCTGAATTCAAACCCCAGCACTGCAAAAAGGAAGAATTTCAACCCAGTAGAACATTAAACTATTTGTCAAGTATGGGGCTCAGTGTACTGGACTGGCACACTCCTAGAAAATGGTCCTGCTGGAAGGGAGATAAGAAAGATCCTTTATGATATCACTTCCCAGACTAGTTACCCATTTTGACCGTTAACTGTGATGCCTGTCTAAAAGTTCATCAAATGTCTCTTTTCTTTTTCCAGAAGGAGTCTATAAGCTCAAGGCTGTTCTTTGTGAGTTGTATGGTGTGGAAGTGGAGCTTGGGCCTTATTATGTGAAAACTGGCAGTGAGGCTATGTCAGTGTTCATGAATTCCAGCAGCATCCATCAGGGGGAGGTCCTTGTCTTTGCCAATTCCAACCTGAAGCAGAAAAGTAAGGCCCATGTCTGGACGCTGAACAATCAGACTTCAACCAGAAATGTAGACTGGGGGCTGGGAAGGTGGCTCAGTGATAGAGTGCTTGCCTTGCATGCATGAGGTCCTGGGTTTGATTCCTCGGCACCACATAAGCAGAAAAAGCCGGAAATGGGGCTTTTGACACTCAAGTGGTAGAATGCTAGCCTTCAGCTGAAGAGCTGAGGGACACCACCCAGGCCGAGTTCAGGCCCCACAACTGACCAAAAGAAAAAAAAAATAAAAAGAAATGTAGATTGAACTTCTCCCCCCCCCCCCCATACACATACATACACACACACTATTCAAGTTATCACAGTTCTGAATCCAATTGAGGTTCCATCATTTATTCTTTCCTCATGCAATAGTTACTGGAGAATAACGCTACAATGTAGATGGAATCATAAAGGTCCTGACCTCTGGGAATTGCTAATCAATGAAGGCATTAACATATCTGAATGAAAAATGGTAGACAGGTCAGCAAAGTACTCTGAAAAGGACCTAGACAGGGCCTGGGAGGTTTCAGAAGAGGGAGCTTATCGTAACTGAGGGGATAAAGACTATATGAGGCAGGAGTTGGCAGCCGTGATGAGCCATGTAGACGGGTACTGGGCGTGGGGGTGGGGCGCGCTGGAAGAGGGAGGGAGACATTAAGGGCAAATGACTAGACAGCCAAAGCCAGGGATTGTAGTGCGACAGGAACTTACATTCCCTCCTGTTTCCTCATGCTGTCCCCACACCTACCAGAGCAGGTATTCTATTTCTTTTCTGTTCCTTTCCTGTTGCCATTGTTTCTTGGTGCCATTACTCAATCTTGAACACAGGGCCTGGGTACTGTCTCTTAGCTATTATTGATCAATGGTGGTTCTCTACCGCTTGAGGCACAGCTCCACTTCTAGCTTTTTGATGGTTAGCTGGATAAGAGTCTCATAGACATTCCTGCCATTTTGTCTTTCAAGCTGTTTCTAAACAGCTTTGAACTACAATCCTTACTACAGTCTTAGTCTTCTAAGTAGTTAGGATTATAGGCATGAGCCACCAATACCCAGCTAAAGAAAAGTTTAATGAGAGGAATTCTGTGATAAAATATTTTCCCCCAGATCTGTCTTATCTCAGAGCCTAGGCTCCAAATTTTCAAAATGATTGGAATTTAAAGAAGGAAGTTAAAAATGGAAAATATTGACATAAGTGAATTAATTTCCTGGGTATATTTCTGTCTTTTCTTGTTTTAGGTACTATTGTAATACATCGTTTTTCATCCATCTCATCATACAATGTGTCCTTTATTTCTCTGTCCCAAGCTGGTGGCCGCCAGCCTTGGCCCAGTGTGACTGTTCGGTATGAGATGCAATGTATGTTTTAGTTCCAATTCTAGATTAAAAAGACCCCTCCCCCACCTTTACCTTGGCTGACATTACCAATGCTGTAGGCAGCACAGGTTCCACTGGCAGTTCTGCCTGAGATCCCACCCTTTGGTTCAGCAGGCCTGGTGTCCATCTGCAATTTTTTCTTCAGAAATCATAGGTTCTGAGGCTACCACACAGGGTGTGGGAAGGCAGAGGACAAACACATAGTCATCTGCAACTCCATCTTCTGTACCCTTCCAAGCATAATTTCCCAAGGGGATGCATTTTGCCTTGTAAGCTATTCCCAAAGGCTTTTGAACCCAGGCCCGCCCACTGCCCTGCCCTGCAACTGTTCCTTGGTCCAGCCCTGAGCTCACATCGGGAGGCTGTGACCCATGGCTTGGTCCTTGAGTCAGCGACAGTGAGGATGCTACTTTTCTGGATGGATGCCATTCCCTCAGTTGTTGACATCCCCCTCCCCCCTCTGTTGTAGCTGTCTCTGTCTACACAAATGGAACTGTGTTTGCTGCAGACACAGATATCACCTTTGTGGCTGTTATCAAGGAAACCATACCCCTGGAGTTTTCCTGGTATTTTGGAGATGATCCACCAGTGCTGACAACTTCCAGAAGTATTAGAAGAAGGCTCCACCTCCCTAAGTGGTCTGTAAACACAGTGGTCACGGTGGGCAGCCATGGTAGCATAGAGGGCACTCAGACTGAGCATTGTCTCACAGCTATCAGAATAGTTTTATGAGTGTCATATGATTGTATAATAAGCCACTAAATACTTCTTTGAACTAAGCTCAGGCCTAAGATATTTCAAGAGGGAAAGATTTGCTTCCTGTTAGTACATTCTAAGTGACAGGCTTTGAAGTCTGATGATCCTGGGTTCAAATCCCATCTCAGCCAGCAGTGTGCTCTGAGGCATCCTTTCCACAAAGGTGAGCAAGATGCTCACCCCCTGGTTGAAGAGGAGAGACTATCCTCAGGAGGTGAAAGTCACTGGGTACTTGCATAATTCCTACAAATTAACCCTCTACCCTCTGCCTTTCTATTGAAGATTCTCCTCAGCTCTGTGTTTTTATCTTTCCATGTGGCTTTCCTGCCCACATTGCTTTCCTCCTCCATCCTGCAGGTACCACGTGACAGTCAAGGCTTCCAGTGGGATGGACAGTGTGGTCTCAGAGCCACATCTCATCAGGGTGCAGAAGAGAATTGTGGCCAATCGGCTCATGTCTACCTCCTCAGCCTTGGTAAACACCAGTGTGGCCTTTGAGTGCAGAATCAACTTTGGCACAGATGTTGCCTATTGGTGGGACTTTGGGGATGGTATTGTCAGCTCAGGGAGCAGCTCCACCAGCCACATCTACAGCAGGTAAGTCATGTGGGATAGGCAACAGCTTGCTGCAGGAGGCAGCTAAGATCAGCTTCTCAAGTATTTACTCTTGGAAAACTGCTTTTTAGGTGATGTAGGTGACAGATAATAAATAGAGACAGATCAAACCTGGCTGTGGCTCTGGAGGAGCTTCCAGTTCAAGGGAGAAGCTCATTCCTGTAATCCTAGCTACTCAAGAGGCTGAGATCTGAGGATCATGGTTCAAAGCCAATATGTGCAGGAAAGTCCAGGAGGCTCTTATTTCCAATTAACCACCAAAAGTCTGGATGTGAAGCTGTGGCTCTAGTGGTAGAGCACTAGCCTTGAGCACAAAAGCTTAGGGACAGTGCCCAGGCCCTGAATTCAAGCCCTAAGACTGGCACCAGAAAAGAAAAAAGTGAGGTACCTGGGACAAATTATAAAGGTTTCAGCATCAGAAGGAAGAGTATGGATGCTTCCATTTATTTCAGTCATTATTGAGCACCCATTGTTTACCTGGAGTATTAGGAAGCTACAGGCATGTATCCTTTCACAATGGGATGTATGTGAGAAACATGATATTACTTGATTTGTTCATGTGCAAACACCACCCCTAGGTGGTGCAGCTCAACCATTTAATGTGGCCTGTTGATGTAATTTAGGTAAACCCAAGATACATGGGGCTATTGACACGTAACTAACCGATTTCACAGTAAACAGTAAAGGCGTATACTCTAAAATAACTAAGGAAAGCATAGCATACAGAATACAAACACCAACCACATAGCCATTTGTTATTGCTATCAAATATTGTGCAGATATATAATTCCTCTGTGTGTGTGTGTGTGTGTGTGTGTGTGTGTGTGTGTGTGTGTGTGTGTGTGTGTTCATACTGGGGTTTGAACCCAGGGCCTTATGCTCTAGCCTACCTTTCTTGCTGATGGCTGCTGCTTTGTCACTTGAATTACACTTCAAGTTCTTTTTTTTCCCCTGATAAATTGGAGATGAAAGTCTCAGGGATCTGTTTGCCTGGGGCTGTTTTTGAATCTCGATCCTCAGGTCTCAGCCTCCTGAGTAGCCAGGATTGCAGTGATGAGCCATCTTCTTGCTGCCACAGAGGGATTTCTGAGTGTGCCAAACAAACAGAAAGCAAGGCCTGTGTGTGGCAGCCCTAGGGAATGATCACAGGTTTCTTCTAATATAGGACTTCCCAGGTACCTGTGTCTGTGATCTGTCCTACCTTTCATGGGGACTCCTAAATGGTCCTCCCTAGAGAAGTCCACTGGGACTTTTCTATTGGAAATAGACTTGCAGGTAGGCAAGAAATTGAGCAATAGTACCTGATGGATTGGTGTGTGCTCAGCAGGTGTCTGGAGCCCAGGGACCTGGGATTGTGCTTTTTGGTTCCAGGATCTCTGTCCCAGCCTCTGTATACGACAGGGCATGGGTCAAACCTCTCCCAGCCTTCATCTCAGTAGGCCTGCCACCTTCCTCTCTGAAGCTGCAAGATGGCAGGTGACAGTCTGGTCCTAGAAAACTTGAATTTGCCTGGCTCACACCTGTAATCCTAGCTACTAAGAAGGCTGAGATCTGAGGATCATGGTTCAAAGCCAGCTTTGGCAGGAAAATCTGTGAGACTCTTATCTTCAATTAATCACCAAAAAGCTAAAGTGGAGCTGTGCCTCAAGTGGTACAGCACTAGCTTTGAGCAAAAATGCTCAGGGACAGTGTTCAGACCCTGCCATTCAAGCCCTAGGACACACACAAAGAGAAAGGAAAGGAAAGGAAAAGAAAGGAAAAGTTGGATTTGTGATGTTCTGATGGACCTATTTTTCTGTTCAAATTTCAAAGAATTGAAGCCATTTTGCAGAATTTGCCAAGTCAAGCACATCCTACCTCCTTTCCACATTCCCCCTGCCCTGTCTCTCCACAGCTGAAGCCCTTTCACCATCCCTGGGGCCTAAATGGAGGGCCAGCTTACCTGGGGACTTATCTCAATCTCCTGGGTTTGCAAGGCCTTAAGAGATTAGTCCAGAAGTCTGATCCTTAGGGCTGGGCACAGTGGCTTATACCTATAATCCCAAATACTCAGGAGGCAGAGGCTGAGATGAGCTTGATTTGAACCGAGCCTAAAAAAAAATGAGTTAAGACCTCATCTTAACTAATAAGCTAGGTGCATTGTGACTCTAGCTATGCAGAAGGGACAAATAAGAGAATGGTGGTACAGGCCAGGCCAGGCAAAACCATGAGACCTTATAAAAAAAACCCAAAACTAGCTAAAGCAAAAAGCATGGCTCAAGTGGTAAAGCCCCTGCCTAGTAAGTGAGAGGCCTGAGTTGAAACAACAATACTGTCTTCCACAAGACAGAGAGAATGGCTAGTAGGGAGAGAGAGACAGAGGTAGACAGAGACAGAGACAAAGAGACAGACAGACAGACAGGCAGACTGGCACTGGTGGCTCATGCCTGTAATCTTAGGTACTCATGAGGCTGAGATCTGAAGATTTCAGTTCAAAGCCTAGGCAAGAAAGTCTGTGAGATTAACCAGCAAAAAAGTAAAAGTGAAGGGGGTGTGGGGAGGGAGGATGGGGTGGGATGGGAAGGGGAAACAAAAGAGGAGGCTACAATGCTTGATAAGAAATACACTCATTATCATGCCCATGTAATTGTAACCCCTCTGTACAGTATTTTCACAATAAAAAAAATTAAAAAATGGTATAAGTGGAGCAGTAGATCAAGTGGTAGAGCACTAGCCTTGAGCAAAACAGCTTAGGGACAGAGCCCAGACCCTGAGTTCAAGCCCCAGTATTTCCACACACACAGAACCACAAAGATCCTTGCTGAGTGAATGAGGCTCAGTGGGCAGCCAGCTCCATCTGCTCATTCCTCTGCTTTTCCCCTTCCAGGGAGGGAGAATTCAGAGTGGAGGTCCTGGCCTTTAATAACGTCAGCTCTGCCGTCCTAAGAAAGCAGCTTTTCATTGTGCAGGAGCCCTGCCAGCCACCCCCAGTGAAGAACATGGGGCCTGCCAAGGTCCAGGTAGGGCCGGGGCCTGGGGCTGCTTTCCAACCTCCTTCTCTCGCTGCCTCCCAATCAAACCCAGGATTGGGACCTGGGCTCTGTGGGGAGTGAAGGGGGCTTTGTGGAGTTCAGCCTCAAAAGAACCTCTGTAAGGGCTTTGGAGTATCTGGGCTGCTTTGGGGACTGAGGGGAGCCTGGGTGAGGGAGAGGCTGTTTTCTTGTGTATGAATAGTCCTTTATTTGCCTGTGCGACTCTGGGGTCCGGCACAGCGCACTTGAGGGCTTTTGTTTTGTTTTCTTGGACAGTGATCTATAATGTTTTAAAGAAAAAAGAAAAAGTAAAATGAAAATTAAATGACTAGCCAGGTGCTGGTGGCTCATGCCTGTAATCCTAGCTACTCAAGAGGCTGAAATTGGAGGATCAAGATTTGAAGCCAGCCTGGGCAGGAGTCTGTGAGCCTCTTATCTCCAATTAATCACAGAAAAAGCCAAAAGTGGTGCTGTGGCTCAAATGGTAGAGCACTAGCATTGAACAAAAAAGCTCAAGGATAGTGCCCAGGGCCTAAGTTCAAGCCTCAGGACTGGCACAAAAATAAAAATAAATTAAATAACCAAGTATTTGTTGAGCACCAATGATAGATAGGTTAGGGGAAATAGGATGGCTTTAAAATTTTTCTTATGTTCCTTTTGATGTCTTTGATTCAAAGCATATTTTTTCATTTTGGGGGCAAAGGTGCTCACATGGGAATTTAAACCAATGAGTGAACATTTGCCAGAATGCTGTCTGTGATGGTTAGGAAGTCTGGAGAAGTCAGCTGCTAGGTCCTTTGTCCTGCCTTGCACCCCAGAATATGCAGGGGAGATCATGGAAATTGGCTGAAATATAAGCAACAGAAGATCAGTAGTGATCTAACCACCCCACATACTGATTTTCAGTATTCTTTTAGTGCTTATTGTATGCAGAGGAAATGTGTATCTGTCACACAATTGGGATCATTGGGAGGTCATGTGACCACTTTCTCTTATTGGGTGCTGTGGCTCTTGCCTGTAGTTCTAGCTGAGAACTGAAAGTCTCAGTTCAAAGCCATCCTGGGCAGAGAAGTCTGAAACTCCTCTTCAATTAACCAGCAAAAAGCCAAAGTGAAGGTTTGGTACAAGAGTACCAGCTTTAAGCCAAAAAACCAAGGAAGAGTATGAGGCTCTAAATTCAAGCCTCAATACTGGTACAGACACACAGACACACAGACACAGACACACACAGATACAGACACACACACACACACACACACACACACACACACACACACACACACACACAGAGTCTTGATTATACCATTTCCATGGTGGCATGTGTTAAATCATAAACACAAGTTACACATTGTGATTATTGAATGTGATTATTGAATATTGGTGATTTCCAGATTCATCCCTCCTTCCTTCCCTCCCTCTCTCTTTCCCCTCTCATTTTCTCTCCCTCCCTTCCTCCCTCTCCCTCCTTCCCTCCCTCTCTCCCTCACCCTTCCTCCCTCCCTCCTTTCCTTCCTCGTTTCCTTCCTTCCTTCTTTCCTTCCTTCCTTCCTTCATCTCTTCCTTCTTCCCTCTCTTCCTTTCTTTTTTTTCTTTTTTTTTCTTGTCTTTCTTTCTTTTTTTTGCTAGTCCTGGGCCTTGAACTCTGGGCCTGGGCACTATCCCTAAGCTCCTTTTTGCTCAAGACTAACGCTCTACCACTTGAACTATAGCATCAATTCCAGATTTTTTCTGTGATTTATTGGAAATAAGAGCCTCAGGGACTTTCCTGCCCAGGCTGGCTTCAAACTGAGGTCCTCAGATCTCAGTCTCCTGAGTAGCTAGGATTACAGGCGTGAGCTACAAGGGCCTGGCAAGATTTCCCATTTTTTACAAGACACTTGGCAATGATGTTGTGTAGGCACATCTTTCTGTGTGTTTGTGTTTCTGTAGGCGTGACACCTGCATGTGACAAAGCTGAAGGACAGGTCAGGACCTGGACAAGCCCAGCCATTGTCCAACTATGTACCCAGTGTATCAGGGATCTGAATCACTTTTCACCCCCACAGCATATTATATATTTTTAATGTTTATTATTGTTAATGAACTGATAAGTATTCTTACAGTGATTGGCATTATGATTATAATATTATAATTTATATTATAATATATGTATAATATATGCATGCATAATGTATGTATAATACAAATTATAATCAGTATTATAATTTGCTGTAGCACATAACAATTTTGTGAAAAATCTTAAAATGGCATCATATTCAAAGTGGAAATCATATAAATAATGTAAAAGTAATTAAACGGGTTGGATCCAGCTCAGGTAGGGAAGTCCATGAGACTCATATCTCCAATAAATTAAACTAAAAGTAAAGTGGCAGAGTGCTAGCCTTCAACAAAGTGACAGTGCCCAGGCCCTGAGTTCAAGCCCCTGAGTTCAAGCCCCAGGACCTGTACAATGGAGGAGTGGGGGGGAGGGAGGAGGAGGAGGGGGAAGGGGAGGGGGGGGACAGAAGTAAAATTCCACTTTACAATGAGCACCAATGTTTCTTAAAATTCCACTTAGTAAGAGATTATTTCCTGCTTAATTTTAATGGAAACTTCAAGGAGAAGAAAGTCCTCTAGGAGGAGCCCATGTACCTAGCTAGCATCAGGCCTGGAAAGCCACCCTGGAGGAACAGGGCAGAATCTCCATCCTGATGCCCTCTGGCCTGGATTATTTTCCATGCTGGGGGCAAAGCCTCACTGAGTCATGCCAGGCCTGGTGTTGAGGAGGGCACAGCTTTGGTGTTGAGATGGGGCAATAGGTATGTTCTCAGAGGATAAGATGAGGCAAAATGAGCTTGAAAAGGACAACATTACAGGAAGGGACAAGTTTACATCAAGGGAGACACACTCTCTCTCCCTCTGTCTCTCTGTTTCTCTGTTTCTCTGTCTCTCTCTCTACACAAACCTTGGTTCATTGAAATCAAACAATTACAAATGTATTTTGGAGACAATTAGAGAAATTTTATTATGATGTAGTTTTGTATTAAGAAATCACTGCCAGCTGGGTGACAGTGGCTCATGCCTATCTGTAATCCTAGCTACTCAGGAGGCTGAGATCTGAGGATTATGGTTCAAAGCCAGACGGGGCAGGAAAGTCCGTGAGACTCCTATCTCTAGTTAACCACCAGAAAACTGGAAGTGGCTCTGTGGCTCAAGTGGTAGAACACTTACCTTGAGCTGAAGAGCTGAGGGGACAGTACCCAGGTCCAGAGTTCAAGCCCCATGACTGACAAAAAAAAAAAAAAAAAGAAAGAAATCATTGCTAATTGTTGAGGTGAGATAAGGTAAGATTGTACCAGAAAATTCCCTTTTATTTTGATATATATATATTGAGTACAATTCAAAGGTTCTGGTCTCTGAGAAAGACTTTTGAATGTTTTTGCAAAGAAAAGTCATAAAGCAAGTCTGCGTCATATATTACAGATATTTTTCTTTTTCATTCTATTTTTCTGAATGCACATTTTGACATTCAGAAGTTTACATATTTATGTAATAGTATCTAGCAATCTTCTTTGATAACTTTCTTTTAATTTTTTTTTTTTTGGTCAGTTGTAGGGCCTGAACTCTGGGCTTGGGGCTCTTCAGCTCAAGGCTAGTGCTCTACCACTTGAGGCACATCGCCACTTCCAGCTTTTTCTGCTTATGTGATGCTGAGGAATCAAACTCAGGGCCTCATGCATGCAAGGCAAGCAGTCTACCACTGAGCTACTTTCCCATCCCTTTAATTCTGTTCTTACAAAGCATCGTTTTCCCCTTAGTATATGTAACTATAGACATTTCTTCTGTGTGTGTGTGTGTGTGTGTGTGTGTGTGTGTGTGTGTTTATACACTAGAGCTTGAACTCAGGTCAGGCGCTGTCTTTTAGCTCCATCTCCAGGATTTTGCTAATTACTCAGATATAAGAATCTCATGGAGGGGCTGGGAAGGTGGCTCAGTGGTAGAGTGCTTGCCTTGCATGCATGAGGCCCTGGGTTTGATTCCTCAGCACCACATAAGCAAAAAAGAAAAAAGCTGGAAGTGGTGCTGTGGCTCAATGGTAGAGCGCTTGCCTTGAGCTGAAAAGCTGAGGGACAGTGCCCAGGCCCAGAATTCAGGCCCCATGACTGGGCCCTCCCCCCCCCCCCCCAAAAAAAAGAAAGAATCTCATGGACTTTTCTACTTGAGTTGGCTTCAAACCTTGATCCACAATCTCAGCTTCCTCAGATCTCACTCCTACCTAGGGTTACAGGAGTGAGTCACTAGTTCCCAGCTTATGATTTCTCTTGTTTTTAGATTTTTACTTTTTACATTTATCTATAAAATAAATGTAGTATTTATTCGGGTGGATCTATAGTCCAACCTTGGGTCCCACCCTATAGTTTTGCAAACAAATAATTGAGGATTTCTTCCTGAATGTCTCTAGTTGTTTACAATATTGCTGTACATGGAGGGCATATGATGGGATGTCTTCTCATGTTGATCCTCAGATATGGCGGTCTCAGACCCTGAGACTGGAAGTAACGTTTGAAGCTGCTGTCCTCTGTGACATCTTCCAAGGTCTTTCTTACACCTGGAACTTTCTGGACTCCCAGAGGTCTCTCATTGTCCTCCCTGCTGGCATCCACACTCACAGACAGGCCATCCTGCTGCCAAGCTACACGCTGGAGTGTGGGAACTACACCGCCATTGCGAAGGTCAGTCAAAGTCAGCCCGCTCCCCTCCCCCTCCTGCTGGCTCAGGGACACAGGACTTTCCACCAGCCTGCATTCTAACCCTGAGCCTCTTCTAACAAAAGTTTTTTTTTTTTTAAGGCATGGATAGGATTTTAAGAAAAAATGTTTCATTTTCTTGGGAGAACCTATGTTCCAATGTTTGCCGAGTAAGCAATGAAAAAGACCCCTAGACTTATTTTCCCCCCATTACTGGGGCTTGAACTTAAGGTCGGGCGCTGCTTCGTATATTTTTTGCTAAAGGCTAGCACTCTACTACTTGAACCACTTCTGGCTTTTTGCTGGTTAATTGGAGATAAGAATCTCATGGACTTTCCTGGCTGTGCTAGCTTCGACCACGGTCCTAAGATTTCAGCCTTCCGAGTGGCTAGGATCATAGGCATGAAATTCAGGTGCTGAACTTTCTTCTAGATCTTTTAACAAAACCTCCCTGTATACCTGCTTTGCCTAAGCTACAGGGCGCTCTGACCTCAGCCCGTGCACAGTGCTCTCTGCTTAGTGCTCAGTGCTCAGGGCTTGGGGCTCAGTTTTGTCTGGAAAATAATAACAATACATGGGTTCAAGGAGAAGGCCACTGCTTCTTGAAGGAGGGGTGCTTTAAAGAGTTGATCGCTGGCATAAAAAGGAGGGGGGCGGCAGAGGACAATAGCTTGGAATAGTGGAGGGAGGGTTTGGGGTCAGATGATAGTGAGATAAAGAAGGCCTGGCTGAAGAGGTGCTTCTTAAGGGTACAGCAGGAACCCCTAAAATCTCTGTTGTGGAGGAATGGGGATCTTTCCCTCTTGGGGTCACAGGAGCCTTGGTTCAAGCTTGTCCCAGGGTCCCTCAGCCCCAGGGTCCCTCAGCATGAAAGCTGGCACTAGTCAGGGAGGCCGGAGCCCTGAGCCTGCACTGATTGCCATGGATGGACCCATGCTCATGTGCCCTTCCAGTTCCTGTACACACCCCAGTGTGAGCTAGACCCCGACAACTGACAGAGGCCATGCTGTGAGGGACACTCTGTCAGTTATACTCACCCCAGTGTGAGCTGGACCCCGACAACTGACAGAGGCCATGCTGTGAGGGACACTCTGTCAGTTATACTCACCCCAGTGTGAGCTGGACCCCGACAACTGACAGAGGCCATGCTGTGAGGGACATTCTGTCAGTTGTAGGAAATGGAAAAAAAAAGACCCACAAAAACTGTGTCCAAGTCTGAGACATACTCCTCTGTGAAAATACTGAGAGAGAACTGGAAACAGATGAAAGGTGGAATTCTGGGAGAGTGTTCCTAAAGTGAAGTTGAGAAATACTCAGAGCCAGCAGTGGTGCATGCCTGGATTCCAGCACTTCGGAGGCTAAAACGGAAGAATTATTAGGTTAAGGCCAATTGGGGCTACATAACAAGTTCCTGTCTCCAAAAGAAGGGAGGGAGGAGGGAAAGAAGGAAGGAAGAAGGGAGGAAGGAAGGAAGGAAGGAAGGGAGGGAGGGAGGAAGAAAAGGAAAGAAGAAAGGAAGATACTTAGAGACTAAAACAGGTAGCTGCAGTGGAATGAAAAGCAGAGGAGGGGAAATAGAATAGCTGTGGGAGTGGGAAGGGAGCAGTGTGTATCATGGTGACTAATTGTAAGAATCAAAGGAAAAGCCAGGTTTGGCAGCTCATGCCTATAAGTCCAGCTACTGAGAGGTATAAGAAGAATTGTAGTCCAAGGCTGAACCTGGGTAAAAATACAAGACACTATCCAAAAAGTAATGAAAACAAAAATGGCTGGGGGAAGCCAGCTGCCAGTGGCTCATGTCTATAACCCTAGCAACTCAGGAAGCTGAGATCTGAGGATTATGGTTCAAAGCCAGCCAGGGCAGGAGAAGTCCATGAGACTCTTATCTTCAATAAACCACTCAGAAAACTGGAAGTGGCGCTGTGGCTCAAGTGGTAGAGCACTAGCCTTGAACTGAAGAGCTGAGGGAGAGCACCCAGGCCCAGAGTTCAAGCCCCATGACCGACAAAAAAGGGCTGGGGGCATGGCTCAAGTGATAGAGCACCTGCTTAGCCCTAAATACCAAAGGAACGGGGAACAATTATAGGGAAAAGTCCAAGAAAATCTGTAACACCAGATGAGTGAAAGGGAGATCAGGCTACTCTTCGTGGCCTCAATGAAAACTGAGTGCTCTTGTATTCATAGACTGTTTTGTAGAATGGGAAATTCTTTGTACAACTACTTAAAGATAATAATAAAAAATGTTAAGAAAGAAAGAAAGAAAGAAAGAAAACTGAGTGTTCATTCTGTCCTTCTGTGTGCAGGCAAGGGAGGCACAGACAAACTGATGTTGCACATTTGCTTACACAGCCTTTGGAGGAGGTAGATGGAGAGCAAGAGCAATAGAAGAGGTGGTTCCCATCTAAGCAGGGTCAGGAAGCGCTGAGCGGGGAGTGGCCTGGAGCATGAAGTCAAGTGCAGTGCATGGTAGGAAGTGGGCTGGACATAAGCCCCAGTGGGGACTTCTCACAATGACAGAAGCCTAGGCTGGTTGACATTTGGGACAGGGACACAGTGCCCATCTAGGCAGTGGGTTGGAGCTATGTGGAATCTCGGGGGCGTGAGAGAGTGGAAACAGGGAGCAGTGAGTACACCCCAGGAGTTCAGAGGGGAAGAGGGTGCTAGGAAGTTATCTTCATGGGATGAAAGGAAAGAAAAGATTCTAAAACAAACGAAAACAAATGCATGAATGAATAAATAAATAAGGCAAGGACTCCAGGGAGTGGCCAGTAGAGAGCCACATGCATCTGTTGAGAGAAAATCCAGGAGGACTAAAGCTGAGACCTATGAGTTAGAATGGGTGTTTTCAAATGGAATGAAGCTTTATAATGAACATTTAGGTGGTCCTGGGGTTTGAACCCTGGGCCTTGCACGTGCCAGGCAGACACTCTACCACTTGGATCAGGTTCTAAGCCTAACATTGGTGGCTTGCATTTGTAATCCTAGCTATACAATAGTTTTGAGACTTATGGGGTTAAGATTCTTATCTCTAATTTACCAGTAAAACTGCTGGATTGGAGGTGTGGTTCAAGCAATATAGTGGCAACTATGGCAAGAAAACAAAGTGTGAGGCCCTTTCTTGGTTTAGTTTTTCGTTTTGTTTTGGTTTTGTGCCGGTTCTGGGGCTTGAGCTCAGTCAGGGTTTCACACTCTCACTTGGTTTTTTTTGCTCAAGGCTGGCACTCTACCACTCAAGCCACATTTCCACTTCTAGCTTCTGCTGTTTAACTGGAGATTAGAGGTTCATGGACTTTCCTGCCTGAGGTAGCTCAATCCTCAGATCTCAGCCTCCCAAGGAGCTAGGATTTTAGGTGTGAGCTATTGGCATCTGGCTTGCAAACATTTCTTTCTTTTTTATTAAAACAATTTTTTTTGATCCTGGGGCTTCAACTCAGGGCCTGGGCCCTGGCCATGAGATTTTTCACTTAAGGCATGCCATAAGTCCACTTCCAGCTTTGTTGGTTTCTTTCTCTTTTTTTTTTTTTTCTGCCTGGGCTGGCTTTGAACTGAGATCTCAGCCTCCTGAGTAGCTAGGATTATAGGCCAGCGCCTGGCTCTCGAACAGTTCTTAACTACCATTATATGTTTTGGTGTTAGAAAGAAGCTCAAAGGAAAGAAAAGAAAGGCAAACCCATGTCAATACCATAGGTAGTTTTTAAAGAAGGAGGTTTGGAAGCAAATGCACACAGGTGCCATTGTGATCTGAGGCAACACCTAGACCTTTTTTTGCATACTTTTGTTTGTACACCCATTGGCCCCTGCCCTGTCTCTGATGGAACCACACTAGGTGGTGTATTTAGACAGCTGTGACTGGTTTAGCTGGGATAGAGATGGTGCATCAATGTACAAGTTTCCTTTCTAGTGTTTCATGTGAATCACCCCCTTGTCTGTGGCCCCACAGGTGCAGATCAAGGGCAGTGTGGTACACAGCAACTACTGCGTAGCTGTGGAGGTGCGATCCAGGGTCCCTGTCAGTGTGATCTCAGCGGGCACGCACCTCTTTGTCCCCAGGGTCGCCCTGGTCCCCATCGTCCTCAGTGGGTCTCACTCCTACGACCCTGACAACCCAGGCGCCATTCTCAGGTGAGGCTGTGAGTCTCAGACTGTGACTACTTCAAAATCAGGCTTAAGAACACTGGGAAAACTGGGTTTGGGATTTTGTCAAAATAGTTTTTATTTAGGATCAAAAGATAATGTTGACAGGTATAGTGACATATGCCTGGTTTTACTGGTACTCAGGAGACAGAGACCAGGATGATCTTAGTTTGAGGCCAATCCAGGTCCCCCCCTCCAAAAAAAAAAGTTAGTAAGCTTGGCTCTGATAATCCTAGCTATTTAGACGGCTGAGATCTGAGGATTGCAGTTTGAAGTCAGTCCAGAAAGGAAAGTCCAAGAAGGAAAGTCCAAAAGACTCATCTCTAATTAACCACCAGAAGGACAGAAGTGGAGCTGTGGCTTAAGTGGTAGAACATTAGCCTTGAGCAAAAAATGTTCAGAGCAAAAAAAAAAAAGCTCAGGGACAGCACCCAAGCCCTGAGTTGAGGCCCCAGGATACTCATTCTCTCTCTCTCTCTCTCTCTCTCTCTCTCTCTTTCTCTCTTTCTCTCTCTCTCTCTCTCTCTCTCTCTCTCTCTCTCTCTCTCTCTCTCTCTCTCTCACACACACACACACACACACACACACACGCGTGTCAAACAAGCTGGGTATGCTGATGCACAGCTGTAATCCATAGCTATGCAGAAAGAGTAATTAGGAACATTACTGTCCAGTGCCAGCCCTGGGCAAAAAAACTTGAGACTGAGGCAAAAATGGGCTTGGATGTTGCAACAATGAGAAGTACAAGTTGGGGGGGGAGGATTGGGGGGGGGAGCGGGGAGGGGGGGAGCCTGGGAAGGGATGTGAAGGGTAAACAAAGGAGGAGGCTACAATGCTTGATAAGAAATGTACTCATTATCTTGCTCATGTAATTGTAACCCCTCTGTACAGTATGTTCACAATAAAAAATAAAAATTAAAAAAATGGGCTTGGAGGCATGGCTCAAGTGGTAGAAGACTTTCCTAGCAAGCAAAGGCACCTAGTTCAAGCCCATTTGGCCACTTCTAAATGTATTATGGCAACATAGAAAAGTGGATAGGAAAATGAAAATGATTATTTAAAAAATGAATTTACTTCATTGTTATTATAAAGGTCATGTACAGTGGGATACAATGACATACGTCAGGTAATTAGTACATTGCCTTTGTACAGTGTCTTCTGTTCCCTCACTATCTCCAAGTCCCTCCCTCCTGTTTCCACCCACAAGTTGTATAGTTCACTTCCATCTGTGTCCAGTGAGCTCTACTTTTTTACCATTTTTTCCTTGAGTTCTGTGCCTTTCCCCTTGTCCTCTCAAAGATATACATGCGACTATGCCATACATAAAGAAGACACAGAGAGATTTCTTGTTTCCATACCTTGGATTTTGTTTCTCTCTCTCTCTTTCTCTCTCTCTCTCTCTCTCTCTCTCTCTCTCTCTCTCTCTCTCTCTCTCTCTCACCCATCTATCTATAGATAAATAGATAGATAGATAGATAGATACACACACACACACATATGAAGAGGCACATAGACATTGAGCCTTTTTGTTTTTCTCCTGAGTATTCTCTTTTTGGTCTGTGTGTATCTAGAATCCTGTGTAATTTATCAAATTCCAGTGTCTTTTAGATCTATGCAAATGACCATTTACCATGGTGTTTGAAATGTGGCTTAGGAATGTCAAGTTACATGTTCCCTGCCTGAGATGCTTGCTTGGTGTGTGGTGGACATGGGACCTCAGTGCTTCTTTCTCACCACTGAGGCCTGTCCCTATGAGGCCTCTTCCCATCCTCAGACCTGCTCAGTCTCCTGACTCCAGCAGACTTGGGTCATTGCCAGTGTCCCGAGCCTCTCCCCACCTCAGGAGACTCACCTGCCAGCTCAGGGAACTCACCTGTCAGCTCAAGGGACTCACCTTTCAGCTCAGGGCACTTCCTGTCAGCTCAGGGACTCACCTGCCATCTCAGGAAGACTCATCTGTCAGCTCAGGCACTCACCTGTCAGCTTAAGGGACTCACCTGTCAGCTCGGGGACTCACCTGTCACATCAGGGCATTCACCTGTCACCTCAGGAGGCTTACCTGTCAGCTCAGGGGACTCACCTGTCAGCTCAGAAGACTCACCTGTCAGCTCAGAAGACTCACCTGTCAGCTCGGACACTCACCTGTCAGCTCAGGGGACTCACCTGTCAGCTCAGAAGACTCACCTGTTAGCTCAGAAGACTCACCTGTCAGCTCAGGGCACTCACCTGTCAGCTCAGGCACTCACCTGTCAGCTCAGGGACTTACCTGTCAGCTCAGGCACTCACCTGTCAGCTTGGGTACTCACCTGTCAGCTCAGGCACTCACCTGTCAGCTCAGGGACTCACCTGTCAGCTCAGGCACTCACCTGTCAGCTCAGGGACTCACCTGTCAGCTCAGGGGACTAACCTGTCAGCTCAGGGATTCACCTGTCAGCTCAGGCACTCACCTGTCAGCTCAGGGACTCACCTGTCAGCACAGGGACTCACCTGTCAGCTCAGGCACTCACCTGTCAGCTCAGGGCACTCACCTGTCAGCTCAGGGACTCACCTGTCAGCTCAGGCACTCGCCTGTCAGCTCAGGGTACTCACCTGTCAGCTCAGGGACTCACCTGTCAGCACAGGGACTCACCTGTCAGCACAGGCACTCATCTGTCAGCTCAGGGCACTCACCTGTCAGCTCAGGGACTCACCTGTCAGCTCAGGCACTCACCTGTCAGCTCAGGGCACTCACCTGTCAGCTCAGGGACTCACCTGTCAGCTCGGGCACTCACCTGTCAGCTCGGGCACTCAACTGTCAGCTCAGGGACTCACCTGTCAGCACAGGGACTCACCTGTCAGCTCAGGCACTCACCTGTCAGCTCAGGGCACTCACTTGTCAGCTCAGGGACTCACCTGTCAGCTCAGGGACTCACCTGTCAGCTCAGGGGCACTCACCTGTCAGCTCAGGGACTCACCTGTCAGCTCAGGCACTCGCCTGTCAGCACAGGGGCACTCACCTGTCAGCACAGGGACTCACCTGTCAGCTCAGGCACTCGCCTGTCAGCTCAGGCACTCACCTATCAGCTCAGGCACTCACCTGTCAGCTCAGGGCACTCACCTGTCAGCTCAGGGACTCACCTGTCAGCTCAGGCACTCACCTGTCAGCTCAGGGCACTCACCTGTCAGCTCAGGGACTCACCTGTCAGCTCAGGCACTCACCTGTCAGCACAGGGGTACTCTCCTGTCAGCTCAGGGCACTCACCTGTCAGCACAGGGGTACTCTCCTGTCAACTCGGGCTCTCACCTGTCAGCACAGGGACTCACCTGTCAGCTCAGGCACTCGCCTGTCAGCTCAGGGCACTCACCTGTCAGCTCAGGGCACTCACCTGTCAGCTCAGGGCACTCACCTGTCAGCTCAGGCACTCGCCTGTCAGCACAGGGGCACTCACCTGTCAGCTCAGGCACTCACCTGTCAGCACAGGGACGCACCTGGCAGCTCAGGCACTCACCTGTCAGCACAGGCACTCACATCCTCACTCAGATCACTGTGGTTCTGCACTGGGCCTCTGTCTGGACCCCTTTCCTGTCCCCAAACATCTCTGCCCCACAACCCAATTCTTCATATCGTTTCCCCAGCTCTGCCTAGGAATTGCCTCAGTGATTTCACAAGCTCAGGCCGAGACCCTTAGCAGCATCTTGGATTCGGACTCTATGTCTCACTTATTCTGTTTATGTCTGTGTTCTATGTCTCACTCAGTGCCACTCTGTCTCGCTCTGTGTGTCTCTTTTACTCTGTCTCTATCTTTGTCTTTTCAGTTTTCTGACTCTCTCGCCATCTCTCTCTGTATTCTCTTTGTCTCTTTCCCTATGTCTCTATCCCTGTGTGTGTCTCTGTGACTCTTTCTCTGTGTCTGTCTGTCTGTGTCTGTCTGTCTGTGTCTGTCTGTCTGTCCCTGTCTCTGTCTCTCTGTCTCTGTCTCTGTCTCTCTGTCTCTGTCTCTCTCTTCTCTCTCTCTCTCCACCACATCCTCTGTTTGGTCTGAGCCTCAGAACTTTGGCTTTGGCTTGTGTCTATATGGCCTCTGCTTAGAGACCTCCATTCCTTTACTGGTTCCATAGCCTGCTCTTCAAGGCAGAGGATGGAGTCTTCTAGAACAGATCAGAGCCTTACTTCACAGCTTTGATCCTCCAGCAGTGAGGAGAAAGAAAGAGGGGAGGAGAAAGATAGATTGTGTTTTCTAATGTGGCAGAGGTGTGAGTGGGGAGGAGAGGGAAGTGAGGGGGGAGAGCAGTTTCCCATCCCCTGCATGGTGGAGTCCAGGAAGCCAGGCCGGGAACCAGCTCCCTTGCTTGCTGATATTGGAAAATGAAGGGTACCATCTCTTCCCCACCCATGTGTCCCCATTTCACACGTTGGTGCCTGACCCCTGGAGGTCTCTCTGACAGGTATCTCTGGGCATGCACAGTTGCCAGCTCACCTGGACGGCCCTGCTTTGACAATGCCACGCCCCGCCAACTGGATGCCAGAGCTCCCACTGTTTCCTTCCTGGCCGAGTGGCTCAGTGGATGCTGTGACCAGTTCCTTGTGACTCTGACTGTCTCCAGTGGTGGCCGGAACTCTTCTGAGGCCCAGGTGTTCCTGTCTACCCGCGACGACCCAGCCTTCAGGTACCCCTGCAATGGTCCAAGTACTGAGGTAGTAGGCAGGAAGACAGGAAAGCTATGGTGCTCACTGAGAGCATTGCTGGGTCAGGTCAGAAGGGAGGATGGAACTTGGGTCCCTGTTCTAGGCTGAGCCTTGGACAGCTTCCCATCCAAGAGGGGCCCTGAGTATATGGGCCTCAGAAAGATCGCTTCTGTTGGAACACCTGGCCCCAGGAGAGGAGACTGTTCTAGAGCGTTGGTCCAACAATGGAGGTCTCAGAGGCTTGGGAGCCTTCCAACATTGCAGGGCTAACAGGACACCAGCATGGAACAGGTGTGATATGAGACCATGCAGGGACAAAGAAATGCTGTGACTAAACCCCACAAGTCCCCAGCACCAAGGCCAGCATAGCACCCATGGGCCTGGTCCAGCCCCAGGAGCCCAACCCAGTACCAGTACCTGACCAGAGCTCTGCCAGGGAGGATAAGGCTGGAACAGCTTCCGGTTTCCTGTGCCTGTCAAGGGATTGGGTCACTGGGCAACAAGGGGTACAGGCCAAGGCCTATCACTCTTTAGAGGTGGCACAAGATTGTACCATACTACTTAGAGTGACACAATGGTGTGTGTGTGTGTGTGTGTGTGTGTGTGTGTGTATGCCAGTTGGTTCTGGGGCTTGAACTCAGGGCCTGGGCACTGTCCTTGAGCTTCTTTGTTCAAGGCTAATGCTCTACCACTTAAGCCACAGCTCCACTTCTGGCTTCCTTACTGTTAAGAGTCTCATGTGCTTTCCTGCCCAGGCTGACTCTGAACTGTGATCCTCAGGTCTTGGCCTCCCATGCAGCTGGGATTACAGGTGTGAGCCACTTGTGCCCAGCAGAATGGCACCACATAAAGCTTATGAATTACTTGTTTTTGGAATTCTCTACCTATATTAGATTTGGTTGACCAGGCATAACTGAAATTTCTAGAAGTGAAGCCCTAGTCCAGGGAGAAAACAGTATACATGTCCACACATGAACACATGAAGGCAAGTGGGCTTGGTTCTCTGCAAAGAAGCAGAGGGACCATTGTGCTGTGGCCCCTCACCTCTGGCACTGGGAGTTACACACTGAGGCTGAGGTGTTGACTGTGGGTGCCGGTCAAGGACACTCTAAAGGGGAGCACTGCATAGTACCTGGCACCCCAGCATCTGGCCTTTCATAGGCCCCCTTCATCCTGTAGAAAACAAACCCATGAGATGAGGAAAGTTTGATAGGCTCCAGCCACCTGGAGATGTCTTGAGGAGCCATAATTACAGAGAGAGCCTTAGAAAGTGATGGAATAAATAGACTAAATTTGTGGTGACATGTGGTTGTGTACAGGATGTGTGGGAGCACCTGCATGGAGGTGGGGTGGGCTCAGAGTTGTGTGTGGGGTGTGGAGCTGTGGGTTCCCTGGAGTTGTATAGAGGGCTGTTACTGGATAGATGGCTGACAATACTCCAGGGAAGTCTCAAAAGGGAAGATGCTGCCGGGCACCGGTGGCTTATGCCTGTAATTCTAGCTACTCAGAAGGCTATCTGAGGATCACAGTTCAAAGCCAGCCCAGACAGGAAAGGCTGTGAGACTCTTATCTCCAATTAATCACTAGAAAATCGGAAGTGGTGCTGTGGCTCAAGTGGTAGAGCTGAAGAGCTGAGGGACAGTGTTCAGGCCTAGAGTTCAAGCCTCATGACTTACAAAAAAAAAAAAAAGGTAGCAGGGGGCAAGGCCTTTGCTTAGCCTTTGGAACCTAGCTCTCGATATTAAAAATAATTGAGGACACATAGAAGTAGAGCCTAAGAAAGTTTATTAAGCAAAGGAAAGATAGATAGTATACAACCCAAATGTGGTTATGGGCACAACTGCTGACAGGTCCAAGGAGTGTTTTATGTCTTGGGTATTTATGGCATAGAAGTAGGTTGAGAGTTAGCTCAAACTCACCCTAGAACAAATACTCCCTTTTGTTCTCACACCTGTCACATTTAATCACTCTTGCTGTTATACTTTTTTCAACTGGGCTCAGAGGTTTTAAGACTGACCAGCTCACTCAGTGTTGGTTGTTGATGTCTGGGCATCTCTTCAAAGGAAAGATGAAGTTTGCCATAGGCCCCCTTCAAAGATGGGAGTCCATCCTTGAGATAAGGAAAACCTTTCAACCCAATTTGTGCCAAGAGGAGCCATTTTCCCAAGTGTTTGTATGGATAAGTGTGTCTTTCTTTTAGATAGCCTTGCTCAGTTTCTAGAGCAACCAATTATTTTGGGCAAATAGGCAAGGTCAGAAGGCAATGTGAGGGGGAGAGAGAGTGCTGTTTTTCTTTTTTTCTTTTTATCTTTTCTCTTCTCCTTCCTTTTCTCCCTCCCTTCCTTCTTTCCTTCCTACTAATACTATAGTTTATGAGGCATTATGAAGCTTTAAGCAAAGAATTGGTACTTCTGTGTTTCTAATATACCTACTCATTAATCCAACAGTTGCTCTCGTTTCCTGACTGCTCTTTTCCATACCTAACTTTCCCTAATTACTTCTGCCCCAGGTCATTGGTCTTTGTGGGTTGTGGATACATTTGAGGCACCCACTCGTGCCTCAAATGCCCCATCCAGAAAGGAAGCAAAGCCCAGGTGAAGGTTGTTGGCTTGGAAGGGTCCAGGAGAGGGTTGCACTGCAGAGGTGAAGCAAGCTGATGAGGCAAAGAGAAGGGATGGGAGAGCTCAGAGGTGGACTCCTCTATAGAGAAGGCTCAGGGCCAGGGTAAACAGGGCCCAGTGCCTCGTCACCTGAAGGAAATGCTACAGCGTCTCTGAACTGGGCCAGGTGCTCGTGAGCACTAGTATTTTGTATCCCATGGGATGCCGTGGGTCATATGGTATGCGGCTCATCACAGGAGCCATGACGCCCCCACTCATCCCATCCAATGTACAGCCAACATGGGTGATTCAGGCTTGGCCAGTCTGAATAAAATATGGCCAAAGAAGTCTCCTTTGTTTTCTTAAGCCATCATGCTGTTTTGTGTGCTCCAGATTCATCCATCTCTTCTGGGTGAACTTTAAAGACATCCATGTCAACTGGAATGAAGAACTTTCTCTCCAGGCTGTGTGTGAACTCTGCGAAGACATCCATGACCTTTCTTACTCCTGGGATCTCTTCTTAGTTAATGCAACAGAAAAGAACAGGATGGAAGGTAAAAAACACTTGCCTTATTTTGTGAATGGAGGAACAGGCTCAGGGTTATTCTGAGAGTGCTAAGATCTGGACTGACCCATGTGTTTTGTCTGACCTGGTCCATTGGCTCTGGGAATCCCCAATATCTCTCCATTCTGCCCTTCAGCTGGTTCTGGTGAGGATAAGGAAGGGAGTGAGCACTCAAAGACTGTTTCTCATCCTCAGGAGGATGGCCTGATGATCTAAAACCACACTCAGCTTTTGGAAAGAACCTCAGTATGGGGTATTACTCAATCTCCTGAGGGCCAGGTCTCTACCGAACTATGAAGTATGTCTTTTGCCCTTCTTTCCTGTCATACAACTTTTAAATTGTTGGATCTTCAAAAGCACACCTATAATCCTAGCTACTTAGGAAGCTGAGATCTGAGGATTGTGGTTTAAACCTAATTAGAGCAGGCAAATACAAGACTCTTCTCCAGTTATCCACCAAAAAGCCAGAAGTAGAGGTGTGGCTCAAGTGGTAGAGCACTAGTGAAAAAGCCAAACAAAAGAGCAATTCCTGAGTTTAAGTACCAGTTTTGACGCAAACAAACAAAAGAACTCATCACTTCCTATATGCAAATGAGCTGAATGATGGCTAGTGGCTTCATGGTAAGGCTTGGTTCTCCAAGAAGACCAAGTCAGAATTAGAGAGTTAGGACTTTCAGCCCCACTCCCAACCTCCTAATAGAGGGACAGGGTGTTTTACTGATCACCAATGACCAATCATGCCTTAGTAAGGAGGCCTTCATAAATTATGCAAAGGAAAGAATTTCTAGAACTTTCTAATAGCTGAACACATGGAGGTTCCTGGAGGGTGGAGCCTCTGAAGGCCTGGAAGTTTCTTGCTCTTCCCCCACACCTCACCCTGTGCACTATATCCTTTGTGATACACTTTATAATAGGCAGGTAAATGTAATCTTTTCACCAAGTTCCAGGAACTGCTCAAGCAAGTTAATAAACCTGAGCAGGGGATTGTGGGAGCTCCCATTTATAGCTGATGGGTCGGATAGCCAGGTAACACCATTGAGGGGCATCTGAAATGGGGACAATCTTGGGGATGAACACTCAACCTGTGTGATGTGTCACAGCTAGATGTCTACCCCTTGTGTGATATCTACCTCCAGGTAGACAGTATGGGAACTGAATTGATCAAGGACGCCAGATGATGTGGCTGCAGAATAGCTCGCATGCCTGCTTGCAGAGAGGAAGAAATCACTCTTTGGGAGAATCATGGAAGTGATCTGTGTCATTAGAGTCAAGTAGGGGAAACAGAATCTGTCTCTGCATAACCCCTCAAGATCTCCATCCTTTGGGGAGGCTGCGCAGGTGATGGCCTCATTGTGGTCCTCACCCTGCACTACCTGCAGGAAAGTGTCAGCAGCTGGTAACTGTTTTCTTGGATGAAAGATAGGAGTCTTGCTTGTTAATCTCAAAGGCAAGTTGAGGCACACCAATTGTGGGAACAAAGCCTGGTTTCAAACCCAAATGAGGATGGCCACCTGGGAAGAATACACTCATTCCAGTTGTCCAGGATAAGTTCTCCCAAAACAGTACTGGAGTGGGTAAAGAACAAGAGAGTTTTGCAGCACACTGGTTACAAGTGCAATATCTGACAGGCATAGCCCAGGGTGTGGGTAGGCCACTGCTGATGCAATAGAATCCAATCCAGAATTGCAGTGAGAAGGAAGGGCTGTTGCCAGGATTCTTTTTTTATTTTATTTATTTATAAATTATCTTTAAGTAGTTGTGCAAGGGAGTTTACCTCAATTTAATAATGCATTTGTTCAGTGTCACCTCTTCCTTCTTTCTCACCCCTCTCTCCCAACCCACCACTTTCCTCAAGTTACCTGGTTCCATTTTCACACAGGGACATTGACTATTATGACTGCCCATGCTTTCTCTCTCTCATTATCTATTCCCACCCGTCTTTTCCGGCTTCAGAGTACACATATTTCAGCTTCCTGGTATTCATTTTGCTAGGTATTCATTTTGTTACAACGCTGCAGTCTTCCTCTGCACAGACCATACTTTAGTCAGTGACCCCATATATGTTTTCATATGTGTTTATAATTTAGATATAACTTCCATATATGAGATAAAACATGTGCCCTTTGTCTCTCTGAGCCTGATTTACTTCATGATCCTGACTTACTTAATTTTTTCCAGGTTCCTGAAAATGACATGAAATTATTCTTTCTGATGGATGAGTGACTTGTGTGTGTGTGTGTGTGTGTGTGTGTGTGTGTGTGTGTGTGTGTGTGTTATACATATACACATCACATTATCTTCTTGTCAGGGTCAGGATTATTTATTCTCTCTTTGGTGAGACTTGCCGCCCTGTGTCAGAATGACCTTGGGGACTTCAGGTATCATGTTTGCCCAGATTAAGCATTTTGTGACCTTGTTCTTATCCCATTTTTGTTCCTTTCTCCTACGGCATCACAGATTGGTATTGGGGCTAGAAAGAAGGACTGTTTCAGTCTTCCTTGCTCCTTGTTGCAGTGAGCGCTTATGGGTAACCAGAATCGAGATGGAGCCCCCCTTCCCATGGTTGTGACTGTGCTCAGGGAAGTAGCTCTGATGGTGAACAGAGGAGCTTTGTCTCTAATTCCAGGCAATAGTTCCACACCATTGTGCCTACCAACCCCTGCTGGCCACCTGCCACGTCTTTTCAATCCATTCAGTGGGGCAAGATTCCTAAGCAGATCTTTGAGCACAGCATCTAGGGGACATAGATGCCAAGTGCAACCACATCTTTCATTGCAGGAGACACATCCCCAAATTCTTGTAACTAAATTAAAATTTACCAGATCAGGGCTCAAGCTGCATAGTTTAGAAAATCTTGTAAAGGAAACACATCCCATGGTTAAATTTCACCAAGGCCAGTGATTGCCCAAGGTGGATGTATCTCAAAGAATTGGGTTTCCCCATGGCCTAAAGCTATAGTTGACAGTATTGAAGATCATTTATATGTCCATGGCTTTTGTTGTTATTTTGCTGTAGACTCTTTGTCATATATTCTAACAATAACTTTTAGAAGTATTGTACTAGATTCTTACTATCATGTAAGAAAGTGAAAATCAGGAGAAACTTCTTATGCCCAAAATTGTTGCTATAATATACCAGAGTCACCCATGCTGGGGTACAGATGCCCTGCCAAGCCTTACGAGTGTGTGTATGGAACCTGGGAAAGCAAATTCCAGAGGGAAGAGCTTTGACTTCCTGTTCCCAGGTATTGGTTGTGTCCAGTGTTGGTCTCCATACCACCAGGTGGCGGTCACGCCCTTTATTGCCTAAGTCCCACTTGGTTTGCTTTAAAGCAGACATGCTCTTTCAACCTGTATACTTTTGAAAACAGATGGTTGGTCCAGAATTTTTAACACTGCTCTGTCTGTGTCTAAGTTCCCTTTTGTAGCACTGTGGGGCTGCTGGGTGCTTCAGCCCTTGAGGCCGTTTTGAAGTCATCAGAGTCCAATCTACTGGCTGCAGAGCCAAGCATGGCAGATGGTAATGGAAGACCCACACTGTCCTGGCTGGGGCCTTCACTCTCCACCCTGGCTCCGCCCATCATTTCAGTCACAGAGAGCATGCCCATGAAAGATGGCTACTATCTTCCTGCTGGTGGTGATACCATGGCCCCAGCAGAGTCTCCTGAGGATGAGCTGCAGAGCCTAGAGTCAGGGTCCCTGGCGGAGGGAAGCTGGCCCCAGCCCAGCATCTCCCCTGCCCTGGATGGTAAGTATCACCAGCTGTACACGCTGTTCTTATAGCTTAGCACCAGGGCAGCCTCAGAAAGAGAAAGTCTGGTAGGTCAGATTTAAACTCTCACCTACCGTAGAGAAAGCTGGTTTCATAGTCCTCATTTGCTAATTGTGATTTTTTTTTTTTTTTTTTTTGGTAAGTCATGGGGTCTGAACTCTGGGCCTGGTTGCTGTCCCTCAGCTCTTCAGCTCAAGGCTAGCACTCTACCACTTGAGCCACAGCACCCCTCCTGGCTTTTTCTGCTTCTGTGGTACTGAAGAATTGAACCGAGGGCCTCAGGCATGCAAGGCAAGCACTCTGCCACTGAGTCACCTTCCCAGCCCATGCTAATTTGATTTAAAATGAAATATGACTGAGTTGGGCACTGGCAGCTCATGCCTGTCATCCTAGCTGCTCAGGAGGCTTTGATCGGAGGATCTCAATTCAAAGCCAGGATGGGAAGAAGTCTGTGAGACTCTTATCTCCAATTAATCAGCAAAAATCTGGAAGTAAGGGGTGTGGCTCAAGTGGTAGAGCACCAGCCTTGAGTGAAAAAGCCAAGTAAGACGCTGGGAGCTGATGGGTCATGCCTATAATCCTAGTAACTCAATAGGCAGAAACAGCCCATGCAAGAAAGTCTATGGGACTCATATCTCCAATTAAACACTAAAAAGCCAGAAGTGGAGCTGTAGCTCAAGGGGTAGAGCACTAGCCTTGAACACAAAAGCTCAGGGACAGTGCCCGGCCCTAGTTCAAGCCCCAGTACCAGCACCTAAAAATAAAAAAGCCAAGCAAGTGCGTAAGACTCAGAGTTCAAGCTTCAGTAAGGACATAAAAAGAATTTAAAAAAAAAAACACATTGTTATTCTGTCTTCTCATAACAGATTTTGAAGCTTATTACAGCGACATCCAAGAAGCAGTGCCATCCAGGGGAAGACAGCCAGGTGACTCCTCCTGTTATTTCTCTCCCTGTCCAGGAGGGCTTTATGCCTCCCCCTTCTGCACACCCACTTCTGAAATCCCAGTTCACCATGCTTCTCCCTTATACCAAAGCAACTGGTGCTCACCAGAGTTAAAGGATGACAGGCTAGCCCAGACTCTCACTTCTGACTCTGATTTATGCACATCTCAGACCCAAGCCTCCCCAAATCCCACATTGCATAGTCCATCCCATCTGCCTGTGGCATCTGGTCAGATCCTGTTTACCTGTATCTGTCCCTTTAAAGAAAGCTTTTATGGCTAGCTTATATTGGTGTCCCCAGAATGGTCTCAACGCCTAGTGCATCAGCATGTGACAAGTCCATAGCTGGAGGAATAGATGATCAGAGGATGATTCGTTGGTTCATCAGGTGAACAGGAGTGAGAGATTGATGTGTAGAGCATAGATGGGCAATGTGTGAATAATGGATCTGTCTAGTAAGAAGGTAGATCATCAGAAAATGGTTCATCTACTAAGTGACTTAGTAGATGCTTTATTTGTCCTGAGTGATTGATTTGTGTGGGAGTGTATTGACCAGTAGATGTCATTCCTCTGATTTGCTGCCGTGTTTTCTTTGATGGTCCTCTTCAACTGTCTCTACCTTTACAACTTCTCTGGCCCTCCCCATGCTCCTTCCTGTGTGATGAGACCGAGTAGAGACTCAGAAAAGCAAAGGCTATTATACTCCCAGATTGTGGAGACTGGAGCAGCCCACCAGATAGGGCCTGGAAGGGGTACCTGAGAATGGTCAGGAGGCAGAAGACAGGAGTGAGGGAGAGCTGAGGCCTAGCCTTAGTGGGGTCTTTCAGGGACGCCACAGGTGCATTAGAATTTGCTAATAGGAATAATTCCAGTGGTCTCAGCCAGGATAGAAACTCTGGCTGTGGCTCTGACAGTTTGCATTTCCAAGACTGGTCCATGGATAGACCTTGGCTGTCGTGAAGGATGGACTAGCCCTCGAGGCCTCCACCAGAAATTTACTTTTGGTGCCAATTTGGGTTTAGGTTTGGTTGGGGATATCAAAAGATCATACCATACAGAATGTTTTAGAAGTTTTACAGTATAATCATGTTTACACTCATGGTGTTTCCGTAATACTACTGAAAAGAAAGAAGGATGTCATGCTATTGATAACATGACCTTTCTTGATAGGAATCATTCTAGGCCCTCAACAGTGGCTTGTCTTTGCATGATATCTTCTTTCAATGTCCATTATTCAAACTCTTAAATTGGTCTTCTTTGTGTGTGTATATGTGCAGGTACTGGGACTTGAATTCAGGGCCTCTCTTACTTGTCTTTTTTTCACTCAATTCTGGTCCTCTACCACCTGAACCATGCTTTCTTGGTCTTCTTACCTTAGCCCCATCAAGCCTGCACTCTTCCTCAGGCTACATGGTAGCCTCCGTCTCCCTACTTGTTCCTGCTGCCTGAAGTTACTCCCCTACAGCCATGTGAGAAGTTTCCTGTCATGAATGAGGCAGTCCCTTCTCCCAGGCTGCCCTGGTGGTCCCTCCAGCAGCTTCCCTCCATGGGCAGGGTCAAGGTTGCGTGATCCCCCCGCAGAACATGGCTCCATGGTGTTTAGCTTTTTTGTTCAGCCTGGAAACGTCTTTCTTCAGATCTCCACAGAGCTCATTCTCATCTCTGTTCTGTAGTTTCTTCTTAGGCAGGGGCTTGTCCCCCACTCCTCGTGTTTGCGCTTCTGTTGTACTGGACAATCGGATCTCTTTCTCTGCTTTCTAACCACCCCCTCCCCCCCAGCATTTACCATCACCTGACTTTGCATTACTTGCTTCCTTGTTTGTTTGTTTAACTTCCTCTCTATTATTTCCCAGGCTATAAGGATTTAGTTGATCTGATTCTCAAAGTCTCCAGTCCCCAGACACAATGTTAAAACATAAAAAGTACTTATCAACTAATCAGCAGCAGAAAGGAACACACAATTGGCTGACAAAGTATATGATAACATATTGGCTCTGTTGAATTGGTAAAGTCATTATTTTAGCTATAATATGTCCAGCAATAGTGATCACCATTAATATCAAATTGTTCATGTTTCGGAAAGACTGCGTCTTGTTTATCATCTATGGCCTTGGTTTGTCTTCTTAGGGAACAATATCAGCCCCCCTGGACAAGGATCCAGCCCTCGGGCTGAGGGGAACCCCTACGATGGGGATAATCTGCTGGGTCCCTTCCTCTCCCCAAGCAGAGCAGGGCCAGTTCTCATGACCGACTGGCACAAGACCCAGGTCAGACCCGCTGTTTTCCAAGGCTACACAGCATCAGGTATGAGCTTGCTTTAGGTATCCTGCAAGTCATAGCAGTGCCAAAGGAGACTGCATATTGGTCCACCTTTTCTCCTGAAACTTCCATTTTAGCAGCACACAGATATTTGGAGCCATCTAACCTCTTCTCCTTGCATTTGTCCCCCTGGGGACAACTCCTTTACTCGGAGTAGTGTTTGTTTTGGATGTCCCAGGAGGCCCTATCTGTAGGCCAGCATGCCTGCCTGGAGGCTAGTCCCTTCAGGGTCCACCATCTGGATGGCCTCTCATTGGGCAGATGAACCACTCACATGAATGATGCTTGCTCTGAGGAATGGGTTTCTAACCAGTGTTCCCCAGCAGGAACCACTTGGTTGAGTTGCTGTGGTTAGCTTACCACTGTTATAGATTTCATAGTGAGGTGATTTCCTCCCCACTCCTTCCTTGAGACATTTTGGCAGGTACTGTTTTAAAGAGATGATGTTTAAAAGTTATCCCTGTGTATGCTGGCTCTCGTGTTCTGGATGTTTCCCTAAGTCAAGGAAAGTAGTACAGAGCCAGACTTTACCTCCTGAGGAAGTAGTCCCGCTCTTAGAGGAAGCAGCGATGGTCAGATTAAGCATGTTTATAATAGCCAACATTCCAAAAAAGTTTGTAAATAGTTTCAGCATCTCTTAATCATAATTTATATAGTTAAATGCACAAACAGCAAAACTGAACATGGAACTTACTATAGACAGACAAAATAAGATCTTGCGGCAGTCTCTTGGAAAGTCTGACATTTCTGAGCTCAGACTGATAGGTTCACCTCCAAATGTTGCTTCTGTTGAGCTGATGGGGGCGGGGTGGGGGTGGCAGTGTACAGGGATTGGATTTCAGCTCTTCAGGGAAGACAGAAATCAGCAGACCTCAACAGTTCCACAGAGGACCAGGACACAAAATATAGAATTGGGAACCCACCCCCAATATTGTGCTTGTCTTCCTACCCCTCAGAGTCCACTGACCATTATTTTTATGTGGCCACCGTCTTTTATAGGTATCACAGGATCATCTGTGACAATAAAGCCCTACTCCCTGAGCAGTGGAGAGACGTATGTTCTACAAGCATCTGTGGGTATGTTACTTGGCCAGTTGAGTCTGGTGTTAGGGGATCATAAAGGTTTGGTCATAACTCATATGCTTTTCAAGAAAATGATCATCACTTTCTCCTATTCCAGAAATTTTGTGGTCCCTGACTTTCCCCATTTCTTCTGCCTACCTTCCCTCACTATTGCCTTTGACCAGGGCATCAGCAGGTCATGGTTCTGTTACTACATTTTACTTTTCCTCATGGAATCAGGTGCATGTTTAGGAATTGCCAGCACTGATGACTCATGCCTGTAACCCTAGCTACTCAGGAGACTGAGATCTGAGGATTGTGATTCAAAGCCAGTTGAGGCACACAAAAGTCAATGAGACTGTTATCTCCAATTCACCTTCAAAAGCCAGATGTGGGAGTGTGGTTTAAATGTCAGAGCACTAGCCTTGAGCAGACATAGCTCAGTGAGACTGAGGCTCTGACTTTAAGCCCCAGTACACACACACACACACACACACACACACACACACACACACACACACACACACACACACACACACACACACACACACGGTATACAGAATAAAGGCTGAAAAGTTGCCATTTAAAATTGTACGTTGCCATTTAAAATTGTACATTTTGTTGAGACTTGGAATGTGGCTCAGTGGTAGAGTGCTTGCCTTGAGCAAAAGAAGCTCGAGGACAGTGCCCAGGTCCTGAGTTCAAGCCCCTGAACTGGCAAAAAATAAATTTAAAAAATTGTAGGGCTGGGAATGTGGCTTAGTGGTAGAGTACTTGCTTAGCATGCATGAAGCCCTGGGTTTGATTCCTCAGGACTACATAAACAGAAAAGGCCAGAAGTGGTGCTGTGACTCAAGTGGCAGAGAACTAGCCTTCAGTAAGAAAAGCTCAGGGACAGTGCCTAGGCCCTGAGTTCAAGCTCCAAGACTGGCAAAAAATAAAAATAAATAAAATTGTACATTTTGTATTATAAAACTTGATAAAATTGGCTGTGAAGGTGGCTCAGTGGTAGTGCTTGACTTGCATGCATGAGGTCCTGGGTTCGATTCCTCAGCACCACATAAGCAGGAAAGGCCAGAAGTGGCACTGTGGCTCAAATGGTAGAGTGCAAACCTTGAGCTGAAGAGCTCAGGAACAGTGCCCAAGCCCAGAGTTCAGGCCCCACAACCGACCAAAATAAACAAAAACAAAACAAAACAAAAAACCTTGATAAAATGATTTGTTTTGTGAGAATCCATCTGTAATCCCTTTCTGTTTAGCCAGGTGTCATTGCACTGTTCTGTGTGGTTGGTGTGGGTCTGACTTCACTTGCACAGCCACCCTGCATGGGGCCCTCACATCCCTTACACTTATATCATGATACAATCTAAGGATCATCCTTTTGGGTAACTTCTAGACATTTCTCTCCATTTCATAACAAGAACAGAGGATGTAGCAATTACATTTATAGACAAGTCTGCTTTGGTGACCACATTTTTTTAATATTTATTAAAATCTACCATAAACCAGGTGTAGTGACACATACCTGGAATCTTAGCATTCATAAGACTGAAACAGGAGGATCAAGAGTTCAAAGCTAACCTGGGCTATAAAATGAAGTCCTATCTTGCTGACAACTGCACAAACCACAACCCACTGTACACTTCCAGTTTTACATCCTCTGTGTGTGTGTGTGTGTGTGTGTGTGTGTCCCATCTCCTGAAGAAGCAGCACAGGGATAAATTTTGTCTGAAACTGGGATTCTGTATAATCACTAAAGACCTGGATTGTCTGTGCTGGGAATATCAGCTTGTTCCCTGCACAGCCACAGCGTGCACACAAAGCCCTAGGCCCCTGCTTGTGCCAGAAGAAGATTAATGATTGCTTTTGTTTCGACAAACATCTTTGTCCTTGGGCTGGACTTCTTTCTCCCTTGCCTCTGAAATCTGTCCAAGTAACAACTGAAGGCCTTTAGATTAGCCATGTTCTTCATTGGAACTGGAGCCTCTTGAGAGCCTGTCCATAGCTCCAGGTTCAGTTCAGCTTGGCTACCTGAGAGAGGGGAGCTTGGTCTCCACGTGTCCCACCACCCAACTTCCTCCTGCTGTGCCCCCAACAGCCTTGCTTTTCTTACTGCATAGATCACCCTGTGGCCTGCGGATCTGTCTTCCCTTGTGGTTATTTTGGCAAATGCCCATTCACATCTCTATGTCCCTTCTTGACCACTGAACCCCAGGAGTGCCTGCTTAAATTGGTTAAATCTGCTTTTGAATAGATTTTCCTGACCATCCAGGTAGAATTACTTACTCTTTCCTCTTGGGTTGTATTGTATTAAAGTATCTGTTTTCTGTGGTTTATCTGAGGGCAGATAGCTTAACACATGAACAATGTCTGGTCAGACCCTGGCACTAAACAGAGGTGCTTTGTATGGTGGCAATTTTCACCAAGATTTTTAACAAATTGACACATAAATCTCCATCCCATAGCTCATCTCAAGAAAAATACACTAAAAGTTTGGAACACTTCACGTATGAGAATAATCATCGGGGGCTGGGAAGGTGGCTCAGTGGTAGAGCGCTTGCCTTGCATGCGTGAGGCCCTGGGTTCAATTCCTCAGCACCACATAAGCAAAAAGAAAAAAGTAGGAAGTGGGTGGTGCTGTGGCTCAAGTGGTAGAGCGCTAGCCTTGAGCTGAAGAGCTGAGGGACAGTGCCCAGGCCCAGAGTTCAGGCCCCACGACCGGACCCCCCCTCCAAAAAAAAAAAAAGAGAGAATAATCATTGGTGAGTGGCTAGTAATAGCACAAAGTAGAAAGCAGTAAGTCATCATCGGGGAGGAATAGTCATGCAGATTGGGATGCATCTGCCCAGTGGAATATCACACTGTTACTCACAACAGTGATTTAGATGATTGCTTCCATCCATGTTACTATAGGGTAGCACAGAAAATGTTTATGATGAGAATACCACTGATAAAAGAAGATATAAAATTGTATCCATGCTATAAATGTAACTCATCTGTCCTAGTATGCGTGAGACTGAGGTGTTAAGCAAATCTCAGAGGAAGGCTAATGTGTGCTCCATGCATCCTTGGGGTCCTCTTCCCAGAGATTTTTGGTCTCTGTTAGGGGAATTTTTGTCTGGCTCCTGAGTAGGAAATTAGTCTCCCTTGTCTACTTTTATTTCCCAGGGTCTGGAAAATTGGTTTTCCCACTTAGTGCTCCCATTCTCCAGGGCTCAGTGGATCCCCAACACATACTTACACCCCAAGGTACCAAAACACTATGCGCATCTGTCTGAGTCAGCAGGAAAAATTTTGTGTGATCACATTTAATCCTCTGGGGGCTGGGAAGGAGCTCAGTGGTAGAGTGCTTGCCTTGCATGCATGAGGCCTTGGGTTCAATTCCTTAGTACCACATAAGCAGAAAAAGCCAGAAGTGGTGCTGTGGCTCAAGTGGTAGAGCACTAGCCTTGAGCTGAAGAGCTGAAGAACAGCGCCTAGGCCCAGAGTTCAGGCCCCACGACTGACCAAAAAAAAAAAAATTAATCCTCTGCCACTGTTGTCCTCCATCATGGCTAAAATCTCCATCTTGTCTCTCTTAGCTTCCAAGCATGGCTTACGAGGCCGAGCTCAGCTCTACTTCACAGTCAACCCGACTCCACAAGACATGGCCTGCCAGATATGGCCCCACCATGGTCTTGAGGCACAGACCATCTTTAGTGTTTTCTGCCTGTCAGTGAATCCGGTATGTGACAGCTCTTGTTTGTCCTGAAACTGTTCAGCTTTGTCAGAAGTTGCAGCCAGCTCCGCACAGCAAGCAGTAGGCACAGAAGGCCAATTTGGCCTTCCCCATCTGTGAAGGCTGTGGGCCTGCAGTTGGATGTAGAAAGCAGCCACACTAGCAATAGGGGTACAGAGAATCCCTCACTCAGAAGGAAAGGGAGGACTTGCTCCCTGGAAGTCCCCCTGGGGCACTTGATCGCAGCTAACACTGCATGCACATGGACATTGGGGATGGGATGAGGAGGCTGAGCTTTATCCCAAAGCATGTCTCTAGTCTGAATTCCACCTCTCCTAAGTTGAGCACTGGAGAAGGTCTCTGTGGGTTTTTGCACAGGGTCTTTGTGAGGATTTGAGAGGAGGTTGAGTGTAGAGGGTCCAGTGCTCCCTCTGTCGGTCAGATGACAGGCCAAGTGGGAGCTGCCATATTGGAATCCTGGCACCATTTTCCTCTTCTTGCTGTGGACTGGTGGACACCTCCCATTTCTGCCCTTCTGTCCTGCCCATGTTATTCCTTTTGAAGCTTGCCCTTGTTTGTAGGAATGGCCAGGCCCTAGCTCAGACCTCAGGCCTCATTTAATAACTTTTGCTTTTAAACCCTGGGCCCCCACATCTCCTTTCTGCTGCCCAGGTGTCTGGATCAGGCCTTTCAGTACATCTCTTCATCCTCAGTGGAGGACAGACTGTCTGATTTCTGACTGTTGGGAAACTTGAGGGAAAGGAGAGCTATCTAGTGGACTCTGAGGGAGGAATCCTGCTTTGGGGGAGAAACTGTTGGTCTAAAAGACAGGAGTCGTACAGATAGGAAATCAGGGACCAATATTTACCTTGTTCCTGGTTGCAACATATGTCCTCAAGTACAGGTGAATGTTTAGTGATGATGCCAATCATAGTGTGTTCAACCACTCTATGTTTTTGCTCTCCATGGATCAAATGATAGGACTTTCACTATGAATTTAGTTACCGGCTTGGAAATGCCTCCAAACACACTCTGTACCGTGGAAGAGATACCCATTATTACTTTGCACTGCCAGCTGGCGAGCCCTTGGACAGTTACAAAGGTAAGTCATAATTGGATAGTGGCCATGTGCTATGCCCACTTGCTGTTTTCTCCTGGTTTATAAAAACTAAACATTATTGAAACTATGTGCCTAAATATTGAAATTTTTTATTCACCTTGAGTTTGATGTTTTGTCTTTTTTTTTTTACCTGCCCATAGTGGAAAAAAAGGCATTAGGAATATCATCCATAGCTAGGTATTTCTATATCTTATATTTTGTATGAAATATAACATAATCATTAAGATGCCAAAGGATGTTTTTGATATTTCTTGTTTCCTAATTAAATATATTCTCTTTGGTGAATCTTGAACGCATTATAGATTAAATGAAATCAAGGCATTCCCCCCCTCAAAAAAGAGAAAATGTGGGGTAAAGGATTGTTGAGTTGGCAAGTTGTAATGCTGGTGGCTCACTCCTATAATCCTAGCTACTTAGGAGGCTAAGATCTGAGAACTACAGTTGGAAGCCAGGTCGGCAGGAAAGTCCACAAGAAATACCATTCATCTCCAGTTAACAACTGAAAAGCCAGAAGTAGAGCTAAGTTCCTGAGGTCCTGAGTTCCAGCCCCAGGACTAGCACAAAAAGAGAAAAGAAAGATTATCTTGGCTCCTGGTTTTGGAGGTTTCAGTCTTATAACTGTCTAGTCCCGCTGCTTTGAGACGTGAAGGCACTGCATTGTGTGCAGGGATTGGGTGGTGGGAAAGTCCCACTGATCTCTGGGGCAGTATGAAAGAGGGATAAAGATGAGGGGCCACGGTGTCCGTCTTCCTGTTGAAGGTGCATCTCCAGGGACAGGAAGACCTCCCTCAACAGTCACTTCTTGAAGCTTTTCAGACTAGCCACTTCCTGCCATTCCCCATCTACTGACGTCCCCTCTATCATTTTTCACCATCTTCTAGGCCTATGAAGTCTGTTGACATTATTTAGGGACTGCTTACAATGTCACCCCAACCTTTGGTGGGATGTTATCCATCCTGTGATTTCCTGCTCTGGGAACCTGGTTGGGAGCAAGCTCTTGCCCTGGCTAAGGCACTGCTGAGTGTGCAGGAAGAGGCATCTCTGTAAGTACATGCCCAGGATGACTCTCCCTGTCCTCCTTCCTCACAGTCATGGTTTCCACCGAGATCACAGATGGAAAAGGCTCCAAGGTGCAGCCATGCACTGCAACAGTGACCGTGATGCCCCGTTTCCACGGGAACAGCTGCCTCAGCCAGGACCTGTGAGTACCACACCACCACAGTCATCCATACTAGAGCAGTGTTTGTGTTTCCCTGGGAGATGGCAGTGCAGTGGGTTAAGAGGTTTTCTTTATCTTTGTGCCAGTCCTGGAGCTTGAACTCAGGGCCTGGGCATTGTCCCTGAGCTTGTTTTGGTCAAGGCTAGTTCTCTACCACTTGAGCCACAGCTTCACTTGCAGCTCTTTGACAGTTTATTGGAGATGAGTATCACTGACTTCTCTGCCAGGCTGGCTTTGAATTGCCATCCTCAATTCTCAGCCTCCTGAGTAGCTAGGATTACAGGTGTGAGCCACTGATGCCCTGTTTTTTTTTTTTTTTAAAGCAGTTTTGCTGAGGCACTTTTACAAACTAGATAGTCCATCCAGTAAAATGTTGTGTACTTCTTTGTATACTTACAGAATTGTGCAAACTTTCACATTTTCAGGATCACAATGGTTTGTATTCCTTAGCAGTCTTGTCCCCCCAACCACCCAGTTTCCTCATTCTAGCCCCAAATAACTAATCTTGGAAGTGTAGAGGTGGTTTAAGTGGTAGAATGACACCTTGAGTGAAAAAGACAACCAGATTGTGAAGCCTTGAGTTCAAGATAGTACCAGCTTTCTGTCTCTCTCTTCTGTGTCTCTGTCTCTGTCTGTCTCTCTGTCTCTGTCTCTCTTTCTCTCTCTCTCTCTCTCTCTCTCTCTCTCTCACACACACACACACACACACACACACACACATACATCCCTCTACTGATCTACTACGTATTTATCTAGTCAAGATATTTCACATCAATGGAATGATGCAAAATGTGATCTTCAGTAACTGTCTTTCATTTAATATGTAAAAGTTTTGAGTTACATCTATGATATGAATTTATGAATTCCTACCATCTTTTTTGTATTGCTAAATATTTATTGTATGGATATATCATGATATTTCCAAAGTGAGTGCTCTGTTTTCTAATAATTCAAAGATTTTGTGGAAGCTAGCTGTCAATTCTCCTTTAAACACTGCATACAAACTACCAGTGACATGATCTGGGTCTGGCATTTTTTTGTTTTATAATTACTTACTCAGTCTCATCAGTATTCACCGTTTTAAATTTCTTTCTGAGTTGGTTTGAGTAGCTTACATCATTTTGGGATTCTTTTCCACTTCATCAACATTCTTTAATCTTTTGTTGTACAAGATTTTCTGTTCTTCAAAAACAGTATTCTGTCATAACCCTTTTTATTCTGTGTGGTTATTTTAGTAATTAAGTTCTTTTCTTTTTGTGCCATCATCAGTATAGCTAATAATTTGGGTTTAGCTGATCTCTTTAAAGAATCAGGTTTTTTTGTTTCATTGATTTTTCCCCTTTATTTATTTATTTATTTTGCCAGTCATGGTGCCTACTCTGGGCCTGGGCACTGTCCCTCAGCTCTTCAGCTCAAGGCTACTGCTCTACCACTTGAGCCACAGCACCACCTCCAGCTTTTTCTGCTTAAGTGGTGCTGAGGAATCGAACCCAGGGCCTCATGAATGCAAGTCAAGCACTCTACCACTGAGCCACCTTTCCAGCCCCTCCCCTTTATTTTTTTATATTCTTTATTTCATTCTTTTCTGCACTTAATCTCTATCATTTCTTTCCTTTTGATTGTTTGGGCTTTCTTTTTTTTTTTTGCCAGTCCTAAAGTTTTAAGTCAGGGCCTGGTCACTAACCTTCAGCTTCTTTTGCTCATGGTTAGCACTCTACCACTACAGTTATAGCTTTTTCTTTTTTTATTTTTATTTTTTTTTTGAGTTATAGCTTTTTCTGATTAGTTTGTTGGAAATAAGAGTCTCATGGACTTTCTTGCCTGGGCTGGCTTTGAACTGCTATCCTCAGATCTCAGCCTCCTTAAGTAGCTAGGATTATAGGCCTGAGCCACTGATGCCTGCATTGTTTATTTTCTTTATATACTTTACAGCTATAAAGTTCCTTCCAGCACTGCTTTCACTCCATCCCATATAGTTTGGGGTGTTATGTTTTCATTTGTTAGTTTCAAGGTATTTGATAATTTCCTTTTCTATTGCTATTTTGAACCATTAATTATTGAAAGGTGTATTTACTTTTCACAGATTTTCACATTTGCCAAATTTTCATCTTATAATTTCAAATTTAATGCTATAATCAGAGAACATACTTTGTCAAATGTCCTATAATATAATATAGTCTAGAAATTTTTTTTTTTTTTTGGGTCCGGTCGTGGGGCCTGAACTCTGGGCCTGGGCGCTGTCCCTCAGCTCTTCAGCTCAAGGCTAGCACTCTACCACTTGAGCCACAGTGCCACTTCTGGCTTTTTTTTTTTTCTTTTTGCTTATGTGGTGCTGAGGAATCGAACCCAGGGCCTCGAGCATGCAAGGCAAGCGCTCTACCACTGAGCCACCTTCCCAGCCCCCTAGTCTAGAAATTTTTATGTGTACTTGAGAATGTATGTTCTACTTTTGTTCAGTAAAAGTGGTTTATGGATGTTTGGTCTAGTTCTGTTTGAGACAGATAGACAGACAGACAGACACAGAGAGAGAGATTGATTTTTCTGCATCATTGTTCTATTGGTTATTGATGGTATTATTAGTTATGAATTTTCTCTGTCCCTCATTTTCTGATTTACATATACAGGGCCTATCCTTCCTTCCTTCCCTCCCTCCCTTTTTCCCTCCCTCCCTCCCTCCCTCCCTCCTTCCCTCCTTCCCTTCTTCCTTCCTTTCTTTCTTTCTTTCTTTTTTGTACTGGTACTGGGGCTTGAACTCAGCGACTGGGAATGTTTTTTTCCCTTAGCTTTTTTTAAAACAATTTTTTATTGAGATTAAGTGATTACATAAATTTCACAGCTTTGTGAGATAGTGATACTTAAAGTCACAAGGCATTTCAATTGTCATTATCATGGTCTATAAAGTTTGTGGATTCTGTAAGCTTTGACAATACAACTATTTCTTCCAAATTGGGTGATATGTACATTTCTTTCCTTTTGCTTAGTGTAAGCTGTTCCCTCTCATTCCCTCCCGTCCATCTTGAGTTGCTTAGTTCATTTTCACCAATGTACAATGCAGCTGATGGGCCCCTCTGTTGTATTTTTTTCCCCCTGTTTCCCTCTGATTCTGTGCCCTCCTCCTAGTTTCCTTTGCTTTTTTTTTTTGCTCAAGGCTAGTACTCTACCGCTTCTGGTTTTTTTTGGTTGTTAATTGGAGATAAGAGTCTCACAGCCATTCCTACCCAAGCTGCCTTCAATCTATGATCCTCAGATCTCAGCCTCCTGAGTAGTTAGGATGACAGGTGTAGACCACACTCCTTTATTTGCCATGGCAGATATGTCAATATCCTGTTTGGCTTCTTTGTACCCTGTTCAGTTCTGATGAAAGAGGCTTTTTGTAGGACTTTGGTATGAGACTGTACTGTGTCTATTTAGAGTTTTTCTGTGTAGAAGAACATTCTGTATTATTTGATTTCTTCATTTATCCATTTAAGATGAATAAATTCTCCTTAACCCTTGACAGGAAGGATGAACGGTTTTGAGATGCGTGCGTGCGTGCGTGCGTGTGTGTGTGTGTATTTAACCTTGATAACATCTGGTGTTTCCTTCAGATATAATTCCAGCCTGAAAAGCTTGTCTACCCTCCAGCTGATGGGGAGTCACAGGGAAGCAAGGAACTTCATCACCATGATCACTGGAATCCTGAGACGTTTGTCTAAGGAGAACAGAAGTACTTCATGTGGCCAGTGGTTGCAAACGCAAGATGTGTTAATTTCTTCCTTGTGCAAATTAGTGTTTACAGATCAGGTATGGCCCAGAATAGGGTAAGGTAAACCATCTATAAACTTGCATAAAGTGGTGAGGTCTGAGACCAGTTGGCCCCTGGCACATGGTTGGCTCTCTGTCACATGGTCAGCTCCCTGGCTTGTGGTTATGCTTATGAAACAAAAGCAAGGAAGGAGCCACAATTTCTCTTACTTGCTGAGATGTCTTGCAAATCAGTGTCACTGGTTTATGAAAAAGAAAGCAATACAAGTAATCCAGCATTGCAGATAATTCTGATGTTTCTGCAAGTAAGATTATATAAATACAATCTGCTACTATCCTGTTAACACTACCCTACAATGTTAAAAGTCAAAGGAAGGAAGGAAGGAAGGAAAGGAAGGAAAGGAAGGAAGGAAGGAAAGAAGGAAGGAAGGAGGGAGGGAGGGAGGGAGGGAAGAAGAGATGGGAGATGGAGGGAGAGAGGAGGGAGGGAGGAAGAAGAAAGGAAGGAAAAGCGAAAAAATAAGAAAAAGAAATGAGAAAGAAGGAAAGAGAGAAAAAATATGTTGCTTGAGTGGTTTTCTTTCTCTTGTTATTCTCTCTGACCCCTTTCCAAGCTCCATTTGGTTCTGTCCTCTTTTCTCCTCTATCATATCAGTTTCCTAATGGAATATGGTGAAGTTGGCTGGGGACACACAGGGGGAGAAATATTAGGCTGGAAGGAAAACTTGAGCCTTGCAAGAGAAAGACTTGCATTCAGGTAGTGTCTTAGGTGAATAGCATAAAGTCTGCTCTAAACTAAAAAGATCTTCTTCCTTCTCTCCCCCACCCCCACTTCTTTTACTTTCCTTGTTTTTGCCATCAGGAAGAAATAATTGATTCTATTCTTTTATTAAGAGACCTCATAAGTCTTCCTCATAAGGTAAGTGCTATTTATTTGCAAGTGTACTTTTTCTGCTTTTTTTAACTTCATAATTTTGAATGGCCAGTTCTTGAAGAATAGAACTTTCCAGAGCTATATTTTGACATTTAGATTGAAATACAATTTTCTTCTAAAAATTCATTAGAATGGTGATTTTTTTTTTTACTTCAGAACATGGCTGGAGAATTTTATTCCTGTGTATAGAATTTTGGAAACTCAAAGTAGAAACTGATTTTTTTTTTTAAAAAGCACTAGTCATGCTGTGAACATTTTGGAAGGTAGTATCTTTCCTACTCTTAATATGAAATAGGTTATTTTTCCTGTGGGACAATTTTATTTCTCATGCTACCTTTCCCACGAAATCTTCAGAGATATGAGAGAAGAACTCATTTTACTTAAGGCAACTTGTATATGACTTTATTCTAGCTTCTGGCTTATAATCAATGCTTCGGTCTTACAATCTTTATTTGAGGTACATCTGTCTTCTGACTTTACTGTGAAACATGATCATAATATGTTCTTACTTAAAAATGTACAACTGGTGGCTCATGCCTGTAATTCCAGCTACTCAGGAGGCTGAGATCTGAGGATCGTGGTTCAAAGCCAGCCCGGGCAGGAAAGTCTGTGAGAGTCTTATCTCCAATTAACCACCAGCAAACAGGAAGTGGTGCTGTGGCTCAAAGTGGTAGAGCACTAGCCTTGAGCTGAAGAGCTGAGGGACAACGCCCAGGCCCAGAGTTCAAGCTGCATGACTGGGAAAAAAAGAAAAAGGAAAAGGAAAAGGAAAGAGTTCAGTGTGGCTAAGCATAGAATTGAAGTGGCTGATGAGAACAGAGAAGGCCATAGAAGGACTTGCAAAAGAATTGGTAAAATGGCTTTTAACATTCAAACCAAATTATCAATGCACAAAGGGCTGCTGGGGTCCTTGGTTTCCTTAGTTATTTCATGAGTGAAAACCGTTTTCAGAGAGGAAACATAGGCCGTCCAATTCTGTTGACCAAAAGTTCAATTATTCTAATTCCAATGATAATGAAAAAGGTATATGCATTGTGGATGTAAAAAAAATAGTTCATTTTATATCTCTTCTCTTCGTGTAGTTAAGCTTTGTTAGTGCAGTACACATTCTCAGGTACTCCCGGATACTCCTTACTCATGGCCAGTTCTTGGAAAGATTTGTGGTTGACAAAGGACTTGGTCTTGAACTTATCCTACTCATTGCTGGAGTCTGGGAAGCCAGCACACAAGAAAACTTGACAAATGAGGACTATCTACAAGAAGAAGGAATGAAGGTCATCTCAGATGTGTTGCTAGTAAGTGAGATGTTTTATTCATCCCTAAGAACACAGCTGCAGGCTGTGCACGAGCTCACTAGACAATGTATAGTTGGCGTGTATTTCCCCCAACACCAAAAATACAACTGTTTTCTCCCTCCCATGTTGACCTACATTGGCAATCACTTTTTTTTTTAATGTCCAAGGCAGAATAACCTTATAAAGATAATAGGATTATTTACATCATAGCTCTGAAGATTTAGAGGTGAGGATCTTTTATTTGTGGGCTTCTGGCTGAAAGTCTCCAGTTGGTTTGGGGCATCAAATATTTGGAGAAAGGAGCATGCATGTGCATCTGTGTGCTTGACTGGTCTCTGTCTTGTTCTTTCGTGTGTGTGTGTGTGTGTGTGTGTGTGTGTGTGTGTATGGGTGGGTATGGGTGTGGGTGTGTCTATGTGTGCATGTGTCTGTGTTTCCTTTGTAGTCCTACGTGAGAATAAAGTGGATGGTATTTTGGTATTTGGAGATTGTTATTTTTTTTTTTTTTTTGGTTGGTCGTGGGGCTTGAACTCTGGGCCTGGGTGCTGTCCCCCTCAGCTCTTCAGCTCAAGGCGAGCGTTCTACCACTTGAGCTACAGCGCCACTTCCGCTTTTCTGGTGGTTTATTGGAGATAGGAGTCTCACAGTCTCTCCTGCCCGGGCTGGCTTTGAACCGAGATCCTCAGGTCTCAGCCTCCTGAGTAGCTAGGATTACAGGCGTGAGCCACCAGCGCCCGGCGAGATTGTTATTTTCAATGTTAAATGTTTCGTGATAATGGTGTAATGTTCCTAATATTTTGGTAGATGTTCACTGGGATAATTAGGGAGATGTTTGATTTAGGAGCATCATTCGTCAGACTATCTTCTATGTTTTAAAAAAAAATGATGTGAAGGACTGCAAGACTTTCTTATACGCATTAACCTAAAACAGAACCCTACTGATCTATAACTGATGAAAACAAAATATCAAATCTTATTTCTGTGACAGTAACTGTAGGAAATTATCTCAGAGTTTTTCTGTCTCATCTTGTGAAATGGCCAATGCTTTTAGGAAGCAGTGAATTCGTAGACAGGCTGTTGTCTCTGCAAACTGCCAACCCTCCCACACATACCTGTTGGTTTATTTAGCTTTCAGTTACCAAACTATTTGGGAAAGTGTCGCTACCGCCTCGACCAGCAAGGAAGACGCGACACCGAACTCTTCTCTCTGCAGTTTATTCAGGACCTTTGAGTAATCTTCTGACCCCAACCCCGGGGAAAATTCCCCACAGCCTTAAGTACCCGCTGGGTAGCCAACCCTGATACGCCACATGGGATCCACCAATAGGTTCAGGTGCGCGGAAGCAAGCCAAATTCTTTGCCTTAGCCATATAAGGAGTTGTTTACCACAGAGAGCACTCGCCATCGGGAAGGCGGAGGGCGAAAGCCGGTGCCATCTTCCAGGTGCAGCCTCTCGCAGCTCTCTACAGTTCCCCCTTTTTTGCTTAAAGAACACAGATGAGAACAGAGGTCTGATCCCTGTTGTGCAATGCAAGGCAAGCGCTCTACCACTGAGCTACCTTCCCAGCCCCTTCCAAGCAGCATATTTCTGTCCCAAGCTGGGTTTCCCGCAGCCTGATTGGCCGCAGCCTCTTCACTAGCAAATTTAATCAAAAAGGCCTTCCAATCTAAATACTGACCTGGGCACAAACAAGCTCGTGCGAGCCCACTCCAATCACTGGGTGTCATGCAGTGTCTGTTTAGGGCCTCCACCTGGGCTACAGTAAGGGAGGCCGTGATTCCGTATGTCCGCACAGACTCAGCTAAAGATTTTATCACCTTAAAATCTAAGGGTTCATGATACCGCTGTCCCTGTGGATACTGAAATATTGGACAGACTAGATGTAACTTGGTTCTGATCGCTTTCCACACGTCTGGGCTGAAAGAACAGCCGGAGCTGCCACTTCCGGGGTCCTCCGCATAGAGCGGAGGGGCCGAGGGTGCGGCACGGTGCACGGAGGGCGTGCATTCCTCTTTATCTGGGTCCTCTCTCCTTCCCTTTCCTCCTCTTTCTTATCTTTGTTTTTTCTATTTGTTCTATGAGTGATTGTAGTTCCTCTGAGTCTGTAGACTCAGAGGTCTCTAGTTCGGCAAAATCGGGGTATAACCCCCCCCTGCTCTCCTCCTTTTCGCTGTCTGCCCTTTCCGATCTTTCTTCCTGCAGCATTTCTAGGGCGGCCTGACCATTCTCTACCGCCTCACTGCAGCGCTGGTCCTCGAGACAGCCTCTTATCAGTTTCCATATTGGTCTCACTCCGCTCTTAAGCGTTCCTTGTTCAGAGGCAAAATCTAGGTCCCTCCCTAGTTTCTCCCAAGAGGCCACCGTGAGGCTTCCGGAGACAGCGAACCACGGGGCAACGATGTCACATTCATCCAAAAATCTCTCTAAAGTACTCTTTTTTATTTTTAACTTTTTTGAGTGCAGTAGCTCATTGAGAGCCAAAAAAATTGGGTGCGAAGACGAAGCGCCCATGTTTTAAACATTTAAAGCTGGTAAACAAACTTTTACTTTCACTTTTGGCTACTCTATTGACTAGCCCCGGGTTCTCGCTCTTTCCCTATCTTACAGAGAAGAGCAAAAATCCACCCCCCCCCCCCCCCCCCCCCGCTCTTGTCGCGGATTCCCCTTTTACCTGGGAACTTATTCCCCACTCTTGTCGCGGATTCCCCTTTTACCTGGGAACTTATTCCCCGCTCTTGTCGTGGATTCCCCTTTTACCTGGGGACTTACCCCCGCTCTTGTCGCGGATTCCCCTTTTACCTGGGAACTTACCGGTGCACCACCCTGACTGCAGAGAGTTCTGAGTCCTCGTTGGGGTTATGGCTGAGTCCCCGTACGGGCCACTACGTGTCGCTACCCGCCTCGACCAGCAAGGAAGACGCGACACCGAACTCTTCTCTCTGCAGTTTATTCAGGACCTTTGAGTAATCTTCTGACCCCAACCCCGGGGAAAATTCCCCACAGCCTTAAGTACCCGCTGGGTAGCCAACCCTGATACGCCACGTAGGATCCACCAATAGGTTCAGGTGTGCGGAAGCAAGCCAAATTCTTTGCCTTAGCCATATAAGGAGTTGTTTACCACAGAGAGCACTCGCCATCGGGAAGGCGGAGGGCGGAAGCCGGTGCCATCTTCCAGGTGCGGCCTCTCGCAGCTCTCTACAGGAAAGTAGGAACTGAATAAATATTCCATCTAAATCTAATAATAATCTGGGTTTCAGTGGCTCACACCTGTAATCCTAGCTACTGAAAAGCCTGAGACCTGAGGACTGAGATTCAAAGCCAGCCTAGATAGGGAAGGCTATGAGTCTGTTATCTCCAATTAATCACCAAAAGTTTAGAAATGGCATTGTGGCTCAGCGTGGAAGAGTGCTAGCCTTGAGCCGAAAACCTCAGGGACAGTGCCCTAGCCCTGAGTTCAAGCCCCAAACAAGCATAATAAAATAAAATAAATTAAATAATCATCATCATCATAGTTACACATTAGCATATTTTCAAATATTTCTCACATTTTACCCTGGTCTTTGCCCAAAGGCACTGCAGTCACATTAACTTTTACTCTTCAGGTGTAATGGCATTAAACTCTGTTTAGATAGGTTAAGAACCCCTAGGAAAAATAAAAGATTAATTTAAAGGAGCAAAATTCCCAGAAAGGTATGCCGAAAAGAAAGACCACAGTTTGTGTTTTATTATTCTTTGTCATTACATCCTCTATCCATATCTTTCGGACAAATGAACCTGATCTAAGTTCAGGCTGTCTTGTCATTCTCCTTAGTCTGAACTCAGGGGTTTGTTCATTTGTGTTGCAAATATTCTGCTTTCAGAAGTGTCTTTCTTTGAGCCATGAGCGTCAATTCCATATGAGCACTGGGCAGATGGAATTCTGGATCCTTCTTCATCACAACCTTCAGAGCTCTGTTCAGAGCCTGGGCTCTGTCCAGGTGCATTTACCTGGTGACCTGGCTTGGCACACTCTTGCTCAAGAAGAAATGCAAAGCCCATGCTACATAAGCCAACTCCTGTTCTTCAAAAAGAGCCCCTATCCAAGGGTACCGGATCCTGGGCAGGTACCAGAGGTATTGACTGTCAACTTCTGTGGCAATTCAAATTGTGGTGACTGGGCTTAGGAGATAAACAGAGAAACTAGGTTGACAGGTTATAAACTAGGTTGTACTTGCTTTCTAGCTCCCAGAGAGGAGCCGCTTACAATGCATTGCTGTCTCCATGCCTTTGGAAGATAAGAACTCTCTAGAAAACTCTTAATAAAACTAGGGCTCTCAGGTACCTAGATAAGTGATCCCATTCAGTATTTCCTGTGGGGGGTTTTTGGGCACCACTAGAGAATACGAGACTTGAGGAGGTCAGAGCATGTGGTGTAGTATGTGTGCCTCCAGTGGCCTTACCTTTCCTAAAATCAAAGGCAGAGTTGAAGTGGGGTGAAACTTGCAAAGGGGCCCCAAGGATCCTCCAGGCCTCTCCATCATCTGCTCTCTTCTGACCTGAATTTGATGACCTGATAAGTCAGGCAGAGCTGTCCTAGCGATTTGGCAGGGTTTATTTTGTTTGTTTTCTGGTCCTGGGACTTGAACTCAGGGCCTGGGCACTGTCCCTGAGCTCAAAGCTAGTGCTCTACCACTTGAGCCACAGAACCATTGCTGGCTTGCTCTGAATAGGTTATTGGAGATAAGAGTATCGTGTGCTTTTCTGCCCAGGCTGGCTTTGAGCTGTGATCCTCAGATCTCAGCCTGCTGCCTAGCTAGGATTACAAATGTAAGCCTCAGGTGCCCACCCTATTTGGCAGTTTCGTGAACTTTCTAATTGGTGTCAGCATTCAGAAACTCCACAAGTGCTCCCAACTCACCATGAATCAGGAAGAATTCCAGAGATTTCTGTATTCTCCCTGCCCGGGCCTAAGCACCTGACTCACTTGGGTACCCAAGAGATTTTTCAATAGCTGATGAACAATTTATGATGAAAGTCTTATTTTTGTCATAAAATGCTCATAAAATATTTGCTTATTTTTTAAAAAAAACCTTTTAGGGAACTAGAAATTGTTAGATGGCTAATGGTATGGAATTTAATTCACACTAAAAAGCAATAAATAGCTATTAACGTGACTTCATGATGTCCAAAAGTGCAGTTATCTAAAACACCATGGCCAAGGTGCCTATGGCTCAAGTCTGCGACCCTAGCAACTGGAGAGGCTGAGAGGAGGACAGAAGTTTGAGGCCGAGAAACTGCATTTTGTTCTTGAAACCAAATCTTAAAAGAAACCATTAGCTGGGCACCAGTGGCTCATGCCTATAATCCTAGCTACGCAGGAAGGTGAGATCTGAGAATCATGGTTCAAAGCTGCCTGGTCAGAAAAGTCCCTATGAGACTCCAATTAGCCACTCAAAAATTGGAAGTGGTGCTATGGCTTAAGTGGTAAAGTACTAGCCATGAGCACCGAGAGGCTCAGGGACAGTGCCCAGGCCCTGAGTTCAAGCCCCACAACTGACAAAAAAGTAATCATCAAAAAGACATGGCTGGAGGCACTCAAGTGGTACAGTACCAGTCAAACAAGTGAGGGGACCCCAGGACAAACGAAAACATTTTACATCTAACACTTGTGAAGGCATAATGAGTGAATGAATGTAAGCATGGGCTTTGACACCAAGCACCTGGATTCAGTAGGGTCCCACACTGAGGGTTTGAGAAAGGTTCCCAGAAAGACAAAAGCAAACACTTTGTTTATTTATTCAAACGAATGTTCTAATAGTCCAGAACAGAAGTATACCTAACTGTGCAGCATAAGGGTGTTGGTCATCTAAGTGACTTGTCATTTACATGCAGTCCCTTAAAATTCTGTCCATTGGAGAATTTCAGGGATTTCAGAGTTTGGAGAGTTTGGAATATACCGTCTCCATGAGTGTCCCCTTGGAGTGAGGGAAAGACAGCAAAACTGTTCTTCAGGCTTCCGGACCCCTTTGATACCCATTGATTATCTACCACAAGCAGATATGAGCCCTTAAAGCAAAAAAAAAGAAAAGCAATATTAATACAACTTCCAAGATTAATCATTTTAACAAGAGTAGCATAAATTCACCCTAAATCCTGCCACTCTACCTAGGAAAACCACTTTTTTGTGCGTGCAACCCTCTGGTGTCGAGTGTATTCTTTTTCAAAGTGGTCACAATACCGTCACTGTGTTTTGCTTTCCTACTTCTCTCATTGGAGCCTGTTGTTGGCTTCCTTTTTCTGAGATGATCTTTGTTTCTCAAGGTTGGTGTTGTCGTGGGCATCACCCTCTACAGCTGCTCCAGCAGAAGGCCCATCCCAAGAGGACGGCTGCAGACACCCATGACTGTGGAGTATGGGGAGGAAGATAGTCCTGTAAGGAAAGCTGTCCATTTGGTCTCCACTCCCTGATTCTTAATACACTTACTCCTCCAATGGCAAGCTTTACCCAACTTTTTTTTTTCCCATGACAGGATAATAACGGAAACACAACGACGTTTGTATTGCTGCGGAATCAGGTGAACTTCCACCAGTTCACTGGGCTTTCTGGAAACTCCCAGGGATCTCTACAGATACACATTGAATTTTCTAATGTAAAGACAAGGGCATTTCCTGTCATGTTGCTAGTCAGGTGTGTTGAATGTTTCATAGCCACACACCAGTAGCTCACACCTGTAATCCTAGCTACGCAGGAGGTTGAGATTTAAGGATCATGGTTTAAAGCCACCTGGGGCAGGCAAAACCTTAAGTTGTTCATTTCATTCCCACAAATTAGGTTGGTTATTTTTGTTCATGTCTTTTACTGCAGTTTTTATTTTGTAAATAAATGAGGGATGAAAGTATATGTAGAATTCTTTTTTTTTATTAAGAGTCTTGGTAATGCCACAGACTGTGAACGCAGGGCCTTTCTAGCCCACGCTGCCTTCATTTTTATTGCTGTTATTTAAGTTTTTGTGCCTGTATTGGGGCTTGAACTCAGAACTGACTACTCTGACTTACCTTTTTCTGCTCAAGGTTGGCATTCTATCACTTTAGCCATACTTCTACTTCCAGTTTTTTCCTGGTTAATTGGAGAGAAAATTCTCTTAGATTTGCCTGTCTGGGCAAGATCTGAACCTGGATCCTCATATCTCAGTGTCAAGCTTACAGTAGAGAAGGGTGTTTTGCTTTACAAATGACAACCCTAAAGGGTTTGAGAGGAAAGGAAACTAGACATTATTTCTTCATTTTTATCTTCTAGATTCTTCGAGAAGCCTACTCCTTCTGATTTTCTTGTGAAACAGACCCACTTGTGGGGTGAACAAACTGTAGACATTTACATACCTGTTGTTCTGCAGAAAGGTCAGTGGGCTGGAAGAAACCTTTTTGTTTTCAGTTTTCTTGAGAGGGTGGAGCCTCCCATGTTCTCATGGCAGTGTTTTGCTTCCTGTGACATACACATCCAAGTAATTTCTCTTCCTGCTTATAAGACCATGTCTCTAAAAAACTACCCCACCACCAAGAACCATCTTTGTCCCCTATTGGTGTGGTGAAGAGCTCCTAGCCTGTCTCTCCTCAGTGGTGGTTCCTCCTGCATCTCCTGGCCCCAGGACAGCTGTGTCTGAGTGTCTACTTGCAGCAGCCTCCCCTTCATTCCTCACTTCTGTCAAGCCTTCTGACTGCAGAATTTGTCTCCTGCGTCTACACATCTTGACTTTGCCTCTGACCTGCTTGGGCCTCCTCTGGCATCAGGGGCTCCCCCCAGAGAGGAGGCAAGTTTGTGTTTCACACAGAAACATGGTGAACAGGACCTTGGGTGATCCTTACAGAAGCAGTGAACAGAGGCATAGGGCCAGCCTTCATAACCAGGTGTTTCTCAGTCTTCTCTCACTAAAGGCAAGGTAGTGGAGCTCATCATGCTTAAGCAAACCACACAGGACTAACAGGAAAAATGGAGAAATGCTCTAAACCCATTTATGAGAAGGCAGTCATTCTCCAATAAGTTGACATCTGACTCTTAGGTGAATGGACCAGTCCTGGGATATGATTTTTCACTGAGACTTGGTCACTTTATAGTTCTCATTTCCTTTTAAAATGAGTCAAACTGGGTGGTTGATCAAATTCTCAATGGCAATTATATACACATATATATGCATCTACTGTTTTCTTTTCCTCAATATTTTATTATAAGAAATTAGAAAAGTAAAAAAAAAATAGATAAAAAGTTGGATGCCAGCTAAGTAGCTGGATATAAAGTTAACCCACAAAAATCCATAGCTTTTCTGTATTTCAAGAACCAGAAGCAGGGGCTGGGAAGGTGGCTCAGTGGTAGAGCACTTGCCTTGCATGCATGAGGCACTGGGTTCGATTCCTCAGTACCACATGAGCAAAAAGAAAAAAGTGGGAAGTGGTGCTGTGGCTCAAGTGGTAGAGTGCTAGCCTTGAGCTGAAGAGCTGAGGGACAGCGCCCAGGCCCAGAGTTCAGGCCCCACGACTGGGTCCCTCCCCCCAAAAAAAGAAAGAACCAGAAGCAGATAGAGAAGGAAATCAGTTAAGCAATTCCACTTGCAGTAACCTCAAAGTATAAAATACCCAGGAAAAACCTAGCCAAGAAAGTGAAAGTTTTCTACAGCAAAAACTATAAAACTCTAAAGAAAGAAATTGAAGAAGAAGTAGAAAGACTTCTCATGTTTATGGATCGGCAGAATTAATATCGTGAAAATGGCCATTTTGCCAAAGGGGAGCTACAAATTCAATGAAATGCCCATAAAAATCTCAATGTTATTCTTCACTGACACAGAAAAAACAATCCAAAAATTCATATGGAACCACAAAAAGCTTGGAATAGCCAAAGCAAATCTCGGTCCAGAGAAGAAGCAATGTAGGAGGTATCACAATTTCAAATCTCAAACTTTATTACAGAGCTATGGTAACAATAACAGTTTGGTGTGGCACAAAAATAGAACTGAAGACCAATAGACTAAACTAGAAGAGCCAGAAACAAAACCATATACCTACAACCATCTGATTTTTTTTTTTTTTGTCGGTAGTGGGGCTTGAACTATGGGCTTTGGCGCTGTCCCTGCACTCTTCAGCTCAAGGTGAGTGCGCTACCACTTGAACCATAGCACCACTTCTGATTTTCTAGTGGTTTATTGGAGATAAGAGTTTCATGGACTTTCCTGCCTAGGCTGGCTTTGAACAGTGATCCTCAGATCTCAGCCTCCTGAGTAGCTAGGATTACAGGTGTGAGCCACTTGCATCCAGCTAGCCTTCTGGTTTTTTGACAAAGGAACCAAATATATATGTTGGAAAAAAGACAGCTTCTTTAACAAATGGTGTTGGGAAAACTGTATATCCATAGGTAGAAGATTGACAATGGATTCCTATCTGTTATCTTGTACTAATATCAGCTCAAAATGGATCTCAAATGTAAGATATGAAACCTTGAAGTGACTACAAAGAGTAGGAGAAATATAATTTATTGGCATAGGCAGGAACTTTCTGAACAGAATTTTGAATAGGCACTAAGCAAATCAAAGACAGAATTGACAAAGGGGACTGCATCAATCTAAAGCATTTCTGCATAACCAAAGGCATAGTTACTAGGTTAAAAAGACTGCCTACAGGATGGGAGATCTTTGCTGGCTATATCTGCTTAGAACCTCATTTCTAGAATAAAAGAAGTTTAGGCTTTGAGCCATTAGTAGAAATTAGCTACTTACATCTAGTTCTAAAGTAAGCTGTTCATGTGCTTTGTTTTGGTCCAATTTTGTTTTTGCACTGAGATCTCTGATCATCTGGTGTTTGTTATTGTAGATGAGAAAGGGCTCTAATTCCATGTATTTGCCAGGGTTTGAACTCAGGGCCTTGTGCTTGCTCATTTGCTCAGCTAGTGTTCTATCACCTGACCCACTCCCTAGCCCTACATTTTTTACTGGTTATTTTAGAGATGGAATATCTTGGATTTTTCTGCCCCAGTTGGCTTCAAACTAAAATTTTCTGTCTCTCAGTCCCCTGAGTACCTAGGATTATAGGTTTGAGCCACTGACACCAGTTCTAATTTCCTATTTATTGTTTTGTGTCAGTCCTGGAGCTTGAATTCAGGGCGTGAGCACTGTCCCTGAGCATTTTAGCTTGAGGCTAGCACTCTGCCACTTGAGCCACAGCTCCATTACTGGCTTTTTGGTGGTCAATCAGAGATTCTTATAGATTTCCCTACCTGGGCTGGCTTAGAACTGTGATCCTAGCCGGGTGCCGGTGGCTCACATCTGTAATCTTAGCTACTCAGGAGGCTGAGATCTGAGGGTCGCAGTTCAAAGCCAACCCCAGCAGGAAACTCCATGAGACTCTTACCTCCAATAAACCACTAGAAAACCAGAAGTGGCGCTGTGGCTTAAGCGGTAGAGTGCTTTCCTTGAGCTGAAGAGCTGAGGGACAGCGCCCAAGCCCAGAGTTCAAGCCTCACTACTGACCGCCCCTCCCCCAAAAAAAGAACTGTGATTCTCAGATCTCAGCTTCCTGAGTAGTTAAGATTACAGGTATGAGCCACTGGTACCTGGCTTTAATTCCATATTTTTAGTAACAGCTACTATCTAATTCTCCCAATACCATTCACTTGAAATCTTAGGAAAAAATTGTAAATAAGTAGACTGTTAAGTGATTTTGCTTTTAAACACATAATATATACACATATATGTATATGTATATATGCATGTGTGTATGTGTGTGTACATATATATATATATGGAAATGTGGTATGAAGCCAAATGGAAAGGTGCAAATGGGCTCAGAGAGTGTTTGGTGTGTTGGCTGATAGGCTGGAGAGAAGCAGGAAGTGGCTTGAATTGCACTGGAGATAGAGACTGGACACTGAGCACTGCCCATCCTCACGAGGTTGGGGCCCTCTGTTCAGAGTGTCAGGAGAGCCATGGAACATGGAGAACACTAGGGACACTGTTTCCTTTCTTGGCACCCCACTATTACTTTGTGAAAATATGCATGCATTTAATTCTCCATTTAATTTTCCCAGACAGCCTGGAATACCTGTAATCCCAGCTACTCAAGAGATAGAGATTATGGCATCACAGTTCAAGTCCTGCCTATGCATAATGTTTACAAGACTTTAAAACCTGTCAAAACTGGCCACAATTTGACATTCCATTTTTTTCTCTTAGGAGCCAACATGGGATATTTATCCCTACTGGATGCTGATTATGACAGAAGACCTCCCAACAAGAACTTCACTAAGGCTGTGAAGTATACAGTATGTTTCCAGTGGCTCCAGTGCATGTTTTGGGACAAGAGAGAGTGGAAATCGGAAAGTTTCTCTCCACAACAAGGAGCTTCTCCAGGAAAAGTTAACTGCAGGTATGGGAGTTTTAGCAAGTGACTACATTTTGTTCTATCTTTGACCTAAACCCTTTCTGAGTCAAGTCCTCCTATGAGAAGCTGGATCCATCTTGGTCCTGAGCAGATGTATTGTGACATCTGTCTGCATTTCAGCGTTGGGAAGGGGAGCGCATCCTGGTGTCTCCCCCTTCCTCCCTCCATGGAGATGGACATGTGCTAGGCATAGATGCATGTCCACTGAGCGATGAGCCCGTTCATAAGGGGCAGTTATATCAATTACTTCTAAATGTCCTGGTAGCCGTTGAGTGTGCAGTTTATAGTCAGGCAAGCAGGGTCCTCTGCTCTCACTACCTCTGTTGTCCGCCCTGTCATTCACTCCTAACCGAGGGCCTGGCTTGGAGGCAAGGCCAGAGACACCCTGTGTAGTCATGAACAGCCTTCCCAGAAGTTTCTGGTCATCTCAGTCATGTTACAACACTGGAAAATATTTTTATCATCAGCCTACAGAATTAATACTTCTATGACATGGCTAGCTTAGTGATTTTTCTTGTCCTCACCCTCTCTGAAATAGAGATTCATCAATTAGTAACATTATTCAACATTTTAAGATAGCTGGGAGTGAGGGCTCACACTTATAATCCAAGCCTCACAGGAAGTGGAGACTGAGAGGATCACAGTTGAAGGCCAACTCAGGCAAAATAATTCACAAGGCCCCTGTCTCTACCAACAAAATGCTGGGCAATGATGGTCATGTCTGTCATCACAGCTATTACAAGAAATAAAAAACATAGGATCACTGTCCAGCCTGGCCAGGCATAAGTGAGAGACTGAATAATATAAATATATATTACATATAAATATATGATATGTGATATAATATATAAATGTATATTATATATCATATATAATAATGTATAATATGTGTAATATATAATATAAATAAAATAAATAACTGAAGCAGCCAGGCACTAGTAACTCATGTTTGTAATCCTAGCTACTCTGAGGGTTGTGGTTTGAAGCCAGCCTAGGAAGGAAAGTTAGTGAGACTGTTATCACCCATTAACCACCAAAATATTGGATTTGGAGCTGTGGCTCAAGTAATAGAGTGCTAGCCTAAAGAAAAAAAGCTCAGGGCTGGGAAGGTGGCTCAGTGGTAGAGCACGTGCCTTGCATGCATGAGGCCCTGGGTTCAATTCCTCAGCACCACATAAGCAAAAAGAAAAAAGCTGGAAGTGGTGCTGTGGCTCAAGTGGTAGAGCGCTAGCCTTGAGCTGAAGAGCTGAGGGACAGAGCCCAGGCCCAGAGTTCAGGCCCCACGACCGGACCCAAAAAAAAGAAAAGAAAAAAAGCTCAGGGACTGCACCCAGACCCTGAGTTTAAATCCCAGAAATGGCGCACACACACACACACACACACACACACACACACACACACACACACACACACACACACACACACACACACACACACACACACACACACACACACACACACACACACACACACACACACACACTGCACCCAGACCCTGAGTTTAAATCCCAGAAATGGCACACACACACACACACACACACACACACACACTGCACCCAGACCCTGAGTTTAAATCCCAGAAATGGCACACACACACACACACACACACACACACACACACACACACACAGAGTGAAATTTTTAAAAAGGAGCATAGGGATATGGCTCAAGTGTCTACAGCCCTGAGTTCAAGCTCCTCAGTTCTGCCCTCACCCTTCCCCCTCCAAAAAAACCACCCTAAACTAGCATTTACTTTTAAAAACTAGAAATAGCCAGATGCTAATGGCTGTAATCCTGAAATTCTACCTACTTAAACCTGAAAACAGGGAAACTTACTTTCTTTCTTTCTTTCTTTCTTTCTTTCTTTCTTTCTCTTTCTTGCTTTCTTTCTTTTTTTTGTGGTCATGGGGCTTGAACTCTGGGCCTGGGTGCTGTCCCTCAGCTCTTCAGCTCAAGACTAGTGCTCTACCACTGGAGCCACAGCACCACTTCTGGTTTTCTGGTGGTTTATTGGAGATAAGAATTTCATAGACTTTCCTGCCCGGGTTGGCTTTGAACTGTGATCCTCAGATCTCAGATCTCAGCCTCCTGAATAGCTAGGATTACAAGGTGTGAGCCACTGGTACCCAGCTAGGAAACTTTATTTCTTTAAACTATTTTTCCAGATTCTTCCCAGCTCCTTCCCAGTGATCCTCCACACAGGGGGCTTTCTTAGAAGGAAAACTGTTGTAACAAACAAACAACAACAACAAAAAACCCTTCCCCCAAGAAAATCTTCTAAAAATACAAAAATTTAGCTGGGCACTGGTGGCTCACACCTGTAATCCTAGCTATTCAGGAGGCTGAGATCTGAGGATCGAGGTTGGAAGCCAGCCCAGGCAAGAAAGTCTGTGAGACTTTTGTCTTCAATAAACTACTCAGAAAAAGCTGGAAGTGGCACTGTGGCTCAAGTGGTAGAGCACTAAAGCCTTGAGCACAAAGAGGCTCAGGGACAGTGCTTAGGCCCTGAGTCTAGCCCAGGACTGGCAACAAATAATAATAATAGATACAGTAATAGTAATAATAATCTTCAGTCTATTTGAACCATAAGAAACTGTTTACTGGGACTTCTTGTCAAATATGTCCAGGTCCCATCATTTTGGAAATATCCATAGGTGGTTATTACTCTTCCTGTGTCATACCCTCTGATTATGTGGTACTGTTCAAACTTCCTGGTAATGGTCTAATATTCCACTTTGCATCAAGTTACACACTAATGCAATCCTTCTTTCTCTGTTACATACTACTTCCTGCTAGGCTTTTTTCTAGGAGTCAGGGGTACCAAAATGAATAACACATGGGTGATGATGAGGGTGAGGTAGATGGTTATTGTGGTTGTCATGGTAACAGTTAACAATGACAGGATTATTTGTAGAGTTGAGAATAAGCACTCAGGGAAAGGATTACAAGAGTTGAGATGGGCTTCCTGAATAGCTGGAATTATAGGCATGAGCCACTAGTGTCCAGCAATAGCTTGTGTTTTAGATGAACTCTGTAAACTGGGCCTACTTGATCAAATGATGATGACTGGAACTTCTCCACTGGCATATAATCACACTGGAGACAGTGTTCCTGCCATGTCTGGTATCCTAATTGGCCTTTTCCTTGTAGCTACCATCGCCTGGCATCCTTCTCTCTCCTAAGAAAAAAATTGAATGCCAGTCTTGAAGTGAGTGACATTTCCGAGTTACAGAAGTAAGTGCCACATTTGAACTGGGTTTTGCTTTACCACTGCCTGCTCAAGATGCCCGCCGATAATTAAGCAGCTGCAGGAAATCAGGTTGCTTATTTTCTTTTTTGAGATAGGGATATTAGGAACTAATTTTCTTTAAATGTTACACTGAACTGTCTGTGCATACTTCCATCCACAGGTGAGAGGTTATTGAATGCAAGAAAGTCAACAGACTTTTCTTATAGTTAAGTTTAGCTTTGGATCAATGGGAACTTGATCAATTAGTTTTGATTGGGTTAAATCTATAGGGACAGCCTTGCCACATCTTCTCATCTAGGTTTCTACTCACTGACATACTTAAGTTGTAACTTGCCTCTGGCTCTTGTGATATTTTCATAGTCACTCTTTCATGTGAAACAGCTCTACTTAGAGGTTGAACGATGAACAAACAAAGAACAAGCTCTAGTGGGCAGAAACCTTCCCTGTCTCGCTTATTAAAGAAATAAAAAATAAAAAAACATAGCCAGGCACTAGTGGCTTACTCCTGTAATCTTAACTACTCAAGAGGCTGAGATCTGAAGATTGAGGTTCAAAGCAAGCCTGGGTAGGAAAGTCCGTGATACTCTTACCTACAATTTACCACCGAAAAAACAGAAGTGAAGCTGTGGCTCAAAGTGATAGAGTGTTAACCTTGAGCACAAAAACTTAGGAACACTGCCCAGGCCCTTAAACACACACACACACACACACACACACACACACACACACACACACACACACACACACACACACACACACACACACACACACACACACACACACACACACACACACACACACACACACACACACACACACACCCTAAAAAATAGACAGGTGCCAGTGGCTCACACCTGTAATCCTAGCTACTCAGAAGGCTGGAGATGAGGGCCTGTAACAGGGGTCAGGTGTTTTCTACCCTCACTGGCACTGATACCAGGGAAACAGGAAAGATGTACCCACCAGTAGGGGGCATACAGGTACAGATAGGATGCAGGTGAGACTGCAGGAGCTGCTCCAACCTCTCCTCACTTTGCTATGCTGGGAGGAAAGGGAAGAGAAGAATGTTATCAAGCTAACTGCTGCAACATGACACACAAGTGGTGTCACCAAGTCTTCAAGAGCAGGGAGACAGTGTCCTATCCACATTTGGCATGAGGTTCTTCCTCAGACCCAGTGAGGCGAGGCTCCCCTGTGAAGCTGGATCATAGGCCAGGCCGTAGGTGCTGGCCACAACCACTGGGAAATTCTGGGTCTGCAGAGCCTTCTCCATGCAGCCTCAAGCATGTATTTAAACACAGTCTGTCCCAACACCAGCAAGGGCTGAGTACAGGGCAGCAAGGGCAGTCTTCCCGATGTCAGTTCCCTTGAGTCACTATTTCTCTTCCTTGCTTACAGACACCCACAAAACCTGTTTCCCAGTATCTTCATTGTGGTCTTTGTGATTCTTTACGGAGTTTTGATTACTAAAACCAGACATGTAGATTGTCATAACAAAAAGAAAACTGAATATATCTTTCTTCAAGAAGACATGCCACCTGGCCACCACCTGTATGCACTTGTCCTAGCCACTGGCTTCCGGTCTCCGGCCAGGTTTACATCAAAGGTAATAAAAGGTTCCTGGGAGGTCTCTAGTGGGGCTCAAGGGCATGCATAGGCCTGAGGAGCACAAGAAGTGACCATTTGGCCAGGCACTGATGGCTCACACCTGTAATCCTAGTTACTCAAGGATCACTGTTTGATGTGATCCTTGTGAGGCAGAAAAGTTTGTGAGACTCATCTCCAACTAGACAGCAAAAACTCAGAAGTGGAGGGTGTGGCTCAAGTGGTAGAGTGCCAGCTTTGAGCAAACTAGCCAAATGAGAGTGGTAGGCCCTTAGCTCAAGTCCCAGTATTGGCATGCACACATGAACACATATAGCAGCCATCTGATAATTTACCTGCCCTGGAAATCACCTGTTATCTGTCACCATGGGCCTCATCCCAGTTTCTGGGCTGAGACTTGTCCATCCTTTTTCCTGCCATCCCCAGCTTGTACACCCATAGGGCAGAAGGGTCAACTTGTCCCCTTTTGTCAGCTTAAATCCCATCTTCTTCACATTTGCACCATGGAAAGCAGCCAGAATATACAGGTTGTGTCTCAGAGACTTTGGAACCAAGTTACACACTTCTGAGTTAACATTGGTTCCATGAGCCATAATCCAAGGGAAAGAAGAGATCAGAAGTGCTAGTTTGGGCATAAAAAAAGCAGGTGGAAGATGATGTAGAGGGTGGGCAGTAAGGGAAGTGGTGGGAAAATGGAGGGGAAGACTTGGTCCAGACGCCCAGGGGAGTGTCGATAAAGAATTGAGCTGTGGAAGAGGCCTGCAGGGGCCTGCATTGGAGCCTTAGTCAGAACTGTGTGTGTTATCAGATGTGTTCCCATGCACATTTAGAGGGCTCCCTGATGAGAGGGAGGTGCGTCTGCACTTGTAACTCACCACACCACTTCTGGAGGCACCGTGGTTACGTTCTGGAGCTGACAGGACTGAGATATGGAGAAGGGGGCATGGAGCCATCCAGAAGCAGGGAGAAAGAAGGTTAACCATTCAGGCTATGCTCATCACATACAAAGGCCAACGAACCATTAGGGACATCATTAAAGCTGATGTTCTTAACAAACTAGCAAGATTCGTGACTGGGGAAAAAATCCTCAATCCTCTCTACAAGCAACAAGAGTTTATATTGCACATCACTGGGGACAAGATTCTTCTTATCAGTCGTAAAATAGCATGGTGCGTGGAAGTAAACTCACCAAACACATGCCAGGCCACATGGAGAGATCTTGCCCAGAAGGCATGAAGGAGCTAAGCAAAGCTGTGTTTATTCATGGCCTGACACCTCATTTTCCTTTGCTATTTCTCCCAAATTATTTTATGACATTAGTAAGAATGCTGATACTATGAGTTAAGTTCTATCAGTATACTCATTTTTATCCATTTTAGACATGAAAACCCAAGACATAAAGAGGTTAGATTTAATCATTATTCTGGACTTTTTATTTTTATTTATTTTATTTTATTTTTTGTCAGTCGTAGGGCTTGAACTCTGGGCTTGGGCGCTGTCCCTGTGCTCTTCAGCTCAAGGCAAGTGCTCTACCACTTGAGCCACAGTGCCACTTCTGGTTTTCTAGTGGTTTATTGGAGATAAGAGTCTTACAGACTTTCCTGCCCTGGCTGGCTTTGAACTGAGATCCTCAGATCTCAGCCTCCTGAGTAGCTAGGATTATAGGTGTGAGCCACCGGCACCCAGATTATTCTGGACTTTTTAATTTGAGCAACTGATTCTAAATTTCATGTGGAAGAGAACACAAGACAGTTGGGTCAGCTCTAGAGATAAAAGGGCAGGGATTTCACCACAGAGCCAGACTTATTTTGAAGCTTTCAAACATGGTAGAGTGTAATCTTTGTAAGGGTATGGATTGATAGGCTTGGGAGACAGATTGGAGACTTCAAAATCCACATAGACATCTATGTAGACTTCAAGAACCAGACAGGAGGAAGTGGAGCTGTGGCTCAATTGGTAGAGTGCTAGCACTGAGCAAAAGCTGCTCAGGGACAGAGCTCAGGCCCAGAGTTCAAGCCCCAGGACCAGCAAAAAACAACAGAAAACAGACAGGAGAGAGAAGACTGCTTAATAAAATGTTCTGGGACAATAGCTGTCCTGGAAGAAGAAGACAATATTTAAATCTTTACATTATACCCACAAATTAAATACCTGAAGCCTAAAGACAGACCAAAAAAAAAACCACCAAAATTTAGTAACTGTTCACAGACACACACACATATATATATGTATATGCGTATATGTATATATATATATAAGGCATGTAGGAGGATTTCAAAAACAAGAAATAACTACCTTTCTCAAATGAAAAAAATGATACATTATACTATGTCAGAATTGCAACTCTCTTTCACCAATGAGAGATAAACTCAGCCCCACTGACAATGCAGATGTGAATGCCCCGCCCACAGGCCTGGTCCTACCATAGGGTACAGCAGCTCTCCTTCTAAGGTCTGTTGTATAGGCCAAGAGTATGAGATGCTGCACTCACTACTGTGTTCTCTTGCCCACCTGAGTAAGAGAAATGCCAGTGAATTCCAGATGAGACCCACTTTTCTGCATCAAGTATGTGAAGAGCCGGCCAACTGTCCCAGCCTCCAATTCCAGGTCTCCTCCCAGAGAGGCCCCACCCCAGAGGCACTATACCGGCCACATGTCCCTCATCTCTCTCCAGAGCTCCATGCTGTGAGGGCCTGTTGGGTGACTTTGTAGAGGGACTAGAAGCGGAAGCATCACCGCATCATGTCCTGTTTGTTTGTGACATATCCTGACCTCTCACCCCTCTTCTGTGTTTTGAGGTTTTCGTTGTTTTCTGTGGTGAAAATGGGCTTTCGGAAACCAGAGAACTCTACTCTCCAGAGAAGCCCCTATTCCAAGGGAATTCCAAGCACACTTTTATCCTGAGGTATCTGGCGTTTCCAATCATAGATTTGGGAAAGGGGGCCAGTCAGAATTGGGGTACCCCAAACCAAAATAAGTAGCATAGAGACAGTTGTTCTATAATCACTGATTTACAACCTATTGTTTTTGTTGTTGTTTTTGTTTTTAGTTTTCCTAATATTATGCGGTAAATGAAATTGTTTCTTTACATGAAGGAAGAAAGAGGGAGGGAGAAGACATTTAAGCTTTTTATATGTTTGTTCCAGTACTGGGACTTCAACTCAGGGCCTTAAGTTCTTCCTTAGCTTATTTGCTGAAGGCTAGAACTCTACTACTTGAGCCACATCTCCATTCCAATTTGTTTCTGCTGGTTAACAGTAGAGAAGAGTCTCTCAGATTTGTCTACCTGGGCTGGCTACAAACTGTGTTCCTCAGATCTCAGCCTCCTTACTTAGTGGCTACGATTATAGGAGTGGAGTTGCCAGTGTCTTGCTTAAGAACATTAATTTTATGTGCCAGAAACAGTATTTTTATGTCATTAAATCTGCCTGAATTAATTCGTATTGTCTCAGATTTGGCAGAATAGTGACACATTGTGTGACAATGATGATGAGTTGGAGGGGAAAGAACATGTCAAGAACTAATATCTGAGGGAGTTCTCAAGATGGCGACGGGGCAGTAGGGAAACGCCACAGCTCTCTCCAACCAAAAAGAGAGTTCGAGTTCCAACCTTTAATCTCCCCAAGAGACCGACAACAACAAAAAGACGAACACTCAGAGAAAAACCAGAGGTGGAAAATAACAAAAAAAGAAAGAGAGGAAAAGAAGAATTTCAGAACAGAGAAGAGCGAAGACCCCTCCCCCAACCTTTACTGGCCGCGCGGCAGTGCGCCAAGCCGCCGGCCAGCCGGCCCGGCGGGGGCTGCCAGAGCCACAGAGACACAGGGGGCTGCTTGCAGATCACCAGGTACCGGATTGCAGAACAGCGGATCGCCAGAAACAGAGAAACCTACCAGCCGGGAGTCTCCAGGAGGATCCCACCCCACCCATCACTCTCCACCGGAGCGGAGAGGCTCCATCCCGCCAAAGCCGCCCGGCACCAGCAGCGCCACAAAGGGACCTGTCCGCAGACCACCCGCCCAATCGCTATCGCAACGACCCGGCGGGGGGCCGCCCAACCCAGCCCGCAACCACCCCAACTGAACTCGGGCTGCAACAACAACTGACGGACTGCAACAACAACTGACGACCTACAGGGTGAGTACCCATCAGGGGACAGGGAATCCATCAAGGGAGACCAGAGCTGGAGGGAATCCCCAGACCCTGACCTAGACTCCCTACCCCAACACCCGGACCACAGGACCCACTAAAACTGGGAACTGTTCGAGAGCCCCACCAGCCGGTGGAGCACACTCTGCTGGCCAGGCCAGAGCAAGAGCGCCCCGGGAAGGGAGCTTAAATGCTCAAGCCAGGAACAGTGCCCCTGGGTCAAGACTACCAACAGTAGAAGAAATTTGAACTGTGTCCTCCAGGCTGCATAACCAAGGTGGTATACACATTAGCACAGGCCTAACGAGCGCGCTCCAGGCTGGGGCCGGAACCAGGCCAGGGGACCGGCGCCTGAACAAAGCAAAAAGGGTCAGAAGTGGGGCTGTGGCTCAAATGGTAGGGTGCCAGCCCTGAGCTGAAGAGCTGAGGGACAGCACCCAAACCTAGAGTTCAAGCCCACAACCAGCCCAAAACAAACAAACAAAAACACATCAGGAGCCCATAGCAGACTCCAGTATTTGGGAGAGTGCATCCAGAGCATCTGATCTTCCCAAGAGCACCCGCAGGAGCAAACACAAGCAGTCTAGGCTGCTCAACCCTTCCAAAGGCGGGAATTGCTACAGCAGAGAGCTGAGAATCCTAAGTGAATAGCAGCTGGAAATAGGCTCCCAACAGAATCCAGATCAGGCACAGACTCTCTCTACCAATACAGAATCAGCAACCAAGCAAAGACAGACACACCAAAACAAGATTGAAGAGCAGTCTCCTGAACCCCCATGCGAAAATCACAGAGAAAAATCACAAGGTTTACCACTACCCAGGACAGCAAGCTCACCTCAAAAGCCAGCAGCCACGCAGGGGAGAGCCCCAGTGGGAGCAAAGCAGGAATGGAAGACAAAAACTACATCCAAGGGTTGCTGGAGGCAATGACTCAAGAAATAAAGCGAGAAATGGATCAGAAATTGAAAGAGCACAAGGATGAACTATCAAAAGATATACAGGATATCAAACAAAAATTGGATGCAAAAATAGAAGCTGCACAAACCTCAGTAAGAAGTGAGATAAACGCCAAATTAGAGGTAATGCATACTGATATCACCTCATTGAGAGGTGAGATCAGTACTCTGAGAACCAACATTGAATCCATAAAGGGATCCATTTCCACCATGCAAACCACAATAGAAGCCACGGTCAACAGAGTGAATGAAATGGAAGGTAGAGTGTCAGATACAGAAGACAGAATACACCAACTGGACCAAAAAGTGACAGATATGGAAAAATCACTCAAATTAAACCAAAGGGAAATTCAAGAGCAAGCAGATAATGCTAAAAAATTTAACCTTCGCATAATCGGAGTGGACGAAGGTGAGGAATTCCAGAGCAAGGGAATGCAACACCTATTTAACAAGATAGTCAATGAAAATTTTCCCCACCTCAAAAACGACCATCTTAACTACATCACAAAAGCTTATCGAACACCCAACAAGCAAGATCCCAGGAGAAACACTTCTAGGCACATAATAGTAACAATGATGGATCTGAATAATAAGGAAACAATCCTGCATGCAGCAAAAATGAAGAAGGAGCTATACTACAACGGGAAAAAAATTAGAATCACTGCAGATCTCTCCACACAAACAATGAATGCAAGAAAAGCCTGGGAAAGCACCATACGAGCCCTGAGAGCCAATAACTGCCAACCCAGACTGATATACCCGGCAAAGCTAGCATTCACATTCGATGGAGAACTGAAAACTTTTAATAGCAAAGAAAAACTAAATGAATACATAAACATTAAGCCAGCATTACAAAGAATTCTAAGAGGGGGGACACAACCTGAAGAAAGCAACCAGGAACTGGGACCTGCCCCAAACAGGCATTACTCAAAGTCTAACTGAGCAAGCACAGGAGGAAAGGAAAGAAGAAAAACTTAGGAAAACGGAATGGCAGGGACAACAATGCATCTCTCTATACTTTCTCTTAATATAAATGGGCTGAATTCGCCAATTAAAAGAAAACGAACTGAGGACTGGATCAGAAAACAAGACCCATCCATCTGTTGCCTTCAGGAGACCCACCTCTCAGCCAAACATACAAACAAACTCAGAGTGAAGGGGTGGAAAAGGATCTACCAATCAAATTCCCCCAATAAGAAAGCAGGTGTAGCTATCCTGATATCTGACAAAATAAACTTTTCATTAAAATCAGTACAGAAAGACAAGGACGGACACTACATATTAATAAAGGGAACAATCCAAGAGGAGGATATAACCATCATCAACTTATATGCCCCAAATATCGGTGCACCCAGATATGTTAAACAAATGCTCTCAAACTTACAGAATAAAATAGATCCCAATACGATAATACTAGGAGACTTTAACACGCCACTCTCACCAAAGGACAGGTCTACCAACCAGAGGATTGGCAAAGAAGCTACCGAATTAAGTGAGGCCATACTTCAAGCGGAATTAACTGACATCTACCGAGTATTTCACCCTAAAACAACACAGTACACATTCTTCTCAGCAGCTCATGGAACTTTCTCCAAAATAGACCATATCATAGTTCATTCAAGGAACTTAAGCAAATACAAAGGGATCGACATAATCCCCTGTATCCTATCTGACCACAGTGGAATCAAGCTAGCTCTCAATAACAAAGCATACCGCAGAAATTTCTCTAATACATGGAAATTGAACAGCACACTCCTTAACAAGGCCTGGGTAACAGAAGAGATCAGAGAAGAAATAAAGCATTTCCTAGAACTCAATGAAAATGAAAACACCTCACAAAGAAACTTGTGGGACACAGCAAAAGCAGTCCTGAGGGGCAAATTTATTGCCCTCAGTGCCCACATCAAGAGAATGGAGACAGACCAAGTAAATAACCTCATGTTGCAACTAAAACAGCTAGAAAAACAAGAAAAAATGGGACCTAAAGCTACTAGACGAAGCCAGATAACCAAATTGAGAGCAGAGATTAACCAATTAGAAAATCAGAAAACCATAACCAAAATAAACCAAACAAAAAGCTGGTTCTTTGAAAAAATAAACAAAATTGATGGCCCGTTGGCAAGATTAATTAAAAAAAGAAGAGAGGAAACCCATATTAATAGGATTAGGGATGCCACGGGAAACATCACAACACGTACCCAAGATATCCAAACAATTCTAACAGACTACTTCCAAAAGCTATACTCTCTAAAGGAAGAAAATCTGGCGGAAATGGATGCATTTTTAGAGAAATACAAGTTACCCAAACTGAGCAAAGAAGAAGTTAACCAATTAAATAAGCCAATATCCTATAATGAGATACAGGAAGCTATCAAAAGTCTTCCAACAAAAAAAAGCCCAGGACCAGATGGATTCACAGCAGAATTCTATAAGACCTTTAAAGAAGAACTAATACCCATACTCCTCAAGCTCTTCAGAGAAACAGAGAAGGAGGGAGCTATCCCAAACTCATTCTACGAAGCCAATATCACACTCATCCCCAAACCAGGCAAAGACCCAACCAAAAAGGAGAATTACAGGCCAATCTCCTTGATGAACACAGATGCAAAGATCCTTAACAAGATTCTAGCTAACAGAATCCAGAAACACATAAAAAAAATAATACACTATGATCAGGTAGGCTTCATCCCAGAGACACAGGGATGGTTTAACATACGTAAGTCAATAAATGTAATCCAGCATATCAACAGAGCCAAGGTCAAGAATCACATGATTATCGCCACAGATGCAGAAAAGGCCTTTGATAAAATTCAACATTCGTTCATGCTAAAAGCTCTGGAGAAAATAGGAATAGAAGGAACATTTCTAAAAACAATAAAAGCCATTTATGACAGACCAATAGCCAATATTATACTTAATGGGGAAAAGCTACAACCAATCCTCCTAAAAACAGGAACAAGGCAAGGATGTCCACTGTCTCCACTCCTCTTCAACATAGTCCTAGAACCCTTAGCCAGGGCAATAAGGCAAGAAAAAGACATTAAAGGGATCCGCATAGGGAAAGAAGAAGTGAAACTATCCCTTTTTGCAGACGACATGATACTATACCTCCACGATCCCAAAAACTCCATCCCCAAACTTTTAGAAATCATAAGTCACTTCTTCAAAATAGCAGGATACAAAATAAACCCACAAAAATCAGTTGCCTTCCTATACACTGATAACGCACAGGAAGAGAGGGAAATAAAGGGAGCAACCCCATTCACAATAACCTCCCAAAAAATAAAATATTTAGGAATTAACCTAACCAAAGATGTAAAAGAACTATTTAATGAGAACTATAAAAAGTTAAAGAAAGAAATTGCAGAAGACACTAGGAAATGGAAAGACCTCCCATGCTCCTGGATAGGCCGACTTAATATAGTAAAGATGGTGATACTTCCAAAATTAATATACAAATTCAATGCAATTCCTATTAAAATCCCAATGACGTACATCACTGAAATACAGAAAACAGTCCAAAAATTTATATGGAACAACAAAAGACCTAGAATAGCCAAAACAATTCTAGGGGATAAAGACAATATGGGAGGGCTATCCATGCCGAACTTCAAACTCTACTACAGAGCTATAATCACAAAGACAGCATGGTACTGGCACAAAAACAGACCCGAAGACCAATGGAACAGAATAGAAGATCCAGATATAAATCCACAGGCCTACAGCCAGCTGATATTCGACAAAGGAGCCAAAGACATACAATGGAAGAAACACAGCCTCTTCAACCGCTGGTGCTGGGAAAACTGGGCAGCCACATGCAGAAAACTAAAAGTGGACCCCAGCCTATCACCATGCACCAACATCAACTCAAAATGGATTAAAGACCTTAACATTAAACCTGAATCTCTGAAACTACTGCAGGACAGAGTAGGAGAGACACTTGAACTAATAGGCACAGGAAGGAACTTCCTGAACAGAGTCCCAGGGTCACAACAAGTTGGAGAGAGACTCGACAAATGGGACTACCTTAAAATAAAAAGCTTCTGCACAGCTAAATCTATCGCAACTAAGCTAGAAAGACAACCAACTAATTGGGAAAAAATATTTACCAGCAATATATCAGACAAGGGGTTAACATCCTGTATATACAGGGAACTCAAGAAACTAATCCCTCCCAAACCTAACAAACCAATTACTAAATGGGCAAGGGAACTAAAGAGGGACTTCTCAAATGAAGAAATAAAAATGGCAAAGAAACACATGAGGAAATGTTCATCATCCCTGGTGGTGAAGGAAATGCAAATAAAGACAACCCTGAGATACCACCTTACCCCAGTCAGAATGTCCCACATCCACAAATCAGCCAACGACAAATGCTGGAGGGGATGTGGAGAAAGAGGAACCCTATTACACTGCTGGTGGGAATGTACACTTATACAACCACTTTGGAAAGCAGTCTGGAGGGTCCTTAGAAAGCTAAAGATTGACCTCCCTTACGACCCAGTCATACCACTTCTAGGCATCTACCCTGAACAACAGGAACCAATATACAAGGACACGTGCACCTCCATGTTTATTGCAGCACTGTTCGCAATAGCTAGGATATGGAAACAACCTAGGTGCCCCACCACAGATGAATGGATCCAAAAATTGTGGTATCTATACACAATGGAATATTATGCAGCCATTAGAAATGACAAAATAATGGCATTTGCAGGGAAATGGATGGAGCTAGAAGGAATCATGTTGAGCGAGGTAAGCCAAGAACGAAGAGACAAACGGTACATGGTCTCCCTCATAAGTGGATGCTAAATCCAAAAGGTTAGTGATACGACAAAACTAACAGGACTTAAGAAACAAAGAACTCCCGCTCATCTGGTTGAACCACTACTAAATATCCTCATGCTGCTGATCACAAATATGGTATATAACATGTGAACACTGTTATATATTACAGACTGTGGTAGACAATTTGCTCCAGGGAAGTTAGAATGAACTTGTGACTTTGAAATTATGTAATCATTTAATCACAATCAAAAAAAAAAAAAAAAAGAACCTCGGGGAAGGGAGGGAGGGAGGGGATGGTAGGGGGAAACAATGGAGGGGGTAACAATGTTCAAGAGGAAGTGTACTCATAACCTCACTCATGTAACTGTAACCCTCTGTATAGTAGCTTTACAATAAAAAAATAAAATAAAAAAAAAAAAAAAAAAAGAACTAATATCTAGGCCCCTGACTTTCTTAAAAAATGCACAAGTAGGTCTGGGAATGTAGCTTAGAGGTAGAGTGCTTGCCTAGCATGCATGAAGACCTGGGTTTGATTCCTCAGTAGCACAAAGTCAGGAAAGGGAGAGTGGCACTATCTGGCTCAAGTGGTAGAATGCTAGCCTTGAGCAAAAAGAAACTCAGGGACAATGCCCAGGCACTGCACTGAGTTCAAGCCCCACAAAAAAAAAAAAAAGAAAAGAAAAAAGAAAGAAAGAAAAGAAAAGAAGAAAGAAAGAAAAGAAAATACAAAAGTATTGAAGTGCCCCCCCCTTAGGGAAAATTTCATTGATAATATTCACTGACTTAGAGTATTGTCTTAGATTAACATTAGATTCATTCGTGCCATATATAAATAGATGGATTTTATTTACTTTGGTATAGAGAAATGACAGTAGCTCCCTAGCAGAGTTCCAGAAACGGCAGACAGTACTGAACCCCATACCTACTGTTGTTTCTAAACATGCATATCCAAGAGAAAGCTATTCATGAGGCTTAGTAGGAAATTAGTAATTACTAATAATTAAACTGTGTGACTATAATAATACTCTGTAATAACATTTATTGAAAAGGTATGAGTTGTTTATTTCTAGAATTTTCCATTTAATTTTGTTAGATGATGTTTGATAATGGATAACTGAGACCATGCAAAGCAAAAATGAGGATGGGGGGGTGACTGTGACAGAGACTAAGAACCTAGAGGTCACACTGGTCACTGCTCAGTGTGACTCACTGCCCACTGGCTGTGTTCTGGGGCCTGACCTGTCACTCTGCATGGTAGTGATTTGTTGGCACATCCCAGTCACCCCTCATGGACCATCAGCGCCAGGAGGGTGGCTCCAAGTTGGCATTGCATCCATCCCATCCTGCACAGGTCGGTGATGAGACATTGTGTATGTGTTACCAGTGTATCTGCGCGGTTGGGTCCACTCCAGAAGATCTGCCTGTGGCATGACTGCCGGGGACATTCCCCCAGCTTGTTCATCAGCCACATGATGGTGAAGAACTTGTGCTCAGGACAAGGCTGGTTCTTCCATGCCCAGTGCTGGCTGGCTGCGAGCCGAGGCGATGGCCGTGTGCAGCGGGAGTTCACTTGCCTGCACCATGGACTTGGCTTCCAGAAGGTAGGCCCTAGGCAGGAGGCATTCCACAGCATACCTGACTGCCCTGTGGAACGTCATTTCTAGCTCTGCATCTCTCATCACATTTTTTTTTCCTTTAAACCATTACAAAGTTATCTGCATTGCTTTGTTCTTAGTTATCTATAAAATTATCCTTATCTAAAATTTGCATGCATTAAGAGGCCATCCAAGCGTGGGTTAACCACCTTTGCCAATTAGTAATCATTGAAAAAATGCATTTCTTCATTTAACTACAATGATAATTACAATTCTGGAATTTATGGCTACCCGTGGTCTGCAGTTTGAGGCTTCATGGTAAAGACTTTTTAATGCCCCAAACAACTAGGATAACTCTCATAGAATACAGAAGTGGTCAAGGATCAAATAGGAGAAAATCAGTCCCAAGAAGCAACAAAACCATCTAAGAACAATCCATAGTCCCCAGACTGACTATGAAACTTTGGGTTTTTACATGTTCCCTTTCAATCTTTCCCTGCCTAGGAATGTATTTTACAAAGTTGGGGTAAAAATGCTGAGATTTCTCCCTCAATCTTTGATTAAAAGTGAGCACTTTGAGCCAGGCACTGGTGGCTACTCAGGAGGCTAAGATCTGAGGATCACAGTTTGAAGCCAACTCAGGCAGGAAAGCATACACACAAGCTAGAAACGAAGCATGACTCAAGTAGTAGAGCATTAGCCTTCAGCAAAAAATCTCAGGGACAGTGCCCAGGCCCTGAGTTCAAGCCCCATAACCTATGAGAGAGAGAGAGAGAGAGAGAGAGAGAGAGAGAGAGAGAGAGAGAGAGGCTTTGCTAGCTGAATAATCATAGAAGAATTAGAAGGTCTACATTGTTTCTTTTCTTCTCTTCTCTTCTCTTCTCTTCACTTCTCTTTTTGTCAGTCATGGATCTTAAATTCTGGGCCTGGGTGCTGTGCCTGAGCTCTTTAGCTCAAAGCTAGCACTCTACCACTTGAGCCACAGTGCCACTTCTGGTTTTCTGGTGGTTAACTGGAAATAAGAGCCTCACAGATGTTCCTGCCTGGGCTGGCTTTGAACCGTGATTCTCAGATCTCAGCTTCCTGAGTAGCTAGAATTACAGGCATGAGCCACCAGCACCCCGCTTGCATTATTTCTTCTCCAGCCTTGTTGCTTGAAAACTTTATGTGAGAAACCTAGAGTTACTAGTATAATCATCTCTGTCCATCTGCATAGCTGTGTCCCATAAATCAGCTGTCACTTGTTAGCCAATCTACTAAAAACATTCTGTTAACACAGTCTGTTAACTATTTTTTTTTTCGGTTGTGGGGCCTGAATTCTGGGCCTGGACACTGTCCCTCAGCTCTTCAGCTCAAGGCTAGCTCTTGAGCCACAGTGCCACTTCCGGCTTTTTCTGTTTATGTGGTGCTGAGGAATGGAGCCCAGGGCCTCATGCATGCAAGGCAAGCACCCTACCAATGAGCCATCTTCCCAACCCTGTTAACTATTTTACTGGTACTTATTTGTTATTCTTCTTGCACTCAATGGTACTAGTTCTATGTAACAAAATTGTTTTCTAGAAAAAAAAAAACAAATGCTAGGTGTAAAAACCTAACATTATTTGAATTGCATTGAAACTTAAAATCTGGGGCAGCTCCATGAGCAAGAGACCCTCTGCTGAGTAGTGCCCTGCGGGGATACTTAGAGAAGACATGGGTGGGGCAGCGCCAGCTCTTGATGTACTCAGACCCCATTAAAGTCAAAGTGCTTTGGGGGAAAGTCCTGAGACTAGAACGTCTAGTGGGATTGCAAAGGACAGACATGAAGGGAGGCCCTAGAGAAGAGACCCCTGAGCCACCATGGATGCATTTAAGAGTCACACAAAGGGGGTGGTTTGTTCTGGAACTTGACAGGTGCTAGTAGGAGTTTGGACAGGGCCAGAGTCCAGGGGAATGAGAAAGTGGCCTTGACAAAATACTGCGGATAAGTTGAGAGGGAAGAATCTAGAACAAGAAGCCACACAGGGTGTCCACATGGCAGCTAGTAGCTGGCCAGGATAGAAAAGCCAAAACTTTGGGGGTCTCAGTACAGAAAATTATGGGTTATTAATTGAGATTTTAATCTGTTGTTTAGATAGTCATTCTCCTGTGTGTGGTTTCTGTTTCAGCTTTTCTATTCAAAGTTCACGGAGTACTTGCAGGAGTCCCACATCTGGCTCTCAGTGTACAGCTGGCTTTCCTCCAGTGGTTATCTGCATGTACCTCGGCTGGCTGTGTCCTTCTGCCTACTATGTGTCTATGCTTACCTTGCTGCCCTGGTCACTTCAGGAGGACATGAGCAGGTGGAAATCAATGGGTTTTACAGTGGATTCCAAACCTGACATTCATAGCCTGGACCCCTCTTAACCTAATAGCAAAACTCTCTTCTGTCATTGGAAGAAGATTTATACTAGGAGAAGTGAGCTGTCTTTCTGAAGGGCCCAAGGGTGACATGTCCAGAGATGGAACTAGGAGGTGTCTGTAGGATGGTGCCTTGGGGTAAGGAGCTACCCTGCAGAGCTCCTTCAAAGCCTGGGGTTTTACATATTGTCTTTCCCAGAGGTGCTAGTACCCTGTATTTTCTCATGAGAACACTCATGGTAGGTTTGTGTTTTTTTTGATGGCTTGTTTGTTTGGAAGATTAGGTTTTATTTAGTAAAGCAAGGGAAAGCAGGAAGAAATAGAAAGGGAAAAAGAAGTACCTTTGATATACAGAGGGTGGGAGGAGAGAGGCTACTTGTAATTTTTTTTTTTGGTCGGTTGTGGGACCTGAACTATTGGTCTGGGCACTGTCCCTCAGCTCTCCAGCTCAAGGCTAGTACTCTACCACTTGAGCCACAGTACCACTTCCAGCTTTTTTTTGCTTATGAGGTGCTGAGGAATAGAACCCAGGAACTCATGCATGCAAGGCAAGCATTGTACCACTGAGCCACCTTCCCAGCCCCAAACTTGTAATTTTTTTAAGGGTGAAAATTGATTCACATTTTAAACAATTCCTCTGACTGAAAGAATGGGGAACAGTTCTTTTGCTCTGCAACTCTGGTTTAATTGTTCCTCATGGCATATAGAGAATTCTGGAGCACTTCAAGCAGATCCATGGAGATAAGATATTTTCTGACAGTGAAAAATAGTATGACTTGTGGACTGTGAAAAAATGGCTAGACTTGTTTTTGAGAGTGAACTTATAGCCATCTACAAGCCTAGCTCAGTGGATTCACTGGAGAATGCAGAATCTAGCACAGTAGTCTGTCAGTGGGTGACAGTTGTCAGAAAAGTGTGATAACAATTATGATTTAACATATTTTTGATGAATGCTATTGGTAGAACTTTTAAAAATGGGAAGTACCATCAAATGGAAAGATAAAAACTTTCATATATATACATACATATATATATATGAAAAGAAAAGCTTGGAACCTGCAATAAGAACTTGGTGGTAGGTTAGTCCTACATGGTAGACCAGCTATCTGAACTGAAGTCCTGACCAGTTCTTGTTGTCTGGTTGTATATTAGGAATATTTATTTGTCAAATTCCAGCCAGGATTAAGTCAACTGAGCATGTGCTTCATGAAAAGTGGGTGCTCAGAAAACATGTATTCCATCTACAAGGATTTTTCAAGAAGGAAAATATTTTCTTCTGGTTTATCTATGCCATGGGATAGAGAAGCAAAGCTTCATATGTCCTCCTGTTAAATACATTTGGAATTCAAATTGGCTGTGCATTTGGGGTTCGACATGCTTCAGGTCACATAACTGCTATTTTTGAACTGTCACAGCCTCTTCTAGTTTTTGGGCCTGCTGATATCACTCTCAGATCGCTTGGCCTGAGTCTCCTGTGCACCTTCCTGGCGGCTCCAGCAGCACATCTTGTGTCACTACTCTTTGGGCTCAGAAAGGTATTGTGACTGGCTGTGTGAACCTGGGCTCCAGCACGGAACTCAATGACTTATGCCACCCTCTCCGCCCAAATTTTTCATTTCTACAGGAAGCCACAGCATGTCCCCCAGCTACAGTAGGGCCATCTGTGAAAGGAACACAGCTGGATGCACTTCAGGGTAATGTACACAAAAAGAGAAACTCTACTTTGGTAGCTAGTTCTTTGGGTCAGTCTCTTAGTGGAAAGTCAATGTCCAACATTCAGTTGCCCTATTTTTAGTATACGGGTCATCATTCCATATGTTCAAAACCATCTTTACCCTTAGGCTGTTCATTTCTTTTCCACTTGTTTATGTTGACCTTATAAATCTTTTTTTACACAATGAGTTTCAAAGCTAGGTGGCTCACACCTGTTATCCTAGCTACTCAAGAGGCTGAGGTCCAAGGATGGCAGTTCAAAGCCAGCCTAAGGAGACAAATTCAAAAACTCTCATCTCCAAAAAGCTAACTAGTAGAGCACCATCCTTGAGTGAATAAGCCAAAGAACAGTGCCCAGGTCCTGAGTTCAAGCTCCAGTACCAGCCCACATACACAAATGAGTTTCATTATAAGTAAAATCCCTTTTTTTCTCATAATATGTAAGTGCTTGCCTCCACTTAGTAAACTAGACAATTGTCAGATAGGGAGTAAATACTGCAGTATTTCCTAGTGCTTGCTTTTGCATTTTGATGACTACTTTTAGAAGCTTTTATACAGTCAATTTTGGCATTATTTCTTCTTAAGGCTCTTTTTGCTTTTTTAGTTACTCACTTTTCTCACACTGCTGTGAGGGTAACCTCTGCTGGATGAGGCCTTTGTCCCAACAGCCTTATCAGAAAGTCCTCATCCCAGCCTTGTCACCTCTCAGAAAAGCTCACTCTGATGGGTGAGGATGAAGTATCACATGAAGAAAATTGTGTCCCTTGTAAGCCCAAAGGTATCACTGATACGCTAATTGAGCATCATATATTTGCCTTTTTTTTTTCTTTTCTAATCAGGCCATAATTGCTGTGGTAGGATACCAGATGTGAGGGAACCCTATACGGTAAGTATGTAGCAACATGCAGTAGCAAATTCTCTAGCATTAACTGCTAATGATTGATTTCATTGATACCCTCCCTTGGTCAAGGTTAAATCAGGTGTGGAAAAGATCCGTGTACCACCTACCCTACTGGTTGAGGTCAGTGCTCCAGAGAAATAGGGCTGCTTTCCAGCCACAGGCTACTTCGTTGCCTACGTTGGCTTTGTACCATGATCCTCACATCTCATCCTCCTGAGTAACTAGGATTATGGGCATGAGACACTGGTGCCTCTGAAGGGCAAATTTCTAATGTCCTGACTGCTGTATCAGATTGGGCTTTTGCTGGTTTGGATCTATGTAAGCACCCCACTTAGCACAGAGGAGCTTCTTTTCTGTGGGGTGTTTCAGAGCATGGCTGACCCCTGTACTTTCCAGCCTCTCACCCCTGCTTTGCCAGCTTCATGGTCCCTGGCCCTGGGTATGGTGCTCAGAATGCACTGTGTCCCTAACACCTTTGAGGGCTCTGCCATTTGCCCTTCCAACCCTTTCCTCAGCCTGCTGCTCTTGACTGGACCTCTGATATCTAGAGAGTAGGAGCCCATCAATCTGACTGCATGCAGCTGCCCATAGGCTGCCAGAATTGCCTCACAGACATCCCCTAGGAACATGACCTCTAGGAAGGGCTTTGCTTCCTCCTTCACAATCATGTGGTACCTGAACTTGACCAGGTCCACACTGGGTCATTTATGCCTTTTGGCTGCAAAGCATACTGGTCAAAAAGGCATAATTCTCCATAGAGGCATTGACCTTGGCCTAACCTTGTTATTCTAGCTTTCTGTACCAGCCATTCCCTCTGGAAGTAACCTTATGCGGAGGAAGGGAGTAAATGACAGTGATGCAGCTGGTACAACCCTGGAGCTGGAGGCCAGTGTGGCAGGCCACTGTGAGACAGCCCTGAAGGAGAAGAGTCACAAGCCTACCCCAACACGAAGTGATGTCCACGTGGATTGCAGTGAGAAGCCCCTTCCCTCTGGTCCAGTATCTGCCTGTGGCATTTGGGAGGTGTGGGCTCAGAGTAGTGTGACTAGAGATGGAATTGGCTAGTTGTCACTAGACACTCCTAGTCTCATCTAAACAAAACAAAACAAAAAGACACAAACTCATCTGAATACATGGCATCTTTTCTAAATCTTTGGTAACCATATAGCTCAACTCACACTGAGGAGAGATGACCAGATCTGCTAACCTAGTTGTCTCTATTTGTTCTGCTGTAGCTCCTAGCACTGGTTTTGAAGGATTTATGCCCTGGAGGTCTAGGGCCTACCCACCTTGGCTGAGCTCTGCAGGCTGGATCATGTGTGCATTGGTTTCCCTGGCCTGTGGTGTGGGGACAGGCTTCCTTGGCTACAGGTGAGCCATTGATGTTTACGAATATCCTCAGATTGTTTGGTAGAAGTCTAGCATTTGTGAGGAGATGCAATGTTTCTGGAAATTTCCAAAATATAGATGCTAAAACTCCCCATTGTTATTCTCTCTCCACCTCCTGTGACTGAAGAGAATCTTATGTTAATCCCAGACAATCACTTGGCAATCAGCTCTGCAACATCAAACAGCCTAGATGAATCCAGGGTATAAAAACAGAAACCAGCCAGTTACCAGTGGCTCATGCCTGTAACCCTGACTACTGAGGAGGCTGAGATCCGAGGATCCTGGTTCAAAGCCAGCCCAAGCAGGAAAGTCTCTGAGATTCTTATCTCCAATTAACAACAACAATAACAACAAAAAAAGAAGCAGAGCTGTGGCTCAAATAGTAAGCACTGGGCTTGAACAAAGTAGCTCAGGGACAGCGGTCAGGCCCCAAGTTCAAGCCCCAGGATTGACATACACACACATGCACACGCACGCACACACACAGAACCAACACCAAGCTCCTGAGAAAGTAGGCCATGACCTGTGCACATTGGCCAGAGACAGCCAATTGTTCTCTTGTGACACTTGGGGGGGGGGGGATTTCCTGAAAGATAGGGACTATGATGAATAGATTCCAGTGTAACCTTATTTCCACAATCTCTCTTGGCCTGCCTTGGGCCACCATTGGAGACCCAAGGGTCACTCAGTGTGGTCTCTAAACTATGAAGAGTAGTTACCACCCAACCTTTTTCCTTTTGACAGTCTCCCTTCTCCAGACTGCACATTTTGAGCCACTCTGTGAGGATGGACTGGATGTTTGAATCCTTTCCATATCTCAGTTTTCTCATCTACAGAGACACTTAGTGCACTTGCCTCACAAGATTTGAGGAGAAGCAGGAACAGATGACAGTGTAGGAACAGTGTAGCCAGTCCTGTTCACTCTGCCGCCTGCAGCCCTTCTCTGCCCTGTCTGCAATCAGTTGTGTCTGCATCAGGCAGATTCAGAGAGGGTGATGTCCCTTCAGCCAGGAGGGACTTTTCCTGTCATGGGCAGAAGGACATGGTGCCCATAACTAGGAAGCACCCACTCCCAGACCGCTTCCCACCCCCTGGCTTCCAGATTTCACCTCTACTGAAGTGGTAGACCACAGGGCAGCTTGCTCCCTCCAGGGTGCTCACAGGCCTGTTCTCTCCTGGCAGGTTTGTCCCAGCACAGTGTGTGCAGTGGCTGTGCCTGCTGTTGCTCTCTGTGGTCTGCTGTGCGTTTGTCACCCAGCCACTCATGGTAAGACAAGGTGGAGAGGCCTCTAGTGAGCAGGGTACCTGGAAGGGAAGGAAATGGTGGCTGTGTGTTGCTAATTCCTTCCTTTCCTTGGTAGTTTGTGTTAATACATAGTGAGAAAACCCAGAACTTGGACTTGTGCTAAGCTCCAGATGAACCTGTTATTCCATCCTTCTAAAAGCCTATGGGAATAAACTGCTCCTAAGGCTCAGAGAATATGAATCTCAGGCCAGGCCACAGCTGATGAGTAGGGGGCCCAGGACCCAAGGGTGGTGACCACTGGTGCCCGTTCAGACCGGATGAACCTGGGTGGAACCTACTGGCTACAAAGGATCAGAAAGACACTTCTGTGCCTCCAGTGACCACCGGTGCAATCTTCTTCCTTGCTCCAGATCTGCTGTATGGCGCTGGCTTTTGCTTGGAAAAGAAAAGACGACAAGGACTTTTTTACTGGGTCCTTATGTGAGGCAACGAGGAGTCTAGCTTTGGAACTGAGCGTGGGCTCAGGAGCCCACCCTGCCCTTTCTCCCAGCGGGGCCCTTGTCTGTGCAGGGGAGGCAGAAAAGGTGAGGCACTGTCTCCCCCAGTGAATTGCTCACTGAACAACTGGCTTTCCGGCATGTCCATCCATTGGAATGTAGGCTTTGAGTTTAAAGTTGGTTCTACTTTGGGGGCCCCACAGTATATATTTGAATTTCTTTTTTCCTTCCTGTCTCTCCTACCTTTGTTTCAAGCCCCAGTCCTGGGGCTTAAACTCAGGGTCTGGGTGCTGTCCCTGAACCTCTTTGTGCTCAAGACTAGTGCTCTACCACTTGAGCCACAGTGCCACTTCCAGCTTTGAGTAGTATATTAGTATAGGAAATAAGAGTCTCACGGGGACTTTTCTGCCCTGGCTGGCTTAAAACCATGATTCTCATATCTCAGTCTCCTGAGTAGCTATGATTATAGGTATGGGCCACCTGCACTTGGTTCATTCTTTCTTCTGTTTTCCTTCCTTCCTTCCTCCCTCCCTCCCTTCCTTCCTTCCTTCCTCCCTTCTTTCCTTCCTTCCTTTCTTTCTTTCTTTCTTTCTCTCTTTCTTTCTTTCTCTCTTTCTTTCTCTCTCTCTTTCTTTCTTTCTTTTTCTTCCTATCCTGGGGTTTAAACTCAGGGCCCAGGCATTGTCCCTGAGTTTCTTTGCTCAAAGCCAGCAGCTCGACTACCTCCATTTCCATATTTTAATCTGTGATGCTTCTTTATGTGCATCTATTAAACACAGGATATTTATTTTCTTTATCCCAATCACAGTGAAGTCAGAGTCTCAAGACAATACGTGTATTGTAAAAACACCAAAGTGAATGAGAAATATAATTCCTGGCTGTAATTCTGGAAACATTTTTTCCTAAAAATTAGGCCATTTGAGCTTCAGGACCCATACACAGTGTACTTCTTCTTTCCTTCCATCTTCCCTTCCTCTCTCTCTCCCACTCTTTCTCCCTCCCTCTTTTCCATCTCTCTCCCTTCCACCTTTCCTCTTTCCTTCTTTTCTTCCTTTTCTTCTTCCCCTCTTACTTTTTTCCCTTCCCTCTCCTCTGTTCCTCTCTCCCTGCTGCCAGCCCTTGCCGGTTTTATGTGTAGCACTGTCTTGTACAGTGTGGATGACATGAAAGTGAGCAAGGCACCCCAGTTATCATGAAGCTGCTCACACTTTCTTGCTCCCTTCAGGCATATGTAGTATGTATGTGGTGTGTGGTCTGTAGCTGTCCCTGAACTTCTTTTGCTTGAGGCTAGTACTCTACCACTAGAGTTAAAGCTCCACTTCCAGGTTTTTTTTGAGTAGTTTATTGGAGATTTGAGTCTAATGGACTTTCCTGTCTGAGCTGGCTTCAAACCATAATCCTCAGATCTCACTCTCCTGAGTTGTTAGGCTTACAGGCGTGAGCCACCAGTGCTTGGCTGGATCCCCACTTTTAGAACAAGGCAATAACAGCTCAGAAATAGGAAGTCACTAATCCAAGGCCATATAACAGCAAACTGTGGCCTGGAGCCCAAACCTGAATTCCTGTCGGCTCTCCTCCTGCACCCTACTGACCAGCATCTCTGCTTTGAGCAATCATAATGCTCCTTTCTCCTCAAAAATGTCAAATGCCATCTTTCCTTGCTAAAAAAAAGGCTCACTTCCTTCTCTGCCCCTTAGGTGCAGCCACCCCCATCTCTGTTCTTTCTCTTTTTGTAGTCACATCTTCTCTCTGAGATTCCTTTGACCAGTCAGGCTTGGTCAGGGCCAGGCTGGTACCTTCAAACCCATGCTGAACCTACACTCCACAGCATATGTCCTGCCAGGAGAATTTGAATTCCCAAGCCTCACACTATAGCATTTGCACTTGCTGTGTATTGCTCAAAAACCCAGTAGCTCTGGGAAGAAGAACTGTCTGTGATTTCTCAGACTCCATGCCGGTGGAATAGAAAAACAAATGAGTAAGAAATAAATAAATGAAAACCTTTAAAGGGTTCACATTTCCAGCTACGGTTCTGACCTTATCCTACACAGATACAGCCTGAAATCAATCATACTTTCTGAAAAGAAAAACAGGCACTGGTGGCTCACACCTGTAATCCGAGCTATTCAAGAGGCTGAGATCTGAGACTTGCAGTTCAAAGCCAGCCCTGGTAGAAAAATCCATGAGACTTTTTTTGTCTCCAATTAACCAGTAAAAGTCTAGAACTGGTGATGTGGCTCAAGTGGTAGAGTGCCAACCTTGAGCAAAAAAAACCCCAAAACATACAAAACAAGAGTGTGAGGCTCTGAGTTCAAGCCCCAGTGAAGTATAAAACAAAACCAAATATCATTTCTTGCTTATACAGCACTTTAAAATGGCTTCTCCAGTCTGCCACGGCCTTAAGAAAAGCTACTGTACAAATGCCAGCTGTAATTGCTCCTATAATTTGACAGTGGCAGGCATGTCTGCTATGTGAAGCTCTTCTTTGTAGTCGCGGTTGCAATCCCTGCCAAAGCTGCGTGCCTGAGACGTGAGCAGAGTTTGTAAATAGGGCTGTCCTGTTCCTGGCCTCTCCCAACAACCTGTTCTGTGTGGTCTGCACACAGAACATTTTGTTCCCCTGATGATGGGGGCACTGGGCCTGCCAGGAATGCCAATGGCCTCTCTCCCTCAACACCAGCCCCAGCTTATGGCTCTCTCATCTCTCCTAGGTCTTGGCTGCCCGTCGCCGTGAGCGCCACCTGCGCTGGGCACGGCCACCATCCATGGCCCAACTGAGGGTCATCCGAGAAAGGCTGAGAAGACAGGGCCACACCCAGGCAGCCCTGAGGTTGGTGCAAGTCTGGAGGTGATGGCAGGCTGTGGCCTGGTGCTCCTTTCAGAGCAGCATGCTGCATTGCTGTTGATAGTTCTAAGATTGTTCTCACTGGAGAATTGGAGTACAGACGCATCAATCTGTGCTCCACACACCAGCAGGTGAGGAAACTAAACTGGAGAAAACAAAACCAACAACTTAAAGTTGGCTCTTAAACTACCCTGGACTTCTTCATCCATACATAGACTAAGTGCACAGCCAGCCTTATTTCATACTGCTCACACTTCATTACTCAGCTGTAGACTGGAACTCCACTCCCCAGCTGGGCACACGGGCCTGGGGAAAGCCAAAGGTAATGGTGACACTTCTTCTGTGGGCATCAGCTGGGCCCAATGGCAATATTGTCGAATAAATTTCAAGTTGGGTACTACTAGTGGCTCATGCCTGTAATCCTAACTACTTGGGAAGCTAAGATCTGAAGATCCCAGTTTGAAGGCAGGCTGGACAGAAAAGTCCAGGAGACTCTCAATCTCCAGTTAACCAACAAAGAGCTGAAAGCAGAGGTGTGGTTCAGGTGGGTGAGTGCCAGGCATGAGTGAAGAAGAGATGGTGCCCAAGATCTGAACTCAAACCGCAGTACTGGTGCAAAATGAAATAAAAAATAATTTCATATTTAGTAGGCACAGACATGATGCTCAACCCAGAAGCTCTTTGATTTTTTAAAAATAAAACACAAAACTTAAACATCATCCTGGTAGCAAATTTCTCCAAATTAGACTTGGATCATGTTTGTCTCAATGGTGCCCAACCCCTTCTCCACGCATGGTGGTCAACAGTCACTCCTGTGACAGTGACAGTCACTCCTGAGTTCTTCTATGAGTAGTAGCTGAACCATTTCTCTAGATTCTGAATTCTAGACTCCAGATTTCTGTTGTAGTTTGTGAAGGATTTGGAAATTCCTGACACTTTTCCCACAATGGAGATGTTAAAACATATAATTACACCTTTGACCATTTTCCTTTAAATACTACTTCCTATCAGCATGAAGCATCATTAGTTTTCTCTCTTTTTTCTTTTTTTTTTTTCAGTCATGGGGCTTGAACTCTGGGCTTGGGCGCTGTCCCTCAGCTCTTCAGCTCAAAGCGAACGCTATACCACTTGAGCTACAGCACCATTTCCGGTTTTTTGTTGGTTTATTGGAGATAAGAGTTTCATGGCCTTTCCTGCCGGGGTTGGCTTTGAACCGCGATCCTCAGATCTCAGCATTAGTTCTCTTTAAATCCAGAATACACTCTGAGTTGAATCCTTGTCCATAGAGAGATGCTGTGATTGTATTGGGACATCATGTTTTTGGTGTGTGTGCCAATATAGGGGCTTGAACTCAGAGTCTCATGATCTTACCTTTTTTGCTCAAGGCTGGCATTCTATCACCTGAGCCACAGCCCCACTTCTGACTTTTCAATGGTTAATTAGGTATTAGAGTCTCACAGACTTTCCTGCCTGGGGTGGCTTTGAACCACAATCTTCAGATCTCAACATCCTGAGTAACTAGAATGACAGCCATGAGCCATCAGCACCCAGAAAAATCTGTAAACTTTTTTTTACACATACAGAAGTACATACTTTACCCCAGCATTCCGGCTTCCAGAAATAATAAGTAAAAACATGAGAATATCCATATAGGAGAAAAGTCATGTGGAGACTTGTGTAATGAGAGTCACTAGATGTACCTATGTGTCATCTGGGTCATCAGGTACATAGTGGGAGTTGCGCTCAACGCTGCACATGTGCTGTCCAACCAGACTCCAGACAGAGCCATTTAGAGCCTAAGTGAGAGTCAACAGGTAGATGGATATGGGGGGTAGGGGGTGGGGAATACCGTGGTACACCCAATTGATTCATGACAGAGCATGAATGGGTGTGCATGTGGCTTTCCCTAGACAAAGCATGAGGTGATGGCTCAGACAGCTTTAGAAAAGAACTATTTATGGGGAGAAAAGGATTAAGATTTGTAAGACTTGGCATTAAAATTAAACTTACGACCTAACAAGCTTAATCCCAAAGGACAGAAAATCACTGGGAAGATAGGCACAGAGCCCTCTTCACAAGTTGCACTGGCCTGTGGAGCCACTGGTGCCTTCGTTATAAAGGTTGACTCACACGGTAGGGAATCCAAATTAAGACTCCAGTGGAAAAAGAAAAAAAAGACTCCAGTGATTTTCTAATTCTCTTGTTGTTGCGATCCTTCAGAAATGTTGTCCTTGGTAGGAGAAAGAGATACAGATAGTAGTTCAAAAATATTGACATAAGCCAGGTGCTGGTGGCTCATGCCTGTAACTTAGCTACTCAGGAGGCTGAGATCAGAGAATTGCAGTTTAGAGCTAGCCCAGTGAGGAAAGTCAATGAGCTTCTTATCTCCAAAGAACCACCAGAAAACCAGAAGTGGTGCTGTGGCTCAAAGTGGTAAAACACTAGCCTTGAGCAGAACAGCTCAGAGACATCACCCAGGCCCTGAGTTCAAGCCCTATGACTGATGTAAAGAAATATCAGCACACTTTTTTGAATTAAAAAATATAGGTATGAGGTTTATTATATATGAGGATTGTTGAAGAAATCACATTTTATAGATGTATCTGCTAATAAAAGAACTAGAAACAACCTAAGAGCAAGGAGCTCCTAGAACTTAGATTCTTAGCACATGCTGCTACTGGGACTTGAACACAGGGCCCCAAGTTCTCTCTTAGCTTTTTCCCTCAAGGCTGGAGCTCTATCATTTGACCCCACCTCCACTTCAAGATTGGCTAATTAATTGGAGTTAAGAGTCTCTCCAATTTGTCTCACTGGCTTCAGTCCTTGATCCTCAAATCTCAGCCTCCTGAGTAGAAGACTGTGAGCCACAGAGCCAGGTGCCAGTGGCTCAGGCCTGTAATCCTAGCTACTCAAGAGGCTGAGATCTGAGGATCATGGTTCAAAGCCAGCCTGGGCAGGAAAGTCAGTGAGACTTTCTTTTTTTTTTATTGTGAAAATACTGTACAGAGGGGTTACATTACATGGGCAAGATAATGAGTACATTTCTTATCAAGCATTGTAGCCTCCTCCTTTGTTTCCCCTTCCCATCCCTTCCCATCCTCCCCCTTACCCAATCCTCCCCGCTCCCCCTCCCTGTCAGTGAGACTCTTATCTCCAATAAACCACTCAGAAAACTGGAAGTGGCGCTGTGGCTCAAGTGGTAGAGCACTAGCCTTGAGCTGAAGATTGAGGGACAGCACCCAGACCCAGAGTTCAAGCCCCATGGCCAACAACAAAACAAAACGATGTGAGCCATAGGTACCTAGCTACAAATACCATTTTAAAGCAAAAAGAACCAAGGGTCTGGAAGTAGAGCTGTGGCTCTAGCCTTCAGCAAAAGAGCTCAGGACAGTCCTCAAGCCCTGAGTTCAAGCCCCAGGACTGACAAACAAGTTAAAAAAGAAACAACTAAGAATCACTGATTTGAGATCTGTGACAGGAAATATACAAAGTGAGCTCAGAATCTTTATTAATCAAGGAGGCAACTGAGAAAACTAGGGTCCTTACTGAAGAACTCAGCAGTCAATTGGAAGAGACTCATATTGGTCAAAGATGGGCTAATTGGATACCAGATTAAGAATAGTAAGCATAATGAACTGAAGCTTATGTAGTATATTCAAGGCCATGAGTTTAGGGTAACTGATCAATGTGGGCAGGTGCTCAGAAAACAACCTTTGACAAGGAAATGAAATTGTCACAGCCTTGCCTTCCCTAACACACTGTATGTTGGGAAGCACAGCAGGGACAGGGGGTTCTCAGACAGATGTTCTAGTCAATGGTGGAGGGTGAATGATGGAATAAGAACTTGAACATTTTTGCAACCTTCAAGAAATAAATGAATGAATCCAGGCATTGCTCATAAACAACAGTGAAGGAGAGAGGGAGAGGGGGTTCTTGACATACTTCTTTAAGATGGTCTGCCCCAAACTGTTCAACCTTAATCAGATATTTTGTGTGTGTGGGGGTAAGGTAGGCTGTTGTTGTTGTTGTTGTTATTTGTTTGTCTAGGCAATTTACAGTTTATACAAAGAACACATTTTTTAAAACACCAAAAGAAAAAGATTGAGAAATCTACAGAACAACAACAACAAAAAAAGAATCTATGGCTGGGAATGCAGCTTAGATCTAAATCAATACAGAAATACAGTATGGATTGAGTAAAAGACAATATATCTGTATTGCATTGGTGTATACAATCACAATTGAAATCCCATAAGCTTTTTTTTTTTTTCTCACTAGTCCTGGGGTTTGAACTCAGAGCCTGGGCACTGTCCTTGAACTTCTTTTGCGCAAGGCTAGCACTCTACCACTTAAGCCACGGCACCACTTCTGGATTTTTCTATTTATGTGGCACTGAGGAATTGAACCCAGGGCTCCATGCATACTAGGCAAACAAACAATCACTAAGCCACTTTCCCAGCCCCTCCCATAAGTTTTTTTAAAAATAGATATTATTAGATGAATTTTTTTTCTTGGTTAGTCTCAGGGTTTGAACTCAGGGTCTGAGCTCTGTCCCTGAGCTTTTGTGCTCAAGGCTAATATTCTACCACTTGAGACACAGTTCCACTTCCAGTTTTCTGGTGGTTAATTAGAGATAGTCTCACAGACTTTCCTGCCCTGGATAGCTTCAAACTACAATCCTCAGACCTCAGCCTCCTGAGTAGCTAGGATTATAGGTGTGAGCTACCAAGATATTAGCAAATGGATTTTGCAATGTGTATGGGAAACAGAGGAACTGGAGAACCAAAGCAATTCTAAAGCAGTAGGTCAAAGTAAAAGGACTGACACTACAAAAACCAAGACTGGGTATTTGGTAGTAGAATAAAAAACATAGTAGAATGGACATAGGTCAGTGGAACAAAATAGCCAGGAAATAGAACCACACACAAATATGTTCAAGTGATTTGCACCTTACAAGAAGGTGCAAAGAAAATTCAAAGACTTGGGTTTTTTCAAAAATGGTGCTAGAAGCTGGGCATGGTAACTCATACCTATAATCATGGCTACTCAGGAGGCAGAGATTTAGAGGATTACATAGGCCAGGCTAGGCAAAAAAAAAGTTTTCAGGAGTCCATCTCAGTGGAAGAAGTTAAGGGATGTACTAGCACATGCCTTTCTTCTCAGCCTCAAGACAAATTAGGAGGATTACAGTCCCAGCACAGGCTCACACTAAAAAGTGAGATTCTGTCTCAAAATACTATGTAAGAAGGGCTGGAGAGTGGCGCTGTGGCTCAAGCGGTAGAGCACTCGCCTTGAGCTGAAGAGCACAGGGACAGCGCCCAGGCCCAGAGTTCAAGCCCCACGACCGACCAAAAAAAAAAAGATAAAGATAGAAGGGCTAGAGATGTGGTTCAGTAATAAGCACCTGTCTAGCAAGCTGGAGGGTCTGAGTTCAGACCCCAGTACTACCAAAAAAAAAAAAAATGCTGGGAAAAGTAGATGTAGAGGGGAGAGAGGGAAAAGAAGTGAACCCCAAGAAATTACACACTAAAGTTTCTTCCCAAGGACAAAAGCCCAGCTCCATGAGCAAGGCTGGGGAAACACCCAGCAGGTGCGCACGGGATGCACAAAGATGCCAACTCAGGTTTGTTTTTCTCACAGAGACATCTGCATGTCCATCCTCACACTGCTTCTGCTTTTGCTGATAATCTACGGGAAAGTTTCCCCAGAGGAACGTTCTCTCAATCAAGCTTTCCGGAAGGAATTTATGAGGTAGGAAGTTTGGGGAACACCTGTAGGCCTGGGGCAGGGGAGGAGACTGGCGTATTAATTCATGGCTAGCGCATGCCAAAAGGACCCCTGCAGTCAGGTCTCCAGAGGGGTCTCCTTCTTACTGTAGATAAGCTGCCACTTCGTCCTCCTCTAGAACAGACCAGGGAGCAAGTCAACCCTGCGCATTGTTTAGGCCACCCCTCTGGCTCATTTTACCCAGGCACAACTGAGGCCCAGAGAAAGATTAACCACATACCATATATGAACTCTAGGAAATCTTGTTAAATGTCTTCCTAGGAGACCTCTGTTCACAAATGTTGACCTTGTGCTAGCATCTCATTTGGGGGTCAATAACAAAACAGGGATGTCCCAAAACCCTTTAAATTCTGGACCCCAAAGTTTTATTTTTTGTATTCTTTTCAAAAACATCAGAGTTCTTCCACCAAAATTATGGTCACAATGCAGAATACCTCATTTCAAACTGTCTGCAACAATACTTCCTCAAGTGTACTGCTACTTTTGGGCTGGGAATGTGGCTTAGTGGTAGAGTGCTTGCCTAGCATGCATGAAGTCCTGGGTTCGATTCTTCAGTACCACATACACAGAAAAAGCCAGAAGTGGCACTGTGGCTCAAGTGGTAGAGTGCTACCCTTGAGCAAAAGAAGTTCAGGGACAGTGCCCAGGCCTTGAGTTCAAGTGCCAGGACTGGCAAAAAAAAAAAAAAAGAGTAACTGCTGCTTGTCAAGTCTATTCCTTTCCTTCTGTGTGTGTGTGTGTGTGTGTGTGTGTGTGTGTGTGTGATTCCTGCAAGTTAGCACTTTACACTTGAGCCACAGCTCTACTTTTGGCTCTTTGGGTGGTTAATTGGAGATAAGAGCCACAGACTTTCTTACCTGGCAGGAAAGTTCATGAGACTCTTTTTTTATTATTATTGTGAAAATACTGTACAGAGGGGTTACAATTACATGGGCAAGATAATGAGGAGTACATTTCTTATCAAGCATTGTAACCTCCTCCTTTGCTTCCCCTTCCCATCCCATCCTCCCCCTTCATGAGACTCTTATCTCCAATTAATCACAGAAAAAGCCAGAACTGGTGTTGTAACTCAAAGATCTTAGGAACAATGCCTAGGCCCAGGGTTCAAGGACCAGGAATGGCAAAAATAAAAATGAATCATTTTTATTTCCTGCAAGATTGTTATTGATATACAATGAGGTAATGACTAGCAAATGTCACCCTTTATTAGTTACCAGTTTGCCAATACTAGAGTTTGACTTCAGGGCCTCAGACTTGCTCATTTGGCTTGGCTGGTGTTCTACCACATGAACTATGCCACCAGTCTACGCTTTTGCTTGTTATTTTGGAGATGGAGTCTAGCAGACTTCTGCCTAGGCTGGCTTCAGACTGCTATGCTCTGTATCTCAGCTTCTGGAGTAGGTAGATTGCAGGTGCCCATCCTTCCTATTTTTATGACTCACTAACAAGGTAAAACCTGGAAGTCACCTTTCAATGACTCTGTACTCTTTCTAGTATCTCAGTAATCTTATTTCCTATTGCCAAGCACTCTCCAAGTACAGCTAACTGGTGTTTTCTACTTGCCTATTTGCAAATGTAGCAGTTACTTCAGGACTGACTTGTCAGCTGTCCCCTCTGAGCAGGTGCACAGACCAGACCACTAGATGATGCTGTGAGACAAATTAAGGGGTGATGTGGGAAGGTCGCGCTAGAAGTAGAAGTCAAGATTCAACAACTGCTGACTCTAGCTAATTCGTTTTTCATCTCATATTTCCTCAGTGAACAGTCTTTGATGTTTCTCATATGAATGGTTGCCTCTTGCAATTCCCAGCAGAAACATCGCAGCTGTCATAATATTTGTGAGCCTGAGATGTGTCCATAGACTACTCTGCTGTTGACCACTTCCTGTGCATGTTCTGAGTGCTCTCCTGCTCCTCCTCCCCATCCTACAACTAATCCTAAAACACAGACTTTGGAGGGTCTGAGTGAAGCCCTGAAGTGGAATCAGGGATTGAGCCCTTGACTTTCTAAGGGTTCCTGGGTAATTTGCCATCTTTTGGCTGTGGGCTGTAGTATCTTCCTCGGTGAAAGGAGGAGGAGTCTCTCCTCCGCACAAAATATTATCATGCTGTGGGACTCATATTTATATTGTATTTGGAGTGCTTCTGAACTCAATAAAGTCTCATAAAATTCCAAGTAAAACCAAACAAAAACCAACCCAGTAAAGCACCATGCTCCAAGCAAAGGCCAAACATGGACACTAATAGTTGGTTTTTTCCACCTTGCTTAGCTGGCTTTGTAGGGGTTTTTTTACATTATTGCTGTAATTAACACAGTCAAGACCAGAATATTATTGGGTTCTTGGGTTCATGTCTGCCCGTTAGTGTGCTGGGAACAAGGAGGAAGTGAGTTCCTGGTATGGGGTGTCTCAGTGTTGAGTCCCACTCAGACCTTTCTTGATTTTGTTTCTTTAATATTACCCCAGCAGAGGACAGGGGTCCAGAAGCAACAACATTTCTCCAAACACTGTGCATACTTGGGATGCAGATATAGCTAAGTGGGAGAGTACTCCCTGAATAGCTGTGATTACAGGCATGGCCACCAGTACCTGGCTTGAATACATAGTCTGGCCAAGGTAACAGTAGAAAGTAGAACTGAGAAAAGCACCCATCCAAAGACCCACGTAGGTCAGACTTCCAAATGGAAAACCAAGGAAGACCAAATGCTGGAATGGGAGAGAAAAAGGAAATAAAACCAATCCAATAAATTGGTTCTCAAAACATTTATATGTCAATGATCTTTCTTTGACCTTGGTTTCCTTTTATGTTGTCATAACATGAAGGTTTGGCAATACTTTTTTTTTTTCAAAATTTTCCCTCAGTCATTAGCAGCCTATCTGCCTGAGCCCTCTGCTGAGGCTGTGGGCTTGGTGGGGTGTTGATTCACTGTCCGCCATTCTGGTCTTGCAGGATAGAGATTCCTAATGGTAGCGTTTGCCTGCTGGTTCCTCTGGTATAAATGCTCCCAGTAATATGATGCTAAACAGGAGTCAGTAATTGTGTCCACACTGGTTTGCAGCCTGGTGGGAGCTAGCCTCAGCACCAACCTCCGTCACCCGGCTTTGCTTCCAAGTCCAATCTGCCCAAATCATGGCCACCAGTTGAAGAACTGTCTGTCAGGCTGGGAACATGGCTTAGTGGTAGAGTGCTTGCCTAGCATGTATGAAGCCCTGACTTCGAGTCCTCAGTACCACATAAACAGAAAAAGCCAGAAATGGCACTGTGGCTCAAGTGGTAGATAGCCTTGAGCAAAAAGAAGCTCAGGGACAGTGCCCAGGCCCTGAGTTCAAGCCTTAGGAAAGGCAAAAAACAAAAAAAAAAAACTGTCTATCCTTTGGAGTAGTCTTGTTTCTTGAATCTAAGGTTCCTACCGTGTGTCCTCCTATTGAAAAACTGGGAAACAGACATGCATGGAAGGAAAGCTGGTCCTGAGGAAAATAGAGGAGACCTTTTTGTCTCAAACTTCATCCTTGGGGGAATGAAGAGATTTTAGGGGACACACTGAGTGAAAGCGAGACAGCAAGTAGGAAAACCCCATGCTGGGAAAGTTTTGTGCAGGTTTGTGAGCTTCCCTCTGCTCTGGCAGGAGACATACAATGGACTTGGCTTCCCTGAGGTCAGTCTGCTGTAACCTAGGGAAGAATCTCTTTAGCAAAAGGATGAGGGAGGAGGAGGAGGAGACACAGTCACATGAATCCTTTGCTACAATCTGGACAATATTGTGTGTACTTGGATGACTTGAACTTCTATCCTTTCCTCCCTGGTTTTTTTTTGGACAGGGTTGGGATTTGAACTCAGGACTTTTCTCTAGTTGGGAAGATGCTGTACCAATTGAACCACACTTCTGACCCTTTTTCCTTTTAGTTAGTTTTTAGATAGGCTCTTGTGCTTTTTGCCTTAGATGGTGATCCTCCTACCTATGCCTCTGGCATTGCTAGGATTATAGACATCCTCTACCACACCCAGCTTGTTGGTTGAGATGGGATCTCCCTAACTTTTTTCCCCTGTTCTGCCCTTGAACCCTGATCCTCCCAGTCTCCACTTTCTATGTAAGCTGAGATTACAGACATGCATCACCATATGTGATCTTGAAGTTGATACTCTTTTCTAATGTCTTATCAAGCTCTCCAGTGAAATCAGTTCCTCTGAGAAGTATTTTAACCTCTTCTTTTCATGGAGAAAGATCTGGATTAAACGGCCACATCAGACTTGTCTCTACTTGCTGAGCATGCATGCTGTATTATCCTCACCTTTATTCATCCTTCATCCTCCCATCCAAGGATGAGAGGTTTTGAGCTGTAGGTGAGAGGCATTTGGCTTTCTCCAGGAATTTGGTCTCTTTTCATTTCCTGTTGCACGACCATTGCACAGGCACCCGTCGCTGTGTGAGTGAGCTGAGGCGCCACACCTGGTCAATGTGCGATTGTTTCAGTGCCCCCTTCAATCCGCACCCTCACGTTAACAGGAAGGGCATAGCTGATGCGAGTAGAAGGCTGCGGCGGCGGAGGGCCAGGTACAGTTCATGCAGTGCTTGCCTGGCGTACGCTTCCATCCCCACCATGAAGGTCAGGCAATGCCGGCACTTGTGTGCCTACACCTGCTCATGGCTGCTCACGGCCATCCTGCAGGCAGGTTATACACCAGCCAGGCCCCTTCAGCAGCCAGGCAGAGGGAGGCTGAGCCTTGACCCCTGTGTCCAGAGCCCCTGTCTATTCCTCACCCTGAGCTCTCTGCCCAGTCTTGTGGGCCTCCATACTTCCTCAGATGACCATGTGGCTCCTCCCTCAGGGCCTTCAGGTCTTTGCTGAGGTGTCACCTCATATTGCTGCATCCTGTGGCCATGTGAACTACAATTTCTACCTACCCACCCACCTCCCACTTCACTTCCTGTCCACCATCACTCCTGCTTCTTCTCATTCATATCTGTCACTTTGTTCTATGCGAACATGCTCCTCAACTTATGATGGGTTTTGTCACAATAAACCCATGGCAAATGGGAACCAGCCTAAGTAAAAAGAAAAACTTAAAGCATTGATTATAGGGTACCAGCAGCTGACACCTATAATCCTAGCTACTCAGGAGGCTGAGATCTGAGGATTGTGGTTAAAGCACTCTGGTTCACCTACAGTTGGGCAACTTCACTTAACAGGATTCTCCTGTAGATCACATGCAGAATGTCTCATGGAATTTCTTGAATACTGGGCTGAAAGTGAATGATTGATGAATGAACTCCACAGTTCTGTAAAGTCAAACAATCATAAGGTGAACCTTTGTTGTTGGGGAGCATCTGTGTATCTTCCTTGTTAATCCATTTCCCCATACCAAGCAAGGAATTAATTTTCCACTTCCCAGTGCCTAGGAAGTGTCTGATATAGTTGCACAGTGATATGTCTCAAATGAATGAATTAATGAATGAAACAATGAGTGAGTGCCTTTCCCACTATTCTATCTTCTCTCCTGCCACCTGGGAACAAAGTGAATCCCAGGGTTTGAGCCATATGTTGCCAACAGTTTTGGTTTCATGTCCCTAGAGTACCTGAAATCTGCACGTCAGGCAAGAAAGAACATTTCTGTGCTAACTTTGAATTGTTTTCCTGAATGCACAAACAACGTTTTGCTTTTGTTGTCCAATTAAGAGAGGCCAGGAATTACCTAGGGGACCTGAGAGGCCCTGACGGCTGGTGGGACTGGTGTGTGACCGCGCTGCTGGATGGGCTGTACCCAGAAGGCCTCTCTGCTGCTGGCCAGGTGCCTAGGACTCAGGTGTGTGGTCCTGCCTCTCCACCTCTCAAGTGTGCCACGGGAAGTCAGTCCCCTGCCTCTCCACTTCTCAAGTGTGTCACAGTGAAGTGGGCCCAGCTATACAGCCATGTAAGGCTTTGAATGGCTATGTTGGTTGCAGGGCCATGGCTTTGCCCCCAGGGAGCTCCCATTACTTTCCAGGTTCATTTACCCCTCCCACCCCTCCCTGAGCTGTGTGGGACTCCAGGCTCCACGTTTATAAGCCCCATCTGGCCCTGGGGACACACATAGAGAATCATAGGGCTGAATGGGTGCAGAGCGAGTCCGTGGCAGATTCTGGTTTCCAGTGTGGACTTGCATGACAAGGGACACTAGCAATGTCCCCAGGTCAGAGGAGGAGCAAAGGTATAAGAAAGAAGAATCATAGAAGGTTTGGAAAGAGACAAGCAGGTCACAAGTTTAAAAATGAAAAGAATAGCTTTTTATAAATATCCCATTCCTTGCTCCCTGTCTTATTTCCTCCCTTCCTTCTAAAAAGAAAAAAGAGTTGATATCTTAGCCAGGTATAGTGGTTCACACCTGTAATGCTAACTACTTGGAAGGAACACGGTTCCAAGACAGTCCAAGCTGAAAAGTTTGGGTGAGCCCATCTCAATAAGAAAACTGAGCTACATAGAACTCATAAATGCTATAGACCACGATAGACAATTTGCCCCATGAAAGTTAGAATGCGTTTGTGACTTTAACTAGCATCACCATCCCACAATACTGTGAAGTTTGGGAAATTATACAATCACTTAATCACAATAAAGAATTTGAGAAAAAGGAAAAGAAAAAGAAAACTGAGCTAGTGTTGTGTGCCTGTCATTGCCAACAGCTTTGGTTTCATGTCCCTAGAATACTGCAGGAGAATGCTAGACCAGTGGCTAGGGCAAAAGGTAAGACCCTATCCCAAAAAAAAAAAAAAAAAGCAAAGAAGAATCAAGAGGTAGAGTGTCTGCCTAATAACTGCAAAGCCCCACGTTTAATATAAGCAAACAAAATCTGGCAATATCTTTGAGTTGTATTCCTCAAGTACCATTTTTCACTTCATTTTTATTGGATTCTATGTGATATCATGAGACAACAACAGTGACGAAATCTGAAGAGCTCAAAATAAAGATCATGAGAAGTTACGGATACTGAAATGTCATTCGAAGGCTAGTCTTTTCTCCAGATGAGTCTGGGGAGGGAGGGGGTGTCTTAAAGCGTTGGTGGAAATGTAGTGAGTCCCTCGCCCAAGCTCCCCCAACCTTTGTAGAAATTTTAATATTCTGAATCTCTCTTCTTCTTTCAGCCAGGAGCTCTTGGAGGAAAATGCTACCTCCTCGGTACCCCTGTGATCAAGCAGCTCAAAGTCTTTCCCTGTGGTCCGTGCAAGGTGAAGCTCTGCTTCTAAACAGGAATTGAGTTTGAAAACTCTGGGGGACACTGAGGCTGGGAATGGACAGATGTGTCGGCATCCTCAGAGCTGAGAGTGACTGGAAATTGCCAGGCACCGGGGTGGAGTGGGAGAAGATGGAGAGAGACTCACCTTCCTCTTCCTCTTTCCAAACACCTCTTAAGAGTCTGGTTTACTATATCCACTGGACTTGGTGCTGTATGCAAACAACACAGGATTTTTAATCTAAAGATAAAATTTTTACCTTTTTTTTTTCATGTTGAGAAGGGGCTGCCTTAGGAGGAGAGTTTTACCTGTATCATCCCCTTTTGGGAAAATGTGCAGCTTGTCCCAGCCTGCTAGAGTCTCAGGTTGGAGTCTTCAGTACATAGTATCTTGGTCCTTCTGGCTCCTCCAGTGTACAGCACAATGGGGGAGCCACAATGCAGGCAGACTTGAGGTGGAGATTGACAGCTTCTTCTGATTGGTGGTTTTGTTTCAGTCTCCCAGGCCATTCTGGATGCTCATTGGAGACTCTGATCCCATGTGTAGCCCTGAAACCCAAGGCCTTGAGAATCAAAGTGTGGTCTCCTGTAGTCCTGAGGCCTGTGGGGCCAGAAAAGAGGCCTGTGTGCATAGCCTGGGAAGAACAAGGTGAGCGTCCATTGCAGGGAGGCTGCAGGGCAAATCCCAGTCCAGGCACTGATTAGTAAAAATGTGATTGCTTTAAACAATGGAGTCCATTGTAAAGAGAAAAAAAGAGGCAACTGAATATTCTAGACACTGGACAGTTCTCCTCCATTTGTACATTGTACAAACAGAAGCCCTAATTTAGCCAGGATGCCATCCATCGTTGCTGCTGCTGGGAAGAAGGGAGAAGCAAAAAGAGAGGAACTTACTGTCACCAATAGAGTCCTCAAGACACAGAGAACCATTTGTCCAGCCCCTTAATGGTCCAGTGTTAGCTGAGCACTGTTGGCCCATGCCTATAATTCTAGCTACTTGAGTGACTGAGATCAGATGATTGCAGTTCAAAACCAGCCCAGGCAGAAAAGTCCATGAGACTCTTATGTCCAATAAGCTACCAAAAAAAGTCAGAAGTGGAGCTGTGACTCAAGTGGTAGAGTGCTAGCCTTGAGTGAAAAAGCTCAGGGACAGTGTTCAATCCCTGAGTTCAAGCCTCAGGACAAAGCTCCCGTGTCATTTGTCCTTGTACAAGCTTACAGGAGGTGTTCAAAGCACTGCACTCCAGCCGGGTTTTTCTGGGGACTTCAAAGCCTTGCTCCATCTCCCCCAACCCTCCTCTCAGTATGTGCTACTTTCCAGGCCCAAAGCCCATGCAGCCCTGGCTGCCCTGAGGGCCAGCAGGTGGATTGACCAGAGCACCAGGGCAGTGTCTGTGCACTTTACCCTCTACAACCCTGCAGCCCGACTCTTCTCCAGCGTGATCCTGAGTGTGGAGATTCTCCCTACTGGAGGCCTGACCCCCTCTTTCCTAGTGCAATCCTTCAGCATCTTCCATAATGACTCAGCCCCCCAGTACTATCTCATGCTTCCCAAGGTGAGTTCACCTGCTTTTCTGGCCTCCTGAATGAACACACAGAGGCCAGCCTTCCCCTGGCCTGGGCACCCTCATTGGCTAACATATCCTGCTAATCACACCCTTGTCATGTTCCCATCATGCCAGGAGGCATCACAGGAAGTCTTGAGGCCTGGGAAATACTGCCCCCCAGTGGAGAGACCAATCTCACACAAGTGGCCCAAATGTAGGGCTGTCACCAGACTTAGTAGGAGGTTTAGGTTTAGTCTCATGGGTCTCTACCAGCTTCTGCTGTCTTAATAAAATATAATCACCTCCCCACCACACACACACACACCACCACCACCATCCAGTCACACCTTCTATACGTTCAACTTGCAGTCAGCTGTGGTCAGAATACATGAAATGGAAGATTCCTGAAATAATCCTTAAGTTTTAAGTCATTTTAGTCCTTCTGTTTTTATTAATTTTCCTTGTTCATCTTTCATGGGGGGCAAATTTCTAAATTCAACTTCATCATAGTTTCAGATGTATAGGACACAATACAGTATATATGAGGTTGTGTGAAGGTTCAAGCATTTGTGGGGAGGCAGTCTGAATAAAAGAGATAACTGTTGGGCTGGGAAAGTGGCTCAGTGGTAGAGCGCTTGCTTTGCATGCATGAGGCCCTGGGTTCGATTCCTCAGCACCACATAAGCAAAAAGAAAAAAGCCAGAAGTGGCGCTGTAGCTCAAGTGGTAGAGCGCTAGCCTTGAGCTGAAGAGCTGAGGGACAGCGCCCAGGCCCAGAGTTCAGGCCCACGATCGGAACCCCCCCTCAAAAAAAAAAAAAGAAAAAAGAAAAAAGAGACAACTGTAGAAAGGCTGGGTGACTTAAATAGAAGACATTTATTTAGCACAGTTCAGGATGCTGGAGGTCTAAGATGAAGCTGCTAAAAAGGTAGTGCTCTGGTGACGGTTGCCTTCCTGACTTAGGGGAGCCAGACTCCTCCCTGTATCCTCATGTGGCCACTTCATTTTGCCAGTGAATGAGCATGGAGCACATGAGGTCTCTGGGATCTACATGTATAAGGCCATGCAGGACCAGGGCCCCACCCTCATGCAGTTATTTAACCTTTTTTTTTTTTTTTCGTCGGTCGTAGGGCTTGAACTCTGGGCCTGGGTGCTGTCCCTCAGCTCTTCAACTCAAGGCTAGCATTCTACCACTTGAGCCACAGTGCCACTTCCATTTTTCTGGTGGCCACTTCCGGTTTTCTGGTGGTTTATTGGAGATCAGTGTCTCACCGACTTTCCTGCCTGGGCTGGCTTTGAACTGTGATCCTCAGATCTCAGCCTCCGGAGTAGCTAGGATTACAGGTGTGAGCCACCAGTGCCCGGCACCATTTTTTTTCTTTTTTGTGGTCCCATCTCCAAATATAAATCACACAGGGAGCTTAAGCTCCAAACTACATTGGAAAGGGGGGAGGGGCGCATCAACCTTCAGGAGACGGCTTTTTGGTGACATCAAAGCAAGTGGTACTGCAGTGCCATATTTTAAACCATCAGAAGTGACATACAGACACCTCGATGAGCACTTTTGCTCATCAAGAATGCTCATGTCATGTATGTCATATGTATACATGAAGATTGACTATTTTGAGCATGCTAAGGAGAGAGAGGAGACTTGTCTGAGTTGAATGCTCATGTCATGTATGTCATATGTATACATGAAGATTGACTATTTTGAGCATGCTAAGGAGAGAGAGGAGACTTGTCTGAGTTGAATGCTCATGTCATGTATGTCATATGTATACATGAAGATTGACTATTTTGAGCGTGCTAAGGAGAGAGAGGAGACTTGTCTGAGTGTTCTGTGTTTGGTGTTTGATGCCAGTACTGGGGCATGAACTCAGGCCTCATGCTCTTGCATGGCTTTTTCACTTAAGGCTGGGGCCACTTGAGCCACAACTCCATTTCTGGTTCTTTGCTGGTTAGTTGGAGATAGGAGTCTCACAGACTTTTGGAAAAGTTCTGCCTGGGCTGGCTTCAAACAGTGATTCTCAGGTCTCGGCCTCATGAGTACTAGGGGTGTGAGCCACCAGCTCACACAGAGTTGTTGTCTATCTTGCCTATGTGTGGTCTCTCCACCAGCTCATCTTCCTGGTGCTCCACGTGGCCCATCTCTGCCTTCAGCTCTGTGGGACTGCTGAGGAGGGTCTCCTCAGCTGCTGGCGGAAGCCCAGAACCTGGCTCGAGGTAGGCTTCCATGGGTCATTTCTGTTCTGAAATTCAGAATGATAATACTATATGATCTTATTGTTTTCTATGATATGTTATAGTTGTTACATATTGTGTAATCATATAATTATATATAATATATAATCACATAATTATATATAATTTTTATTATGTCATCTTAATATATAATTGTCTAGTATTATAATACTATAGCATATTGTGTATATCATATATTATGTATACTACATATACTATATGATATTAATAAACATATTACTATTTTACTATATATAATATACAGTATATTCAATACATACTTTTGTGTAGTATATTACATAATATATGGCATATACAACATAATCTATCAATGTCAATATGTAATATGTATTATAGCGTATCTATTATATGTGATGTATTAATGTTATGTATAATATGGTCTATGTAATATCTACTATATAATAGATATATCATTATAATAACACACTCATGATAAAATGAATTTTTGTGTCTATATAACTTTTTTTTTTTGGCGCCATTCCTGGGGCTTGAACTCAGGGCCTGGGCGCTGTCCCTGAGCTCTTCTGCTCAAGGCTAGCACTCTACCACACAAGCCACGCAGTTCCACGTCTGTCCACGTCTGGTTAACTGAGATGAGAGTCTCACAGACGCTCCTGCCCGGCTGATGTTGAGCCTCCGATCTCAGCCTCCTGGGTGCTGGGAGGACAGGCGTGGGCCGCCGCGCGGGGCTTGTCTGCAGGTGCGTCCTGCAGGGGTCAGCTGAGTCCTTCCGAGCTGACCGCGTCCTCCCCTCGGTGCCTTGCAGCTCTCCGCGGCCGGGGCGGCCCTGGCCTCCTGCGCGGCCTCGGGCCGCCTCGCCGCGCTCGCGGAGGACGCGGCTGACCAGCTCGGCCGGGGACGCTGTCTGGCGTGCGTGGACCTCCTCCCGGTGGCGCGGTGGAGTCAGGTGCGGTGGGCAGCGGGCCGCTCTGGCAGCGCGTGCGTGGTGGGTGCGGGCCGAGAGTCGGATCAGCGTGAGTCTAGGAAGGGTGGAGAGGGCCGGGAGGGCGCGGGGCCTGCTGCGCGTGCGGGGGTCACGCACGTGGGTCCCGGAGGCCACGGGGCCTGCTGCGCGTGCGGGGGTCACGCACGGGTCCCGGGGTCCGCGGGGGTCTGGCCTGCGGTGCGTGCCGGATCCCGGGCAGCAGAACTCCCGAGCCAGGGACTCCGCAGGCCCCTCCGCGGCTCCACAGTCTACACGGGATGAGTGGGTGTGCGGCGGCCCTGGGGGGCCTTCCCAGGGCGGGGACCCCATCTTATGGGTAAGGTCTACCTACCCCTGCCTGGTCCTGCTGCACCTCGGCCAATCCCTTCCCCACCCGCAGGCCTCACCGCTTCCTTTCCCACCCCTCTGGAGGGCAGCCAGGGCACTGGGGCTACCCCATCGTCCAGAGTGACTTCACATGCCCGGGAAGGATTCTTCCAGAACATAACTGGAAGAAGAGTGACAGGTTCACTCCCCTCTCATCTCCCTTCCCTGGCTGCACCTTCTGTAATAGCTCCCCGCCTTTAGCTCCCCTCATCTCTAATCCTGCCTCCGGCCTGGCTCTGCTGCCTGCGGCATAGACAGGGCCGCAGGAGGTTAGCTGTTCTCCAAGGAGCATGGAGCTGAGCCCTGGCTCCGCAATCCCCATCCACCCGTCAGAGACAATTTTGTTGCCAGCCCCAGAAACCCACCAGCCCTGGGAAACAAGAGGTGCCCTGAAAGAACCTGGGTGGGAAATGACGCAGGTTTCTCCCAGAAGGAAAATACACATGCTGGGCACAGGTGTCTCATGCCCGTCATCCTAGATACCCAGGAGGCTGAGATCTGAGGCCCACAGTTTGAAACCAGCCTGAGCAGGAAAGCCTATGAGACTTTTTTGGGGGGGGGAGGGGTCTGGTTGTGGGCACTGTCCCTCAGCTCTTCAGCTCAAGGCCAGCACTCTACCACTTGAGCCACAGCACCGCTTCCGGCTTTTTTCTTTTTGCTTGTGTGGTGCTGAGAATCGAACCCAGGACTTCAGGCATGCTAGGCAAGTGCTCTACCACTAAGCCACCTTCCCAACCCTGCCATGAGACTTTTATCTCCAATGAACTACAAAAAAAGAAGCTGGAAGTGGAACTGTGGCTCAACTGGTAGCACAAAAGCTCAGGAACAGTGCCCAAACCCTGAGTTCAAGCCCCAGAGCTGGTACCAAAACAACAACAACAATAATATAAAATCTCCTTTTGCAAGTTGTTACTGGAACTACAGCTTTAGGAGCAGTTTTCTGGGCTTTTCTGGGCAAGGGGAAACAGCCTTGCACAAGGAAGTCTACACCTACCGCTCCTTAGACTGGAGCTGAGCCAGGCCTCGTGGGTCAGTCCTGAGGCTGGACATGAACCCAGGAAATGTCTGTACACATCACTCCTCTTTTATCTATTAATAATGGCATTCCCCTACTGGAAGTAAGTTTAGAATGCATTGCCAAGCCTAAGATTCCAGGGAAGTACTCTCATCATAGAGGAAGAGAGTACATATCTTGCCCACAACAGGGACTAGGTGTCTAGATGCTCTGTGTCTTGGATGCTGTTCCTTTTTTTATTTTTAGCATTTTTTTGTGTGCAATACTGGGGCGTAAGGCTTTGCACTCTCCTTGGCTTTTTTTTTTTCCCCTCAAGGCTATAATGCTCTACCACTGAGTCACATTTGCATTACCAGCTTTTTGCTAGTTAATTGGCAATAAGAGTCTCTCAGATTGCTCTGTCCAGGCTGGCTTTGAACCAGGATCCTCAAATCTCAGCCTAGGCAGAGTAGCTAGGATGACAGACTTGAAACACCAGTTCCCAGCTCCATGTGGGTTTTTTAAACATACAGCTGTCATTTCTTTCTCTTTGGCTTATGGTCTTGGTGACAATGGATTAGACTGTGTCCCTGAATGCATTTCTCAGTGAGCCCTTTAGCAGGTGAACACCCTGCCGAGAGGTTAAGTGGGGAGGAGAGGCATGGGTTGGACCTACATCTGCCACATCTCCAGCTGTTGCCTTTGTCCCATCTCTTTATCTGAGCCATTGATTCCTGAAGCATGTTATTGCTTGTTGTTTTTATAAGGACTGAATTATTTAAACCAATGGAAAGCATTGGCAGCTCCTTACCTATTCCGTTCATAAAGAGAACACACTGCACATTCTCTCCCCAACCCCATGATCACTTCCCTATAGCATAACAGGTTGTTTGGAGGAAAAAATAACTAGATCATCACAGAAATGGCAAGGCCAGGACTCACATGAGGCCTTCTGGAAAATGCACTTGAGTCTGAATTTACTCCTGGTTCTTATCCATTCTCCTCTACAGACATTGGCACTGGGTGTCCCTGGGAGATTCTTGGTCTATGTAGTTCTATCAGTCAATGAATCCAGGCCCACACACATTTCTGTACCTTCTTAACCATTGGCCTACAAAATGATGTGCTGTGTTCTTCTGTCTCAGAGGGTGCAGTGGCTCCAGGGACTCCTCTCCTTCTTCTGGATGTGGAAATGCATTCATGCTCTTGGCTTTCTGAACAAAATGGTGTCCTGCTCTTCCAGGATGTGCCTGTTTCTCATCAGAGTCTTTGCCCCAGTGGTAAGAAATGGATAATGATTTCCATGGTCAAACAATACATTGGCACACTCTCATTAGTTAGAGAAAAGCAAGGTGTAGCACCATGCAGAATTACAGTCCTCCGATCCATTATGTGGTGGTTTTAGATTGCTGGTAATACTATTTGTACAATAAATGATGGGATGGCCACAGTCACCAGGACTTAAGAATCTAACACTTACTCTGTATATCATTATCACTAATGTAAGGGGTTATCACTGATGAGCATTCTTTGAGCACTGAGAACACTGTGGGGGCCCCTTGTGGGTCTCTCCAGTTAGCAGTCATTCCAGGTACTGGGCAGGCCATCCAGTGTAGTTTGCTGAGATACAGCCCTGTGCACACAGTCATGAGACTCTACTTGACAAGGAAAAAAAGTAGCAGAATGAATCCTAGGGTATGAGCTGGGAAGAGGACAGGGCCAGGATGACAGCAGAGGCCACGAGGGCCTGCTTGCACATATAACATGTGACTATGATGGAGAACCAGATGCTAGTCCATCGTCCAGGCTGGAAAGTGTGCCTGTGAGCACTAGAGCCATTTGAGGGACTAAGGTGAAAACAAAAGGGAATCAATGACAAAACACCTCCAGCCAAGGTCCCTTCAGGTCCAGCCAGGACCAAGCACCGCATGGGATGTGATTTACCTCACAGTGGGCCTTTGGTTTCCCCTAGCCTTTGCTAAGTGTTGGGACTTATGGATCACACACACACACACACACACACACACACACACACACACACACACACACACACACACACACACACACACACACACACACACACACACACACCCCTCTTCCCAGTATGCCCTCTCTTCCCAGTAACAATGGGTTTTCACAGAAGAACCATGGCATTGTAGATAAGCATTTTAGGAAGGAAGGCCAGAGGTGGGGACAGGGGATGCCACTGATGGCAAAGGCACAGAGAGATGGCCAGTTATAGCTAGACATTAATCACAGGCCAAGTGTGTGGCCTGGCCAATAGGGGAACTAGAAAGCTGTCGGAAGAGCCCTGTGTGCCTGCAGTAGGGAGGCAGGAATCTGCCCAGCAGCAGAATGTGAGGTGGGGAGTAGGGTACATCTGGAGCAGAGGCCTGGGAGGGCTACAGGCATGAAGACTGATCTTTGGGGCACTAGTTCTTAAACCAGGGAAGGCATGGGCCACACTCCAAATGCTCCTTCTGTAAGTGTTTCTTAAAAGCATCTAGATCTCCAAAGGAATCTTCCATCCTAAGAAGAGGTGTCAATGTGGTGGGCCTTCTCCCTGCAGCTGGCTGGAGTCCTATTACTGGCTGCCCACTTCCACCTGCTCTCGTTTCTGCTCTTCACCTGGGTGCTGCCATCTAATCCCTCTGCAGACCCCATCCATAGGCTGCCTTTTCGTTTTCTGGGAAGAAACCAGAAGGATTTCTTCCACAGCCTCTCAGAGGCCGGCCGGCGATCCACAGCTTGCTACTGTGTGGCATTCTTCCTACTGATGGCCACCATGTCGTTCAGAATGGTATGTAGACAAGGTCAAGACTTTGAAGTCAAGATTTGTGCAAGTTTCATCTGCTGTTGGAGTGAAAGTCCTCTGTCATATGTCCAGAAAGTCCCCTGGGAGTCTACCTCCTGCATGGCGTCCACCTGGACCCCTGACCTGTGGAATCACATCTAAAAACTTAACAGCCAAACTTAAAGCCACACATATTTTCTCCTTTGGTTTCTTCTACAATTTTCAGTGTTGTTTTACACTTGACATTTTTTGTTTTGTTTTGTTTTGTGCCAGTCCTAGGGCTTGAAATCAGGGCCTGGGTGCTGTCTCTGAGATTTTTGGCTCAAGGCTTGAGCTCTACCACTTAAGTCACAGCTCCACTTGTGGCTTTTTGGTGGTTCACTAGAGATAAGAGTCTCCCAAACTTTCCTGCCCCAGCTTGGTTTGACCCAGATCCTCAAATATCAGTCTCTTGAGCAGCTAGGATGACAGATGTGAGCCACCAGCACCCAGATAATATTTTGCACATAAAGTCTTCCATAATTTGCCCAAGGCTAGCCTGGATTGTGTTCCTCCTATTTTTACTTCCTGAGTGGCTGGGATTACAGATATGAACCACCATATCTGGTTTGTTGAAGCATGGAATCTAATGAACTTTTTGCCAAGGCTGGCCACAAAACACGGTGCATCCAATCTCTTCCTGAGAATCTGGGATTAGAGATGTGGGACAATACACCCAGCAACCTTGAAGGCTTTTGGGCTCACAGATTTCAGCTTCAACCTAGGGACTAATATCCTGTAGCCATTGTTGGATCATTCAGTACAATAGCCTGCTGGGTCCCTGACCCCTTTCTATATAACTCCCAGGCACAACACTTGCTCCAATGAGAGTCCACCCACAGCCAGAGGTGGCTCACCAGGGGACACTGAATCAGAGATGTGGAAATATACTTCCACTCGATACTGGAAACAGTCTCAATAATAAGATTATTTTCCATTGTGCAGTTCAACTGGCTGCAATATAGCTCAATTCAATTAATTTAAAACCCTATAAAATAGCAGCATCCCATACATCTCCATCTCATAAATCATTAGGTTAACAAAGCCATTTTTTTAAGTTTATAATACAGAACTTGTCTTCTTCTCTTCTCCAGCTAAGTTCTTGCTTCCAGATCTTTTTCCGAAAAAGAAAATCTCCACACCGTCAATCTCTTGTAACACTTAAAGATGTTGCTGCTGATGTGTGGAAGGAGGTGCAGACTTTGCTAGAGCTGGAAAAGCCAAAGGTGGAAGAGACTGAGGAGACTGGAGAGCATGTAAGTGTGGGCACTTGGAGCCATGAGCACAGTAGCACAGTTGGGATAAGGTTTCTCGCAGAATCTGGCTTGACCAAAGCATCACTGTAGTTGGGCACCCAGTACTACTGCCAAGACTCCAAATTAATTCTCAACCAGAGAATCTTCCCTTGTCCTTCTAAAGCACTTGAGAAAGTTCCAAGTACATTTTCCTCCCTTAATTCTTTTGTGCCAGTACTGGGGCTTGAACTCAGGGCCTTGCATTCTTACGTGACTGTCTCACTCAAGGATAGCACTCTATCACTTGAGCCACAGATGCATTTCTAGCTTTGGGTGGTTAATTGGATATAAGAGTCTCATGTATTTCTCTAACCAGGCTGGCTTCAAACCACGATCCTCAGATCTCAGCCTCCTGAATAGCTGGAATTACAGACGTATGCCACTGGTGCCTAGCTTGCAGTACAGTATATCCTTATAATTATCCTGTGCTGTTGGAAGGATGCTGTTTCTGATCTTCTCCAACAGGTGCAAGTGTACGCACTAGTGTCACACATACAGCATAGTCTGTCCCCTTTAGCATTAGTTGTTTATTTTTTGTACCTGCTACTAGACTCAACTTCTGCCCTGAACACGGTGCAGGTTACCCCAGTTGTGAAAGCAAGAGTGTTAAGCAGGCACTTGCTCTCAGAATATTCAACTGTCATGCATGGCTGATGGTCACCCATCCCTCAGGGAAGTTTTGAGACCTGCCTGTCACCTGTGATCCTGTCATTCTGCATGTGACACCTGCTTTCCTTGCCCTTAATGCCATTCAGTCATTACTGATATTGTGTATTCATTACTGATTTATTTCTTCAAACTGCTAGGGTTTTTTTTCTTTTTCTTTCTTTCTTTCTGTTTTTTTTTTTTTTTGTCGGTCGTGGGGCATGAACTCTGGGCCTGGGCGCTGTCCCTCAGCTCTTCAGCTCTACCACTTGAGCCACAGTGCCATTTCCAGTTTTCTGGTGGTTAATTGGAGATAAGAGACTCATGGACTTTTCCTGCCAGGGCTGGCTTTGAACCACAGTCCTCAGGTTTCTGCATCCTGAGTAGCTGGGATTACAGGCGTGTTATCTTTAAGGGGCCTTGATTTCAGATTGCTACCATTAACCATCGCGGTTTTGTGTGTCCCCCTCTGGCCCCAGGTCCAGTGTGTTTCTCACATAGCACAGCCATCCTTCCAAAGTCTATACCCCCTAAGTGCTTCGAATAACAAGGAAAGGACAGAAGCTCCCCCACCTTGCTTCTGCCCCAAATGCATGTATTAACCTCACTTCCTGTCTTTTAGAATTACTACCTGGATGAATGTTCACTTCTGATCGATGAGCTTCTGAGGAAGATTAATGGTTTGTCTGATAGCCTAGAACTTCCTGGTCTAGAAAACCAACCTGGAAGAACTGTGGAGAGGAGGGCGGATGATTCTCTGCTAGCAGGCATTTCACAGTACTAAGTTACTAGGGTAAGAAACACACAAAATTATTTTTTTGTCAGTTTTCTTCATTGGAAAATAAAAGTCAAGTTCTGAAGTTGGTTTGAAGTGGTTGCTGTTCCAAATTACAAGGTCCATTTACATAAATAATATTTAATTATTTAGATACAATTATTTATTATAGTAATATTTGATTATTGTAAGCATAATATTAGTTGTAACCTGTGCTCTGGCCAGAATTGAGAAATGATTCAATGATTCAATAAGGATGTGTGGTATGACTTCTAGATTAAAATGAGGGCATAAATATCTGCCCTATCCAGCAAAAGACCAGGAAACAGAAATGGATGCCTGTAATCTGAGCTACTTGGGAGGCTGAGATCAGGAGGATTATGATTTGAAGTCAACCCATAGCTGGCCATGGTGGCACATGCCTGTCTGTCATTCAGGCTACACAGGAGCCTCAGGGCAGAAGGAGCATGATTCCATCCAGCCTGGGAAGAAAGTTCCTGGGGCTTGAACTCAGGGCCTGTGTCTGAGCATTTTTCTCAAGGCTAGTGCTCTACCACTTGAACCACAGGTCCACCTCCAACATTTTTTTATTTTGTTGTTAATTGGAGATAAGGGTCTCATGCACTTTCCTGCCTGGGCTGGCTTCAAGCCATGATCCACAGATCTCAGCCTCCTGAGTAGCTAGGATTACAGGCGTGAGCCACCAGTGCCTAGTGAGAATTGATTTTTTTAGAACATAAGAATATATCTCAAGTTAAACTGGACATGATCGTATGCAATTGTCAGTCCAGCACTTTGGAGGCGAGAACAGGATGATTGTGCATTTGAGGCCAATTTCAGTTACAACACAAGTTCCAGGCCAGCCTGTCTCCAAAAATTGATAATAATAATAATAATATAGCAGCTCTGTCTCAAGTTGAAAGCCAGTACTATATCATTCCTTACATGTACTGTTAGAAACAACTCCACTAAGATTAAGGAAATTTTATCAGTTTGAAAGCCTCACAGGACAATACTTTTTCCAATGTTGAGAATCAAACTTAGGGTCTGGTAAATGCTAGCCAAGTGCTGTACCACAGGTAGCACATCTTCAGTCCCTGAGGCATGCTAATCTCATGTATGTGTGTATATTTATTCAATTATCTTTGTCATTATTACAATTGGACCTCAAGCCCCTGAGTTCTCAACTTACTTGCTCATGGCTAGTGTTCTGTCACGCCTCCAGTTCAGCTTTTTGCTGGTTAGTTGAAGATAAAAGTCTCATGGATTTTCCTGCTTTGACTGACTTTGAACCTTAATCCTCTAAGTCTCCGACTCTTGAGTAGCTAAGATTCTAGGCCACTGGTGTCCAACTTGTATCCATATTCTTTAATTCTTAGAGTTAGGGGAACCACAAATATATAATCAAGATGAATAACATCTTGTACATACATCAGATACTGATGTGAGTTCATAAATACTCACAATGTACAGGAATCCACACTAACTTCCTGAAATTTAGAGAATTTTTCTTCTGGTCAGTTGTGGGGCTTGAACTCAGGGTTTGCATGCTGTCCCTGAGTTCTTTTTTGCTCAAGGCCAGTGCTCTACCACTTTGAACCATAGCTCCACTTCCAGTTTTCTGGTGGTTAGTTGGAGATCAAAATCTCGCTGATTTTCTTGCTTGCCTGGGCTGGCTTTGGGACATAATCTTCAGATCTCAGCCTCCTGAGTAGCTAGGATCATGGAAGAGAGCACATGGCCTTGGAGAATACTTTGATTGCAAATCCTATAGAAACTGAGTGTGGATCTTTTTCCTAAGACATATTGCTATTTGTACCACATACAGAGTTGAATTTTTGCTTTGCTTTGTTTTGTGCTGGTTCTAGGGCTTAAACTCAGAGCCTAGGTACTGTTCCTGGGCTCTTTCATTCAAGGCTAGCACTCTACCACTTGAGCCACAGCTCCATTTAATGACTTTTTGGTGCTTTCTTGGAGATAAGAGTCTCACAGGCTTTACTGCCTGGGCTGACTTTGCGCCTTGATCCTTAAATCTCAGCCTCCTGAGTAGCAAGGATTATGGGTGTAAGACACCAAGGCTCAACTTGACAATCACCTTATGAAGCATGTGTTGACTGTGTTTCACAAAAGCCACTGTGGCCAAGCCTGGACAGCTCACAGGGCCCCCACAGGCATCTCTCCCCCAGGTACCCAGGGTCTCTCTGCCACAGGTGTTAGCTGGCATGTCTAGGAAGGAAGGGCTGTCACCATGCTGGAGCTGGTCAGTCCAGCTGGAGTTTGCAGAATGACCTTTTTATGTTGATGGGAGCCCAGCAAACAATCCACTTGAATTTCCTAACTTTAGGACAGTTGTGTTTTATCCCCAGCATTAATAATTAAGATTTGTATCTTTATAAACTGGATGCCTGGAGCTATCAATAACTATCTGCAAATGATGTTGTTCTTTGTGTTCTAAGTAACGCATGGCAACTCAGTGCCTTGGGTGACAGCTCCCTTATCCTCTCCTACCTGGCTCCCTTCCTCCCTCCCAAGTTTCTTGGCTTTTCTGCAGATGGAGAAATATCCTGCTCCTAGATCTTCCTATGGCCTAAGTATATGTGTATATGTATATATGTATAATTATACATAGGTATAATGTATAGGTAAATGTATGTATATCTGCATATGCACATATACTTGTACATATGTATATGTGTGCATGCATATATGTATATATATAACGATAACATGATGAAACCCACCAAACACTGTGTGGAGAAGTGGGGGAGGGGAGGAGGAGCTTGAGGGATTCATAGAGTAAACTTGTTCCAAGCTCACTGTGAACTACCATGCATCTGTGGAATTCTCACAGTGAACCCCCTGATACTATTAAAAGATGCTAACAGCCTTCCAAAATAAGTCTTTTTTATTCCAAAATAAAAAAGAAGAAAGTATAAACAATTTTTCATCTTTTACTTTCATTGGGTTAGTGGAATTTTTCTTTGTCAAAAACTAGTGCTTGATCTCACTCAGGTCACTGCAGTTGCACAAACGTATCTGTGATGTTCCGACTGTGTTCTCTCCTGCAAAGGAAAAGTGTTGATGTGCTAATCCTTCAGGCCTGTGAAGATGGCCAGATTTTCAGATGATAAAATTAGGATGAAGTCATGATGGTAGGCTCTAATCCAATAGGACTCTGTCCTTACTAAGAAGAAACGAAAAGGAAAAAAAAAAAAAAAAAACCACCAGAGAGAACGTCATGTAACAATTAGAAATAAGCTGTGCCAAACCATGGAACTATGAGACCCTAAAGACAAATTCTTCCCTGCCAGGACCTTCCAGCACCTTGACCTTTTTAGACCTCAGGCCCCTAGACTGTAAGACCAGATCTTATCTTCTCTTTCCTTTTTTCCTTTCCTTTTCTTTCCCTTCCCTTTTTTTTCTTTTCTTTTCCTCTCCATTCTTTTCCTTTTCTTCAATTTCCTTCCCTCTTTCCTGCCTGCCTTTCTTCTTTTTTTTAAAGCCCATCCTGGCACTTGATCTCAGGATCTCACACCTTTATTTTGCTTTTTCACTCCAGCTTGACATTCTACCTCTAGAGACATAGCTTCATTTCCAGTTGTTGTTGTTGTTGTTTCTGCTTAATTGGAGATAATAGTCTCATGGACTTTTCTGCCCGGGCTAGCTTCGAACTGCAATCCTCAGATCTCAGCTCCTTGAGTGACTAGGATTCCAAGTGGGAGCCTCTAGCGCCCAGCAGTATCATAGATTTGTTGGTGATACTTTCTGACTACATACTAGCATGTGGATGCAAGATTTTGCCTGTTATTTTTGGAAGATAATTGTCAGAGTTTATAATGCTCCAAGCTGTAACAGAAAACTTCTTCAAAAAAGAAGCAGCTGATACCACATTTCAGTCCTTCAGAATTCAACTTCTACAACCCTCGCTGGGAGAAAATTCAGCTCTCGTAAATAACTTATATCTTCTTAGCAACCCAGAAGGTCCTGGTTTATGTCTGCAGTGTCACAAGTGTTTGTCTAGCACACAGACAAATACAGGACTGACAATAATATTTCAACTTTATTGGTGTTCTGTCAGCCAGGAGGGAATAAATCAGTAGCCCTTAGAACATTCCTTCTTCTGAGCTCATTGAGGGCAGACTTGGTGTGTGTGATCCCAGACAGCACAGGAAGCTGTGTCTCTGTAGTGTCAGGGTTTGAGTTGACTTCTAATGTATTCAATATTTGTAAAAAGTATCTAAACAGTTCTAAACCTAACAAGCCTTTCTTGTGATATCCAGCCTGGGAAGGAGTCCAAAATAGATGTAGAAATACAGAAAGACTTAAAAAAAAAAAAAAACACACCAAAAAACAAGAACCATTAAAACTATTTCTTTTATATATTTTTTTTTTGGGGGGGGGGGAGGGTCCAGTCGTGGGGCCTGAACTCTGGGCCTGGGCGCTGTCCCTCAGCTCTTCAGCTCAAAGCTAGCACTCTACCACTTGAGCCACAGCACCATTTCCGGCTTTTTTCTTTTTGCTTATGTGGTGCTGAGGAATCAAACCCAGGGCCTCAGGCATGCAAGGCAAGCGCTCTACCACTGAGCCACCTTCTCAGCCCCTAAAACTATTTCTCAACCAGGGCACTGGTGGCTCACGCCTGTAATCTACTACTCAGGAGGCTGAGATCTGTGAATCATGTTCAAAGCCAGCACAGACAAGAAAGGCTGTGAGACTCTTTATCTCTAATAAACTATCAAAAAAGCCAGAGATAGAGCTGTGGCACATGCGGTTAAAACACTAACCTTTACCAAAAGAAGCTCAGAGACAGTACCCACGTCCTGAGTGTAAAGTGTAAGCCCTGGAACTCTGTCTTCTTAGTATCTATCTCTTTAGTTGAGTGATGCAATAGGTCCTTTTGAAAAGCTTTTCCGTTGAGCACTGGTGTCTCACTAGCTGTTCAGGAGCCTAAGCACTGATGATCATGATTCAAAGACAGCCCAGGTAGGAAAGTCCACGAGACTCTTATCTCCAATTAACCACCAACAAAAAGTCGGAAGTAGAGCTATGGCCCAAGTGCTATAGCACCGGCCTTGAGTTAAAAAGCTAATGGACAGTGTCCAGGCTCTGAATTCAAGTCACAGGAGTGGCACACACACACATACAACTTAAGACTTATACAAAACAGGCATAATAGCTAGTTGTATCAATGATATAAACTGAAAGTTTAATAGACTATATTACTGATTTTTCTAGCAGACAAGAGAATGACTTCATCAGAAATGTGCATTTGGGTACCTCGTCTCTCCACCCTACTCTTGGTTTATCCATTCCTGGCTTATCTTTTCTGGATGAAACCCCTCAGCACAACAGCCCTGAAGTCACAGGCCATCCACAATTTCTCTGCTTTCTACTTGACAAGATTCTGGCTTTGTGGATGGCCTGAAGCATCTGTTTCCACTTCCACTGTACCAAGACCCAGCCAGGAAGAGGGATGAGCCCTGAGCTCTGTCAGATTCTGTAGAAGTTGAGTCATGCTGGGATCTCCTCAACTCTAGGTTCTTTGGGGTTACAATATGCCAGTGTCAGTAACCACACATCTCTATCGAGTACACTGGCGGGGCCTTTGCTGGGAGAATACCTGGCGATCTGGCCAAGGCACTGATGCAGAAGTGCGAGCACGCACACCCACATCAAGGTCAAGGGAGCTGACAACTCGTTCCTCAAGACAACATGCTTCAGCCCATGGGTGTCATGAGTAGCTTGCCACAACCACTTGGAAACTGATACTGGAAACAGTCTGCCAAGAAGCATGCAGCCTGCATATACTGCCTTTGCAGTCTGACCACTCCAGCAGGGTGGCAGGGACGGTTGGACACAAGTGGCCTCTGCCTTGCTTGAGGACCCCTGGCCAAGCTTCAGTCACTGGCCTCCAACTCTACTTCTGCTCCACGTGTGCTGTGGACCCAAGGAAGACAAATGAAAGGATTGGGGCATTGGCCCAGAACAAACCTGTATCCAGGACTTTTTTCTTTTTGTCCAGAAGGGGTTACTTCATGGATTTAAGGCAAGGGATGGGCATGCTTTCAGTAATGCAAGATTCCCTCCACAGGACAAAGGTCCTAATCATTAAAACTAGCGAAAGTTCAGCATAAGTGTTTTTGTTTTTCCTTCTTTCCTCCCTTCCTCCCTCCCTCCCTTCCTCCCTCCCTCCCCCCTCTCTTTCTGTGTGTTGGGACTTGAATTCAGGGCCTGTGGGCTATCCCTTAGTTTTTTAGCCCAGGTTTGTGGCACTCTACCACTTCAGCCACATTTCTACTTCCAGTATTTTTTCAATTTTTTTTATTGTGAAAATACCATACAGAGGAGTTACAATTACATGAGCAAGGTAATGAGTACATTTTTTATCAAGCATTGTTGCCTCCACCCTTGTTTCCCCTTCCCATCCCTTCCCATCTTCCCCCACTTCCAGTATTTTTGGTAGTTAATTGGACATAGGAGTCTCATGAATGTCCCTGCCTGGACTGGTTTGAAAGGGGATCCTCAGATCTCAGCCTCATGAGTAGCTAGGATTAGAGGTGTGAGCCACAGTGCCCAGCCAGGAAAATCAGTTTCAGCAGATTTAGCCTTGTGTTTAAATTGAAAAGAGCTAACGCCCAAAGGAGTTGCTAATTGTTCCAGTTCACACAATAAGTACAAGGGAAGTCAGGGCAGAAATCCAAGTTCAGCACCCTTACACTGTCACCCACCAGTCCCAAGCACTCAGAGTCCAGATGGGAGGCAAGAGTCTCTCCAGCCTATCCTCACGGGCCTATACCATGCTAGCTATTCAGAGCCCAAAATGTTAAAGGAGAAGGATGAAAGTGGGACAGTGATCAAGATGCATTCTATTTATAAACTGATTCGTTGAATAGTAACTCCTTTGTACAACTCCTAATAAAAATTTAATTTTTAGGGCTGGGAAGGTGGCTCAGTGGTAGAGCGCTTGCCTTGCATGCATGAGGCCCTGGGTTCGATTCCTCAGCACCACATAAGCAGAAAAAGCCAGAAGTGATGCTGTAGCTCAAGTGGTAGAGTGCTAGTCTTGAGCTGAAGAGCTGAGGGATAGCGCCCAGGCCCAGAGCTCAGGCCCCATGACTGGCAAAAAAAAAAAAAATTAATTTTTAGTTTCAAAAAGTCTGAAACCTTATTTTACAAACTTCCTGTTCTCTCACATTGAGGTTGTTTCTGTGAGTTATCCTGCAGTGCTAATATATGCAATGAAAGAGACCAGGACAGATCTGATACTCAAATAAGGGATTGGAAATAAAATCCTTGTACTAGAAAGTGAACAATCAAAAGTGAATTTTTTTCCTGATTTAGCTAATCCACTATATAAAATGGTGATTTAATCTGATCTTTGAAGTCAGCTGGACTGCCACATTTGAATCCATTTTAAACCCTACATACCTAGATAAGAATGCTGAGGACATGATTGAATTGAGCACCTGCATGTATGTTGGACATGATAAATGACTTCCAAAGGCCTGGTGGGGCAGGCATTCTCTGAAGCAGGTGAAGGCAGATGGATGGAATAAGGTTTTCAGGACCTCAGTTGCCAACCACAGAGCAACCAATGTAATACAAACATCGGTTGTTTTTATTAGCATACATTAGCTGTACAGGAGGGCTCATTGGGAAATAGTCACACATGTATACAATGTATCCATTTCCCAGACTCTCATACCTTCCTGTCTTCCACTTCCCTCCTTTCTGAAAACAATTACAAGTGTTGTTGTTCTAGTCTTCCAACCCCCTTCCCCCCACCCCACCCCACCCCCCTCCCTGCCTCTGTTGATACTGGGGCTTCTTGAACTCAGGGACTTGTGCTCTTGCTTGGCTTTTTCTGCTCAAGGATGGTACTACTTGAACCACAGCTCCAGATCCAGCTTTTTAGTGTTGAATTGGAGATAAGAGTCTTGTAGACTTTACTGTCTGAACTGGCTTCAAATAGCCATCCTCAGATCTCAGCTTCCTGAGTAGCTAGGATTAGAGGCATGAGCCACCAGCTCCTGGCTTAAAACTTTCTAATTTTTAATAAATGTTTTGAAAACATAAAATTTCTTCTAATTACTACTTGAATTCAATCTATAAGCCAATTTGCATTATGATTTCCTCCTTTGAATTATGAGTAAAAAAGCCCAGGAACCACAGCCAGGCCCTGATTGAAGCCTCATGATGAGCACAAGAAAGAAGGAAAGCCTGGGTGCCTGTGCTCATGCCTGTAATCCCAACTACTCAGGAGGCTGAGATCTGAGGTTCATGGGTCAAAGCCAACTGGGGCAGGAAAGTCCATAAGACTCTTATCTCCAATTAACCACCAGATAATTGGAAGTTGTGCTGTGGCTCAGAATGGTAGAGTGCTAGCTTGAGCAAAGAGCTCAGGGACAGCACCTAGGCCCAAAGTTCAAGCCCCCAGGACTAGCAAAAAAGAAAGAAGGGAAGGGAAGGGAGAAAGAAGAAAGAAAAGAAAGTTTAAAGCTAAAAACATTTACTGTCCAATCAAAGAGTCTAGGAAGACAAACAAAACAAGCATAAAGACCATAGTTATATAAAAAAAAATACAAAAGCAGAAGATGACATTTTGCCTTTCCAAAAGCAGATAAGTCTCTACAGCATTAACGTAGAAATAGAACTCTCATCCATTCACCAGTGGCTCATGTCTGTAAATCCTAGCTATTCAGGAGGCTGAAATCTGAGGATTGAAGTTTGAAGCCAGCCAGGGCCAGAAAGTCTGTGAGACTCTTATCTCCACTTACCACCAAAAAGCTGGAAGTGGAGCTATGGTTCAAGTGGTAGAGTGCTAGCCTTGAATGAAAAAAGCTCAGGGACAGTATCCAGGTCCTGAGTTCAAGGCCCAGTACTGGCACAAAACTAAATGAACTAAAACAGTTTCATAACAAACCCATGCAAGCTAGTAATGAAGAACTGAGATGGCTCTTTCCACCAGCAGCAGGCATTACAACACAACCACAGAAAGAAGCATTCCTATTAACATGCAGTCAGAAGGTAGGGAGGGTGATAAAGTTCAATGTACAGATGTGAAAACAGACCGAGGTAACCTGAGGGGATGGTGGTGTTGGCAGAGATAGGGGAGAATGACAGAAGGAGTGACACAGATTAGGATGTTGAGCTGAAATCCCTTTGTATAACTATTTAAAGATAATTTTGAAATTTCAAGGTAAATTTTATATATAGATGACTTAGCCAGGAGGTGATGCGTGCTTGTAATCCAAGCACTTAGGAGGAGGCAGCAGGAGGTTGGCAAGTTCAAGGTCTGGGCTACATAATGAGACTCTGTCTCAAAAACATTAAGGTAGGTGCCAGTGGCTCACTCCTGTAATCCCAGCTAGCCGGGAGGCTGAGATCTGAGGGTCGAAGTTCAAAGCCAGCCCAGGCAGGTAACCACCAGAAAACCAGAAGTGGTGCTGTGGCTCAAAGTGGTAAAGAACTAGCAGAAGGAGCTCAGGAATAGTGCCTAGGCCCCAAATTCAAGCTCTATGATTGACAAAAAATAAAAAACAACCAACATTAAACAAACATGAAACAATCAAAAAGATCTACAATGGATCCACTATCCCTAATTCTGTCCTGTGGAGAGAAAATCAATACCAAGAAAGAAATGGAGTGAACCAGAGGATAAAACCTATGGTATAAGAAAAGCAAACACAAAAAAATGATGGTATGGTGTACAGAGCAACAGGCAAAGGAGACCAAAAAACTGAACAGTTCTTAGTGATAGATGCCATAATTCTTAATATTTTCCCAAGTCAAGCCAACCAATTGGAAAAAAAAAAAAACCTATAAGAACAAATTAACATCCCAGTGCCTGGTACCAGTGATTAGAAAATTGAAGAGGCAAGCTGGGCGCTAGTAGCTCAGGCCTGTAATCCTAGCTACTCAGGACTTTGAGATCTGAAGATCACAGTTAAAAGCCAGCCTGGGCAGTAAAGTCCAAAAGACTCATCTCCAATTAACCACCAGAAAACTGGAAGTGGCGCTGTGGCTCAAGTGGTAGAGCACTAGCCTTGAGCTGAAGAGCTCAGGGTCAGCACCCAGGCCCAGAGTTCAAGCCCCACAACCAAAAGAAAGAAAGAAAGGAAGGAAGAAAGAAAGAAAGAAAGAAAGGAAGGAAGGAAGAAAGAAGGAGAAAGGAAGAAAAGAAAGAGAAAGAAAGAAAGAGAAAAGGAAAGAAAAAGAAAGAAAAAGGAAAGAAAAGAAAGAGAGAAAGAAAGGAAGGAAAGAAGGAAGGAAGGAAGGAAGGAAGGAAGGAAATCAAAGAAGCAGTCAGGTGCCAGTGGCTCCCGCCTGTAATCCCAGCTACCCAGGAGGCTAAGATCTGAGGATCGAGGTTCAAAGCCAGCCCTGGCAGGAAAGTCCGTGAGACTCTTATCTCCAATAAACCACTAGAAAACAAGTTAGTGGTACTGTGGCTCAAGCGGTAGAGCGCTCGCCTTGAGCTGAAGAGCACAAGGACAGCGCCCAGGCCCAGAGTTCAAGCCCCACAACCGACAAAAAAAGAAAAAGAAAATCAGAGAAGCAGCTGGTACCTAGCTACTCAGTAGGCTGAGATCTCAGGATCAAGGTTCAAAACCAGTCTGAGCAGACAAATCTTGAAAGACTTTTATCACCAATTAACCAGCAAAAACCTGGAAGCTGAGGTGTGGCTTAAGTGGTAGGTCAAAAGCTTTGAGGAAAAAAAATCCAAGTGAGTGTGCACGGACCTGAGTTCAAGCCCCAGTACTTGCACGAAAACAAAAACGAAAGGAAAAGAAGAGTAGACTAGAGTCACAGAAAATCTTCTATAGAATTGTGTATGCCTCATCCTGTCCTAGTAATGCAGCAGCCTCTGAGTGACAGGGACAGACAATTTCTTAACCAAAACTAGTGTCTACGTATGACAAAATGTTATAATCTCCTAAGTGGAATCATAGGTGTTCACACAATGTGTGTGTGGCACTAGCACTTGAACTTAGGACCCTGAACTTAGCAAGCAGGCATTGTATCACTATAACACCCTGCCAGTCCCTTCCACTTCTGGTATTTTTCAAGAATGAGTTCCATTTATGCTTGTGCTGGTTGACACATAATCCTCCAAGTTTGCTCTTCCCACTTCAGTGAGAGATCAAATGCGCCACTGCCACAGCTAGCTATTGCTTCAGATGGGAGTCTTGCCAAAAAAAAAAAAAGTGGTTTTTGTTGTTGTGATTTTTGTTTTTATTAGCCTGACCTCAACCTTCCATCCTCCAATTTCTGCCTCCTAGATAGCTGGGATTATTTTTTTAGGAAAGGAAATAATTTTTTACCTACTATTTTCAATTACACTATCATCTTTATCTATCTATCTATTTATCTTCATCATCATCATCATCATCATTATCTTCATCATCATCATCATCATCATCATCTACTACCCATCATCTGTCTATCATCAATCGTATCAGTCATCATCTTTATTTTCTACTTACCTACCTATCTATTGCCCTGTAAGGGATGGATCCTAGGGTATCGAACATGCCAGGTAACTACTCTACCACTAAGCTCCTACCCCAGCAAAAATGTTCCGTACCTTTCAAATGCCAGTTTACAGTTCTTTGTAGATTGCACCATCGATCTGTCTCAGACACATGGAATAATCCCATCTTCCCTGTCAAATAGTAATTGGATTCTCACAGTTAGGAATATTTACAAGGATTGAAATATGTGTTTTATAGTTGAAAACTTTTCTCAAACTAAAGCATCCCTTAGACGAGGAGACTGGGGAAATTAGATACTTCTCTTAAATAAGAAAGAGTGAGGAGAAAGGAAGGAGAGAGAAAAAAAAGGAAGGAAGGAAGGAAGGAGGAAGGAAGGAAGGAAGGAGGAAGGAAGGAAGGAAGGAAGGAAATTCCAGCTTCTTTCTTCTTCCTGGCTTTGTCTGGCTTCCCTCCTGACCCAGCAGAATTCACAAAGTAGACTAATGTGTACACAGTATCTGGTGCACACAAGGCTTTGATTTGGGAGCAAAGATGAATCACCCAGAGCTGGAAATCTGATCTTTTGCCCTTCTGCTAGTAAACAGTCAGAAGATACCCAATACAAACTTAGCCTTTTAAAACCGGAGTAGCAAATAAAAGAGCCCCAGGAGGGGCCTGTCTTGAATGGGGAAGTCATTTATCATCTTCTGGGAAAGGAATGTAAATAGGTTCAGATTTAGTCTCTGGTCCTCCCTGGGCTAGAATGGGCTTAGAAATACTCACCTTGTTTGGGTGAATGGGCTGAGGGTCAGAGGTCAACAAGGCTGCTCTTGCAGGCTGGAGCTGCGGGCTCAGTGGGCCACACAATGAGATGTGGTTTCCATTGGGAAGCCTGTCCACCCAGGGTGAGTTCCCAAAGTAGTGGGGTCAGCTGGTAAGTGCTGGTAGAGTCCCCATTGTTTGTCTTGACTCAGACAGATTCCAGCAACTTCAGATCAGAAAAGAAAGGAGACTGTGCCCGGGGCTACCCACTTCAAGTGACAGCCCAGATCATGCCATTATTAGCTTTATTATTATTGCCAGTATTATTTCTCTACACTTGAGTGGGCCCGGGGATGGACAGATGGTGACCAATCCATGGTCATCACAGAGGTCAGGACATATTTGACCAAATGGTAGCTCATGGACATGGTCAGTCTCTTCAGAAAAGCCATGACAAATCTGGAGGCACACAGTGAGGTTCAGGTCCAAAGGCTGGGTATGACAGGCAGATTCCTTTATAACTGTGTCAATGGCATGTTTTCTGTCACTACCTCTGCCTAAACCCCAGCTCAGGTCTGGGCCTAAAGGAGAGGCCAGAGCACTACGGCAGGGAGCATGGTTATGATTCATGATGTACAACAGAGTGACATGTCACACCCCATTGCAGAGGGAGTGCCTGGCACCTTTGCCAAGCAACTACTTGGCTAATGGGCCAACAAGGGAGAGACGGCAAGCTGTCGTCTCTTGATAGCTGATATACAGAGAACGTTCAGAAACAAACCCAAAGCCTGGCGCTGGTGGTTCATGCATATAATCCTAGCTACTCAGGAGGCTGAGATCTGAGGGTTGAGGTTCAAATCCAGCCTGAGCAGGAAGGTCCATGAGATTCTTATCTCCAGTTAACCACCAGAAAACCAGAAGTAGAGCTGTGGCTCAAATAGGTAGCCTTGAGCAAAAAAGCTTAGGGGCAGTGCCCAAGTCCTGAGTTCAAGCCCCAGGACTGATGCAAAGAAGGAAGCAAGGAATGAGCGAGCCCAGGCTTGGAAGGACTTGAATTCTCTTCTTGGAATTGTGTGTGGAAGGAAATCAGCTAACTATATGATTTTGTATAACTCTAGGCCAACACCAGTTGTTCAGCACCAGGAACAAAGTTCCTCTGCCCAATGGCAATGTTGATTTTAAGCTTCTCAATCTTTTTGTGTTGGTCTCCTAGGGCTGTCCTAATGAAAGACCAGAAGATGGGTGACTTAGATGACAGACATGTGTCAGGTCAACTTCTGGAAGCTAGAAGTCCAAATTTGGGGCATTAGCAGAGTTGGTTCCTCTTTGAGGAGTAAGGAGAATGGTTCCACATTTCTCTTGGGAGCTTGCAGGTAGCCATTTTCTCCCTGTGTCTCTTCCTGTCTTCTCTCTGTGTATGGGAGAACAAAGTTACTTCTCTTATCAGAGCAAAACCAGTACACTAGTGAGATCCCCATCTTAACGGCTGTATCTGCCAACCCTCCTTCAAGAGGAGATCAGTTCTGAAGAAAGGACTTCAACATGCATATTACTCACATGTTTGAGACCAACGAAGGCAATTAACTGGCTTGGCCACTTGTGTTATGCACATTTCATTGAAATTTCCTTAGTATGGAGAACCATTTGTTTTTTTTTTTATTTTTTGCTTATAAATTTCTTGTTAACTTTTTCTCTTGCATATCTTAGTTGGAAAAAAGGATTACTCTGTTGTCAATTTGATCTAGTCTTCTGGAGAGGCTTTTGAGTTTTTTAATTTGACTTATTGAGACTTTTATTTCCAGAATTTCAATTTTACTTGCATATCTTCGCTGAATTCTTCCTTGTGTATCTTACATTGTCTTATTTATTTCACTCAGCTCTTTGTGTTCTCTTGGTATTCATTCAGGCATTTATTTGTGTCCTATTTAATTCCATTTATTATTCTTATAATCTCTTTCTTTGTTTTTAATTCTTTGAGATTCTGCTCATTTTGCTGTTGCTAATGTTTGTTACTCTGGAGTTGTTGCATTTTGAAGGAGTTGGGTGCCGTGTGTCTTCATATTTCTTGTGTCTCTGCATTGGGATTTGCATATCTGAGGGCAAGCATTGGTTGTAACTTGCAATATTTTGGTTGCGGTACTATCACTGTTTAGGCAGGACAGCACAAGGACCACACTGAGTGCTGTTTCTCACTGCTGGACTTGTGGTGTGGTTCAGAAGCCTCACAGACTCAGGGCACCAGTCCTGCTCGCCACCACTCTCGGATCCAGGAGTCCTGGCTGTCTGCTTCAGGAGGCTTTCACCATAGAAGCTTCTTTGTGTTCCAGGAGCCACTGTTGGCTCCCAGAGATTTACAGCCTGGGTGGTAGATATTTCCCTCTTCCCACAAACACCCCCCACACACACACACTTCTGGTGGTTAATTGGAGATAAGAGTCTCATGAACGTTTCTGCCCAGGCTGGGTTTGTACCACAATCCTCAGATCTCAACGTCCTGAGTAGCTAGGATTACAGATGTGAGCTACCAGCGCCCAGCAGGTGCCCCATTTGTATCCTCAAAGAAACAGGGATCCAGTCCATGTGGTGCCCAGCCCCTCAGTGTCAGAGAATAAGGGGATGGCAGGGCACTGAGTATCACACAGGCAGTCCCACAATTTCCTTTCCTGGAGGAAGGAGGACAGTCTGACCTTTCACCTCCATCCATTGTGATTCCTAAGGCTCTTCCTCTCTTCTGTCAGAATACATTCTCTCAGCCAGGGCGCCAGTGGCTCATGCCTGTAATCCTAGCTACTCAGGAGGCTGAGATCTGAGAATCATGGTTTAAATCCAGCCCAGGCAGAAACGTTCAAGAGATCTTATCTGAAATTAACCATCAGAAAACCCCAGGAATGGTGCTGTGGCTCAAGTGGTAGAATGCTTACCTTGAGCTGAAGAGCTCATGGACAGCGCCCAGGCCCAGAATTCAAGCCCCATGACCACCCCACCCCCCAAAAGAATACATTCTCTCTGTTGTTACCTGACTTTCCATTTAATTAAAACAGAGATTTCTAGCCCACCATCTTTCCTCCATCATGATCTCTGGTAATTCATTGTTAAATAAATTGGTGTTTTATGAATTGAATGTTTGGGTCCTTTTACAAAATGTCAGTGTGCTTTCTTTCCCCTACATGAAATCGAGTGATGTGCTCAACAAAAAGACCACATTGAGTGCAAAAAGATTACTCGGTCCATTTTTACCCCAAGTCCTTCTAGATTTAGCCGTGAGCTGATGGAGACAGCATGCATTTAGAATTAGAAATATGGCAGAGTGCCGGCTCTCCCTAAACGTGTTCTTCTTCCAGCCTTTGGTTATCTCGTAGGTAAAATGCATAAAAGCTTACGTCCCTTGGTCCATCCTTTGAGGACTGGATGGGATGTTAGTGTGTACATTTGGGGGTGTGGTGGAGTTTCGGTGATGTCTATGAACCCTGATACGCTCTGTAAAGGGCAGGCATGTCATTAAGAGAAGCAGATGACTGTGAACACCAGGCTGCTGGTGAATTAACAGGGTTCTGCATGGAAGAGGAGCATTTTATCATCTCGTTACTGGTTCCATGTGTCAGAATTGAATCTTGTTGGAGCAGTCATGATCTACAATTCAATTATTTGTATATATTTTTTAATTCAGTCATTTCCTCGCTTCCTAGTAGATTTAATTTTTTTTCTCATCCTAATGAAGCTCTTGGGGGAAGAATAATCAAATCACTGCTTTATTTCAATCAGAGTGGTTCACCAATGATAGATGAGACAGAGATGGAAAGTGAGTTTATTGAAGCCACACAAGTAAGCGTATTGTGACACCAGTGCAGCATCTTATTCTCCTGAATAAAATGGCGACGCTGTGTCCACACTCCCACAGATGAGCAGTTAGCTTGGAACCCAGAAGGACTAACAAGAGAAGACGATGGAAAGCCGCATCTGCACACACGCTCCCTTTTCTCCAAAGCAAACAATGACTCAAAGTCAACTGCAACTTCACACATTAAAATTATCTTCCAAGTCAAGGACAGGGCCATTTATAGAACCACACATCCTATCTACCCTCAGAAAATGCATCATTTCAATCCAGCCCTACTTCCGATTTCAAGTGGGGTCTTGTCCCCTTCTAGATAGAATTCTCCTTCCTGTAGCACACCCACCCTTTGTGTATATGCTCGACATGCCCAGGGATGTGCCAGGGCCCGTGGTGGCGCTTGCTGGCTAGACTCTCTAGGGGCGACTTCCCCATACCTTGACCTAAGGTGAGGTCAGAAAGAGTTCTAGGGCTGGGAAGGTGGCATGCCTTGCATGCCTGAGGCCCTGGGTTTGATTCCTCAGCACCACATAAGCAAAAAGAAAAAAGCCGGAAGTGGCGCTGTGACTCAAGTGGTAGAGCGCTAGCCTTGAGCTGAAGAGCTGAGGGACAGCGCCCAGGCCCAGAGTTCAGGCCCCATGACCGGACCAAAAAAAAAAAAAAGAAAGAGTTCTATGCCATGTACGCTGCAGAGATGGTCTAAGCACTCTAAAATGACACTCCTGACAAAACATTGTGCAAATGCCTTTTTGTGTGGTCGTTTGTTTGCCAGGACCAGTGTTTAAACTCAAGGCTTCACACTTGTTTGGTTTGCTTGCTCATAGCTAGTGCTCTGCCACTTGAGCCATGCCTCCAGTACAGCTTTTTACTTGTTATTTAGGGATTGGAGTCTCATGGACTTGTCCCCTCAAGTTAAACCTAGTTCTCCTAATTGCAGCCACCTAAGTAGTGAGGATTACAGGTGTGAGCCATAGTGCCCAGCTTTATCTCAATCTTGATTTCTGATACCTCAATTCCAGCACTACGGTCCTTCCTTGGAGATCTAATAGCCTCCTCCTTTCATCTCTCATGCTTATATAGTGCCTACTCCAGCCAATTTACCCATCAGCATCCACTTGTGAGCCCTTCAAATCTAGATGTGGATTTTCCCTTTCTTTTGTATCCCTCCAGGACTCAGAATACATAGTAAGTATGCACACACAGAGTCTGCTATGTGTGCCTCTTCCACACACACAGGCAGAATGGTGACCCAGTAATCCGAGCTACTCAAGAGGCTAGATAGGAGGATCAAGGTTCAAAGCCATCCCAGGCAGGAAAGTCCCTAAGACTCTCACCTCTACCAAAAAAGCCAGAAGTAGAGCTGTGACTCAAGTGGTAGAGCACTAGCCTCAAGCCAAACAAAACTAAGAGACAGCACCTAGGCCCTGAGTTCAAATCCTAACACCAGCACACACACACACACCCCAAATGGATATGTGAAGTTGTATCCTCCACAAGACCCATTTCCAGCATTTCTGTTAATTGCTTCATTCTGACCAAAATGCAAAACGTTTAGGAAATATTTCATCCACCACATGGTACTTAAGTGGCATATCTTCCCTTAAGTCCCGTATCTTCCCTTCCCATGGAATCCACAGGGCACAAATACAGAGATGAGAAGCCCAGGCACACAGCCAGTGGGTGTAGCTTTTCCTTTTTGTCAACCTAAGAAGGCAGAGCCAGGCCAGAGTCCTAACGGGGCTCCAAGAGAGTAGGCAAAGGGAACTCAGGTTCCCTGCCCACAAGGGGAATCAGTGGTCCCTAACTCACAGGATAGCAGTAAGGTCTGTTGTGTTTCTCAGAAACTATGAATGCTGTCACTCAGCATCCCATAACCAAGCATCTTCCTCCATCTTCCATTCATCGACAGCCCCTGAAGGCGTGGGTGGACAGCCCCTCTGTTCTGTGGCTACACCCCTCCCTGTCCAGTCTGACTCCATCTGGGTTTGATTAAGAAGGCTGCAGAGGGTCTCTAGGTGTAGCCTGCTCCACTACATGCTTCTTTTTAGAGCCAGAAATGGCAGGTCTCTGTGTTTTCCTTGGGGGAGGAGAGAGGAAGTGGGCTGTTCATAAAAACAGACCCTGGGTGATTTTAATAAATCGTAGTGAAAAGTAAAATAAACATGACCCAAGTCGTAAAGGGTGAGTTCGGTGTGGAGAGAGAGCTTCAGGAAAGAGAAGACAACAAAGAAATACGTGCAGGGCCTCCTAGCTCAGCTGCAGCCCCGGCATCAGCCAGGTGTCCCAGGGGCCTGGAGCGTGCTAGGCCACTGGGTGACATCACACAGGTGATGACAATTCATAAGGCACCCGCAGGCAGAGTGCACTAGTGCAGAGGATTCTTTGCAGAAGGAAAGCGACTAGGCAGCCCATGGAAAATAGTCCACCCCACTAGTGACTCTAGAAAAGAAAACTGAAATGATAAGGTCCACTCATTGCCTGAGAAATTAACAAAAACATGTTCAACAAATGAGAAAAATGAGAAGATAGCTTTAAATGGGGAGGTATAAACATTGGTGTAACTATTTTTGGTAGCTCTTTCTTGTTTTGGGTTTGTTTTGTTTTGTTTGCCAGTCTTGGGCCTTGAACTCAGGGCCTGGGCACTGTCCCTGAGCTTTTTGGCTCAAGGCAAGCGATCTACCACTTTTTTTTTTTTTTGTCGGTCATGGGGCTTGAACTCTGGGCCTGGGCGCTGTCCCTCAGCTCTTCAGCTCAAGGCGAGCGCTCTACCACTTGAGCTACAGCGCCACTTCCAGTTTTCTGGTGGTTTATTGGAGATAGGAGTCTCACGGTCTCTCCTGCCCGGGCTGGCTTTGAACCGCAATCCTCAGATCTCAGCTTCCTGAGTAGCTAGGATTACAGGCGTGAGCCACCAGCACCCAGCAAGCGATCTACCACTTTGAGCCACAGTTTTACTTCCAGTTTTCTGGTGGTTAACTGAAGATAAGAGTCTCATGGACTTTCTTGCCTGGTCTGACTTTGAACCATGATCCTCAGATCTTAGCCTCCTGAGTAGTTGGGATGAATGCATGCACCACTGGGTGCTTGGCGGGTAATTATTTTTAAAAGAATCTGGCCCTGCTGTATAAGAACCAACTACCAAAGTGAAAAATGCCAAAGGACCAAAGAAATAAATTGTACAGGCCAGGATCACACGAAGAATGACTGATTCTGTCTTACTGGCAGAAATGGAAAACAGTAGAGCAAGAGAGCACTCATACTCCCCGCAAAACTTGGGGTCTGTGTGCTAAGCTAGCCAAAGATAAGCTGTGGCCAACCGGAATAGAATTGGCCTTTCTCCCACACATCAAGCATCAGCTAAGTAGTAACCTGGCATTGGTAGCTAGCACAGCCTCCAGATGACTGTCTTAATGATTGTGTTTGTTCTAGAAGATTTGGACATATGCCCAGATTATCCGGCAGGCAAAATGGACACTATGGTCACCTCCAGCAACATTCCTACAAGCACTGAGAACCATGGAAGATATCCATGTCTTTGTTTTGTTTTTCTGGTCTTTCATGGGGCTTGAACTAAGGGCCTGGGTGCTATTCCTGAGATTTTTTTTTTTGGCGGGGGGTCCAGTCTTAGGGCCTGAACTCTGAGCGTGAGTGCTGTCCCTCAGCTCTTCAGCTCAAGGCTAGTGCTCTACCACTTGAGCCACAGGGCCACTTCCGGCTTTTTTTCTTTTTGCTTATGTGGTGCTGAGGAATCGAACCCAGGGCCTCATGCATGCAAGGCAAGCACTCTACCACTGAGCCACCTTCCCAGCCCCTATTCCTGAGATTTTTCTGCTCAAGGCTAGCATTCTACCACTAGAGCCACAGCGCCACTTCTGGCTTTTTCTGTACTAAGGAATCAAACTCAGGGCTTCATGCATGCTAGACAAGCACTCTACCACTAAACCATATTCCCAGCCCTATCCAAATACCTTTTAACCTGGCATTTGGGTCCTGAGTCAGTAATACAAGTCACTAATGCACATTAGGGAATCTTACCAAAGAAAACACTTAATACATCAAAGAATGACCAAGAGTCAGCGCCATTGTGGTTCAACCTGTAACCCTAGCTACTTGGGAGGCTGAGATCAAAGGATTGTAGTTCAAAGCTAGCCTAAGCAGGGAAGTCTATGTGACTTTTATTTTCAATTAACTATCAAAAAGGCAGAAATGGAGCTGTGACTGAAGTGGTAGATCTCAAGCCTTGAATGGAAAAGCTAGAGTTCTGAGGCCATGAGTTCAAGGCACAAAAGAAGGAAAAAAATTTAAAAACCTCTAAATTTATATTTAAGCAAATAGAAAAAAAAAGGATTTGGATCCATTGTTACAGATATATTCAGAAATGATCAAATATTTTTCAGCTATTTTAAACCTTTTTTTTTTACAATTGGTTACAAAGAAAAAGTTAAATACTTTGGTGAGATATTTATGATCTAAAGTTGAGTTACAAAGCAAGTTGTAAAGTTGTTTACAGAGAATGGCATCAATTAACAAATCATCATTGGAAGGAAGGGTGTCTGAGAGAAGACAAAGCAAACTGGCAAAAGTCCGGTCTTGATACTTGAACATATTTAATTGTTTTACTCTGTCTCATTTGTTGGCACTTGTAATTTTTTTTAATGAAAATGTGCTTAATGGGAAACATAAACACTGAGGGCTTAAGGATGAGTTCGGCTCTCTCAAATGACCACATTGCCTATTTATCATTCTGGAGAATGTCTTAATCTTTCTTGAGCCTGTTTATGTAATTGGCCAGCAGGGTCGCAGGGTAATGAGTTCCTCAATTCATCACTAATATGAAGGGCCAGTTGCTCTACCTTTGAGTCTTCCTTTCCAGATCCTTAGCCACCATTTCTGTGATGAACTGATTAGACAATGCCCACCGTTGCAGGTCTCCACAGATTATAAGTGATCCAGGTAACCAAGTGTTGGATGCCTTTCCCCTGCCTACTCTCCATCCATTGGAACAGGATGGCAGCTGGAAGTGGGGTAGGAACAGAAGATTCACTGGAAAACTTTACAACTCTAGCAGCTCCTATGGCATTGTCAGTTCTGATAAATGAGATTCAAATGGAGTTTTTAGCAAAGATTTCTGAAGTAACTCAAGAGATGGGAGCCTCCAGGCTCCTTTGGCCTATTTCCTTTGCTTCTTGCTTTCTGCCTGGAATGTGGATTTGAGGGATGGAGCTCCAACAGCTATCTTGATCCATGAGAAACCTGCAAGGTCCACAGAGGGATTCAAGGAGAGGAGGGCCCTGGGTCCTGAGTGGGTCCTGAGCTGCCACAGCTGTCTGGATGCTCTGCTTCCAGATCCAGACAGACTCAGGGGGAAAAAAAATAAACTTTTTAAGCTTGTTTAAATTCCATCTGGTCTCTGTTAATAGCAGCTAATTACCATGCTGACTGGTGCAGCACAGACTGGAAATGGCACCTGACAGAAACAAAGCTTCATCAGGAAATAGTCGTGGGGGGCGGGGGGGCACTTGGAACACCAGCCCTGCCATTCTGCCATTCCAGCTGGAGCCTCACGTCTCCAGAGCTGGCTGCGAAGGAGGTAAAAGAGGATATCTGTTGAGCCAGGCACTCAGGAGGCTCACACCTTTAATCCTAGCTCCTCAGGAGGCTGAGACCAGAGGATTATGGTTCGAAACCAACTTGAGCAGACAAATCCAAGAGATTCTTATCTCCAGTTATCCAGAAGAAATCCAAAAGCTCAGGGACAGCATCTAGGCTCTAAGTTCAAGCCCTAGTGCCTGGGGGGAAAGGAAAAGAAAAAAAAAAGCTGTCATAAAACACTCAGGGGCTGGGAAGGTGGCTCAGTGGTAGAGCACTTGCCTTGTATGCATGAGGCCCTGGGTTCGATTCCTCAGCACCACATAAGCAAAAAGAAAAAAGCCAGAAGTGGTGCTGTGGCTCAAGTGGTAGAGCGCTAGCCTTGAGCTGAAGAGCTGAGGGACAGCGCCCAGGCCCAGAGTTCAGGCCCCATGACTGGACCCCCCCCCACCCAAAAAATAATAATAAAATAAAACGCTCAGCACTGCTGGGCACTGGTGGCTCATACCTGTAATCCTAGCTACTTAGGCGGCTGAGATCTGAGGATCGTGGTTCAAAGCCAGCCGGGGCAGAAAAGTCTGTGAGACTCTTACCTCCAATAAACCACTAGAAAACCAGAAGTGGCGCTGTGGCTCAAGTGGTAGAACGCTCACCTTGAGCTGAAGAGCTGAAGGACAGCACCAAGGCCCAGAGTCCAAGCCCCATGACCGACCGAAACAACAAACAAACAAACAAAACCACTCAGTACTGTGTTTTAGGTGCATTGAAAAAAAAATCAGCTCAAGCAGGGAATGTGGCTTCCTTCCCTAGCATGCACAAAGCCCTGGGTTCAATTCCTTAGTACCATATCAACAGAAAAAGCTGGAACTGGTGCTGTGGCTCAAGTGGTAGAGTGCTAGCCTTGAGCAAAATAAACTCAAGGATGTACCCAGACCCTGAGTTCAAGCCCCAGGACTGGCAAAAAAAAAAAAGAATCAGCTCTTTGGATCAGAAGCCAGTGACTAACTGTGAGTTTAATGAATCTGAACAGTAGCAGATCAAGAGAGACTTCCTATGATCAGGACAACAGCTCACGACAGATGGACTAGAAATGGCTCGGCTGCCGGGGCCCCACCAGTGTGAGCTGCCTGCCCACAGAGGGGCGGCAAAGCCTCCTGACCAGTGGCCTGGTAGTAGGTATGTGGCTGGTGACCTTCCACCTGTGTCCTGGACAGGGCTGGAGGCCGGATGTTTCTCTTGCCTGTCAATGTCTTGTGTACACAGGAATCTGTCAGCATTCAGAGTGCAGAGCTGCAGTGACAGGTGACAAAGCTCCCTGTCTCCAGCGCAGACAGGCTCCCTCCTCTGTCACAGCCACCCTCTAGGAAAGGACCTCCCTGGGCAGTCACTAGCCGGAGTGGCCCACCATGCTCTGAGTTCCTCAGAACGTGGAGCCACGAGCTGGATACAACATAGTGATGAGGAGGAGCTGTTTCCAGAGACAAAGTCACACACCACTGTGTGAACGTTCTATGTCTGTGGGTTGGGTTGCCTCTCACTATGAGGCTCAGCCAAACCTTGACTAATGATTGGTTCTGCTGTTACCACAGTGGGCTCTCATTGGCTCCTCACATGCCAGGTATCTGATATCTCTCTTAGCACACTGCTTTAGAACGAAAACCTTGTGGGGCTGAGGACACCATCCTGCTATGTGCAATGTAGCTAGAGCTTAGCTGAGCACTGCAGTGACATGAGGGAAGAGGGCCCAAACAGGAGAGGGTCCCCGGCCAGGAGAGGAACCCCAGCAACTTTCTCCTGGCCTAACTGCACAGTCACATTCTCCAGTGTGGTTCACATTACACAGTCAGCTTTCCAAGAATGAGAATTAGGTCAGGCACCAGTGACTTAGGTCTGTAATCCTAGCTACTCAAGGGACTGAGATCTAGAGGATTGCTGTTCAAAGCCAGCCCAGAAGATTCCATCTCCAATCAACCAGCAAAAGTTGGGCTGGGGTTGTAGCTCAGGTGGGAGAGCATCTGATATGAGCAAGCTGAAAGAATGGAAGATCCTGAGTCAAACTGCAGTACCATGAAAAGAGAGGAAAAGGAGGAAGAAGAGGAGGAAGGGGGGGGGGAGAAAAAAGGAAAGAAGGTAGGAGAAAAAGCAGAAGAACAAACACAACTTGGAAGAATTACTTCAGGGAGCAATTCTTGGGAAAGGACAGGCACAACCTTCCAGAACAATCTCAGGCTTCCTATCTACCTTCCAACTGGAGGAGAGACTGATCGTCTCATTTCAGGTACTGGACACTTGAAACTCTGTGGAAAGCCAGCCAACCTCCACCACTGGTTTTTTCCTTTCTCTTAAACTCCTTATAAAAACAGCACTGGGACAGGCTGAGAACCGAGATGGCCTTGTCCAGGTGTCTATGGAAGGGACCTTGATCAGAAGTGACCTCCCTAGAGTTCTGCTCCAACATGCTACCATGGGCAAAAACTGGGGAGATGGGGCCCTAGGGCCTAGGCTAGACCTATCTGGCAAAACTCTCGGTTCCCTTGTGTGTGTGTGTGTGTGTGTGTGTGTGTGTGTGTGTGTGTGTGTGTGTGTGTGTGTGTGTGTGTGTGGTGTGTGTACCTGCATGCTATACCTGAGCCTTTTTGCTCACAGCTAGAACTTTATCACTTAAGTTACAGCTCCACTTCTGGCTTTTGGTGGTTAATTGGAGATAAGAGTCTCATAGAGAAAGGTTGTACAAATGGGATTGCATGAAATTGCAGAGCTTCTGTATGGCAAAGGACATAGCTAGCAAGATCAATAGAAAACCCACGCATTGGGAGATCTTCACTAGCCATACAATGGACAAGGGTCTCATATCTAAAATATACCTGGAACTCAAAAAATTAAATCCCTCAACAACAAATTCTCAAAGAAACAACTGCCCAATGAATAAGTGGGCTAAAGACTTAAAGAGAGGGGCTGGGAAGGTGGCTCAGTGGTAGAGTGCTTGCCTTACATGCATGAGGCCCTGGGTTCGATTCCTCAGCGCACATAAGCAGAAAAAGCCGGAAGTGGGGCTGAGGCTCAAGTGGTAGAGCTCTAGCCTTCAGCTGAAGAGCTGAGGGCCAACACCCAGGCCCAGAGTTCAGGCCCCACGACCGACCAAAAAAAAAGACTTAACGAGAAACTTCTCTGAAGAAGAAAGAAGGATGGCCAATAGACACATGAACAAATGCTCAACCTCCTTAGTCATAAAAGAAATGCAAATCAAAACAACATTGAGATACCACCTCACCCCAATTAGAATGGCTATAATCAAGAACTCTAATAACAACAGATGCTGGAGGGGATGTGGACAGAAGGGAAGACTCCACATAGTCCCCTATGACCCAACAATACCACTTTTGGGCATTTACCCAAATGATCACGAACAAGACCATACTAAAGCTACCAGCACAACTATGTTTATTGCAACATTATTTACCATAGCTAAGAGATGGAACCAACCCAGATGCCCCTCAGTAGATGAATGGATCAAGAAAATGTGGTATATATACACAATGGAATTCTATGCCTCCATCAGAAAGAATGACATTGCCCCATTTGTTAAGAAATGGAAAGACTTGGAAAAAATTATATTAAGTGAAGTAAGCCAGGCCCAAAGAAACATAGGTCTCATGGTTTCTCTTATTTGGAATTATTAGTATATGTCTGAGACAAGCAGAAACAGTCAGATAAGTTGATGTTAGGCGAAATGAACCCCAAAATAAGGATTCAAATGTTTTTTCTTTCTTGTGATTGTTTCTAATATATTTATAAGATGATTTCTTTGTTGCTTTGTATGTCCCTCCCCCACGGTATAACCCCTGTTTTCACTATATTTGATGTTGGTATAATTTGTGGAGTGGAAAAGAAAAAACAAATTGTTTAAATAAGGATACAGGTGGACTCATTGCAACAATGAGATGTACAAGATGTTATGTCGAAAAATGAACTTTGGGGGCTGGGAAGGTGGCTCAGTGTTAGAGCGCTTGCCTTGCATGCATGAGGCCCTGGGTTTGATTCCTCAGCACTACATAAGCAAAAAGAAAAAAGCCGGAAGTGGTGCTGTGGCTCAAGTGGTAGAGCGCTAGCCTTGAGCTGAAGAGCTGAGGGACAGCGCCCAGGCCCAGAGTTTAAGCCCCACTACCGGACCCAAAAAAAAAAAAAAATGAACTTTACAAAGTTGGCCAGGGGGAGGAGGAAGGGGAGGGAGATGGGAAGGGATGGGAAGAGGAAACAAAGGAGGAAGCAACAATGCTTGATAAGAAATGTACTCATTACCTTGCCCGTGTAATTGTAACTGCTCTGTACAGTATTTTCACAAAAAAAAAAAAAAAAAAAAGTCTCATGGACTTTCTTGCTCTGGCTGGCTTTGAACTATAATCTTTAGAGCTCAACCTCCTAAGTAGCTAGGATTACAGGCATGAGCCACTAGTTCCTGGTTGAGAATGAAGCTTTGTAAGCCAGTTAAAACATCTGTACATTCAATGAACATACTTAATTAAAATAAAAAGCCACTGGAGAAAACATAAGTTATAAAAAAAGAATCAAATGCCGGGCGCTGGTGGCTCATGCCTATAATCCTAGCTACTCAGGAGGCTGAGATATGAGGATCGTGGTTCAAAGCCAGCCCGGGCAGGAAAGACCGTGAGACTCTTATCTCCAATAAAACCACTAGGAAACCTGAAGTGGCGCTGTGGCGCTAGTGGTAGAGCGCTCACCTTGAGCTGAAGAGCTGAGGGACAGTGCCCAGGCCCAGAGTTCAAGCCCCATGACTGACAAAAGAAAAGAAAAAAATATATAATTTTTATTTGTTAGGCTTTGTTTTGCAGTACGAACGGTTGAACTTGGGGTTGATGCTTGCTAGACAAGCACTGTACTCCTTAAGTTAATCCCTTTTTGTGTTGATTACTTTCAAGATAGGGTCTCACTTGATGCCTCAGTATGCTTGAATTGTGATCCTCCTTCCCAGCCACTGTGCTTGCTCCATGGTCTGGGATTGCAGGCATGTGCTGCCATACTCATTGGTTGAGGTGGAGTCTCACACACTTTTATGCACAGGCTGGCCTACAACTATGATCCCTAGATCTCTACCTCCCAGGTCATTAGGACTCAAAGCTTAAACCACTATGCCCAGCTTCAAATATCCATTTGAAAACTAAAAAGCACAAAGACTGAAATTCCAAATGCCATAAATGAGTTCTAGAAAAATAATGGAGAGGAAAGAAAGCAGGAACATCACCCAGCTGGACAACAGTGAAAATCGCCTCAGAATCCTCTAAGGCCGTCATGAAAGACAGAGTGCTCCTGCAACCCAGAGGAGAAAGCAAACAGCAAGCCCAGTCCGGGGCTTTATGTCTCAAAGGCGGGAGCTGCCGATGCCTGGACTACATCCAGGCAAAAATCCCTGCTGCATGCATCTCATATGCCAGAGACTCGAGAGCTGCTGCCCTCCCCGGTTCAGTTCTGTCTCTGCTTCCAAGAGCAAATCTTCAGCTATCTAACAGTTGCACAACACATCCCAGGTCTAAGAAGATAAAGAAGTAGACATAAAGAGAAACAAAGGGGGAAAGAGGCCAAGACATGATCTATGGTGAGGAGACGTAATATTACTAGCCTTCATCCCTGCTCATTTATCCCATTTCAGGCCCTTCCAACCTGCTGCCGTCCATCATCTCCAGAAACCAATGGCACTCATTGCAGGAAGAACAGAAAAACAAGTTCATTTAAAAACTTTAAAAAAAAATAAAGAAAAAAAAGCTAGTCTCCATGCTTAACGTCAAATAACAAGTTGACGTTGCTTGCTGGGTGCTGTGACCATTAAGGAAATGCGAAATCTCCTTACATTTTTATAATCAGATTTCCTCTTGCTCATCTATAACTAGTTTCAGCAGGGCTTTCATTTCCTCCTAATAAGATATTTAACAAGTTTACTAGGTTATGGAGGGTTCAAATCCAGTCAAGCTTTCAATCAGCAGTTCCTGCATCAAAGCCCACTCTCTCTGGACTAGCACACGCTAATGGGATTGCTCCATCTTTCCAAACCAGAGCAGCGCTTCATGGAGTAATCTGCTCCGGCCTTGGCATCTGGACACAATGCTCCCCACCGGCTTAGATGCGCCTGCAGATGCGCCTGGCTGCATGTTAAATTGTCCGAGGGAGATAAGCACCCCCGTTAGAAATGGCGTTGGCTTTATGGTATGGCCACACTGTTCTCTAGACTAAAACAACAACCAGAAGTTCTGGTGCCAGCCAGTCTGGTTGGGAAAATAAATCAGCCTCCTCCTGCCCCCTCCTTCTCCACAGCTGGGAGGGGGATGTGGAGAAGGGGGAGTCGGGGGGAGGGGGGGGACCTTGCCATGGCGTATACAGAAGCGTGTTCATGAACATCACTCTTCCGTCCATGCAGTGTACATTGTATCTTCTCCTTCTCATCCCATACCCCAGCCAGCCTAGGGAGCAGATAGGATGGCATTCCCATTTAATGAGACTAAGGTGAGGAGCTGAGGTATTGGGCAGGTAAATAAAGGCTCAGAGCACTCGGGGTTCATCTGGCATTAAAGTCTCTCATCTTACCTGTTGGGCAACAGTATCTATGTTTTAATTCTTTAAAATAAAAAAGAAGGAAAGAAGAGAGAAAAGGAAAGAAAGAGAGAGAGAGGAAGGAAGGAAGGAAGAAAGGAAGGAAGGGAGGGAGGGAGGGAGGGAGAGAGGAGGGAGGGAGGGAGGGAAGGAGGAAAATAGATGAGCACTGGTGGTTCACACCTATAATCCTACCTACTCAGGAGGCTGAGATCTGAGTATCTCAGTTCAAAGCCTGGGCTGGCTTTGAACCACAAGAATCTTATCTCCAATTAAGAGTCTCTTATCTCTAACTACCAAAAAGTAAGAAGTAGAAGTATGGCTCAATTGGTAGAGCACTAGCCTTGAACTGAAGAGCTCAGGGACAGTGCCCAGGCCCAGAGTTCAAGCCCCACAACTAACAAAAAAAAAATCTTCTATAAGGGGCGAGGGTGGCTAAAATGGTGCCTTTGAAATGCACTTGAGGGCTGGGATGTAGCTCAGTGGCAAAGCACTTGCCTAGCAAGTGCAATGTCCTGGGTTCAATCCCCAGTACCAAAAAAGAAAAGACAAAAGAAAGAAAGAAAGAAATGCACTTGAAATTCTGTGTTTTGCTTCTTCCAATTTGAAATGCTGTTTAGAGGAAACATGCTTTTCCATATACTGTTCCACAAATCCAATGTGTGTGTGTGTGTGTGTGTGTATGCATGCACACGTGTGTGGGGGCATGCGTGCACACATGCAGGCATGTGTGAGCTTGTGCATGCGCACTCCCAACAGAACTTGCGATAAGGATATGAGAGTACACGTCTCTGGGATGTTCCTGCACAGTATTTATTCCATCAGCTGCTCCCTTCAGTAGACATATCACCTAGGCGGGGCAGGGTTCATCTCCTTGGTGGCAATGGCTGCACAGCAGGATGGAGGGCCTGGCACACGAGGGTCCACACCACAAGTTGAGTGTCACCAATGACATGCATTCATGTGCCCATTGTGAAGCACACAGCTGGGGCCTGGAGGGCCTGCAAGGGACTTGGGCTTCTTGAAATGCAGCCACAGTATCAGGTACTTCAGGCTTTCCATCTAACCTGTTCATACAGACTCCTTATGGTATCTGCTGAGCTTCCTTCTGGTGGCTCTCACTGCCCCGGGGACAGAGGGTCAGCCCTACAAACAGGGGCCGGGCCCACTGAGGCCTCCCAGCAGCATGGCTCCAGCAGCCAAGCCAGCTGGACGGTCCTGGCCTTCCTCTCACCTCTGCTCTCAGTGGGCTTCAGCATCTATCAGCCACACAGCCGAGTCAGGGTCACTCCAGTAGAAGCAGCGACCATCCACCATCATCTGGCACAGTATCCGGCCCCAGCAAAGGCTGAGTGGGCCCTGCCCACATCCTACAACTGCTGTGAGCAAATGTCACTCATTGTCACTGGATCAAAGTAAAAGAGAGAAAGACGCTGTGGGTTTTATCCATAAGCAAAGATTTGCTTGGGTGGAAGTCTCAGCTTATATCAAGTCTAAGCCACATTGAAAGAATCCCAAGAGCTTCATCTTCAGAGGCGTTGAATGGCTCTCTTCACAGGGACTGTGGCAGTCCACCCCAGGTAGGGGGACTTGCAGAATTTTAGACAGATAGGCTTTGCTAGATTTCTTCTCTGGGCTTTGCCCACAGCTTGGAGATGGTAATAGAGGCCGAATGGCTTCTCTTGATTCCCTGAGCAGCATCATGTAACAAAAGTCAATGTCTGACTCTTCCCGCATCCTCCTCCTCAATCTTGGAGTCACCAGCAAACCCAGGAGGGTGGCACAAGGCTGGGGTGCCTGAAGCCTCCTGAGGCTTGAACTCAGGGCCTGGGCACTGTCCCTGAGCTGCTTTTGCTCAAGGCTAATACTCTACCATTTGAGCCACAGTGCCACTTCTGGCTTTTTCTGTTTGTGTGGTACTGAGGAATTTAATCCAGGGCTTCATGCATAGTAGGCAAGCACTCTACCACTAAGCCACATTCCCAGCCCTGACCTGAAGCCTTCAAGGCTTGCTTCTTTTTCTTTTCCTTTCTTTTTTTCTTTTTGTTGTTGTTTTTGTTTTGTTGGTCCTGAGGCCTGAACTCTGGATCTGGGCACTGTCCTTCAGCTCTTCAGCTCAAGGCTAGCGCTCTCCCACTTGAGCCATAGCGCCACTTCCTGCTTTTTCTGCTTATATGGTGCTGAGGAATCGAACCCAGGGCCTCATCCAAAATCTACCACTGAGCCACCTTCCCAGCTCCTCTTTTTCTTTTTAGGTCTAAGACCAGGACTTGAACCCAGTACCTGAGATTTTTTTGGCTCATTGGTTAGCTCTCTACCAACTGAGCCATGCCTACAACCCCAAGAAGTCTTATAGACTGTCATTTTCTCTTTCTTTTTTTGGGGGGGGTCCAGTCATGGACCTGAACTCTGGGCCTGGGCGTTGTCCCTCAGCTCTTCAGCTCAAGGCTGGAGCTCTACCACTTGAGCCACAGCGCCACTTCTGGCTTTTTTCTTTTTGCTTATGTGGTGCTGAGGAATTGAACCCAGGGCCTTAAGCATGCAAGGCAAGCGCTCTATCACTGAGCCACCTTCCCAGCCCTAGATTGTCATTTTCTAGGAGTCTAGTAACCAGCTTTCACACACTAAACTGTCATCCCCCACCCCCAAACAGTGACACTTAGGCTTGATTATTTTCACTAGAACCCTAGGGTCGTGGGCACCAGATACAGTGAGTCAGTGAAGTGACTTGTGTTTGGAAAAACCTGATGTACAAGAAACTGCCACCAAAGGCAGAACATGCCCAGAGACCAAAGGAAGAGGCAGACAGATGCAGGATTGCACAGAGCACATTTTGCTAAGGCTTTCAAACCAAAGCAGGATCTCTGCACACCAAGGCAAGAGGAAGGAGTTAACATGCCAGGCCACACAGTAGACCACAGAGTTGTCCTTGTCCTTTCTCAAAGACTCAGTGTGTCTGACGTCAGCAGAGACACTGTTAAGGCATCAGTGGCCAGCACAAGCTATTCAGGGGAATTGATTTGTCCCTGTAAGAATGTGTGCCTGAGTCATCAGACAAACAAAATGGTGGTTATAATCAACACGCTTGTATCCACATCCAGATAAATTCCTGCAGTCACCACTCAGGACTGTCCTCTTGTCCCTGAGACTACAGGTGATTGCAGATCTTTGGAGGATGTCCAACCAGCATCCTCAGTCCTTCCAGGTGAGACTCCTGTCTGTTCTCACTCCTGGGCTCTGCGGGGTCAGCAGGGGTCAGCTTCTGCTCATGCCAGGCCAGGGGTGGGCCCCTCGCCACACTCGCTGCTCTACCCGCTCTTCGTCTGCCACACCGCCCATGTGGGGACCCATTCTTCTGTGTCCCTCCTCTCCCACCCTGCGGGCCTCCTTCTGTTCTTTGTTTTTCTCTGGCAGTACTGGAATTTGAACTCAGAGCTGCTCACTTGCTAAGCAAGTGCTCAATCACCTGAGCCATTCCCCCAGCTCTTTTTTGTTTTAGGTTTGTTTGTTTTGCCAGTCCTCCAGATGGAACTCAGGGCCTGGGGACGGTCCTTGAGCTTCTTTTGCTCAAAGCTAGCGCTCTACCACCTCAGTCACAGAAGCACTTCTGGTTTTTTCTGAGTAGTTTATGGAAGATAAGAGTCCTACAGACTTACCTGCCTGGGCTAGCTTAAACCACAATCTTCAGATCTCAGTCTCCTGAATAGTTAGGACTACAGGCATGAGCCATCAGCACCCAGCTTGTGTTTAGTAGTTATAGTTTTAGATATGATTTCATGTTTTTAGCTTGGGGCTAGTCCTAGATCGCTGTCGTCTTACGTACAGCCTCTCAAGTAGCCGGAACAGAGGAGTGCATCACCATGCCCAGCTTAGTTGGGGGAATAGGGACTCAATAACTTTTTCCCCAGGCTAACCGTATCTCCACGTCCCAAGTATCTGGGATGACCAATGTAAGCCTGGAGAGGTTTCAGGTGTATAAGGACTTTGTGAGACCACCTCTCACCAGAGTCACCACAGCTAGGATGGCCTTGTCTGACTGACATCAGAGTCCACGTTCTGTGATGTTCTCCCCTGGCCTCTCCTGTAGGCAGAGAACCCCTCTCACACCATGATGGTTCTTACTATTGGTGGGCCTGCCACGGTTAGGTCTTTCCCAACTAGAACTGATGAGAATTGGGGAAGGAAGAGAGCTGGGAGCAGTCCCAATTCCAGCCCTGCTAAGAATCATGCTGAACAAAGCCTGGGGGGGGAGGGGCTCTGCAGGGTGAACACCAGGCAGAGAGATGTAGCAGGGTCATTTCTGTTATTCTAGAGATCTCCATCTGTGTGTGAACAGTGAATCGGGACATGTTGAGATTTCCCATGACCCTATGCTAGGACTAATCATTACTTCATTCATTCAACATATCAATCGACATTGAGTACAACCTCAGTCTCAGCACCAAAGAGAACGTGGAGCCAAAATCCTTGGGTCAAAGAAACTCAGTCTTTACACCCTCCTCTGTGTGAGCAGTATGGACTCTAAATTTGAACTAGTAAAAGATCCAGAGTGGCTGGGTGCCAGGGGCTCACACTGCAATCCTAGCTACTCGGGAGACTGAGATCTGAGGATAGTGGTTCAAAGCCAGCCAAGGCAGGAAAGTCCGTAAGACTCTTATCTCCAATGAACCACCATAAAACCAGACGTGGCACTGTGGCTCAAAGTGGTAGAGCACTTGCCTTGAGCAAAAAGAGCTCAGGGACAGCGCTCAAAAGTTCTGAGTTGAGCTGGGAAGGTGGCTCAATGGTAGAGCGCTTGCCTTGCATGCATGAGGCCCTGGGTTCGATTCCTCAGCACCACATAAGCAAAAAAGAAAAAAGCCAGAAGTGGTGCTGTGGCTCAAGTGGTAGAGCGCCAACCTTGAGCTGAAGAGCTGAGGGACAGCGCCCAGGCCCAGAGTTCAGGCCCCAAGACAGGACCACCCTCCCCCCAAAAAATAAAGAATATCATGGATAAAAGTTCTGAGTTGAAACCCACAACCAACAAAAATAAATGAATGAATAAATAAATAAATACGGGTAGTGGGAAGCTCTTGAGGGAGATGTTCGTTAGCACAACAACGCATAGGCTAGTCTGGCTAATACACCAAGCTGGTGAAGATTTGTGCTAACAGTCCAGTCAGGCCACAGCCTCGGCTTCCTCATCTGCCAGGAATACCCGGAGGTAAGTGAACAATGTATGGTGGCAGCTCAGCCTGAGAGGAGAGTGCCAGGGACTGTCAGGCCAACACCCGGGACTCTAGGCTCTCAGTACCCAGGGAGATACCATCATCAGGGAGGAAAGTGTGAAACTCCTGTTGAGATGGGGAGCAAGCCCTGGGCAGCCAGGCCCACAGCCCTGCACCCTCCCTGAGCTCTCCGTGAATGTGAAGGATGAGGCCAGTCAGTCATTTCCTTCATCTTCCTGCAAGGCTGCGTGGAATGAAGAAATGAATTTCAGACACGGTGGACTTGTATTTAATTATTGTGATTTATTACCACCAGGAACAGAAAGCCGTCCTTGGGCATGGCATTCCTCATTCCCCAGTGCGTCTCTGCGTCTGCAGAGCCTCCTGCTGCATCCTGAGCAATTCCTTTCATTATTGTCATTGTTATTATTTATAACAGCCTGGCAGTGGGGGAGCGGAGAAATCTCCATGAAGTTCACAGCAAGTTCAAGGCTGGCCAGAAGCCTTGAGAGCAGCTATGGGGATCAGAAAATAGCCTGGCATGAGGGGGGAGGCTCTCCAGGTCTCCAATGGTTGGGTTCAAGGAGTTCACTGATATAAAGGGGAGCTGATGGAACTTCTGTAACCTTGGTTTTTGAAAAGTGTGGTAAAATATACAACCACAAAAAAAAAAAAAACATACTGCAGTTCAATGATATTCCAAAACAGCACCACCAATCTCTAGAATGTTTCCAGGTTGCAACACTGACACTCCAGGGCTAGGGCATGGCTTACATAGCTTGGAACACTTGCCTAGACTGTGTGTTTGATGCTGGATGCCACCAAACAACAACAACAACAACACCAGAAATAAGGGAGAGTATGAGGGAGACAGAGAGAGAGGGAGGGAGGGAAAGAGAAAGGGAAAGGGAGGAAGAGAGAAAAGAGGAAAGATGGAAGGGGAAAAAGGAAAAAGCGAGAGGAGAAGGAAAGAAAGGAGGTGGCAAGAAGGAAGAGAAAGAAGGAGAGAGGGAGGAAGGGAGAGAGTATTAGGCCGTCTCTCATCAGAGGGGGCTGACTTTAACCCAAGACCAGACATTGCATCTCCTCTGATGATAGTGGATTTTAGTTCACAGAGCCAGAAGGGAAGAACTCAGAAAGAGAAGACATAGAAATAGCCACGTGCTATTCATAATATACTATGTGATTTTTTTGTTGTTGTTGTTTCTTTGGTATATTCCTCCCCCACGGTATAAGCCCTGTTTTCACTGTATTTCATTCCGGTGCCCTGCATCTTGTGTATACACTTTTCTAATTTAAGGAGGGGAAGGGAAAAAAAACCAAAATGCTTAAATAGGGATATAGGTTGACCCATTGTAACAATGAGATGTACAAGACACTATGTTGAAAACCAACTTTACAACTTTGGGGGGGAGGGGCTCGAGTAGTTGGGAAGGGAAGGGATGGTAGGGGAATAACAAAGGAGGAGGCAACAATGCTTGATAGGAAATGTACTTATTGCCTTACTCTGTAACTGTAACCCCTCTGTACAGTATTTTTGTTGTTGTTGTTGGCAATGGGGCTTGAACTCTGGGCTCCTCAGCTCAAGGCAAGTGCTCTACCACTTGAGCCACAGTGCCGCTTCTGGTTTTCTAGTGGCTTATTGGCCGTAAGAGTCTCACGGACTTTCCCGACCAGGCTGGCTGTGAACGATGATCCTCAGATCTCAGGCTCCTGAGTAGCTAGGATTACAGGGGTGAGCTACCAGCACCCAGCTTGTACAGTATTTTTATAAAAGCCATGTTCAAGACCACAGACACACCCACTGTCTATCTGTATTCCTAGGCTGGTTGAGGGGAGCAGTCAGAAGTCTGGGGAAAGCCTCATTGCCACAATGGCTGATTTCTGAGGACCCATTCACTCTTTCTAGATCTCCACAATTTCAGTACCATTTCCTATTTTATGATTGGGAGAACTGACAATTTCAGGAAACTTCACTGCTGTCACCAAATGTGTCCAGGCAGGACAGAGCCACATCTCTGTCTGCTCACCCCATGTTTTTATAACTTCAGTAGGTTCTGTAATTACCTCTTATTTTGAAAGAATTGTTTCCTTCCTTCTTTCGTTCATTTGTTCCTTCGTTCCTTTCTTTCTTTCCTTCTTTCTTTCTTTCTTCCTTCTTACCTTCCTTCCTTCCTTTCTTTCTTTCTTTCTTTCTTTTTTTTTTTTTTGGGGGGTCCGGTCGTGGGGCCTGAACTCTGGGCCTGGGCGCTGTCCCTCAGCTCTTCAGCTCAAGGCTAGTGCTCTACCACTTGAGCCACAGTGCCACTTCTGGCTTTTTCTTTTTGCTTATGTGGTGCTGAGGAATCGAATCCAGGGCCTCAGGCATGCAAGGCAAGCGCTCTACCACTGAGCCACCTTCCCAGCCCCCCTTTCTTTCTTTCTTTTCTTTTCTTTTTTCTTTCTTTCTTTCTTTCTTTCTTTCTTTCTTTCTTTCTTTCTTTCTTTCTTTCTTTCTTTCTTAATTTCTTTCTTTCTCTCTTTCTTTCTCTCTCTCTTTCTTTCTCTCTTTTTCTTTCTTTCCTTCCTTCCTTTCTTCCTTCCTTCTTCTTTCTTTTTTGCTTGCTTGCTTGCTTTCTTGCTTTCTTTCTTTCCCAGTCTTGGGGCTTGAACTCAGGGCCTAGGCACTGTCCCTGAGCTTCTTTTGCTCAAGGCTAGCACTCTACACTTGAGCCACAATACCACTTCCAGCTTTTTCTGTTTGTGTGATACTGAAGAATCGAACCCAGGGTTTCATGCATGTTAGGCAAGCACTCTACTCCTAAGCCACATTCCCAGGCTGTTTTTTCCTTTCTTGAGCTTTTGAACTCTGTTCCTCACCTTCATCTTGATGTATTGAAGAGGACAAAGTTTACATATCACTGAGACTAAGGATTTGGGGGGGAAAAAAACTTGGTTTTTCCCACTCCAACTGGTCTATATAGAGAAGGTGAGAAATTCCACTAGAGCTCAAAGGCCTCAGCTGTTCAGTGTGGGGCATCAGCCTATCTGTAAGATGATGACAAAGAGCGGAGGATTCAGGGAAATACAAACTGTATGTGTGTGTGTTCATACTGAGACTTGAACTCAAGGCCTAGGTGCTGTCCTTTAACTTTTTGTCTCAGGGCTGGTGCTCTATCACTTGAGCCACATTTCTACTTTCAATATTCTGCAATATTAAATGCAAATAGAAGTCTCAGATTTGTCTGCCAAGCTGAATTCAAATGTTGATCCTCAAATCTTAGCCCCCTGAGAAGCCAAGATTACTGGCATGCCAGCACCTGTAATTCGAATTTTTAAGACTAACAGGAGACTCCTGAACTCTAAGTAACTTCTAAGTAAACAGAACAAGGCCATTCCAGAATGAACAGAATTATGCTGACAAAATTATGCTTTCAACTAGCAACCAAGGGCTGGGAAGGTGGCTCAGTGGTAGAGTGCTTGCCTTGCGTGCACGAGGCCTTGGGTTCAATTCCTCAGCACCACATAAGCAGAAAAAGCCGGAAGTGGGGCTGTGGTTCAAGTGGTAGAGCACTAGCCTGGAACTGAAGAGCTGAGGGACAGCGCCCAAGCCAAGAGTTCAGGCCCATGACCGACCAAAAAGAAAAAAGAAAAACTAAAACTAGTAACCAATATTGCCCCAGAAATATCAGCTGTTGCTGGGTACCAGTGGCTAATGCCTGTAATCCTAGCTACTCAGGATGCTGAGATCTGAGGATCACAGTTCAAAGCCATTAGAGAAGAAAACTTCATGAGATTATCTCCAATTAACCAGTAGCAAGCTGAAAGTAGAGGTGTGACCCAAATGGTTGAGCACCAGCCTTGAGTGCAAAAGCTAAGCAAAAGCATGAGGCCCCTGTGGATATATATCTCCAAGAGGCTATATATGTATGTATGTGTATATATATATATATATATATATATATAATATATTCTACTGCTTCCATTTTTACATGAAATTGAAAAACAAATACTGAAAGTGAGGTTACTTTAGTGCTTTAAGAGAACATGTCTACTTACAATTCTTTGAAAGTATCCAGTGGAGTTTTGGTGACCAAATTCAGACAATTCAGACTCTGGTTTGTGGCCAAGTAAATATTTGGAAATAAAATGCTTTTGCAATGTGAACCATTATCCACAAGAAAACATCACTTTTGAAAAGTATTATATTCACAATGATAAGAAAGGTAGAAGACAGTTGTGATCAAACAACATTTACAGAAGGATGCATGGTGAGTAGTTTGCTGAGTAGATAATATCATAATCCAGGATTGCAAAAAGTCAATACTTTAGAATGAGCCTGATGGCAAATATTTCTCGGCTTTCAGACCATGTGATCTGTGTCTCAACTTATCAGCCCTTCCTTTGCAGCAAGAATGAAGGCTGCAACAGCAGACGAAGTGATGGATGTAACTGCTCCACTGAAACTTCTTTATTCATACAGGCAGAAGTCATCAGCCAGGGGGGACATACTTAGCCAATCTCAGCAACAGACAATTGTCTTGCTCCTCTAGTTCAAAACACTGCTATGCTTCTCAATAGTTTCCTCTTTTGAAAAGCTTCCTCAAGATCCACTGTTGAAATGTGAATGACTAGACCAAGGAGTATAAAATACATTTAGAGAATGAAACACCTACAGCCATATTATCTCCAAAAATGCCAGCTATGTCTATTGGAGGGGGGCAAAGGAAGTACAGGAAGGGAGTGAGGAAGAGTGACCAAATCCAGCCATACTGTTCAGTAGACACTATGTGGAAAATGACCGATGTAAGTTTTGGACAAGGAGAGGAAGGGGAAACTGGAGGAAATTGACAGTGTCCAATAAAAAAGAAATGTACTCATTTACTGAACTTATGAAATGATAACTCCTCTGCACAGGAACTTAGTAATAACAGTAAAATTGTATTAAAAAGGAAATGCCAAGCCAGGTGCCAGTGGCTCATGCTTGTAATCCTAGCTACTCAGGAGGCTGAGTTGTAAGATTGCAGTTCGAAGCCAGCCTGGGCAGCAAAGTCTGTGAGACTCTTGTCTCCAATAAACTACTCAGAAAAAGCCTAATGTGGGGCTGTAGCTCAAGTAGTAAAACACTTGCCTTGAGTAAAAATAGGCTCAGGAACAGTGACCAGACCCTGAATTCAAGCTCCAGAACCAGAAAAAAAAATGTCAGCTACAAATTTTCATTCTTAAGAATAACTATTTCACACCAGCACTAACACGAAAAATTAAAAATGTTTAATTTTTTAATTGTCAAATTAATCTCTTCAAAATTTTCAAACATAACGTCCACAATAATTGAGTAACTTTTTCTAATGTATTTCTTTTTATCTCTTTATTTATTTAATTTTGTGCCTGTACTGGGGCTTGAATTTAAGCCCTTGAGCTCTTGTTTGACTCTTTTTCTCAAGGCAGGCACTCTACCACTTAAGTCATGCTCCACTTCTTGCTTTTTGCTGGTTAACTGGTGCTAGATAATTCGTCTTCTCAGGCTGACTTTGAACCACAATCTTCAGTTCTTAGGTTCCTATGAAGCTAACTAGATCACAGACGTGAGGCACCAGCATTCCCATAATTTTTCTTTCTTTCTCTCTCTCTCTCTTTCCTTCCTTCCTTCCCTTCCTTCCTTCCTTCCTTCCTTCCTTCCTTTCCTTTCCTTTCTTTTCCTTCCTTCCTTTTTTCTTTTCCTTTCCCTTCCCTTCCTTCCTTCCTTCCTTCTTTCCTTTCCCTTCCCTTCCCTTCCTTCCTTCCTTCCTTCCTTCCTTCCTTCCTTCCTTCCTTCCTTCCTTCCTCCCTCCCTTCCCTTCTTCCTTTCTTCCTTCCTTCTTTCTTTCTTTTTTTCTTTCTTTCTTTTTTGTCTGACACTGGGACTTGAACTTAGTACCTGACACTTTCATTCACTGGCTGGTACCCTACCACTTGAGCCACATCTCCAATGCTTATTTTTATTTTTAAAACGTGTCAGGTTATATACTTTGCACCTCTACCTACTGACATCCAAGTAGAAGGGTTTTTGTTTGGTGCTGGTTCTGTTTTGAGATGGCATTCCACCGTGTTGCCCAGGGTCACCTCCAACTACTAGACTCATTACACTCCTGCCCCAGCCTCCCAAGTGCCTGGAACTACAGACACATTGAGCACACAGCCCAGAAAGCAGACTTATTTTTAAAAGCAAAATACAATGATATTCTTGACACTATATGCAGTATCTGTCTAGGGATCCTAAATCACAAGTTATGTTGCTGCCTGTGCTGAATCACATTCTTGTTACAGTAATGAGACACCAAGGTTATACAGGGAGCTCGCAGCTTTGGAAGTTTAAGGCATGCTGCTGGCTTCACCCCAGCTTTGCTGACAGCCATCCTTCTGGGACAGTCCCAAGAAGTCACAGCGTCAGCCTGCAGAAGAAGAGGGTGAAGCATGCCTGTATCTGTGTGTCTCGTGCCCTGGGTTTGTTTTTTTGTTTTGTTTTGGGGGTGCCTTCCTGAGGTATTGTCCATGAGCTTCGTTGCTCAAGGCTAGTGCTCTACCCCTTGAGCCACAGCTCCACTTCTGGTTTTGTGGTACATAATTGGAGATAAAAGTCTCATGGACTTTCTTGTCCAGGATGTCTTCGAATCATAATCCTCAGATTTCAGCCTCTAGAGTAGCTAGATTACAGACGTGAGCCTGTGCCCAGCTCTGGGCCTCCTCTTACAAGGCCACGAGGGTTCAGGCTTAGATCCTCCATCCTAGTGATCTAATGACCCTCACCACATAGTTTCCAGAGGCACCACTCTGAGCACCAAAGCCAAAGTCACTTCCAACTTCTTCAAAGGTGTCTGAAGTCAGCGGGGAGAGGCAACAGGCCGTATTCAAACCGTCGCTTGTGCTACTTTAAAGATGATCTTTTTTTTAAATGTTTACTTTAAAGCGTTTACTTTGAAGATTTTAATTTAGCCAAGATGGAAAGTTTTTGTTTGGGGACTATGAAGTTTATGAGCATAATTGAAGTCAAGGTTTCCCACTCAGTGGGCCTGGTGATTCAAGTCTCTTCACAGACACTGGAAAGCCAGCCTTTATTCCTTTTTTCTTTCCTTCTTTCCTTCCTTCCTTCCTTTCTTCTTTTCTCTTTCTCTCTTTATTTCCTTTCTCTCTTTCTTTCCTTTCTCTTTCTTTCTCTCTCTTTCATTCTTTGTTTCTTTCTCTTTCTCATTCTCCTCCCTTCCTTCTTCCCTCCCTTCCTCCCTCCATCCCTCTCCCTTTCCCTCTCCCTCCCCCTCCCTCCCCCCCCCCCTTTCTTCTGACTCTATCACTCATACCATATCTCCACTTCGGGCTTTCTGCTAGTCAATTGGATATAAGAGTCTCTGCATTCTGTCTGCCAGGCTGGCTTCAGATCTGAGCCTCCCAAGTAGCTGGGATTCCAGGCACGCACCCCCACTCCCAGCTCAGTCCTGGCCAGACGGCCGTGCTGCCCATGGCTGCCCAGTCCATGAGCCTCCTTGGTGGGGAGACACCAGGGGGCCATGCCCATCCTCAGGGCTCCATGTCTAGCTGAGATGTTTTATACAAAGACCATTTTCATGCCTCTGGCCTACACTTCCTATGGATGCCCTCTTCATTTCACCGAGACACTGTGGAGAAAGGCCAGGCCCTGCCCTGTGGTCCTCGTTTGGCTGGCAGTGTGGGGTGAGTCAGCTGGCCCTGCCCCTCTCTGGGAGTGCGAGGCCAACCATGCCTCTGCCTGGGTAACAGCTGGAAAACAAGAGAGATCTCCGTCTTTCCTTATCCTTCTGTGTGCGTATGTGTGCGTCCACATCCACGTCTGCAAGTCCATGTGTGCATGCGCACATCCATGTGTGCACCTGCATGTCCATGTGCACATGCACAGGTGCATGCGTGCTGGGGATTGAGCTTAGACTTGGTGCTCACTAGACAAGTGATCTGTCTCGGAGCTCCATCTTTGTAGTCCATTGTGGAAGAATTTCCAAAGAACATGGGTGTGCGTGCCTCTTTCTCTCCCCGCTCTCCTCCCTGGCTGTAAAGCCAGCCAACCCTCTTGGCAATAGGCCAGAAGCCCTCAGCCCACCCCACCTGGGTGACAATAAAGGCTGGCCCCTGACTTGTTGCTGCTGCCTCCTCCAGGAAAACACACTGTGTCTTTTCTGAGCACAAACTCTCTCTCTTCCAGAAGCCACCCTGCCACTATGCCCTGAGATGAGTTGTAAAAACCAGGGTGGCCAGGCTAGCGACTGAGAGTTCATGAGGTGAGCTGCCCACACAGGTACAGAATTCATGGGGGTTCAGCCCAAAGGACTTAACCTGGGCCCCTCAAATCTCTGGGCCAGTGAGAAGTATTGGCCTGCAGAGGTGCCCAGGTCTCCTCACTGTCAGAGCAGTGGGCCTCTGTGGGCTGGGCTGCCGAGGACCTGCCTGGCCCTAGCACAGGCCAGTTGTCCCCAGAAAGAGGAGAAAGGGTCTCAGGGTCACAGCGAAGGCACCCCTCGGATTGTGGATGGAACAATTACCAGGAAAAGGAGGTAACTATTGCATCTCTTTCTACATTAGCCAATAGAATGGAAGATTTACAGACATGGCAAGTGGGGTGGTCCCTAAGCCTGGGACCTACCTTCCTTTTATCTTCTGGCCATCCACATGCTCACTGAGGCCGTGTGGCTCCCATACATATCACCATGGCCTTACATGTGACTTGCCAATGCTTGCCCGTGTTCTGTAAGGTCTGAATCACATGCCTTCTTGTGGACTCCCTTTCCACCATTTGCTTCAAATAGGATGCTTGTCTCTATGTCATTCCTTCTGGCAACTGCCCACACTGGATGCAGGGCTCCATGACAGCCACGTGCTACTGAACTTCTGACCCAGTAAGTCCTTGAAGCCAGGCTTCCTCCACAGGCAGTGGCATCGGCATTTGCTGGTCTAAGGGGCTCACATAGTCCCCAAGGCTGGGCAAGGTAGTCATGGGCCCCAGAACTGAGTGTACAGCAGTGATGATGGTCTTAAGCACTTCTCCAGGGTATCAATGCCAGGAAAGACCAGGAACCACTTTTCAGTCCAGCTGGGATAGGCACCAAGGACTTGGGCCCAAGCAGGGCAGAACCTGGGAGCACATGGGCCTGCTCAGGCATGAAGCACAGTTGCGACCACACCAGCCACCACTATGGTCAGCATGGGGCCACAGAGCGCTCAGTTCATAGGGTAGCTCTCTACCAGAACTGGAAGCAACTTCATCTATTCTATGTGTGTGTGTGAGTGTGTGTGTGTGTGTGTGTGTGTGTATGTGAGTGTGTGTGTGTGCGCATATGTGAGTGTGTGTGTGTATGTGAGTGTGTGTGTATGGACTGGGGCTTGACCTAAGATCTTATGATCTCCATTTTTTTTCACTCAACACTGATGCACCATGAGCCACACCTCCACTTCTGACTTTTTGCTAATTGGAAGTGAGAGTCTCATAAACTTTTCTGTTGGGGCTCCTTTGAAAACATCTCAGCCTTCTGAGTAGCTAAGATTACAAGTGTGAACCACCAGCACCTGAAAACTTCCTCTGACTTGAAGGTAGGATTTTCTACATCCTGGTTTGTTTTGGTAAATAATAAAGGTAAAAATGATATCTGTGGGCCCATCACAGGTGGCTCCCACTTGGAATCATGTCTACTTAGGAGATCTGAGGATCAACGTTTGAAGCCAGTCCTAGAAGGAAAGTTCCTGAGACTCTTCTCCCCAATTAAATGGCAAAGAGCCAGAAGTGGCAATGTGAGCCGACGTCAGTAGCTCAGACCTGTAATCCTAGCTACTCAGGAGGCTGAGATCTGAGGATCTCGGTTCAAAGCCAGTTAGGAAGGAAAGTCTGTCAGATTCGTATCTCCAATAAACCACTCAGAAAACCAGAAGTGGTGATGTGGCTTAAGTGGTAGAACACTCACCTTGAGCTGAAGAGCTGAGGGATAGTACCCAAGCCCAGAGTTCAAGCTCCACGACCAATCAAAAAAAAAAAAACAGAAAGAAAGAAAGAAAAAAAAAAAGTGGCAATGTGACTCAAATGGTAGAGTGTCAGCCTTGAGCAAAAAAGCTAAGAGAAAGCATTGAAGCACTGTGTTCAAGCCCTAGTACTGGCACACACACACACACACACACACACACACACTAAAAACTAAAATAAAAATTTAAAGATATGATGTTTCAGAAAGCAAAAATCAGGGTAAAGTGTTATGTGGCTGAAGGTGCATTCTCTCTGCTTTCCTTAGCTTTGTTTTCATCCGTGAAAATCATATATCTTGTGCGTCTGGTAATTTTTTGTGATGATAAAATGTTGACTGTATAACTCCGTCTGTTTTTTTTTTTTTCCCCTATGTTCTCACATCCCTGGGCCAAAGAAAGAACATTTAAGCCCTCCACTGTGCTACTTTCTGTCATCCAGTGTACTTTATAGGGACATCTTGAGGTCAGGTGTTAACATGTTTCATAGTCTGAACAGCCAGAGAGCTGCTAAGCATCAAAAGGGACACCCCAGCATCCCCACAGAGCAGCATGGCGCGTTTGCCTTAGTTTACTATAATAGAGCTTCTTCTACCTACTTCTCTCTGTTCTCCATTTTTCTCTTCTTACAATCTTGTCTTGCCAAGTCTTCTTCCCTTGATCCATTTCCTCTCCTCATCTCACTCTCCCATCCCTCCTTTTTTTTTTTTCTCTGCACCCATCCTGTACCACTTTTGTCATAGAAATAACACTTCGGAGCCAGGCACTGGTGGCTCACGCCTGTAATCCTAGCTACTCAGGAGGCTGAGATCTGAGGATCGTGGTTCAAAGCCAGCCTGAGCAGGAAAGCCCATGAGACTCTTATTTCCAATAAACCATTCAGAAAACCAGAAGTGGTGCTGTGGCTCAAATGGTAGAGCACTAGCCTTGAGCTGAAGAGCTGAGGGACAGAGCTCAGGCACAGAGTTTAAGACCCCCCCCAACCAAAAAAGAAAGAAAGAGAGAGAGAGAGAAAAAAAGAGAAAGAGAGAGAGAGAGAAAGAAAGAAAGAAAGAAAGAGAAAGAAAGAAAGAGAGGCTGGGAAGGTGTCTCAGTGGTAGAGCACTTGCTTTGCATGCATGAGGCCCTGGGTTCGATTCCTCAGCACCACATAAGCAAAAAGAAAAAAAGCCGGAAGTGGCGCTGTGGCTCAAGTGGTAGAGCGCTAGCCTTGAGCTGAAGAGCTGAGGGACAGTGCCCAGGCCCAGAGTTCAGGCCCCACAACAGGACCCAAAAAAAAGAAGAAAGAAAGGGAAAGAAAGAAAGAAAGAAAGAAAGAAAGAAAGAAAGAAAGAAAGAAAGAAAGAAAAGAAAGAAAGAAAGAAGGAAAGAAAGAAAGAAAGGAAGGAAGGAAGAAAGGAAGAAAGAAAGAAGGAAGGAAAGAAGGAAGAAAGAAAGAAAGGAAGAAAGGAAGAAAGAAAGGAAGGAAGGAAGGAAGAAAGAAAGAAAAGAAAGGAAGAAAGGAAGGAAGAAAGAAAGAAAGAACACTTTGTACCTGATGTTAGTCAGCTTCCCATTATTGGGTCAAAATACCTGACACAATTGACTTAAAAGAAGGAAATACTTATTTTGGCTCCTGATTGCAGTCCATGCTTGACCCTGTGGATTTGGAGAGGCAGTAGTTCCTGTCAGGCAGTGAATGGTAGAAGCAGCTACTCAGCTTATGGTTGCCAAGTATGAAGAGGGAAAGAGGGCCTGAGGTCCAGAAAATCCTCACAGGGCCCACCCCCAATGACCTAACTTACATCCATGAGGCTCTGCCTCCTCTTTAGGTAATTCTGCCACCTCCCAATGGTGCCACAGGCTGAGGACCAATTCTTTAAGATGTGGGCCTTTGGCAGACTTGAGCATAGCTGAATTCTAGGAGGTTTTGGTTGTCTTCTTTGGTCTTATGTTTGGCTTTTTCTTTTTTCTTGGGGGGGGGGGGCGGCCTTGAACTCTGGGCCTGGGTGCTGTCCCTCAGCTCTTCAACTCAAGGCAAGTGCTCTACCACTTGAGCCACAGCACCACTTGCAGTTTTCTGGTGGTTAATTGGAGATAAGAGTCTCACAGACTTTCCTGCCCGAGCTGGCTTTGAACTGCGAAGCTCAAATCTCAGCCTCCTGAGTAGCTAGGATTACAGGCGTGAGCCACCAATGCCCAGCTATGTTTTGCTTTTTCATTTACATTTATTCCACAATTTTGCATTTTGTTTCTGACCTTTTTAATTAATTAATTTATTTTATTTATTTTATTTTGGTGGGTTGTGGGGCCTGAACTCTGGGCCTGGGCACTGTTTCTCAGCTCTTCAGCTCAAATCTAGTGCTCTACCACTAGAGCCACATCACCACTTCCATCTTTTTCTGCTTGTATGGTGCTGAGGAATCGAACCCAGGGCCTCATGCATGTGAGGAAAGCACTCTGCTACTGAGCCACCTTCCCAGCCCCTATTGGTTTAGTTTTGCCAAACCTGGGGCTTGGAAAGAAGGAAAGAAAGAAAGAAGGAAAGAAAGAAAGAAGGAAAGAAAGAAAGAAAAAGAAAAGGGAAAAAAAGAGAACAGACACAAGGTGGGTCCAAGTGCACCATGAGGAGGGTTTGGAAATAAGAAGGCCACACTGAAGTAGTTAAATACAGATGTCCAATATGGGGCAGAAAATAGAAAGCTGAGAATTTGGGGGGGGAAGGGAAGAGTTTATATTAAAAGAAAATCTAAACAATGTGAAAAACATTAATAATTTCAGGGGTAAATATAAAAGAGAACATAACCTAGGAGTTGTCAATATTTACTGAAGTGCAATAGCATTGAGATATGCCACTGATCTTATCTGGATGTCAGGATACAAATACATTAGGATGGTAGGACAGGGATGATGGGTGAGGTGGGGGTGGGGTGGCAGGAAGAAACACCAACTCTCAACTCAAGAACTTACTATTGTCTAAAATTGGCAATAGATATATACGAACTGTAAAAAAAAAAAAAAAAGTTCCAGAAACAATTGTTAAAAGAACAGAAAGGCTAGGCAATGGTGGTTTACACCTTCCATTCTAGCTACTCAGGAGGCTGAGATCTAAGGACTGCAGTTCAGAGCCAGCCTGGGCATAAAAGTCTGTGAGACACTATTTCCAATAGACCACCAAAAGGAGGAATAGAAATATGGCTCAAGTGATAGGGTGCCAACCTTGAAGAAAAACAAAACAAAAACAAGGAAGAGTAGGATTGGATCATTCTAATAAAAATTAAACTTTATTTTTAAATGCTTACATAGACCTTCCTTTCTTATATTCTACCAAAGTCTCAAAATATGCCACATACAATTCATGGTGGTACAATAACCATAGCTGTACAACTGGCTTACACTTTCTCTTCTTCCCTCTTTCTCTTCCTTCCTTTTTTCTCTTTAGTTCTGGGATTCTGAGAAACCTTTCCTTGATGTATGAGGGGAAGGAACAAAGAACAGGGAAGAAATATGTAATTCTCTAAGTTCTAATCTCTTATTTCTGTAATTGGTAAGAATCCATTGGCTATGACAGACAGACCCACTGACTTTAGATTTGAATTCAATGGATTCATGGCTTTTTCTGAGAGCATTTTGGAATAAAACTTCCTTTTTAAAAAAATCTTTCTTTTTGCCAGGTGTTGGTGGCTCATGCTTGTAATCCTAGCTGCTCAGGAGGCTGAGATCTGAAGATCGTGGTTCAAAGCCAGCCTCGGCAGGAAAGTCTATAAGACTCTTCCTCCAATAAACTACCAGAAAGCCAGAAGTGGCGCTGAGGCTCAAGTGGTAGAGCGCTCACCTTGAGCTGAAGAGCTTGAGGGACAGTACCCAGGCTCATAGTTCAAGCCCCATGGCTGACAAAAAAAAAAAAAAAAAAAACCTTCCTTTTTGCACTTTTATCCTATTTTCAAGTTCTTCCAACCTGCTTGGCCTACCATCCATTCTGAGAGTCCCCAAGGCCCTGAAGACCACCCTCCAGAGCCAAGCCAGCAGCCCTGTCTGGGCTCATACTTCCTGTCTAGTCTCCTCCTCTTCCATTTTGGAATACATGTTTGGGAAATTGATTCAGAAATCTGTACGAGTCCTTAAATGTCTCATTTTTTTTCTGCCTCATAATTAATTGACAGTCTTTCCACAGAACTTGAAATTATATTCCTTCAAAACTTTAAAGATTTGGTTATTGTCTTCTAGCATTCTAATGCCAGAAATAGTCTTCATACTTATAAATTACTTTTTATTCTCTCTATAAGATTTTTTGCAACTTTCAGCCAAGCATCGGTGGCTCACACCTATAATCCTAGCTACTCAGGATGCTGAGATCTGAGGATCACGCTTCAAAGCCAGCCTGGGCAGGAAAGTCTGTGAGACTCTTATCTCCAATAAACCACCAGAAAACCGAAAGTGCCACTGTGGCTCAAGTAGTAGAGCACTAGCCTTGAACTGAAGAGCTGAGGGACAGCGCCCAGACCCATAGTTCAAGCCAAAAAAAAAGATGTTTGCACCTTTCCTTCATTACTAGCATTCTGAAATTCTGCCAAAAAGTATGAATGTGCTAACTGAAGATGTTTAGGCATAGCAAATACCTCAAACTGTTTGGCCAGTGGATGACAAAGCTCTTCATGGAAATGGTGATGATGGTAGTGATAGAAGTAATGGTTATGATGGTGATGGTGGTGGAAGTTGTGATAATGATGATGATGATGATTGGCTGTACTGATGATGCACAGATAGAAGAAACCATTCATTTGACTCTTAAAGCTTCCACTTTTAAGTGGCCCACACCATTTCTGCCTCCTTCCTTGTTCATGGCCATTGGACAGTATCCAACCTGAAATGGTATGGGGATGCCCACCCTCCCGCCAGGCCCCAGCCAGATGATTCCATCTGGCTGCACATCTGACCATGGACACTCATTTCTTTGGCCCTCCAGCAGTGGGGACATGTTGGGTCTTCTTCCGTCTTTGAACTGACGGGTCCGAGGAGAGGTAAGTGCGAAGTGAAGTGCGGCTGCTGGCCGCGGCCTGTTCCCCAGCCTCCCTGAGCCCAGGAGACAATCCGAAGCAGCGGGGAGTCAAACCAAGCAGGAACTCGTTTATTAACACTGAGCATCCCCTTTTTAAAGCAAAAGACTGCGTGGGAGGGGAGGAAATGGAACCAACCAATCACTGAAAGGCCATACCTTATCATGCACCTAAGTTTCCATGAGTTGTTTACACACTGAGCCTAAACAAATCCGGCTCTGCCCACTCAACTTCCTCTCAGGGCCATCTTTGCTGCCTGAGTTCCCCACAGATTTCCCCACAGGGACATCCCTTCCTCAGGACAGAGTTCCTTCTCACCTTCCAAATGAGAATCAGACACTGGCCACTCTAAATGCTGAGCTCACCTGAGCAGGTCCCCAGGGCATTTCTCAGCTGAGAGTTGAGGTTGTGTGGAAGGATCCCGCTGCTTCTCTATGGAGGGAGCAAAGTGCATAGCACATTAGTCCCCTCCTGTGGAACCTACTTTCTCCAGTAGATGCCTGAAGCCACAGACAGTGCTGAGCCTTGTATAAATGCTTTTTCCTCTGCATACATATCTATGATGAAGTTTACTTTGTCACACAGACATAATATAGAGATTACTAATAACAAATGATGATTTAAATAGAAAAAAGTAACAACACAGTGTCATAAAGTTATATGAATTTATTCTCTCTGTGTCTGTTTCTGGATATCCTGTCTTTCTCTCTGCGTTTCTCACAGAACATGAGATATCCTTTTTTTGGGGGGGTGGTCCGGTCATGGGGCCTGAACGCTGTCCCTCAGCTCTTCAGCTCAAGGCTAGTGCTCTACCATATGAGCCACAGCATCACTTCCGGCTTTTTTCTTTTTGCTTATATGGTGCTGAGGAATCGAACCCAGGGCCTCAGGCTTGCAAGGCAAGCGCTCTACCACTGAGCCACCTTCCCAGCCCCGATATCCTACTATTTTCAGCCTATGTTAGATTCTATGAGACTAAAATTACCCAAAATAAGAGTAGGTAAGGAAGGAAGACAGCACACCAACATTCTCTCTAAGAAAGTTTCCATCCCTGCCTTCAGCTTTTGTTTTTCTTTTTAGTTAGTCCTGGGGCTTGAACTCAGGGCCTGAGTGCTGTTCTAACCTTTTTTTTTTTTTTTTTCAAAGCTAGCACACTTCCACTTGAGCCACCAGCTCCACTTGCGGTTTTCTGGTGGTTAATTGGAGATAAGAGTCTCACAGATTTTCCTGCCCCAGCTAGCTTTGAACCGCAATCCTCAGATCTCAGCCTCCTGAGTAGCTAGGATTACATGCATAAGCAAGGCCATCCAACCCTTTGGCTTCTCTTACGAATCCTAAAGGAAGATTAGAGCTGTGAGCCCTACACGGGTTTCACAATAGGGAGCCTTTTGCCTACCGCTTTCAACCTTGAGGTATCTCTCTGGGTATCAAGGCTTTCTTAACATAAATACTTGAAGTATTGCATATTTAAATGCATTTTAATCTGAATCCCATCACTGCCCCACATCTGCCAAGTAATTCCAGACTCCACATAATAGTTCTTTTCCAGAAGGAAGCAACACACAATTATATGCATGTACATGTGTGTGCAATACACTCAACAAGTGTATGCATACATTTTTAGGCACTCACACATACATTGCAAAGCCTCACCTCTCCAGGTCCATGACCCACCACCTGGCCTTTACAGACATGGCTCTGGTTGGGATTTAGTTAGAAGCTGGTTGAACAGAAGACAGTCTAGATGCCAGCAGTCCAAAAGGAGATCTGTGGTTAAGCTGGGAAGAAATGAAGGTTTGAACTATGCATTAGAAATTCAAAGACAAGGCTGGAGAACCAAGGTTTCTTTGACCTTTTCATGGTATATGAAAATTGCAACTATATTTTTAATGTAAAACTAGAAAGCAATTATCAAAATATTAAATATTAAAATCAAAATACTGGGCTAGGAAGGTGGCTCAGTGGTAGAGAGCTTGCCTTGCATCTTGAGGCCCTGGGTTCGATTCCTCAGCACCACATAAGCAAATAGAAAAAAGCCAGAAGTGGCGCTGTGGCTCAAGTGGTAGAGCTCTAGCCTTAAGCTGAAGAGCTGAGGGACAGCGCCCAGGCCCAGAGTTCAGGCCTCACGACCGGACCCAAAATAATAATAATAATAAATAAATAAATAAATCAAAATCAAAATACTAAAAGAAGTGTTCTGAGCACCTCTCTCAGTCCTCATCCTTAGAAGTTGTCAGAAAACAAATATCTTGGAGGTTAAAGAACAAAATCCACTTTAGAAAAGCTAATGGAGTACACACTCTGTGCTCAGCAGAGCTAAGCATGCTACAGTTCCCGACTAATACATCTAGTTCCAAGTTTTCTAGCACTTAAAGTCAAAGGAAACCCCAGGTTACAGAGATTTAAATGTTTAACAACAAAGAACAGATGCCTCCAATTGTAGAGGCTAAATATTTCCTGAAATGGAACTCGTAGAGGAATTTACTGCCAGGATCCTTGTAGTGAACAATAAATTCCACCATGATTTTATGTGAAATATTATCTAACCTCTTAGTGCAAAACTCCACATGTGCAGAGGGTGTGCCAGTCAGTTCTACTCAGTGGTGTCTTTCCTGAGTCTTGGCTCTGGGGAGTCCTGTATCTGAGTCCATCTCTGAGCTTGAGGGATAGCCAGGAAGCTTCCAGTGTCATTGCAGAGTCCAGCTCTACCCGAACAGGAAAACTTGATGTCTGCTCCAAGGATTTTCCAAATTAGTCAATATGTGAAGAAGTCTGGCTCTTCCTCAGTGAGATGGAGAACCATTCAACCATTTTAAGTATATAAAAACTAGGATTCTCGGCCGGGCACCGGTGGCTCACACCTGTAATCCTAGCTACTCAGGAGGCTGAGATCTAAAGATCACAGTTCAAAGCCAGCCCAAGCAGGAAAGTCCCTGAGACTCTTATCTCCAATAAACCACTAGAAAACCGAAAGTGGCGCTGTGGCTCAAGCGGTAGAGCGCTCGCCTTGAGCTGAAGAGTGCAGGGACAGCATCCAAGCCCAGAGTTCAATCCCCACGACTGACCAAAAAAAAAAAAAAAAAAAACAACTAGGATTCTGGGTAGATCTCTGGTTCTATTGTAGATTATTAATTAGGACACAAGTGGGAAAGTAGAAGGAGATAATCAGTTCAACTGCTTTTAAAAGATGAGTGTGGCGGGGCACTGGTGGCTCACGCCTGTAATCCTAGCTACTCAGAAGGCTGAGATCTGAGGATCGCGGTTCAAAGCCAGCCCGGGCAGGAGAGACCGTGAGACTCCTATCTCCAATAAACCACCAGAAAACCGGAAGTGGCGCTGTAGCTCAAGTGGTAGAGCGCTCGCCTTGAGCTGAAGAGCTGAGGGACCGCGCCCAGGCCCAGAGTTCAAGCCCCACGACCGACAAAAAAAAAAAAAAAAAGATGAGTGTGGGAGCTTGTGGCTCAGGTCTATAATCCTAGCTACTTAGGAGGCTGAGATCTGAGAATCACGATTAATAGCCAGCCTGGGCAGGAAGGTGTGTGAGATTCTTATTTCCAGTGAACCACCAAAAAGCCAGAAGTGGATCTGTGGCTCAAATGAGAGAGCCAGCCTTGAGGAAAAAAAAGTTAAGGGGCAGTGCCCAGGTCCTGAGTTCAAACTAAGTTCCAATACACACACACACACACACACACCACACACACACACACACACACACACACACACATACACACACGGAAAAAAAACGTGCTGTTGACTCATAACCATAATCCGAGCTACTAAGGAGGTTGAGATCCTAAAGATCAAGGTTCAAAAGACAGGAAAATCCACAAGACTCCATCTCCAAAATAATCAGCAAAACCCAGGACTGGTTGTATGGCTCAAGTGTAGAGTGCCAGCTATGAGCAAGCAAGCCAAGCAAGCCCTGAGTTCAAACTTTGGTACTAAGGGGAAAAAAAATAGGGGAAAGGTTACAAGGTAGACTCTGAAATAAGCCTCAGTCTGAGATAGAAAAAAAAATAGGTGAATTGTAATAAAATTTAGGAAATGAAGCACACAGAGCAGAAATAGTGACTAATCAGATAGTGATGGAGTCCAAATAGAAAAACACCACTGATTAGTCCAGTTTAGGGCTCTGGGTAACCTTTGTAGCCATGGACCAAGGGTCCAGTACTCACCAGTGAGTGGACAGTGACACAGATTATCAGAACCCAAAGGTCTAGGACTGGAAGTCAGCCTCGGGTGCAATGGAGGCTAGAAGGTGGGGTGGCAACCTCCAGTCAGGCTGCTTGGGGACCCCTTGTGAAGAGAGACTGCTGCAGGCAAGGGTGAGGGGAAGTGGATCATGTGCTAACAGAGGTGCCACCAGACAAGTAGCCAGACACATGTGAGGTTTGCATCCCCAACATCAAGGGCCACCTGAGTCACAGGAAGAAAGCAAACCCATTCCAGATGGCACAGATGAGGACTGAAAGGTGGAAATGGTGCCCCTTCCAGGGCCAAATACCCAGTGGCTTTCCAGGTCTAGATGAGAAGAGGAAGATGGTGCTCAGTGGATCATACATTCAGCTTTCTCATGGTGATCTGGGGGACAGTCATAGCTCCCAGGATATGAGGGCTGAGGTATAGGCCCCCAAGGACCCTTTCAGCCTGTAGGCACTTAACATATTTTTCAAATACTAATTCCATCATACAGGAACAAATTGTGTGTATGTGTGTGTGTATGCACGCGCGCGCATGCTTACCAGTACTGAGGCTTGAACTCAAGGTCTGGGTGCTGTCTCTAACTTTTTTTACACAAACCTGGTACTCTACCACTTGAGCCACAGCTACACACCCAGCTTTTTGATGACTAATTAGAGATAAATTTCACACTTTCCTGACTGGCTTCAAACTGCAATCCTCAGATCTCAGTCTCCTGAGTAACTAGGATTACAGACATAAACTAATAGCAACCCGGCAAAAGCAAATACACCCAGAAACAAAAAGTGATGTTAATTCAGTAGTTCTTTGAAATGAATCATTTATAATATTCTAGCAATTACATTCCAAATAATTACACTAGGAAAAAAGAATTTATGAAATGTTTAAAAAAACTTCAAGTTTTGAAATGAAGGTGGAAATCTTATTCTAAGATTCAAAAAAAATTTGTTTTTCTACTTAGATTTTTGTGAGACATACCAAAAATATCCAAAGAAAAAGAACTAGAACAGAACAGCCTTTCCAACAGCCCCCACCCTGCTGCTGCTGGGTTTTTTTTTTCTTTTTAATAAGGACCAGCCTTGTGGATTTTCTAAAAGTCATAAATTGTTTTGATATTTTTAGTAATGCAATAACCACATGTTTAATATGACCAAAATATGATGAAAAAATTATGTGTTGCTCTTGGGAAAAGATTGGCTTTTCTCCTCACATCTAATATAAACTAGTATTCTTTTCTAACTAGAGCATCCAAAGAGGTCATATCAAATAGTCCAAAATTACAATAATGAAGATATAAATAAACATCCTTATCATTTGTCTCAACAATCATTCATATTTAGCCGCTCTGCAAAAACTAAATTTGACTCGAAGAACGTCAGTTAATCTTCAAGCCTTTTACAAGGATCTATAAAAAGCCAAGCAGCTCTCCCATCTGGGCCTCAGGCCTGCCTGGTGTGGGTCCACCCGCCGCTGCTCGGGAAGCCTCTTCACGGGCATGCAGGTCTCAGCCCTGCGGCTCAGGCTCTTGGGTGGCATCATCTTGGAATGTTCGTTTGGGGGATTTTTTGTTGTTGTTTTTGTGCCAGTCCTGGGGCTTGAACTCAGGGCCTGGTCACTGTTTCTGGGTGTTTTTTGCTCAAGACCTGCACTCTGCCACTTGAGCCACACTTTTACTTCTGGCTTCTTGGTGGTTCATTGGAGATAGCAGTCTCATGGACTTTCTTCCCAGACTGGCTTTGAAATGTAATCCTCAGATTTCAGCCTCCTGAGTAGCAGTATCTCTTTTAGAAGCCTCATGACAGGGCATGTCTGGTCTGAAGAGAGTGTACAGTAAGAAATCCATGCACATAGTCCTTGACACCAGAATAATGTTTTGTCTAAAAGTCCAGCACTGGAAAGAATCCAAATATCCTTCACAATAAATGGAGATACATACACAGAGGAATCATGCACTACCATGAAAATGTGTAACCTACGTTCAAAAATATGAATGAATCCTTCTTTCAAACAAAACTGAGATCAGCCTAACCCTAATCCTAACCCTCATCCTCACCCTCACCCTCACACTAACCCTCACCCTAACCCTCACCCTCACCCCAACCCAAATAAAATAAAAAAAATAAAAAATAAATAAACAAAACCGAGCCAAAGATACTCAAAACAAAGATACCGAAATAGGAGAGTTCTATCCAAATTTGGTTCAAAACTAACTCGGACAATACTTTTGAGAGATATGTAGGTAGAGAGTGAACCACAAAGAAATACAAGAGGGTATGAATCACCAATTTATCTTCTCAGTGTTCCTCATGCCCCAGTGCTTGGTGTGGCCGGGCATCTGGTTGGTTTTTTGAAGCTCTCTTTATGCGCAGAAATTTCTGGTGCATGCTAGACAGTCAACACCATTTGTAGAGTGAGTGTACAAAAAACATCACTGGAAAAAGTTAGGATAACAAAGAAGAAATTGTCACATGGAGTCTTTGGTGACATTGATTGTTTCATAGGATCCAGGTAATTATTTATGGAACTATATACCTTGTGTTAATGCACTATAAATATTAAATTTCAAAAAAAAGTTAACAAAATGTACCATCCCATTCAAATACATGTGTGCATAAAAACATATGCATATATATGCATACATATATATCATATCTGTATTCACTTGCTATTTGTGGATATTAATATTACTCAGGATTTTCCCATAATATTAGCATAACCAAATAGTCATTTCTAACCATGAAGGAAAAGAAGAGTACTTTGAATTGCCTAGCTGGTTCCTGTTCTTGGGCTGAGATGAGGTGAAGGGAGAGCAGTCGGGGACAGGCCAGCATTCCAAAGGAGGATTTATGACTTTGCCTAGACTAATAAAACTACCTACTACCTTGCTCCTGGCCCAAGACTAGCCTTTGTGTCCCTGGATAGCTGAGGAATGTTGTCTCTGTTTTGACAACCATGGGAGCCCATGAGGCAGAGGGGCACCCTAGGGGCTGGAGAACAGATCTCTTTTGTGTGCCCTTGCCCAGCAATGAGGTCTTTCCCTTCTATCCCCTTTTCTGATTGTCTGGAGCATTTTTTTTCCCCCATCCTGGGGCTTGAACTCTGTGCCTGGGCTCTGTCTGTGCACTTTTGTGTTTAAGGCTAACATTCTCCGACTTGAGCTACAGCTCCACTTCCAACTTTTTGATGGTTAATTGAAGATAAGAGTCTCACGGATCTTACTGCCCTGACTGACTTCAAACCACAATCCTCAGATCTCAGCCTCCTAAGTAGCTAAGTTTATAAGCATGAGCCACCAGTACCCAGCTAGTCTGGAATGTTTTTTAGGATGGTGATTGCATCCAATCACAGCTTTGTGGTATCCCAGAGAATATATTTCTTCCTTCTCCCAGCCTCAATGGCTTCAAGATTATGGGAATAAAATCTTTAAAATCCTATCACTCGCCCAGTGCCCGTGGCTCACACCTATAATCCTAGCTACTCAGGAGGCTGAGATCTGAGGATTGCCATTCAAAACCAGCTCCAGCAGGAAAGCCCTTGAGATTCTAATCGCCAATAAAACCACAAGAAAACTGGAAGTGGCACTGTGGCTCAAGTGGTAGAGTACTTGCCTTAAGATGAAGAACTCAGAGACAGCACTCAGGCCCAGAGTTCAAGCCCCATAACCAACCCCCCCCCCCCAAAAAAAAAAATCCTATCACTCTCACTGGACACTATGTTGTGTCCAGTGGGATGGGAGGGAAAACCTAAGAGAGAGCCAGGGAAGAGGTGACATTATCCAAAAGGAAATGTACTCTTTCACCCAGCTTATGGAACTATAACCATTCTATACAGCACCTTTATAATAACATTTTTTTTTAATATTTTAAGTCCTATCACAGTTTGGCTGCTTTGAGGAAAGCTTGCAACACCAACATCAGGTCACCCAGACAATGACAGAAAAGAATATACTAGAAACACATCTGTTCTCCACAGAAAATATAAACAAAATTTTATGTCACATCAAAAATTAAACCACGCTCGGCACCAGTGGCTCACACTTATAATCCTCATTACTCAGGAAGCTGAGATCTGGGGATTGTGGTTCAAAGCAAGCCTGAGCAGGAGAGTCTGAGACTCCTACCTCCAATTAACCACCAAAAAGATTCAAGCGGGGGTGTGGCCCGAGATACAGTGGAGCACAGTGAACTGTGATATAGCCGGGCGCAACTATACTGCTTTCTAGAGTGGTTAAACAAGTTTATTCCCACCAACACTGTGACAGGCTCCCTTTTGGCCTTATCCTCGACAGCATGTGTTGTTTGTTTTCTTGATGATGGCTATTCTAACAGAGATGAGGTAAAATCTCAGTGTTGACAAACATTTTTTTTAAATAGTTTAAAGCCTTGAGCCTGTGTCTATAATTCTTGCTACTCAGAAGGTAGAGATCAGATGGATCCAGATGACCAAAAAAAAAAAAGAGTCTCATGGACTTTCCTGCCCAGTAAACCATGATCCTCAGATCTCAGCCTCCTGAGTTGCTAGGATTATAGGCATGAGCCACCAGCACCCAGCCCCCCTCCCCCGCAAAAAAATGAGAACCTATCTCAACAGGAAAAATTGCATAGTGATGCATGCCTGTTATCCCAGCCTAAATAGGAGGATCAAACTCCAGACAAGCCCAGGCAAAAAAATAAGACCATATCTGAAAAATATCCAGGGCAAAAAGGGGCTAGAGGTGTAGCTCAAGCAGTACAACTCCAGACTGGCAAGCAAGAAGCTTTAAGGTCAGACCTCAGTATGCCAAAAAGAACTAAGTTGGAGTGTGTGTGTGTGTGTGTGTGTGTGTGTGTGTGTGTGTGTGTGTGTTGAGGTAGAACTCAGATCCGATCCCATGCATACCAAAAAGATAGTTGGGCTGGTAATGTGGCTTAGTGGTAGAATACTTGCCTAGCATGCATGAGGCCCTGTGTTCAATTCCTCAGTACCACATGAACAGAAAAAGCCACAAGTGGCACTATGGCTCAGTGGTAGAGCACTAGCCTTGAGGACATAGAGGCTCAGGGACAGAGCCCAGGCTCTGAGTTCAAGCCCCAGGACTGGTTAAAAAAAAAAAAAGTATTTGGCCAACTGGAGGGCTTGCCCATTCAAGCCTGTCTGCCATACTGTCTCCTGGTGGAGGACAGGGACTCTCAGCACATGTGTGCTGAATAGGCCCACACTCCAGAGGACTACATCCTCCAATTTGGGAGCCTCCAGCTTTTCAGTCCTCTCTCTTGGCCATCATGCTCTACTATACCTCTCTAGGTTAGATAGAAGTGGACCTCTTGGAAAGTATCTGAGTCTTCATCCATAAGGCTTAACTAAGCCTGGCTATGCTTAGAGCTTACCATACCTTTTAGGGTTAGGAAACCAGCAGTGTGTATTTACATCAGCCATAGAAGTAGGAAGAGAATTTTAAAAGGGGTGGGGCATGCCAGGAAGAAAGAATCCCAGTAAGGAGAATAGGAGCCCAGAGAGCAATACACACACCTCCAGTTCTAGCAGCAGGTCCTTTCTTTCCCATTCTGCAAACAAGCACTGTTTGGTCCTGTTACTGGTACATGGGTGGAGACTACTGTTGACTGCCACAAATGTCAGAAGACCTGGCATTCCCAGGGTCCATTGTCACTTTGGAAAGGAGGGTACTGGGATTTCCCTCACCAGCACCAACCTGGGGCGGAGCAGGACTGGTGTGCCAGTGAGTGGTCGTCAGTAACTTGGAGAGGAGACAAGAATTCAAGACCCAGAACAGCCTGGCCACACAGACTGACTCCTTGTTCCCATTCTCAGATGGGCAATCCTGGATGACAGTCCCTCCAAGACACCACAGAATTATGGGTAATATCTGTGGAAGCATCTAGAAAGTTCTGAAGCATGAATGAAGATGGTGTTGTTCAACTTTTACCTCAAAGTCACGTACTTCCCCATGGGACTCTTGTTTACCAGGATATTTTTTTTTCTTTTTACTGCTTTTAGGGCATCACGACTCATTTTTGTAAAATGTTTCAGCACCTATGTACTATAGAACAGCGCATCCAATTGGAAGAATTTCTGCTCATTATCTGTCCCAAGCACCACAGCAAACAGAATCAGAGGAGCCAGGGGCTGACATTAGAGTTAGCTGTGTAGCTGTGTACAAAACCGAGCCACTCACACACAAAATGTGGCACCTCAGTTTCCACAAAGGCAGGCATAACAGAATCAAGGATGGGGTCAGCGGTAGTCCCAGGAAAACACTCTTTCCTCGGCCAGGCACCACCACATGGGGTCCCCTGGCTCTCTATGGATCTGGGGAATTCATTTCAGCAACTCTGAGCTCAAGTCTGGAGACTCAACCATTGTCTATACTGGTCTCTTCTTTGCCCCCTGCAGGCAGGCCTGGGCCTTGTGGGGCCATGCGCTCCATGGGCCAAACGAATTTTATTTTATTTTAATGTACGTATTTTTTGGCACCAGTACTAGGCCTTGAATTCAGAGTCTTGTGTCTCACTCAAAGTTGGAGCTCTACCAATTGAGCTCCACCTCCACTTCTGGCTTTTTGGTGGTTAATTGAAGATCAAGAGGCTCTCTTGTCCCAGCCAGCTTGGAACTGCAACTCTCAGACCTGAGTAGCTAGGATTACAGGTATGAGCTGGGTATGATTTTTTTTAACCTATGGATGAATTTGTAAGGTCATTTGGAAAATGTTGATCCACTTAAATCAAGCAGATTTTCTAAATATGGGCTTACTTCATTATTTAATAGCAAAGCAAAACTAAAAAACAAACACACTCATATGTCTAGAGCATTCTCATTAAAACAATCGCCATATGTGGAAGTCTTGTAAGGAATCCAAAACACACTGATTTACCCCCTGGAAAGCTTGAATGTTATTATTGGCTTCACAATAGTTCTGGTTGCTTTCCATGAACTGACAGACTCACCAAATCTATTTTCAAGAAAATGTATCAGGGGTCTGGGAAAGTAGCTCAGTGGTAGAGTGCTTGCCTTGCATGCATGAGGTCCTGGGTTCGATTCCTCAGCACCACATTAGCAGAAAAAGCCGGAAGTGGCACTGTGGCTCCGGTGGTAGAGTGCTCGCCTTGAGCTGGGTCCTGCTGGGTCCTGGTGGCTCACTCCTGTATTCCTAGCTACTCAGGATGCTGAGATCTGAGGAACACAGTTTGAAGCCAGCCCAGGAAAGAAAATCAGTGAGACTCTTATCTTCAATTAACCACTAAAAAATTATAAGTGGAGCTGTGGCTCAACGTGGTAGAGTGCTAGCCTTGAGCAAAGAAGGTTAGGGATAGCACTCAGGCCCTGAATTCAAGCCCCAAGACAGGCACACACACACACACACACACACACACACACACACACACACACACACACACACACACGCACGCACACAAAGTTAGTAAGACCCCATCTCAACCAATAAGCCAAGAATGAAGCGCAGCAGCTTCACTGCTGGGACATGGATCTTGGTGCCCCCACTCTATAGAGACTGGACCTGAGTGAAATCTGTGAGGTTAGCATCTGCTCAAAGCAATGTCTCACTTGATTGCTTTGTTATCTCCACTATTCAGGAAGCCCTTCCATCATAAGCCGAGGTCAGCCCCAGGCAAAAATACAGAAGTCTCTACTTGAAAGATAATTAAAGCAAAAAGGGCTGGAAGTATGATTCAAGTGATAAAGTGTAATCCCATGGTCCCCAGAAGAGGGCTGGGGTACAGTTTCCAGAGAGGCGGTGTCCTCTCTTTCCTATAACAGGCATGAAGGGAAGGAGGGAAGGAGGAAGCTGACAGGAAAATTTGGAAGGGTTCCACCATACTGGAATTTTAAATTGCCTGTGTAATTACTATAAATTCCAAAAGGGCAGTGTTTCAGTCAGGTTGCTCAGCTGCACAGAATCCTTGGAGATACATAATTGTACAGGAGAGGGTTTATTATTGTGGAAATGGGCTTCCAAGTTTACTGAGGCCAGAGTCCCAAGAGCCATTGTCTACAAGCTGGAGAATCAGTAGTGAGTAGTGTGATTCAGTTCAAGCTCAACAGCCTGAGAACCAGAAGAGCTGAGGAGCTACTGTCTAAGTGCATGTGGGGGAGAGGGGAAGATATCCAGCTTACAGAGGGAATTGTCTACTTCTGCGGAGTGTACTTCTGTTCCGTCGGGTCCTCAATAGATTGAGTAACATGCATTCATTCACATTCAGGAGGATGGATTTTCATTCTGTTGATTCAAATATCCAATCACTTCCAGAAAAATCCTCACAGGCACACTCCAGACTCACCAGCTATCAGGGCATCCCTCAGCCCAGTCAAGCTGACAGTTACCTTCTCAGGCAGATGCCACATCTGTCTCTAATAGCTTTTTTTAAGCCCCCATCCACTATATTTAACACAGAAGATGTGTGCAACATAGCTAATCAGCATCCTGATCAAGCAGTTCACTCAGAGGTTACATAGCCAGGGCACACATCCCTTCAGTCCTTACAACAATGAAAGGCAGCTGTTGTTAAACCCATTGAATGTGTAGGCACACTGAGATGGCTAAGGCAAGAGACTGGAACAAAGAGCAAGATTGAATGCAAACTGGCCTCCTAGAGACTTGTAAGGCATTGAATTCACCTTAGATAAATGATGGGATACCTACTTTCATTCCTACCATGCACTTACGTGGGCTAGTTTGCCACACTGAAATCTCTTCCTGACATATTTACCCATCCCTCTCCAACTTGTCCTTGTTTGAAGGGAATGATCAATGGCAACAAGGTTTCTTTTATTCCTCATGGCCACATGGTGTCCCCATTTATAATGGCTCCCTTGCAGCTGCTTTTCCAGCTGGAAGCTACCACCAGATCCATTTGGCTCCCAGGGACCTTTGTAGGATGGCCTTTGATGTGTTTCTCCTCATTTGTTTGACCACCACCACCACCACCAGATTCCTGCAGTCTGCAATCTAGGGACCAGCTGGGTGGCCTTCCTCTTTTATGCAGAAGTGTTGAGAAAGACCTGTCAGACCCTAGGGATAATTAGCCTTGATTGCTTCTCATTAAGAGAGATTGTCACTCAGCACAGATTTGCCCCAGGGCATGGGGTAACTGCTTCTCCAGTCTCCTGAATTCCTGGTACCTGGCAGGGAGTGGGGGGGGGGGGGGGAGGATCAGAATCCAATTTCCATCTTCACATTCCTCAGGTGAAATGGGACCCTTGTGGCCAGATAAGATGAATTTGTGTATTTGCATCAAGGAACACAGCCAGAATGCAATTATCAAACTCTGTGGTTTGGCTGTCTGAAAATAAGCAAATAATCAATTAGAGGTAAGGTGGGTGGGGCGAAAGGTAAAATAACAATGATGGATTTATGATGGTCCATGATCAGCCTGACTAACTGGTACCAAGGCTTATTTTGTTTTGTTGGGCTTTTTCAGCTTTTTATTTGGAGATCATTACAGATCCACAGGAATTTGCAGAGATAATAGACATCCCCCCAAAATACATCACCTAGCCCCCCCCCTCACCCGGCAAAAAAAACTCCCCCAACACCAACTACAATGCCTGTGTAGTTGTCATTCTAACACATCAGAATACACGTGGCCACTGCAGTCCAGATAGGAGTGTTATTTGCATCACAAACATCTCCCTCCTGCTACCTCCCTAGAGACAACCAGTTTGTCTCCAAAATACCAAAGGGAAGGGCAAAGGAATGCCCTAGGCAGCCAAAGACATCCAGGCTGTGCCCGACTTGGAAGGAAAGTGGCACTACTGGGATGAGAGATATGCTGTGAGATATTATGAGATGTTCCAGAATGGCACAAAGGAAACAGAGACAACACTAAGTGCATGTTTATGATGAAAGGCACAACTATTACAGGACAGTGTTAAAAATTAACCCCCTACAGCTGGTGCTGGTGGCTCATTCTCACTACACAGGAGGCTAAGATCTATAGACTGCAGTTCCAAGATAGCTGGGGTGCACAAATCTGAGAGCCACTTATCTCCAATTAACCAGCAAAAAGCTGGAAGAAGACATGTGGCTCAAGTGGTAGAGTGTCAGTCTTGATTCAGAAAAGAAAAAAAAACTGAGCAAGAGCACAAGTCCTAGTATTGGCACAAAAATAAAAATTAACCCCATTAGTCCCACTATCAATGCATATACATTGGAGTTAGAAATTTCCAGATGCTTGAGACCACTTTAAATTTACATGCTGCTAGGAGAAAAATGTCAAACTTAGCTTAAGAATAGGATAAATATGGAAAATAGATGCTGGGAGTTAGGCCATACACTGGTGGCTGGTACCTATAATCAATCCTAGTTACTTAGGAAGCTGAGAATAGGAGGATCAAGGTTCAAGGCCAATCAAGGCAAAAATCCTACAAGACTCCCTCTCTTCCAAGAGGAAGAGGCAGTGGCCCACATCTGACATGGGAAATGGATGGTGGGTCAGTCACATACCTTAGGTGGGAAACAATACTTTCTTAAAAATAGCCAACCAAAAAATGGGACTGGAGGCATGGCTCAGCAGCAATACCACAACCTAGCAAACATAATGCTCTGGGTTCAAAATCTATCAGCAAAAAAAGAGAGGCTGGAAATGTGAAGTTTGAGACCAGCACTGCAGTAGATATCTAATGAGGATAAAGATGGAGAGAGGGGAAGGCGCTCCCTTGTGAACCCTCCTCTGGGCCCTTCTGGGCTATACCTGCCTAGCCAGGGGTTGCTCCCATCTGAGACCCTTCTTGTTTTTATGTATTAAAAATGGAAGTGTACTCAATCTATTTTGGTGAGTGAGGAAAAGAAAAAAGAAACTTTGAGTTAAAATATAAAGGGGGAGCCGGGCGCTGGTGGCTCACGCCTGTAATCCTAGCTACTCAGGAGGCTGAGATCTGAGGATCGCGGTTCAAAGCCAGCCTGGGCAGGAGAGACCGTGAGACTCCTATCTCCAATAAACCACCGGAAAACCGGAAGTGGCGCTGTAGCTCAAGTGGTAGAGTGCTTGCCTTGAGCTGAAGAGCTGAGGGACAGCGCCCAGGCCCAGAGTTCAAGCCCCACGACCGACAAAAAAAAAAAAAAAAAAAAAAAAAAATATATATATATATATATATATATATATATATATATATATATGTGGGGTTTTGTTGTTGTTGCTGTTTTGTGTGCCAATCCTAGGACTTGAACTAAGGCTTGGGTGCTGTCCCTGAACTTTTCTTGCTCTAGGCTAGCACTTGGGCCACAATTCTACTTCTGGATTTTTGGTGGTTCATTGGATGTAAGACTCTCATGGACTTTCCTGCCAGTGTTGGATTTGAACGTGATCTTCAGATCTCAGCCTTCTGAGTAGTATAGGATCACAGGTCTGAGCCTTTGACTGTAGAAACAAAGGTTTTTACAGATAAAGAATGAGAAATAACACCAATATTAGGGTCCACAAACTTTTTCTGTGAAGGCCAAATACAACTATTTAGACTTTATGAACCAGATAGACAGTCTGTATTGAAAATATCAACTCAGCCATTGGAAGGAAAAGCTGCCCAAAGGAATATGCAAATGAGTGAACATACCTTCTATCCAATGAGGTTCCATCCTACCATTAGCTTTGGAAGCAGAACTGCTGAAGAGTTCAAGTAAGAGCCAGTACCCGTGGTTCTTGCCTGGAATCCTAGTTACTGAAGAGTCTGAAATCTGAGACTCACCGATTGAAACCAGTCTAAATAGGAAAGTCCATGAGACTCTCATCTCCAATTAAGCACCAAAAGGCTGGAAGTGGAGGCATGACTCAGAACACCAGCTTTGAGCAAAAGGCCCTGAATTTAAGCCCAATACACACACACACATCACAACTTATAGACTTTTCTCTCCTTAGTAAGTGTCCAAGAAAATTTATATCAATATTGGGCTGGGAAGGTGGCTCAGTGGTAGAGGGCTTACCTTGCATGTCTGAGGCCCTGGGTTCTATTCCTCAGTACCACATAAGCAAAAAGAAAAAAGCCGGAAGTGGTACTGTGGCTCAAGTGGTAGAGTGCTAGTCTTGAACTGAAGAGCTGAGGGACAGTGCCCAGGCCCAGAGATCAGGCCCCACGACTGGACCCAAAAAAAAAAAAAAAAAGAAAGAAAAAAAAAAGAAAATTTATATCAATGTTAACGAGCTAATTTTGTGAGCTCCCTTTTTCATCCCATTTGGGGTGATCATGGAAGGGCTTGGCTCATCAGAGGCAGAGATCCTTGAACACACAAAGGCATCAGCCACCCAGTGCCCTCGTGGCCTGGCAACATAGACAGGTAGACCCAGGGGGCAGCTGGCACAGCATAGCCCAGCATCTGGAGGAAGCAGAAGATTCACAAGGATCCACTTTCCAAGTCTGTGTGCCCCAGACGGTAGCAAAGCAAGCTCTTTCCTCTGGGGAAAGATCTGCCCAGTTTCTTTATTTCTTCTGAACTGGACTTATACAATGCTGTACCTCCCTTCTTCCAGACTGCTGGGAACTTCAGTCTTAGAGCTCTGGGGCTCCCTCTCCCCCCCTTCCCCTAACTCTGGGCCTTTCCTACGGTCTTGGGAGTTTTTCCAAACTTTGAAGCTTACCAACATACACCAAAGGTCACAAAAGTCATAAATTATCCAGCAGTTGGGCACACCCATGCATCTTCCTCCCAGATTCAGAAGGAGAACCAGCAGTTATGCTAGTCTACCCCTAACCTACCTCCTTGTTCATGCAACTGACCTCTGTCCTGACCACTGCATCTCCCACTGGAGCCCGGTAGGAGCTCCTTCTAGCTGTGACGCAATGGGTGCTCTCCACATCCCTGTGCCTGGAAAACCGTCCTGCTGTACCCAGAAATGGTTGTGGAGATGGATCTAGCCATCCACTCACATGAGCCCCCGTAGTAAGGATTGGGCACACACAAAATGGGGGTAGCGTCAGGATCCTTTGAGCATGCTCCCCGGGGACAAGAACTCTGGCAGACTGTGACAGGACACATTCAGAATTGCTCAGTAAGTGTGGGAGCCTGGGAGGTCTCAGCCTCAAACACACCCTGGGGCCAGGAAGACGTTCCTGTGGGAGTTTAGTAGTTCTGAAACTGCACTCAAATCCTGTAATTTTCAGCACTGGGCGTCTATTTCAGGGATGTAGAAATTCTTGCTCAGAATGTCCAATTGCAAGAGCTGTTTTGCAGGGCTGCCATTTACTCTTGAGAGTTGGGGAGCACTAGGCCTTGGCTCTGAGGGAGGAGGGGGGTGGTTAAATGGGACAATAGCACATTGTGAGCTTATCTCTAATGTTTATTCATTTATTTTTACAGTGCTAAAGGCGGGACCCTGAGTCTTTCACATTCAAGGCAAGAGTTCTATCACAATCAGTGAACTACAATCTAGTACGGGGTTACTTTTTGTTATTTTAATTGTTTAATGCTTTTATTTTTATTATAAAGGTGATATGCAGAGGGGATAAACCATCACATAAGTCAGGTAAAGAATACATTTTATTTTTGCAACGTCCCCACTTCCCCTGCTCTCTCTCCCAGTTTTTCCCTGACACCCTTACTATTGGGATATTTTTAAATCAGTAACCTCATGAATGATACGTGTCAGGGCTGGGAATGTAGCTTACTAGCAGAGTGCTTACCTAGCACGCATGAAGCCCCTGGATTCAATTCTTCAGTAGCACATAATCAAAAACAAAACAGCCAAAAACGTGTCATTTGTGTGTGTATGTGTGTGCCTGTTGCCTGGCTGGCTTCATACCACAATCCTTGGATCTCAGCCTTCTGAGTAGCTACGATTACAAGTGTAAGCCGTCAGCAATGCTATGTTTTTCCTTTTTTGTGCCTAGAAAATAGTTATTGGCCAGTGGTGGCTCATGCTTATAATCCTATCTACTCAGGAAGCTGGAATCTGAGGATGGAAGTTCAAAACCAGTCCGAACAGGAAAGTCGGTGAGACTCTTATCTCCAATTAACCACCAGAAAACTGGGAGTGACGCTGTGGCTCAAGTGGTAGAAAGCTGGCCTTGAGCTGAAGAGTTCAGGGACAACACCCAGGCCCAGATTTCAAGCCCCATGACCAACAAAGATAAAAGAAATATCTAGTTATTGAGAGTCTAGAGTAGTGCTGGGTCTGTTGGGTATGCCTAGTATGGCATGAAATATTTTAGATGCCTTGTAGTTTATTTTCCAAAATTCCTGTGAACTGAACATTAAATCCAGAATTTGCATGGGTTTATTTTGAGATTTTGTGTTCACAAGAGTGTAAAATCACTAGGGTTTTCCTGAGAAAACCTGCAAGTACTTGGACATGACATCCTACAGCGAGCTGTCTATAGGGATATTTTAAGAGGGTCTGGTAACAGGTCCTGTGTCCTGTTGAGTTCCCAGACCAGGTCACAGTAGGAACCTGTGTGGATAGATTTAGTAATACCTGTGCACATGTTCCTGTTTCATCTTGTAGAGTCCCCTGGCCTCCTCACCAAGTGAAGTAGGAGAAAGTTTGGGAGCTTTGGGACCAGAAAGGATCTCAAAGGAGCTAAGGTACACCTGTGGACTCACGTCCAGAGTATTCAGTACATATGGTAGAGAGCATGAACCAAAACGCAAGTAGTTGGAAATCTGAAATAGTTGAATGGTGGATGACTCATGCCTGTAATCTTAGCTACCCAGAGTGAGTTCTGAGGATCATACCTTGAAGCCAATGAGAGAAGACAGATATGAGACTCTCTCTCTCTCTCTCTCTCTCTCTCTCTGTCTCCCTCTCCCCCACTCCCCCACCATCTCTTGCCAGTCCTAAGGCTTGAACTTAGGGCCTGGGCACTGTCCCTGAGCTTCTTTTGCTCAAGGCTAATATTCTACCATTTGAGCCACAGCACCATTTCTGGCTTTTTCTGTGTTTGTGGTACTGAGGAATCCATTCCCAGACACTAGCTCAGAAGGTCCAGGATCAAGGTCAGAATCTGTACTTTGCAGGCACATTTGTGAGAATCAGCCAGAGCAGGAGGAATCCTGGAGAACAATTGAAGGCCCTTTCAGAGGATCAGAGGCCCTAAGAAGCCACCGATGGTGCCTGTCTTTCACATTTTATGCTGGACCTTGAGTCACTGTTTTCACAGTTCTCTTTGTCTTCCTTAAATAATTTCCTATTTCCATTTTCCTGGCCTGGTAGAGGAAGATAAATACTTGGGTTTTCCCCCCATATCCAATTTTCTTCCATCTCAAACTTTGTGGATGTATTTCTGAATTAACTGACATACACACAGATAAATTTTTTTGTTTTTGTGTTGATCCTGGGACTTGAATTCAGGCCTGAGCTCTGAGTTTTATTTTTTCTGTGAATTACTCTTTTTTTTTCAATTTTTAATTGTTATTATTAAGGTGATTTACAGAGGAGTTACAGTTTTAAGTTGTTGTTGTTGTTGTTGTTTTTTTCCTCAAGGCTGGAACTCTACCACTTGAGCCACAGCTCCATTTCTGGTTTTTGTGATGCTTAATGGGAGATAAGAGTGACGCAGACTTTTCTTGCCCAGGTTGGCTTTAAACTATGATCCTCAGATCTCAGTTTCCTGAGTAGCCAGGATTACACGCATGAGCCACCAACACCCAGCTCACAAGTAGTTTTTAAATCTCAGCATGATCTGCTCAATAAAAGTAAAAGAAGGAATGTTGGCATGGGAACCAACGTGTCTTGTGTGGCTTGGTCTGGTAAAGCCTCAAGGAAATGTTAAACCCATATATGGGTCTGGGTTGGGAGGAACTCAGGACTGAGTCTAACTTTGGGTGTGTCTGAGACTTTCCCATAGCTTGGGTCTCTGTGGATCTGCCTGGGAAAGCAGGATTTGGGTTCATTTCCGTTGCCAGTGGTTTTTGGTTTTGTTTTGGGTTGGGTGGGTTATGTTGTGTTGTTTAGGTCCATGCTGTTTCATAATCTAGAAGCACACCAGACTCTCTCCTTTAGTGTGGTTTGTCAAGAGGATGTCTATGGAGCCAAGTGGGACTCTCTAATTATGAAATGCCCATGAGATGAATGAGGTTTTAGAAGCTAAAACAGGCAAGCCAATGGAAGACCATGGCACAAAACGTTCCCTCCCCTGCAGTTCTCCTACCCCTAAAAACATGTGCATGTCCTGGGAAGGGACAATGCTAAGCAGCATCATATACAACAGCTTCTGTTTCTCATTGGGTTTGGGTTTGGGGTTTTTTTGTTTTTTGTTTGGTTTGGTTTGGTGCCAGTTTGGGGGCTTGAATTCAGGATCTGGGCATTGTTCCTGAGTTTTTGTGCTCAAGGCTAGCAACTCTACCTACCACATGGTCTATAGCTCTACTTCCAGATTTCTTGGTACTAAATTGGGGATGAAAGTCTCACAGATTTTCCTGCCTGGACTGGATATGAACCATGATCCTCAGATCTCAAACTTCTCAGTAGCTAGGATTATAAGTATGAGCTACCAGTACCTGGTTTTTCTTTTCTTTTCTTTTTGTTTCTTTCTTTTGTGTGTGTGTGTGTGTGTGTGTGTGTGTGTGTTTATGTGTATGCGCTGTTACTGGGGCTTGAACTCAAGGACTCATGCTCTTGCTTAGCTTTTTTCCTCAAGGCTGGAGTTCTAACACTTGAGCCATAGCTCCAATTCTGGCTTTCTGGTGGTTAATTAGAAATAGTCTCACAGAATTTCCTGCTTGCATGTCCTGCCAGGAAATTCTATGAAACTCTTTTTTTTTGTCGGTCGTGGGGCTTGAACTCTGGGCCTGGGCGCTGTCCCTCAGCTCTTCAGCTCAAGGCGAGCGCTCTACCACTTGAGCTACAGCGCCACTTCCTGTTTTCTGGTGGTTTATTGGAGATAGGAGTCTCACGGTCTTTCCTGTCCAGGCTGGCTTTGAACCGCGATCCTCAGATCTCAGCCTCCTGAGTAGCTAGGATTACAGGCGTGAGCCACCAGCGCCTGGCTTCTATGAAACTCTTATCTCCAGCTAACCACCAGAAAACCAGGAATGGAGCTGTGGCTCAAAGTAGTAAAGCACTAATCTTGAGCAAAGAGTTCAGGGACAGTGCCCAGGCCGAGTTCAAGCCCCACAACCGACAAAAGAAAGAAAGAAAGAAAGAAAGAAAGAAAGAAAGAAAGAAAGAAAGAAAGAAAGAAAGAAAGAAAGAAAGAAAGAAAGAAAGGAAGGAAGGAAGGAAGGAAGGAAGGAAGGAAGGAAGGGAGGGAGGGAAAGCAAGCAAGCATCAACTTAGCTAACAGGTGGTTCTTTAAAAGATCAACAAAAATGGCAAACGTATCTCAGATAAAATAGGAAAAAGCTGGCACTGGTAGCTCATGCCTCTAATCATAGCTACTCAGGAGGCTGAGCTCTGAGGATCATGCTTCAAAGCCAGCCCAGGAAGGAAAGTATATAAGATTCTTGACTCCAATTAACCACCAAAAAGCTAGAAGTAGAGCTGTGACTCAAGAGATAGAGCACTAGTCTTATGGAAAACAAACAAACAAAAAACCCTCAGGTACAGTGCCCAGGTCCTGAGTTCAAGGCCCAAGATTGTCATGTATATACTTCTGCTAGGCCCTGTGAATTAACTAAAAGTCCCTCTACTTTGTGTCTGTATCCTTGGATCTGAGCTGTTCCCTGCTACTGTCACTTTGGAATCACTTTGGGCTCTAGGGAAGAGAAAGCTCACTGATAAACATCTTGCATGGAAGACAAACTACTGTCCAGTAGGCAATGCCTTCTTATTATCTTAAAGAAATCAGCCCCAAACACAGATGATTATTCTCCCTCACCAGACAACTTGTTCTGGTCTTCATTCCAATGGTTAATTGACCACGGTTTATCCAGACAGCTCCAAGGATAAAGAGCAAAATAATGGGCAATCAGGCCATACTTGTAATTTGGGGCAATTTTAACTATGCATACCTTTCGTGTCCCCTGCCTTTAATTCTCCCTATTTAACCTGAAGCTACCCAGGTGTTCATCTATGGATAGATGGATGGATAGATGGACAAATGACATATATGTGAAATGGAATATTATCTAGTCTTAAAAAGGAAGGAAAGTTGAATTCAGGCTACATGAATGAGCCTTAATTCTATTGGGGTAAGTGAAATAAGCCATAAGCAAAAGGATAAATACTGAAAATTTATGCTTTATATGAGATGCCTAGATAGTCAAATTCATAGAAACAGAAAACAGAATGTGAGTTCTGTGGGGTAGAGGGAGGGGAATCGGGAGTTATTGTTGGTGTTCTGGAGTTGCATGATAGTAATGGTTGCAGAACAACATGAGTATATTAATGCCCCTAAACCACAAACTTTAATGTTTCCTTTAGTAAATTTTATATTAGGATGGGCACTGATAGCTCACACCTCTAATCCTAGTTATTCAGGAAGCTAAGATCTAAGGATCTCTGTTCAAAGCCAGCCCAGACAGATAAGTCTGTGAGATTATTTTTTTTTGTTGGTTGTAGGACTTGCACTCAAGGCCTGAGCACTGTCCCCAAGCCTCTTTGTGCTCAAGGCTAGCACTCTACCACTTGAGCCACAGCGCCACTTCCAGTTTTTTGAGTGATTAATTGGAGATAAGAGTCTCATGGACTTTCTTGCCTGGGCTGGCTTCAAACCATGAGCCTCAGATTTCAACCTTCTGAGTAGCTAGGATTACAGGTGTGAGCCACCAGTGCCCAGCTTCTGTAAGATTCTCATCTCCAATTAACTAGCAAAAAGCCAGAACTAGAGGTATGGCTCAAGTGGTAGAACACTATTTGTGAGTAAAATTGTTAAGTCCAGCCAAAGTGTAAGGCCCTGAGTTCAAACCCCACTACTAGCAAAAAATTAAAATAGCCAGGTGCCAGTGGCTCATGCCTGTAATCCTAGCTACTCAAGAGGCTCAGATTTGAGGATTGCAGTTCAAAGCCAGACCAAGCAGGAAAGTCCATGAGACTCTTATCTCCAGTTACCCACCAGAAAACTAGAAGTTGCACTGTGGCTCAAGTGGTAGAGCACTAGCCTTGAGCTGAAGAGCTGAGGGACAGCACTCAGGCCCAGAGTTCAAGCGCCACAACCAACAAAAATAAAATAAAATAATAAAATGAGATAAAATTTCAGTAAGGCGCTAGTGGCTCATGCTTATAATCCTAGCTACTCTAGAGGCTGAGCTCTGAGGACTGCAGTTCAAAGCCAGCCCCGGAAGAAAGGTCCATGAGACTTTAATCTCCAATGAACAACCAGAAAACCAGGAATGGAACTGTGGCTCACAGTGGTAGAGTGCTAGTCTTGAGCAAAAGAGCTTAGGGACAGTGCCCAGGCCCCTTCCAGCCCCATGTCTGAAATAAATAAATAAAATTTCATGTTAATTATATTTTCCTACAATATTTAAACTGTAAAAAAGACAATCACTCATAAGCATGGAGGGTGTTTGTTCTATCCCAAAAAGAAGAGGAAGGCATAAGACTTGGGTCTCATGTCTCAGGGATTGAATGTCTGTAGCAAATCTCCATCTGGCCCTTATCTTTATGTCCATGTCTCCACTCTACATTTGATCCCCAGACATTGACTTAATTTCTGTCCATTGTGGTCATATTCAACTCTGTAATACATCACCCATAACTTGTGCTTAGAGAGGAAAGGGGTTTTTGTTTGCAAATATAGATCTAAATGCCCAGGAAAGAGTTCTAAGTTGTTGAGTACTACAAATAAGAGCTTTTATTGAACTACATGCAGTAAGTAGAGAAGGGGCAGTTCCCCAGATTAAAAAGACAATGGAAGCAAGACAGCTACACCTGCAATCACAACATTCTGGAACCACAGAAAAGAGGATTGTGAGTTCAAGGCCAGCTGGGCTATAGCAAGACCCTAGCTCTTCAATAAGTAATTAAAGTAAGTATACACTTTTTTTTTTAATTCCAGGAGATAGCTACCCAAGAAACTGAGATCAAAAGATTGCCATTCAAAGCCAGCCTGGGCAGATAAATCCCAGAGACTCATCACATTTATCAGCAAAAAGCCAGAAGCAGAGATTTGAATTTAAAAAGCAAGCATTTGTACTTCTTTCAAGAATTGTCTGGCGAATGAAGAGAAGAAGTGGGGGAGAATGCAGTTGTAATATTCAATGTATATTCTATGAAATTAGGAAAATTGAGGGGATGGGTAGAGTTGAGAGGGATGAGAACAATAACAGGAGAGATATTCACAAAGATGCATTTTAGTCATAAACTGATTCATTGAATTATAACCCCTTTGTACAGCTTTTTAATGATAATAAATATATAATTTATAAATTATCAGATAGATATGTGTCTCATGTCTGTAACCCTAGCTATTTAAAAGGCTGAGATCTGAGGATTGTGGTTCAAAGCCAGCCTAGGAAGGAAAGTCCATAAGACTCAACTCCAACTAACCACCAAAACGCTGGAAGTGGAACTGTGGCTCAAGTGGTAGAGCAAAAAACAACAAAAAAAACAACAACTAAACTAGAAGACAAGGCCCTGAATTCAAACCCCAGGACTGGCACACAAACAAAAACTAAACTAAACTAAAACTAAAATGAAAAAGGCCCGTTAACTTTCCCGCTCTGGGTGTAAGACTCTGACACTTATTTGTTACTATTTTCTTTCATGAGACATTTCAAAAGTTCTTTGGCGTTTGATTGAGAAAGGAAGCAAAGAATGCAGCTGAGATGAGAAGAGGCAGCAAAGCTTGGCGGGCACCACATGGAGAACTCATAACCATAGGCGTTTAATGGCATCCCCATCTCAAAACTTGGCTCCTTCTATATTTAAAAGGTTTGAACATAAAAGAGTTCATTTTTAAAGGGGCTTTTCCAAGTTGGCTGAGCCCTGCAGACTCCAAATCCAGCACACACAGCCAGTGCCTGGAGGCCATCAGACACCACATGGCATGTTTCATTTGCTTCTAAGTGACAGGCATAGCTAATGCCAAGGCGAGAGGGGGTGCATTCCATGCCACTGGCTGCCAGCGACTTGGAAAAGTGTTTCTGTTTAACATCGTCTTGAAATAAAAGAACAACAAATGAATAGAACCCTCTTGGTCTGTGCAGAAGACGCGGGATGGGGCAGAGGGCGCCCTTCAGAGCATTTTTGGCTTGGCTTTTCTTGGATGACTGACTTCATTCAAACCCCATTTCCCGCCAGACACAGTCTGTTGGTGACACTGCGGGAAGGGATGGGGGGCGCGGAGGAAAGTCCATCAGCTGAAGTTGCTCCTGGTTCCCAGCCCTGGATCAAGGTTCACAGGTTGTCCTAGAAGTGGGGCTGGGCACCTGGCTGGGAGAATTTAGGAAAGATGGCCACAAAGCCCTGAGGTAGGCCCTGTGTAACCCAGTGGTCTAGCCTGGGCTCCCCTTGCCTGCACTAGACACACCGTACCCTCTGGAAAACTAGGCAGCTGTCACCATCTGTGCTCTAGGAGCCCGTATGGCACACGTTGAAAAAGAAACAATATTCTTGGCAGCTGCCAGTGGCTCATGCCTGCAATCCTAGCTACTCTGAAGGCTGAAACTTGAGGATCAATGTTCAAAGCCAGCCTAGATAAATCCAAGAAACTCTTACCTTCAGTTAGCCAGCAAAAAGCCTGAAGTGATGGGCTGGGAAGGTGGCTCAGTGGTAGAGCGCTTGCCTTGCATGCCTAAGGCCCTGGGTTTGATTCCTCAGCACCACATAAGCAAAAAGAAAAAAGCCGGAAGTGGCGCTGTGGCTCAATTGGTAGAGCGCTAGCCTTGAGCCGAAGAGCTGAGGGACAGTGCCCAGGCCCAGAGTTCAGGCCCACAACCACACTCAAAAAAAAAAAAAAAAAAAGCCTGAAGTGAAGCGGTGGCTGAAGTGGTAGAGCACCAGCCTTGAATGAAATAAAAGACAAAAAAACCAACAACAACAGAAAAACAAAGGACAGGGTCCAGGCCTTGAGTTCAAGCCCCAGTACACACAAATAAAATAAAATCAGAGAGATTCATCTCCAATTAACCAGCAAAAATTCCACAATAGAGGTGTGGCTCAAGTGGTAGAGTGACAGCCTTGAACAAAAAAGCCAAAAAAGAGCACAAAGGCCCTGAGTTTAAGCCCTAGTACTGGTATGTGTACGTGCATGTGCACACACACACACATACACACACACATACACACACACATACACATTTAAAAAAAATAGTAAGCCAGGCACTGGTGGCTCACACCAGTGAGTAATCTTAGCTACTCAGGAGACTGAGATCTGAGGATCACATTTCAGACCCAGCCCAGGCAGAAAAGTCCACGGGACTCCTATCTCCAATTAACCATCAGAAAACCAGAAGTGGAGCTGTGGCTTGAAGTGGCAGAGTGCTAGCCTTGAGGGAAGAAGCTCAGGGACAGTGCGTAGGTCCAGAGTTCAAGACAGAAAAACAAAACAAAAAACAATAGTTTGGGGTTTTATGTCATGCTTTCTTTATTGTTAAAGGTCGGCAACAAACTCAACTGAAAACAAAAACAAATGTTCCACTGGAGAAGCGGAGCTGTGGTTCAAGGTGGCAGAGTGCTAGTAGAAAAAGCTCAGAGACCGCGTCCAGGCCCTTAGTCACGTGAATGAAGCAGTTGTCACCCATCTGCCTCTCTTCTGCTGCTGCTGCTGCCAGGTTCAGTCCCTTTCCAGGCTGAGGGGACCAGGCTGCAGGGGAATCAGGCTGCAGGGGGACCAGGCTGCAGGGGGACCAGGCTGAAAGGGAACCAGGCTACAGGGGGACCAGGATACAGGGGGACCAGGCTGAGGGGACCAAGCTGTAGGGGACCAGGCTACAGGGGGACCAGGCTGAAAGAGACAAGGCTGAAGGGACCAGGCTGTGGGGGACCAGGCTGCAGAAGACAACGGCTCCAGGACAATGTTTGAACAACATTTTCCTCTCCTTTCTCAATGTCCATGAACCTTAAGGATACTTAAGACTCAAGGACTTGAGTTCAAGCCCGAGTACTGGCACTAAATAAATAAGAGAAACCAGTCACTAGTGTCTCATACTTCTAATCCTAGCTACTCAGGAGGCTGAGGTCTGAGGATCACTGAAGCTAGCCTGGACAGGAATGTCTGAGAGACTCTTATCTCTGATTAACTGAAAAAAAGCAAGAAGTGGAGCTATGTCTCAAAGTGGTAGAAGGCTAGCCTTGAGCAAAGATTGCTGAGGGACAGCGCCTTGGCCCTAATTTCAAGCCCCAGTGCAGAAAAATAATACATATATAGATATAGATATATACACACACATAGAGAGAAAAAGAAAGAAAGAAAGAAAGAAAGAAGGAAGGAAGGAAGGAAGGAAGGAAGGAAGGAAGGAAGGAAGGAAGGAAGGAGAGAAGGAGAGAAGGAAGGAAGGGGAAAAGGAGGCTAGGAAGGTGGCTCAGTGGTAGAGTGCTTGCCTTGCATGCATGAGGCCCTGGGTTCAACATAAGCAGAAAAAGCCAGAAGTAGCACTGTGGCTCAAATGGTAGAGCGCTAGCCTTGAGCTGAAGAGCTGAGGGACAGCACCAGACCCAGAGTTCAGGCCCTGAACCGACAAAGAAAGAAAGAGAGAAAGAAAGAAAGAAAGAAAGAAAGAAAGAAAGAAAGAAAGAAAGAAAGAAAGAAAGAAAGGAAGGAAGGAAGGAAGGAAGGAAGGAAGGAAGGAAGGAAGGAAGGAAGGAAGGAAGGAAGGAAGGAAGAAAGAAAGAAAGAAAGAAAGAAAGGAAGAAAGAAAGAGAAAGAAGGGAGGGAAGGAGAGAAAGAGGGAGGGAGAGAGGGAGAGAGGGAGGGAGGGAGAGAGGGAGGGGGCAGGGAGAGGGGGAGGGAGGGGGGGAGGGAAGGCAGGAGGAAGGAAGGAAGGAAGAGAGGAGGGAGGGAGAAAGAGAGAGAGAGAGAGAGAGGAAGGGAGGAAGGAAGTTGAATAAGACTAAGGCAAGAGTGAAACCTTACCATAGCTACTGTATAAAGAGCCCTCAGTAAATTTGGACTTATTTTCCTCCTTCTCTATTTGCATGTATGTACACTTTGACAGTCTAGAGGCGATGGTCAGAGGTTATGAGAGAGTAAAGAACTTGGACATAGACAACTAGAATTTACATGTGAGCCCAAAGTGGGGAATTGGTCCATTTTGCTGTCTCTCCCTGGCACAGGAGCATGGTTACTGTTCTCTCCTTCATCTCCCAGCCTCCCTTCAGAAATCCTTTAACCCTGGCTCTAACCCCACTCTGCCCACTTCCTAAAGCATGGAGCTGACCAATTACAGACCTACCCCTCTCTCAAATCCTTTCCAAGGCTCCCTTCCCATTGCCAAGTACATAAGGTTCAGAGTCTCCAACCCAGCCCTGCACCCCCAGCATACCTGCATGGTCCCCCCCTCCAGGAAGGCCCCTACCTCTTTCTCTTCCTGATCCAAGAAGACAGAAGACACAGAGCATCCCAGTGCTGGAGGATTCCAGTTTCTTCCTTCTTAGGCTCCCATTCCATGGTGTACACTTGTGATCAGGGTATTTATTAATCTGTGCTGTTTGTGTATTCATCTGTCTCCCCAGTGAACTTGACCTTCCCTGAAGTCAGCTGCTGTACCAAGTCTTCTGACACAGGTGTTCAACAATGTGTACAGGAAGACAAGCTAAGGAAGGTTTGCTCAGTACCCCACACTTGTGCCTTGTGGCCAGTCCAGGTTAGAACCTGGATGCTGGGCCCTGCCTATACCACACCACAGTCCCTCAGGACACCTTTCTCTTTGGCAAGATCATTTACAAACTCCTACGTCTCTTCAACTGTTAGCTTCAATGGGCTGAATGTCTACACACAGCATATTTTGGGTATATACCTGGCATTATGCATATATTTGTGAATATCTATCTGTCTGTCTATCTATCTATCTATCTAAATTATTGTCAGTCGTGGGGCCTGAACTCTGGGCCTGGGCACTGTCCCTCAGCTCTTCAGCTCAAGGCTAGCGCTCTACCAGTTGAGCCACAGCACCACTTCCGGCTTTTTCTGCTTATTTGGTGCCTCAAGCATGCAAGACAAGCACTCTACCACTGAGCCACCTTCCCAGATTATTTTTTCATGACAGATTACTTTGTCACTTTCCAGCTAAAAAACAACAAAATGCATTTATACACAATTTCTGTGGGCCTAGAATTAAGACGAGGCCCACCCAACAGGCTCTAGCTCACTTTGCTTGGGAAGCTGCAGTCAAGCTGCCTGCTGGGGTACCATTCAAAGGCTCCACAGGAGCTGGACCTGCTTCAAATTCCCGTGTGTGTGTGTGTGTGTGTGTGTGTGTGTGTGTGTGTGTGTGTGTGTGTGTGTGTGTGTGTGTGTGTGTGTGTGTGTGTTGGAGGAGGAGAGGTCCTGAGGCTTGAAATTATGGCCTGTATGCTATGCCTGAGCTTTTGTGCTCAAGGCTAGCTCTTTACCACTGGAGCCATAGCTCCACTTCCAGTGTTTTGGTGGTTAATTTAAGAGTCTCAGATTGTCTGTACTGACTTCAAACTGCAATCCTCTGATCTCAGCCTCCTGAGTAACTAGGATGACAGATGGAAGACACTGGTACTTAGCTTCAAATTCACTCTTTGGTTTGAAACTTGGCTGAAGGCTTCAGTTTCTTGCCATATTGGCTTCTAAGAAACTGCTTGATATACAGAGCTGGTTTCCCCCAGAAAGAGCAATTCAACCAGAGCAACAAAGCTATGGTTCAATCTCTGACACCTTAGAGACAAGCCAGGAATATGAGTACAAGAGAGTAGCTTGTCTTCCATATCTTTTCTGTGTGTGTGTGTGTGTGTGTGTGTGTGTGTGTGTGTGTGTGTGTGTGTGTGTGTGTGTGTGTGTGTGTGTGTGTACTGGAGCTTGAAAGACTGAAGTTCTTACTGGGCTTTTTGCTTAAGGTTGGTGCTCTACCACTTGAGACACACCACAGCTTTTGGCTAATTGTTTTGTTTTTTTATTTATTTATTTTTTTGTCCGTTGTGGGGCCTGAACTCTGGGCCTGGGCGCTGTCTCTCAGCTCTTCAGCTCAAGGCTAGCGCTCTACCACTTGAGCCACAGCACCACTTCCAGCTTTTTTTTTTCTGCTTATGTGGTGCTGAGGAATCAAACCCAGGGCCTCATGCATGCAAGGCAAGCACTCTACCACTGAGCCACCTTCCCAGACCTTGGCTGACTAATTGGAGATGAGTCTCTTGGATTTCACTGCCTGGACTGGCTTTGAACCTAGGTCCTCAGATTTCAGACTACTGAGTAGGTAGGGTTACAGATGGGAACTACCAGTGCCTGGCTATATTTGGGGTTTCATTGTGTGCTTGCTCTACTTTAGCAAACACAGAAGTTACCTGAAATAATTCCTGGCTCTGCACTATAGTGTGAAGGAGAGGGGAGTTCTGTGGCATCTCTTGTTTTCCAAAATAACCTGGGGACCGGTGGTGCCCTTGGTGGGTACATAGCAACAGTATGTTCTTAGAAAGCTCTGATTAAGGACTCCATGGTTGCCACAGTGGTCAGGAGTATTCCAAACACAAACAGTTGTGAAGTAGTATGACTTGATCCTGGAAAATGTGGATGCTCTGTGCAGAACTTGCCAGGCTGCTGGAATTCATGCAGTGAGCTTGGGACCCCGCACTATGGGGTAAATGAGATGACGCAACTGCCCCCGCCTGTAGGAAATTCCCCAGAAGCAACAGGGATGAATGCGAACAGAGTTCTGTTTGAAGCTGCTGGCAGGCTGGAGTGCTTTACCCAGGCAGGACAGTGTTCATAGCAGCTCACTTTTCTTGCCAGTGACATCCTGTTCCCGACAGAAATTGAACCCTGAATATTCACGCTCACCCATCACATCTCCTTATGCTTGATGACCTCATTTGTGAAAAAGACAATATGGGTTTCAAACCCTGAAAAGTTGGAGGGAGAAATCTAAAAGGATCTGGATCTAAGAGTTAGTGTAACATTCCTGAATATAACAGAGCAGTTTGTATTTCATATGGGTCAAAAGATCGAGTAGGGGCTGGGAATGTGGCTTAGTGGTAGAGTGCTTGTCTAGCATGCATGAAGCCCTAGGTTTGATTCCTCCATACCACATAAACAAAAAAAGCCAGAAGTGGTGCTGTGGCTCAAGTGGTAGAGTACTAGCCTTGGGCACAAAGAAGCTCAGGGACAGTGCCCAGGCCCTGAATTCCAGCCCCAGGACTGGCAAGGAAAAAAGAAAGAAATAAAAAAAGAAAGGAAGGAAGGAAGAAAAAAGGAAGGAAGGAAAGGAGGAAGGAAGGAAGGAAGGAAGGAAGGATAGAGAGAGAGAGAAAAGACTTCCAGTCTTCGCAACCATAACATTTTCTGGTTGTTATTTTTTTTGGGGGGGGGGGGTCCGGTAGTGGGGCCTGAACTCTGGGCCTGGGCGCTGTCCCTCAGCTCTTCAGCTCAAGGCTAGCGCTCTACCACTTGAGCCACAGCACCACTTCCGGCTTTTTTTCTTTTTGTTTATGTGGTGCTGAGGAATCGAACCCAGGGCCTCAAGCATGCAAGGCAAGCACTCTACCACTGAGCCACCTTCCCAGCCCCTACATTTTCTGTTTTATACAGTAAGATTTATCCCTTGGAAATGGTATTGTCATAGATGTGGGCTGGATGGGAGGTCAGGACTCAGGGGCCAATAATAGCAGCATATAAAGTAGAGAGGGGGAGGGGGAAGCACGTTACATCTGCAAACCTGAAAACAAGGAAACTTCATTTCTTTTTGTTTTGTTTTATTTTTGTTTTGTTTTGGCCAGTCATGGGGCCTGAATTCTGGGCCTGGGCACTGTCCTTCACCTCTTCAGCTCAAGGCCAGTGCTTTACCACTCAAGCCATAGTGCCACTTCTGGCTTTTTCTGCTTATGTAGTGCTGAGGAATCAAACTAAGGGCCTCATGCATGCAAGGCAAGCGCTCTACCACTGAGCCACCTTCCCAGCCCATAATTGACAGCACTTTTTTTTTTAGTCTGTCATGGGGCTTAAACTCTGGGCTTGGGTGCTGTCTTTTCTCTCTTCAGCTCAAGGTGAGCGCTCTACCACTTGAGCCTCAGCGCCACTTCCGAAACTTCATTTCTTTAAACTATTTTTCCAGATTCTTTTTTTTTTTTTCCCCACAGTGTTAGAGCTTGATCTCAGGGCCTGAGCACAGACCCTGAGCTTCTTTGGCTCAAACCTAGCACTCTCCCACTCTCCTGCTTTAGCCACAGCTCCACTTCTGGCTTTTTTGTTTGTTTATGTGGTACTGAGGAAGTGAACCCAGGCTCCATGCATGCTAGGCAAGTACTCTACCACTAAGCCACATTCCCAGCCCTAATTTTCCGGATTCTTCACCAGCTATTCCCAGTAATTCTTCACTCAAGGGGTGGTGCAGAAACTGTTGTTGTTGTTCGTTTTTTTTTAAAGGTGGGGGGCAGGTTGGGAAGGTGGCTCAGTGGTAGAGCGCTTGCCTTGCATGGATGAGGCCCTGGGGTTTGATTCCTCAGCACCACATGAGCAGAAAAAGCTGGAAGCGGCGCTGTGGTTCAAGTGGTGGTAGCCCACTAGCCTTGAGCTGAAGAGCTCAGGGACAGTGCTCAGGCCCAGAATTCAGGCCACACAACTGACAAAAAAAAAAAAAAAGCTAGGCACTGGTGGCTCACACCTATAATCTTAGCTACTCAGGAGGCTCAGATCTGAGGATTGTGATTACAAAGCCAGCGAGGAAAGTCCGTGAGACTCTTATCTCCAATTAACCACCAGAAAACCGGAAGTGCCATTGTGGCTCAAGTAGTACAGTGCTAGCCTTGAGCTGAAGAGCTCCAGGACAGTGCTCAGGCCTAGAGTTCAAGCCCCACAACCAACCGAAATAAAACTCTTCCCCCAAAAAACTCTTCTAAAAATACAAAAACCGGGGAGCATAGGAAGTACAACTTGGAGCAAGATAATTTTATGGTATATACACAGGATTAAAAATAAGCAATTCAGCTGGGTGCCGGTGTCTCATGCCTGTAATCTTAGCTACTCAGGAAGCTGAGATCTGAGGATTTCGGTTTGAAGACAGCACAGGCAGAAAAAGCTGGAAGTGGTGTTGTAGCTCTCAAGTGGTAAAGCCCTAGACAAGACAAAGAGTCTCAGTGATAGTGCCCAGGCCCCCTGAGTGAAACAGAGAAGGGGGAGGGGGGAAGGAGGAAGAGGAGGAGGAGGAAAGAAAGAGAGAGAGAGTCAGGGAAGGAGGGAGGGAGGGAGGGAGGAAGAAAGGAAGGAAGGAAGGAAGGAAGGAAGGAAGGAAGGAAGGAAGGAAGGAAGGAAGGAAGGAAGGAAGGAAAGGAAAAGAAAGGAAAGGAAAGAAAAGAAAAGAAAAGTTCACAACCACAGACCCATAACAGGCTTCCTAGGTGCTGTGTCCAGTGGTCCCGGGCGCCGGTGGCTCAAGCATGTAAGTCCTAGCTACTCAGGAGGCTGAGATCTGAGGATCATGGTTCAAAGCCAGCCTGGGAAAGAAAGCCCGTGAAACTCTTATTTCCAATTAACTACCAGAAAACCATGGGGCTATGGTTCAAAGTGGTAGAGTGCTAGCTTTGAGCAAAAGATCCCAGAGACAGCACCCAAGGTCTGAGTTTAAGCCCTACAACTAACAACAGCAACAACAACAACAACAAACAAACAAGAGGAAAGGAAAGGAAATTCAACTTGAGGGATGGGAGGGAAACATATTGGAAAACAATGGAAGGGTAACATTGGTCTATATGTATTATACTCATAGCCTGACATATGGATGTATAATTTGTATAATTACAAGAAGGAAGGAAGGAAAGAAGGAAGGAAGGGAACAAGGGAGGGAGGGAAGGAAGGAAAGAAGGGAACGAGGAAGGGAGAGAGAGAGAAAGAAAGAGAGAGAAAGAAAGAAAGAAAGAAAGAAAGAAAGAAAGAAAGAAAGAAAGAAAGAAAGAAAGAAAGAAAGAAAGAAAGAAAGAAAGAAAGAGAAAGAAAGAAAGAAAGAAAGTCTGGGCTGATGACTCACACCTGTAATCCTAGCTACTTAGGAGGCAGAGATCTGAGGATCTCAGTTGGAAGCTAGCCTGGGCAACAAAGTCTGTGAGACTCCCAATTAGCCATCAAAAAAAGCTGGAAATGGAGCTGTGGCTCCAGAAGTAGAGCACTAGCTTTGAGCAACAAAGCTCAGGGACAACACTTGGGCTGTTTTGCTCTGACAGCACTTTTCTACTGTGATGCACTCATGCGCGCACGTGCGCGTGTACACACACATACACACACACACACACACACACACAAGGAATTAGTAGGGGATCTGTTACTTTGAATGCCCTGGGACCCCAAAAGAGTTGGTACGGGACAAGTCATTATAGCTGTAGGTCTCTTCAGGGGAAGAATTTTGGTGCTGCCAAGCTGCTCATAATGATTTCATTATGAGAAGGGCTTGCTGAGCAGGACAGAGTTTTGTCTTCTTTTTTATTATTATTATTTTGTTTTGTTTTGTTTTGCAGGACAGAGTTTGACCTAGCAGAGAGCGCCAGTGCAGAAGGAACCCCGGGCCTGTGATGGAATTCCTCTCCATAAGTAGTTCCCAGCTAGAAGATTGTAACCAAGCTGCTGTGTTCCACTGTTATATAATTAATTACAAAGGGCACCCAAACCAATGTTGGCAAAGGCCACACATGGCTTTTCCGATCGTGCAAATAGAGACAGGTCTGCAGCAGTTGCCAGAGTTCCTGAGGATACCGAGGAGAGAGGGACAGGCCTTGCTGGGGTCGGCTGCCTGCCCTCACTGGCCTTGAGATTCCCCCCTCTTCCCTCCCCTAACCCTCCCCTCCTGCCTTTGCTTTTAGAACAGCCTGGGGAAGGCAGTGAGGAGTGAAGTCAGGTCTTCCAGGACCCCTCAGGGGAGGGGAGCCCTCCAGCCTCTCAGGCTGGAGCTCCGCAGGTGGAGGGAGGAAGGAGGTAGACCCTTTTATCTTCTCCCAAAGGCTGCTACAGGCCAGCTAGCCATCTCCCAGGTCTCTTGGCTATCTCATAGTACTTTGGCCAGCACAGATTACGCCTGATTAGTTAGAATACCTCAGTCTCTGGCTCTGGGGCTGGCGCTCCATTCCAGACCAGCCAGGGGGTATCCATCATTCTGGGTTCTTCCTGATGGTGTCCCCAAGCTCACAGAAGACTGACACTGAAAATGGACTTCTCTCTTTTTCCACTTTTTTTGTGTGTGCTGGTCTGAGACTTGAACTCAAGATTTAGGTGCTGTCCTTGAGCTTTTTTGCTTAAGGAGATGAGTTTCATGGACTTTCCTGCTACGGCTGGCTTTGAACCTTGATCCTCAGATCTCAGCCTCCTGAGGAGCTAGGATTATAGGCGTGACCGCTGATGCTGAGTCTCGACTTCTATCACGTTAGACATAGGGAGATCCCAGTCTACCCAAGTGGATTAAGGGACCCTCCATGCCTAGCTACCATTAACATGTATTTGGAGATTAAGTTTCCAATTTAGGGCTGGGAAGGTGGCTCAGTGGTAGAGCGCTTGCCTTGCATGCATGATGCCCTGGGTTCGATTCCTCAGCACCACATAAGCAGAAAAAGCTGGAAGCGGCGCTGTGGCTCAAGTGATAGAGCACTAGTCTTGAGCTGAAGAGCTGAGGCCCAGAGGTCAGGCCCCACAACTGACCAAAAAAAAAAAAAGTTTCCAATTTAATAAACTTTAAGAGGAAAGATTTAAGTCATAATCATGTGCACTGAGAATCCGATTATGCTTCTGTCTTGTAGACATCTGCTCTGGGCCACTCAGGGAAATGCAGCTTCAGGAACTTTGTCCCACCTGATACATATCTGGTGTGGTTGTGGGAGGATAGCGTTCCCCTGATCACTGGCAAGAAGCCCAGAAAATACTTTGCACGTATACAGTGGATCTGACCTTCCTACTGAAGGCAGATGGGTTAAAGATGGCAGGAAAGGTAAGATGTTTTCTCAAGGGAATTATGAACTTCTGGTCAGAACAGAGACCTCAGTCTGAGATCAAGTGATCAGCAAACACATCTGTCAGGTGAATCGCTTGAAGATTTAGACAAGGACCCTTTGCTTCTGGGGCAAGTGCTATTGTGAATGAGTGTTGGGCTTACATGTCACATATGTGAAGTCACATGCTCTACTACAGAGGCCACAGGCCAGGGAACGTGGCTTTAACAAGGAAATGAGCAGGTGGGGCATGTGATGGAGTTTACAAAGAGAAAATACAAAGATATACATTGTTTGAGCCAGGCGCCCGTGGCTCACGCCTGTAATCCTAGCTACTCAGGAGGCTGAGATCTGAGGATCGTGGCCCAAAGCCATCCCTGACATGGAAAGTCTGTGAGACTCTGAGACACTTATCTCCAATAAACCACCAGAAAACCAGAAGTGGTGCTGTGGCTCAAGTGCTTGCCTTGAGCTGAAGAGCTCAAAGACAGCACCCAAGCCCAGAGTTCAAGCCCCACAACCAACCAAAAGGAAAAAGGAAAAAGGAAATATGTAGTTTGTGAAGCATGGTGGCTTCCTCTTGAGAAGCTGTATTAAAGGCATGAGCTACATAGCTCAACCATTCAGACACAATCATAGGCATTGAACAGTGGGCCATCACAACTGTGCTCAGTGAAGTTTGGTGGTTCAGGCTGCCTATGTTCACACAGGGCATGGAAGTCTACCAGAAAGAAATCTGGTCCCAGACTCCTCATGGCTATTGGCTTCTCCATGACTTATTGGAGGTCCTGAATCCACCAAAGCAACTATTAATCCAGGCAAAGTCACGCCAAGCCATTCAGTGAACCTGTGGTTATCATGGATGCTGTGTCATTGTGTAGTTAGGATGCTGGACAGTGTAGGCCTCTTCTTCACTGAGGAATACCTAGAATTCTCCATCTTTCCATCCAACCACAGCATACCCGATAGAGGGCAGCATTGCCCTCAGCTGACCCAGCATGATGTAGGTTCACTTTTTAACTTCTCTCCCAAGAATACCTGCCAAAAGGAAAGGGAGTAAGAGCCATGTTGCTAAAACCAGACACGGAGGTGTGGCTCAAGGGGTAGAGACTCAACTTTGAGCAAAAATGCCAAAGTGAAAGCTTGAGGTCCCAAGTTCAAGCTCCAGTACTGGCCACAAAAACAAATGAACAAACAAAAAGAACCACATTGCTGGAGAAATTTACCTGCATTTCTTTCCAAGTAGATTACTTTTATGATTCTTTGTAATAAATGTCACTTCTCAATGATGAAGTAAGACACTGGGAAAGACACTGGGAACTAGAGGCTCAACTTGTCATCCTAGCTATTCAGGAGGCTGAGACCTGAGGATCAAGGTTCCAAGTCAGCCCAGGCAGGAAAGTCAATGAGACTCCTATCTCCAATTGACTACCAAAAATGCTAGACTGGAGCTTTTGGCAAACGCTAAATGTGAGAGATCCTGAGTTCAAGCCCCAATACACACACACACACACACACACACACACACACACACACACACACACACACACTGGATGAAGTGAGGATGGGAGAGGGGGAGGGGACTGGATCACACACCCTTCATGACATATGCTATGTATGTACTTCAGAGTCTACAGGGCCTGATGCTGTGTAGACTGAATATCATGAAGAAGCTGGAAGGCTTGCCCCAGAAAGGAATGTTGGCAAGAGAATTTATTTACTTAGAGGTTAATGTCTAGGTTGGTCCTTGGGACTTTCCATGCTATTTGAAAGAATTTTGGCATGCCAAGTATGTGGCAAGAGCTGACCAGGGTGAAAAGGCTGTTGTATGTCACTTGGGTTTACAGAAATAAAGTTTGCTTTCCGTGGAAATAATATTCACAGTTGAGCCAAGTAAGAGTTGAAGGTTTCCTGCAGAGAGTAGACTCTACAGAAGCTCTGTCCACGGGGCCTCTGGTGAAATGCTCAGAAGTGAAGTATCTTGGGGTTGATGTGGTGGCCCAGATGATAGTGCACCAGCCTAGCACACACAAGGCTAATAATGCCAATAAAAAGAGAGAAAGAGAGGAAAAAAAAAAAAGAAGTGACACATCTGGTGTTATAAGAATATATCATTTAGGGCTGGGAAGGTGGCTCTGCGGTAGAGTGCATGCCTTGCAAGCATGAGGCCCTGGGTTCGATTCCTCAGCACCACATAAACAGAAAAAGCTGGAAGTGGCGCTGTGGCTCCAGTGGTAGAGCGCTAGCCTTGAGCTGAAGAGCTGAGGGACAGCGCCCAGACCCAGAGTTCAGGCCCCATGACTGAAAAAAAAAAAAAAAGAATATATCATTTAGAGAATATGCAGGTGCTAGTGGCTCATATCTATAATCCTAGGTACTCTGAGGGCTGAGATCTGAGGATGGTGGTTTGAAAATAGCCCCAGCAGAAAAGCCTGTGAGTCTCTTATCAGCAATTAACTACCAGAAAACCCGAAGTGGAACTCTGTGGCTCAAAATGGTACAACGCTAGCCTTGAATTTAAAAAAGCTCAGGGAGGGGGCTGGGAAGGTGGCTCAGTGGTAGAGTGCTTGCCTTGCATGCCTGAGGCCCTGGGTTCGATTCCTCAGCACCACATAAGCAAAAAGAAAAAAGCCGGAAGTGATGCTGTGGCTCAAGTGGTAGAATGCTAGCCTTGAGCTGAAGAGCTGACGGACAGCGCCCAGGCCCAGAGTTCAGGCCCCACGACCAGACCCAAACAAAACAAAACAAAACAAAACAAAAAAAACATGGCAAACCAGTGTAATCCTAGCTATTTAGGAGGCTGAGATCTGAGGATCACAGTTCAAAGCCAGCCCAGGCAGAAAAGTCCATGAGACTCTGATCTCCAATAAACCACTAGAAAACCAGAAGTAGTGCCATGGCTGAAGAGGTAGAGTGCTTGCCTTGAGCTGAAGAGCTCAGGGACAGCGCCTAGGCCCAGAGTTCAAGCCCTACGACTGGAAAAAAAAAAATACTAGGCTGGAAATGTGGCTCAAGTAGAGAATGCCAGGCATATACAAAATAGCTGTGTAAGAGCACAAACTAGAGCTGGGAAGGTGGCTGCCTTGCATGCATGAGGCCCTAGATTTGATTCTTCAGCACTACATAAGCAGAAAAAGCCAGAAGTGGCGCTGTGGCTCAAATGGTAGAGCGCTAACCTTAAGCTGAAGAGCTGAGGGACAGTGCCCAGGCCCAGAGTTCAAGCTCCATGACCAACAAAAAACAAAAAAACAAGGAAACACAAACCATGCTGGCACTGGTGGCTCATACTTGTAATCCTTGCTATTTAGGAGGTTGAGATCTGAGGATCAGGTTCTAAGCCAGCCTGGGCAGAAAACCCTTGAGACTCTTATCTCCAATTAATCACTAAAAAGTGGGAAGTAGAAGTGTGGCTCAAGTGCCAGAATGTGCTATCCTGGAGCAAAAAAACTAAGGCCCAGCACCCAGGCCTTGAGTTCAAGCTCCAGTATTGGCACAAAACAAAATACAGCATAGTACTTCCTACCCACAATGTGTCCTCAAGAAGTGTTTGCAGATTGCCACATTTCTCACCACAAGGAGCCCTGAACATTCTTGGTGCCTAAATCTTGGGCAGTGCTGATCACCTCCAGGAATTGAAGGTTTCATCCTGTCAGGGGACAAAATGGAAGCCAGGGAAGCCAGGAAACCAGGGAAGGTGGCCCAATATGGTTGCACCTGTATCAGAGAATAGTCCTATACCTTGAGCAGTCACAGGCAGACAATGCAGAAGTGGGCATAGTCAGCAGGGTATGGAGCCCCCTTTCTGTGAGTCTCAGTGACCAATCTCCATTCCTGCCTTGGTACTGAAACAAATGACAGCTGTAACTCTCTGTCTTGGTCTTCCCTCTGGGGTCAGTCACTCTTCGTTGTTGTCAGTAGCCAGACTTGAACTCAGGGTCTGGGCGCTGTCCCTGAGCTCTTTTGCACGAGGCTAGAGCTGTACCACTCTGAGCCACAGCTCCACTTCTGGTTTTCTGGGAGTTAATTGGAGGTAAGAGTCTCATGAACTTTCCTGTCCAGGCTGGCTTTGAACTGTGATCCTCAGTTCTCAGCCTCCTGAATAGCTAGGATTACAGGCGAGCCACTAGTGCTCAGCTTAGGGGTCACTTTTAATGGGGCTCTGTCACCTTGGTCAGTCCTGCTGTCCCAGCTATAAGGAGGCTTATTCTGTCTGGCATTGCCAGTTTTCCATTGCATCTACCCTCCTCTTTGCCCAGATGGTTCATGGAATCTAAGCCTTACTCTGACCTCTCCCTTAGGCAGAGTGTTAAGAACATAGACCAAGATGGGTGCTGATGGCTCACACCTGTAATCGTAGCTATTCAGGAGGCTGAGATCTGAGGATCATGGTTTGAAGCCAGCCTTGACTGAAAAGTCCCAGAGAGACTTTTTTTTTGCCAGTCCTGGGGCTTGAACTCAGGGCCTGGACACTGTCCTTGAGCTTCTTTTGTTCAAGGCTAGCATTCTACCACTTGAGCTGCAGCACCACATCCAGCTTTTTCTGTATATGTGGTACTGAGGAATCAAATCCAGGGCTTCATGCATGCTAGGCAAGCACTCTGCCACTAAGTCATGTTCCCAGTCCCCAGAGAGACTCTTATCTCCAATTAATTACTCAAAAACTGGAAGTGGCACTGTGGCTCAAAGTGCTAGAGCTCTAGCCTTGAGCACAAGAGCTCAGGGACAGCGCCTAGAACCCTGAGTTCAAGCCCTACAACCTGCCCCTCCCACCAAAAAAAGAAAACAACCTCAAAACAACCAAACAAAAAAAAACCTTAGGCCAGGGACCAGAGCAGGTAGCAGCTGACATTCCTGGAATGCCAGCTTTGCTTTGTCCCTTGCAACCTGCATAGGATCTACCCCTAGGTCAGGCCTGAGTTTGTCCCCACTGAGGCTTCCTGGGGGTTGGGAGCAGGTGGGGTTGAATCCCAGGGACTAGAAGGAGGCTGATCCATTTCTGTCTCTATAGTAACAAAGCACCACTTACTCCACCCATCCAGCTCCAGGGATTTCACTTCCAAACTCCTAGAAAGTGCTGGCCTAAAGGAGGGGTCTTTATATGTATATGCCCTTAGGCAGGGCTCTGGGTCCTAGGGAAAGTGAAGCAAGCTTCCTAGCTTTTCCAGCAAACCACTCCCCTCTGGGCAGGGCAGCTCTGATTTTAGTGCTGATAGAGGACTGAGTAAACTAAAAAAGAATTGCTGGAGTTGTCTTTTTTCATCTCTTGCTCTTCACCTTGAGGCTGAGAGTTAAAGCCCTTTCAGTGATGTTTCTCTCTCTCCCCTCTCTCTCTCTCTCTCTCTCTGTTTGTATCTTGTTTTTCTTCCATTTTGGCCATCACTTTGGGGTGGCATTGAAAGAAGGGCTCTTTCTTTCTTTCTTTCTTTCTTTTTTGTCAGTGCTGGGGCTTGAAATCTGAGCCTGAGTACTATCCTTGAGCTCTTCAGCTCAAGGCCAGTGCTTTACCACTTTGAGCCACAGTGCCACTTCCAGTTTTCTAATGGTTAACTGGAAATAAGAGTCTCAGGGACTCTCCTGCCTGGGCTGGCTTTGAACTACCATCCTCAGATCTCAGCCTCCTAGTAGCTAGGATTACAGGCATGAGTCACCCGGCACCACCCCCTTGGGCTCCCCCCTTTCCCCTCCCTCCCTTCCTTTCTTCCTTCCTCTTTCCCTCACTCCCCCCTCTCTTTCTCACTTTGTGTGTGTGTGTGTGTGAGAGAGAGAGAGAGTCTTGAGAGAGAGAGAGAGAGTGTGTGTCCTGGACTTGTACATGGCACTATCCTTGAACTTCTTTTGCTCAAGGCTAATGCTCTATCACTTGAGTCACAGCTCCACTTGCAGCTTTTTTGATAGTTTAGTGAGGATGAGGGTCTCATAGACTTTCCTACCCAGGCTGGCTTTGAACTGTAGTAGCTAGGATTACAGGTGTGAGCCACTAGCTCACAGTTTTCATTTGCAGAAGGCTTTGTGTCCCCACCCCACCCCCACCCCCAGTATCATTACATCTCTCAGGATGGAGGGTGGGGCACTCTGAAGGGTGACCATTAGGTTTCAGACCATTCACTTGCTCTCAACAAAGACGGGTAGCATTAGCAACAAGTTTGATTGCAGGCCAGGGCCCCATGCTTGGGCCTGGGAAAAGGGCTTACTTAGCCAAGGGAGAGCACCAAGTAGAGGAGAAGGAACATGGATGTCAACCCTGGTGGCTCATTTGCCCTTTAGCCTGTGATTAGCTTGTGATTCAACCCACAGAACCACAGAATAGTAGTTTCCAGACAAGAAAGAAAGAAAGAACAAAAGAAAGAAAGAAAAAAAGAAAGAAAGAAAGAAAAGAAAGAACCTTAACTATTCAGGAGGCTGAGATCTAAGGATCATAGTTCAAAGCCAGACTGGGGAAGAAAGTCCATGAAACTCTTATTTCCAATTAAACACCAGCAAAACAATCTAGAAGTGAAGCTGTGGCTCTACCGGTAGTGAAGTAGGCCCTGAGAGGAGACTTGAGCTGGTACAGCTTCTTTCCAGGCTTTGCCTTTGTTTTAGGGATTTTAGGGGGGGGGGGAAACAAACCTCTAAACAAGGTTAACTCGACCTTGGCTCCAACCAGCCGTTTTTGGAATGGAAAGAATGCCTCTAGGTCTCCCTCCCCTGAACAACCTAAGGCACCTTGATTGTTCAGTTAAGGACTGACCCATAAAACAGATAAGTTGTAATCTGGCCCAGCTTAGCTTGCTTTAAATGTTAACTAATCATGTAATTTCTTATGTAAAAGTTCCTTAAATTTGTTTGTTCAATACTATAAAAACTGTGCTGATTCTATGCTTGGGTCTTCTTAGCATCACCGGTTACCAAGTGCGTGGAGCTTGCAATAAACGACTCTTTGCTGTTTGCATTGATCGTGGTCTCTGGTGGTCTTTTGGGGGTCTCCGGTCTCTGGGTACTTCAGTAGAATGGTAACCTTGAGGGGAAAAAGCAAAGGGACAGCACTCAAGTCCTGAGTTCAAGCCTCAGTACTGGCACTAAAAAAAAAAAGAAAGAAAGAAATAGAACTTTAACCAAGCAGGGGCTGGGAAGGTGGCTCAGTGGTAGAGCGCTTGCCTTGCATGCCTGAGGCCCTGGGTTCGATTCCTCAGTACCACATAAGAAAAAAGAAAAAAGCCGGAAGTGGCGCACTAGCCTTGAGCTGAAGAGCTGAGGGACAGCACCCAGGCCCAGAGTTTGGGGCCCACGACTGGACCCCCCCCCAAATAAAAAAGAACTTTAACCAAGCAAAGGTGGCTCACTCCTATAGTATATAATCCATTCTAGCTACTAGGGATACTGTGTTTTTTTTGGGGGGGGCGGTCTGGTCGTGGGGCCTGAACTCTGGGCCTGGGCGTTGTCCCTCAGCTCTTCAGCTCAAGGCTAACGCTCTACCACTTGAGCCACAGCGCCACTTCCGGCTTTTTTCTTTTTGCTTATGTGGTGCTGAGGAATCGAACCCAGGGCCTCGAGCATGCAAGGCAAGCACTCTACCACTGAGCCACCTTCCCAGCCCCGGATACTGTGTTTTGAGGATATTGGAGTAAAAAGTTCCCAAGGTAAGTCGTCTGTCTGTCTGGTGACCTATACTAGGGCCTTTCAGGGCTGGAGCACTGTCTCTTCGTCATGGGACTTAAACTCTGGGCCTGGGCACTGCCACTCAGCTCTTCAGCTCAAGGTTAGCACTCTACCAATTGAGTCACAGGACCACTTCTGGCTTTTTCTGCTTATGTGGTGCTGAGGAATCAAACCCAGGGCTTCATGCATGCAAAGCAAGCACTCTACCACTGAGCCACCTTCCCAGGCCTGCTTTTTTTTTTTTTCCCGAACAATCAAAGGAGTTACTATTTCTCTAATAAAAATTACACAGTAACTTGTATCAAACAGCAATTACTACAAAAGAATGGCAGGAGAAAATGACTTCACAAAATGCACTAAAAACTTGGAAAACTTTATGCAGGAACTACCAAAGTTTCAGTGTTTAATAATTAGGTGACAACTGACCAAGTGTCTAGATGTGAAGACACCATGTTTGGGAAACTTGGGGGGGGCAGACTCTATAAACTAACTTTACAGGACATGGTAGAATGTGCTCTGGAAGATAAACCCAGCCAGGCAGGGCAGGTAGGTGTGAAAGCCACTTGCTTTTCCTGGCGTAGAAGACGATCCTCCAGATTTCAGTGGAAAACATCAGCAACTTTCAACTCTTCTGTGTGGCTGGAATCTTGTTTTCACCTTCCAGTTCTTCCACCCCAGCCTGGGTCATGAGGTTGGCGATGTTCTTCTCCAGATTATCGATGCGACTGCTCATGTCATCGATTCTCCCGATGATCTGGTCCGACATGGTCTGGAATTTATCCTGCATCTGCTGCAAGAGCATCTGCACCACTGAGGTGAGGTCCTGCACGTTCTTGGGGTCGGACGTTCTTGGGGTCGGTGTCAGCCATCTCCCCGGTTCCCAGCTTGGCAGCGAAGCTTTTTTTTTTTTTTTTGGTCAGTCATGGGGCCTGAACTCTGGGCCTGGGCCCTGTCCCTCAGCTCTTCAGCTCAAGTCTAGCACTCTACCATTTGAGCCATAAAGCCACTTCCACCTTTTTCTGCTATGTGGTGTTGAGGAATCAAGCCCAAGGACTCATTCATGTAAAGCAAGCATTCTACCACTGAGCCACCTTCCCAGCCCTGTCTCTTAGCTTTTTTGCTCAAGGCTAGTACTCTACCATTTGAACCACACCTCTACTTCATGCTTTTTTTTTTTGGTCCATTGTGGGGCTTGAACTCTGGGCATGGGCATTGTCTCTCAGCTCTTCAGCTCAAGGCAAACACTCTACCACTTGAGCTACAGCGCCACTTCCGGTTTTCTGGTGGTTTATTGGAGATAAGAGTTTCACGGACTTTCCTGCCTGGGCTGGCTTTGAATCTGGATCCTCAGATCTCAGCCTCCTGAGTAGCTAGGATTACAGGCATGAGCCACCGGTGCTGGGCTACTTCATGCTTTTTTTTTTTTTTGGGGTCCAGTCGTGGGGCCTGAACTCTGGGCCTGGGCGCTGTCCCTCAGCTCTTCAGCTTAAGGCTAGCATTCTACCACTTGAGCCACAGCATCACTTCCGGCTTTTTTCTTTTTGCTTATGTGGTGCTAAGGAATCGAACCCAGGGCCTGGAGCATGCAAGGCAAGCGCTCTACCACTGAGCCACCTTCCCAGCCCCTACTTCATGCTTTTTGATGGTTAATTGGAGATGAGTCTCACGGACTTTACTGTCAGGCACAGCTGGCTTTGAACCACATTTCTCCCATCTCAGCCTTCTCTGATCTAGGATTACCAGATGTAAGCTACCAGCATCCAGCTCACAAGACCATTTTTCTTCTTCTTCTTCTTCTTTTTTTTTTTTTCTGCCAATGTTGGGGCTTGACCTCAGGGCCTGAGCACTGACCCTGAGCTCCTTTTGCTCAAGGCTAGCAGTTTACCACTTGAGCCACAGTGCCACTTCCAGTGTTTTCTGTTGATGTGACACTGAGGAATTAAACCCAGGGCTTTTGGGTGTGACACTGAGGAATTAAACCCAGGGCTTCATGCATGCTAGGCAGGCTCTCTACCACTAAGCCATATTTCCAGCCTAAGACTTGTTAGGTTTTTAAAAAGAGGTAGCCAAGTAAGAACAGCACCACACAAGTGGTATTCAGGTAAGGGGTAGGTTTATTCAGTAGACCTGCTGGGACCAGGCAAGGTTGGCACTCCACGTGGCTGGCAGAAGAGAGCGTCTGGCCCCAGGGTTAGGCCTTATATAGGGTAGGGGGCGGGGAAAGGTGTGTCCAGGTAAAGGGAAGTGGTATCAGGTGGGAGAAAGGTGTGGCCACATCAGATTAAGATGTGACCTCAGCAGATTCAGATGTGACCTCTTCCAGATGTCCCAGTTGCCTAGGTAACGCAAGTACTGGGCCAGATCTGTTCGCCGTCCAGGAATGGACCTTACAAAACTATTTTCAACCATTGCTGGACATGGTAGTTTGTGCCTGTCATCCTGGCTTCTTGGGTCAGAAAAGGACAGAACTACTCCCACAAGGACTTACAGCCTTGGCCTTGTGTCAGAGGAGCCCCAGTGCCCTTGTATAGAAGTGTTCAGTGACACTCATTCAATGTCTCCCTGAAAATAAAAACCAATGTACTGTCTTGTGTCTAGTGCGTCTGGCTGCTCTCGGCTGTGAGTCTACTCAGTCACCAAAGGTTTGCACCATCCCCTCCTGCAGTCTATGTGCCAGTCCTGCAGGGCTGGGTGGCAGTTGCCATGGCCAGTTCCCGATTCTCAGATTCTTGGTGGACAGTGCAGTTTGTTCTGGGATGGAGTGTAATTCTGTCCTTAGAACTGCTGGAAATGGGGCTGGGAAGTTGGCTCAGTGGTAGAGCACTTGCCTTGCATGCATGAGGCCCTGGGTTTGATTCCTCGGCACCACATAAGCAAAAAAGCCAGAAGTGGCACTGTGACTCAAGTGGTAGAGCATTAGCCTTGAGCTGTAGAGCTGAGGGACAGTGTTCAGGCCCCATGACCGGACCAAAAACAAAAAAAGAAAAGAAAAGAAAAGAAACTGCTGGAAATGTACTCAGCTAAATTCTTGCAGTGATTTGAAATCTCCAGATTTCCTGTTTCCCCTCCTCCCCCACCCCCTTTTCCCTCCCAACCCCTCCCACCCCCCCTCAATGAAACATAGTCTTTTACACAGAAAGAAGCTTTGGTTAATAAATAAGAGCCCTGTGATAAGAATTGTGGATGCACATGCTTTTCTTACTTGGCCATTACAAAAACAAGGAAATCTTTTTTAAAAAAGAGAATATTCCAGGCCCCAGTCCTGGAATTCAGCATCTGGGCTCAAGAATTTGAATCTTTAGCACTCCCCCCCCCCCCACCCGCCCAATCATGCTGGCCACCTAGACAGTTTGGAATCCACACCTCAGGCAGATTATTTGAGGCTTAAGAGAAGCTAGGCCAGTGGGCTAGTGAAGAAGGTTCCATTAGCAACGACAAGCTGCTGCCTGTAGTGAGTGGAGAAGAGGGCGAAGGAGGGTGGGTGTCACACCTTGTCATGCTCTGTACCTGCAGCTAGGTCAGCCCATGGGCAGCTACAGGGGTGAGATGGTCTCAATGGCTGGCACAAGTGCTGAATCCCCACCTGGAAAGAGCCTATAAAACTCTGAGCATAGGGCTGAGAACGTGGCTTAGTGGTAGAATGCTTGCCTAGTATCTATGAAGCCCTAGGTTCAATTCCTCAGTTCCCAAACAGAAAAGGACAGAAGTGGTACTGTGACTCAAGTGGTAGAGTACTAGCCTTGTGCAAAAAAGCTCAGAGAAGCCAGGCGCTGGTGGCTCACGCCTGTAATCCTAGCTACTCAGGAGGCTGAGATCTGAGGATCGTGGTTCAAAGCCAGCCCGGGCAGGAGAGACCGTGAGACTCCTATCTCCAATAAACCACCAGAAAACCAGAAGTGGCGCTGAAGCTCAAGTGGTAGAGCGCTCGCCTTGAGCTGAAGAGCTGAGGGACAACACCCAGGCCCAGAGTTCAAGCCCCACGACCGACAAAAAAAAAAAAGCTCAGAGACAGTGCCCTGGCCCCCAGTTCAAGCCCCAGGACTGGCAAAACAAAACAAAACAACAAAAAAAAACCCCCACAAAAACAAAAACCCTCTGGGCAATAGCCAGGCAATGATGGCTCATGCCTGTAATCCTACTGAGACCTGAGGATTAAGGTTTGAAGTCAACCTGGGCAAGAAAGTCAGGAAAGTCCAAGTCCATGAGACTCTTCGAGTTAGCAGCCAAAAGGAAAAAGCAAACAAACAACTGGAAGTGGAGTTGTGGCTCAAGTGACAGAGGACTTTCTTTGAATACAAAAGGTAAGGGACAACGCTCAGGCAGTGTTCAAGCCACCAGACCTTCACAAAACAAACAAAACGCCCACCTCTGGACAGAGCCTATAACATGCTGTGTACTTTATTTAGCATTTGGAACAGCCAGGTTAGGCTTGGCCCTGGAGGTGGGGTGTGTGTGCATGCACACGCACACGTACACGCGTGCACGTGCGCACAAGCTAGTACTACTGCTATTTGAACTCAAGGCCTCAAGCTTTCCCTCTTTTTTGTACACATCTGGTGTTCTAGCACTTGACTCATACTTCCACTTTGATTTTTTAATTAATGTTTTTTTATTGTGAAAATACCATACAGAGGGGTTACAATTACGTGAGCAAGGTAATGAGTACATTTCTTATCAAGCATTGTTGCCTCCTCCTTTGTTTCTCCTTCCTATCCCTGCCTCCCATCTCCGCCGCCCTTTTTTCTTTTTCTTTCTTTCTTTTTTTTTCTTCTTTCTGCTGGGTAGATACAAGAGCCTCACAGATTTTCCTACCTGAGCTGGCTTTGAACCACGACCCTCTGATTGTGAGCTGCCAGAATTGCTAGTCCTGGTGCTCAACGTCTCCATTTCTTATTGATTAGATTGAGGAACAGAGAGGTTCACCATCCTGACAAAACCACAGCAATCCAATGGCCTTTCAAGTCCAACAAGGCTGTCTAGCCCTAGGCTGAGCATCCAGGGAGCTCACAGTTAGGTGGACAAGCTGGAGGTGGGGGAGAAAGAGTTGGTCAGGAACAGAAGAGGTATAGTTCACTGCCTTTATCCAAATGGCAGCACAAAAAGATTCATGGACATCAACCCAAGCCAGGAGACACCGTGTCTGGAAGAGGCGAAGCTCCTTATAAACCTGTGAAAGTGTGGCCTATATTTTAGAAACTATGGTATTTGCTGGGCGCTGGTGACTCACGCCTCTAATCCTAGTTACTCAGGAGGCTGAGACCTCAGGATCCCAGTTCCAAGCCAGCTTGGGCTGTCTGTGAGACTCTTATCTCCAATTAACCACCAGAAAATGGCAAATGGAGCTGTGGCTCAAGGTGACAGAGCACAAAACCTTGAGCACAAAAGCTCAGGAACATTGGGGCTGGGAAGGTGGCTCAGTGGTAGAGTGCTTGCCTTGCATGCATGAGGCCCTGGGTCCATTCCTCAGCACCACATAAGCAGAAAAAGCCGAAAGTGCTGCTGTGGCTCAGTGGTAGAGCACTAGCCTTGAGCTGAAGAGCTGAGGGACAGTGTCCAGGCCCAGAGTTCTGGCCCCATGACCGACAAAAGAAAAAATAAAAAAAGCTCAGGGACAGTGCCTAGGCACTGAGTTCAAGCCCGAGGACTGACGAAAAGAAAAGAAACCAAGGTATACTGAATAAAGGAGGTAAATTTGAGGAATGTGGAAAGGGTTGTTGAGGAGATGAAAATCATTACCAAGATGTACTAGATCTGACTTCACCAGGAACAGATAACAAAACACCGTAAGTGCTCACAGGTGAGGGAGGCCAGGTAAGTGTTCATACTAGGTGGACGAGAGGGCAGTTCTTGGAATAATTGGTCTGATGAAAGTTGGGCTGGGCAGGTGGCTCAGTGGTAGAGTGTTTGCCTTGCATGCCTGAGGCCCTGGGTTCGATTCCTCAGCACCACATAAGCAGAAAAGCCAGAAGTGGCCTTGTGGCTCAAATGGTAGAGTGCCAACCTTGAATTGAAGAGCTGAGGGACAGCACCCAGGCCCAGAATTCAGGCCCCCATGACTGACAAAAAAAAAAAAAATTTGCAGACATGGGCAGAAGAGGCTCTTCAGCAAGGGCCTCTGGGTCCTCTGGGTCCTCTGGTCTTGCTGAGCTGGCTTTCCATACATGGGGCCCAGCCCAGCCCAGCCCGGCCCTCGGCCTTCATACAGCTGCCAAGTGCCTCTGGTTCTTTGCTAAGTAGCTGCTGAGTGAGCATAACACCATTGGGTGGACAGCCCCTTCTTTAATTCACAACTGCTTAATTGCAAAAAAATCAAAGCAAACCCACAAAGCCCCAAGCCAATGGTCTAGTTGCCAGGATGTGTATTTCTAAATAGCCATCCACTATCACCAGGGTATCAGACCTCATGTCATGATCCTCAACCCCCCCATTCCCCGCCTGAGGTTTACAACACCTTCCATACTTCTAGCTCCTGAGGTGGGAATTTTAGCAGTTTAACTTACCGATTAGAAAACCGAGGTTTGGCTGGAGATATTGCTCCCTGGTGCAGTGTGTGCCTAGCAAACAAAGGTGAGCAGAGCCCTCACACCTGTAATCCTAGCTACTCAAGAGGCTAAGATTTAAGGATTGTAGTTCAAAGCCAATCCCAGGAGGAAAGTCTGTGAGTCTCCTATCGCTAATAACCCCTCCCTCAAAAAAAAAAGCTGAGGAGGTGTGGCTCAAGTGGTAAAACTCCAGACATGACAGCAAAAGCAGAGGGAGGTTTCAAGGCTTTAAATTCAAGCCCTGGTACAAAAAGAAATAAATGAAGCTGTGTGCTGGTGGCTCACATCAGTAATTTTAACTACTCAAGGGCCTGATAGCTGAGGATTGTGTTTTGAAGCCAGCCTATGCAGGAAATTCTGTGAGACTTATTTTTTTGTGGCTCATGGGGTTTGAACTCCAGGCCTGGGCACTGTCCCTCAGCTCTTCAGCTCAAGGTTAGTGCTCTACCATTTGAGCCACAGCGCCATTTCCAGTTTTCTGGTGATTAATTGGAGATAAGAGTCTCCCAGATGGGGCTGGGAAGGTGGCTCAGCGGTAGAGCACTTGCCTTGCATGCATGAGGCCCTGAGTTTGATTCTTCAGCACCACATAAGCAAAAAGAAAAAAAGCCGGAAATGGTGTTGTGGCTCCAGTGGTAGAGTGCTAGCCTTGAGCTGAAGGGCTGAGGGACAGTGCCCAGGCCCAGAGTTCAGGCCCCATGACTGGACAAAAAAAAAAAAAAAGAGTCTCCCAGACTTTCCTGCCCCTACTATTTTCCAACTATGATCCTCAATTCTCAGCCTCCTGAGCAACTAGGATTACAGGCGCGAGCCACCAGCGCCCAGCCTCTGTGAGACTCTTATCTCCAATTAACCACCAGAAAAACCGGAAGTAGCGCTGTGGCTCAAGTGGTAGAGCGCTTGTCTTGAGCTGAAGAGCTCAGGGACAGTGCCCAGGCCCAGAGTTCAAGCCCCATGACTGACCAAAAAGAAAAAAAAGTCATTTGAAGTCCCAAGTTTAGTCATCTGACCATCTGGCACCTTCCACTCATCCTTCTGCCCTGGGACCTATAACCCCTCCTCTAGGCTCCCCAAAGCTCTGTGAGTGTGTGCAACCTTTAGTTACTGGTCCTCACATCCCCTTTGGCTACCTGCAGACCCTCCCTGCCAGTGAAGATCAAGCACCTCCCAAGTGCTTGGAGGGGCATCAATCAGGTCCTGTGATCTGCCCTCCAGAATCCACATTCTTTCCTTGCAGTGCCACCTTGCAAAACATCTTCTCAGGCAGCTGCTCCAGAGTAGTATTCCAGTGCTCTCATTTGGGTCCTTAGGCTTTGAGTGACAACATATGTGGCCTCATTCTGCTAAGGCAGCTCTTGGAGAAAGGACTTCCCAGCAGGTGAAGCTGCCAGTGTGGTCACTGGAGGCTTTGAGTTCTGATGATCTTACATCAGGATGGTGGTACGGACATCTGGCTTTGAGGGTGGAGACCAAGGGCCCCTTGAGCCAGATGATTCTGGGATCTCAGGTCCACCCAGCACCATTGTGACTTCATTCAGGCTCCCAGAAGCTGAGAGCCAGGGGTGTGGGCCAGGGTGTGGACTACAATGTTTGTAGAGTGAACTCACTACATTGCATCTCAGCGCCTGCTTTCCAAGGATTCTGAATTGTGACATGAAGAATCAGAGCCTGTGCTTGTGCAATTAAGTTCTCAGGTCTCATGTTTGTAGAGGTTGGGGTGGGAGTGCATTTAGGGAGATCAAAGTAATGGATTAGAAAAGCAGAAACAATAGCGTGTGTGTGTGTGTGTGTGTGTGTGTGTGTGTGTATGTGTGTGTGTGTGTGTGTGTGTGCTAGAACTGGAGCTTGAACTTGGGGCCTTCAGCTCTCCCTTGGCTTTTTCACTCAAGGTTGGTGCTTTACCAGTTGAGCTAATTCTACTTTTGGCTTTTTGGTGGTTAGAGATATGAGTCTCATGGACTTTCCTGCCAGGACTGCTTTGAATCAAGATCCTCAGATCTCAGCCTTCAGGGTAGCTAAGATTACAGACTTGAGCCACCAGTGTCTGGCTTCACAAAGAGATTACAATTCCATATATTAGGTTATGAGTACAATACATCTTGATCAATGTCATCGCTCTCTCCTATTTACCCCCATCCTGTTCCTACCCTCAAATTATATAGTTCAACTTTACATAATGCACATTGAATAAAAAGGCCTGCATTTGCTCACCCTTCCCCTCTACACTCATGTCTTTTTATTTTTAGTTTTTGGGCATGGGGCTTGAACTCAGGGCTTTGGCGCTATCCCTGAGCTTTTGTGCTCAAGGCTAGTGCTCTGCTACTTTGAGCCACAGCTCCACTTCCAGTTTTCTGGTACGTACTTAACTGGAGATAAGAGTCTCTGGGACTTTCCTGCCTGGGAACCACACTCCTCAGATCCTCCTGAGTAGTTAGGATTACAGGCATGAGTCAATGGCACGCAGTTTGATTTTCTTCTTTCTTGGAAAGACACTCACAGGAAATGTAAGAATAGACATTACATGAAACATCTAAGTCCCACTAGAAACAAGGGTGTAACCAAGACATCCATGCACACACCTGCCACTGCAGCAGGTGCAGCAGGCATGGGGGACCATCTTGGATTTGGAGAGACTTTAGCACAGGCTGCCCTGACACAAGCATGGAGTCTTCCTGGTTCTGAGCCACAAAGCATTAACTCTTGCTAAGGGACACCCTAACACTTTGCAAAGTTCAAAGTTCCTATAGTTACTCAGGCAGCATAGATGAAATACATGAATGTCTAAGCAGACAATCCAATTTCCACTGGGAAGAAATTGGGAGAAGAGCTTGGTAGCAGTGGAGTCTCAAGCTCTGCTCTTGACCTTGAGCAAGGTGTTATGTTATTGTGGCCTTTTCCCCACCCTCCCTTATGGCTTCTTTCCTGGTATCAAATGCCTCAGCCCAGAAAGTCCTCTGGGTTAGGGTAGAGTCCCCCAGGGCCTGGGGCTCAAGAAACTTCCACTTGAAGGAATGAATGCCCAATTTCTGCCTGAGAAACCAGGCTACTATTTCCCAGAGCTTCCTTAGTAGGGCAAGGCTTCATGCAAAGTACCTCTAACTGACTTGGAGGTAGAATGTAATGCAAGCCTGGGCCAGACTCCTGGTGAGGTCCACTGTTTCCTATCCTGGAGCCTTTTGTGGTGTCTATGGCTTCTGTTGGCTGCTTTTGAAATAGGCTTTACAGATGTGTGTGTGTGTGTGTGCGCGCACACACACACACACACAGGCACATGCACGCATGTGCATGCATACACTGTTTCTAAGGCTTGAAATAAAAGTCTGGGCCCTGTCCCTGAGCTTTTTTATTAAAGACTGGCACTCTGCTGGGAGCTGGTGGCTCATGCTTATAATTCTAGTTACTCAAAAGGTTAAGATCTGAGGATTGCAGTTCAAGGCTAGCCCAGGTAGGAATGTCCCTGAAACTCTTTTTTTTTTTTTTATCGGTCATGGGGCTTGAACTCTGGACCTGAGTGCTGTCCCTCAGCAATTCAGCTCAAAGCTAGCTTTCTACCACTTGAGCCACAGAGCCACTTCCGGTTTTCTGGTGGTTTATTGGAGATAAGCGTTTCACAGACTTTCCAGCTCGGGCTGGCTTTGAACTGTGATCCTCAGATCTCAGCCTCCTGAGTAGCTAGGATTACAGGCTTGAGCCACCAGCTCCCAGCTCTTGGCTGGTGGAGGAGACTCTCATCTCCCAATTAACCACCAGAAAACCAGAAGTAGCACAGTGCCTAATTGGACATTAAAGTCTCTTGGGGACTTTTCTGCCCAACTTGGCTTTGAACTATGATTCTCAGATCTCAGCCTCCTGAGATCTGAGCTAGAATTACAGGTGGGATCCATCAGCACTTGGCTGATCAGGGTTTTTTAATTTAAAAACTTTTATTTTTGTTATTGCTTTCTGTGCTGGTCCTGGGGCTTGAACTAAGGGCCTGAGCACTGTCCTTAACCATTTCTGCTCAAGGCTGGAGAACTCAACCACTTGAACCACAATTCCACTTCTGGCTTTTGGTTGGTTAATTGGAGATAAGAGTCTCATGGACATTCTTGCTTGAGCTGGCTTTGCACCCTGATCCTAAGATCTCAGTTTCTGGAGTAGCTAGGATTACAGGTGTCAGCCACCAGCTAGGAGCATTCATTTTATCTATATGCTCATGGTCAAATGGCCTGGCATCCTCTCCTTAAAGGTACCAAGTGAGGACAGCGAGCCTGAGAACCCAGGGCGGCCGGCCTTCCTCTTTAATAAATTCCTTTTTCTTGCCTCAATCCCGCTCGATTGGCTCATGTGACAGTCTAAAGCCTTCTCTGACCTCAGCCTTCCACAAACCAGACCCCCCAGGGCCTTCGAAGACACCTGAGCTTCCTCCCCGGCTGCTGCCGTGGCTCTACGCTTGCGCTGCCGCACTCGATTGTAAACTACAGGAGGGCAGGGCGGGCCTTGCTCCGGCGGATGCGGTTCTCAGACACCCTGGATAGAAGAGTGAACTGGTTTTGCAGGAACCGGGGCTCGAACTGGCCTTCTCAGATACATTTCCGCCGTCCGGTGAGCCTACTTACTGGGAGCCTGGGTTGCTCTGTGGGTCTTCTAATAATTTCTGATCCCCACTGTGGCCCGCGAGGGCGGGGGACTTGGAGGGGCGCTCTTAGGGGGCGCATCTGCCAAGACTGTGTTGGGTGATGAGGCCAGGTGACCGGCCGGGGCTCGGCTGTGGCGATTGCCCGAGTCGCCTCGAGGGGGCCTTGCGGCGGGCGGGCCGCCGGCCAGGAGGACGGGGCTGCCGGCCAGGAGGACGGGCCCGCCCGCCCGCCAGCCCGCCCGCGCGCAGCTCCGCGCGCAGCCCAGCTCCGGCCATCGCCCCGCCGGGTCGCTCCGCGGGCTCGCCCAGGTACCGGGGACCGCAACCACCGCGCCGCCGCACTCTTTGTTTCGGGCCGGGCGGGGACTGCCGCACGCGGGGAGCCGGGACGCGGGGCGCCCGGGACCTAGATCCGGGCGCGCAGGCACCGAGACCTGGCCGCAGAGACCGGAGCTCCGGGGCCCGCGCGATCGCGGGGCTGGGGCGCTGCCGGAGCTCCAGGACCGGGGTGGCAGAACGGGGTCAGCTTGGGCGGGCCCGGCGGGGACCGAGGGAGGACACGGTGGGGCGCGGGCCGACCGGGTCAGGGCCCCGCTGCCCCGCGGGGCGGGCGAGGGCGGAGCCGCACGGTCGCCGTCGCCGTCGCGGCCGGGCGAACTTCGCTCCCTGCTGCAGGTCGCGGAGTCGGCGTCCCGGTGCCGCCGCGCTGCGTGGAGAAGCCCAGGACTCGTCTCCCGCCCTTTCCAGGCAAGTGTCCGGCCGGGAGACGCGGCGCTTCCTTTACTGCGGGGGTTCGGGGCGGGGTCCCGGGCCGGGGGCACCTGTGGCACGTGGCCTCTGGGGGCTTGGCGTCCCGGGCTCTCCGCGGCGCCGTGCTGCGTTCGCACCCGTGGATCGCGGGGGTCCCGGGTTCCCTCAGGCCCGCCCAGACCCCCCCCCCCCCCCGCCGAGTGCGCTGCGGGCGTGGGCCGGGGAGACCCTTCCATGGCCTCCGCCTGGTTGCAGCCCATCCACGCTTGCTGTTGCCTGCTTTACTTTCTTTTAGATTGTTTTTAATCCCCCTCTGCTTGAGTGCCTGCTCCGTGAGCGTGTAAACAGCGTCGCCAACATCACTAGCTCTTCAGACAAATCTCTCTGACCCTTGGTCTTCGTTTCTTGAGGCTTTTGATCGGCGCACTTTTAACTCTTTTTAAAGTGCTTTAGACTTTTCCCTTTTAAATGAGAGGGGTGTGTGTGTGTGTGTGTGTGTGTGTGTGTGTGTGTGTGTGTGTGTGTGTGTGTGTGTGTGTGTGTGTGTGTGTGTGTGTGTGTGTGTGTGTGTGTGTGTGTGTGTGGTGTCCGTCCTTGGGATTTCGCCTTTTCCCACTTTGGGGGCCTCTGAGGTTATATTTGCAAATCAATCAACAAGTATTAAGAAAGGCTTTTCTGTGTGGAGTCCTTGTGGGCCTGGAGGGGGTGGGGAGGGATGCAGCTGGTGGTGGAGCCCCCCCCTCACCCCGCACGTGGCTCTGGGGTGGGGGTGGGGGGCGGAAAGGAGCTGGGTGTTGGGGAGCTGACCCGGGGGAACTGGCCGGTTGCCAGACCTTAGAGTCCTGGTAGCCTCTCAAAGTCACAGAAAGGCTGTAAGGAGTGCTGAGCAGTTGCTTGTACTAAAGGCTTTGCTTGTATGCATTGTACTCCACCCCAATAACAGCTCTTGGAGGGAGACGGGACTACCACGCCATTGTACGGAAGTGTAAAGAAAGGCTTTGACACTTGCCCCCACCATGTGGAAATGAGGTGGTGTAGCCTAGAATTCCGGGACAGAACTCCAGCGTTCCTGGCTCCATTCTTGACTGGTTGCATATCTGACTGTCAGTTGGACTGGGAAGCATGTCTGGACAGCACTTCTCAGCTGAGGCTGCCAAAGCATCAGCAGTTGAGTTATTTCTTTAAAAAAAGAAAGAAAGAAAGAAAGAAAACACCACCCAGAAGATAGAGAAAGTGGAACAATATGCTCCCGCATGCAAATTTCCTAGCCTTTACAAAGTAACCTTCTGGCATCCAATGTTTTGAAAATTGAGCTACTTGGAAATATGACCTGCAAGCTAAAAGGGTCAAAATATGTTCCTGGGCTGCAGTAGGAGCTGCTGAGATCTGGGTAGGAGGCAACGGGCAGGAGCACTGAGTGGGAGAGACTGAAGGCAGAAGTTCTCCATCTGTCAATCACCTATCCTGGCTCCCTAGAACTCTTGTGCACAAGGACCCACTTTACTGAGGAGGGAAATGCCTAGCCAATTTCTGAATGAATCCCTGGAGCCATTAGGGGTCTGTCTGAGCTATGTTCCTAGCTGGAGTGCCAGGGGAGGCCTCTTGGTCTTGCACGTGGGCGGTGCTGGGCACCTGCTCTGCCTTTTGAAGAGTTGGAAACCCTATGTAGATACTTGACACCCACCAGGTGGTCAGAGGCACAGGCCGACTGAGGGCCTTACCCTTGGACTTCACATTAATTCCTTGCCAGAGAAGAAATGTAAAATCTTGAACTTAATATTTGAACTGTAGGCATCAGAATGTATCCTGTGCATATTTCTTGTGGTGTTGAGTTCACCCCTTTAGGGTGTGTCCTCCTTGGGGAACACCCACTGTCTTGCTCCCTGAGTTTCCAGGAAAGTGGCCCAGACTGGGGACTGCACATGACAATGTGGGTGAGCAACAAAGGGGCCATCTGGGATGGCACAGTGAAGAGCCCTTGAAATGCCCACAGAACTGTGCTGATTTTGTTTTTGAAAGAGTGTGGTAATTTTAGTATTAGCATGTTTTATCCCAAATGGGGAAAATTAATAAAAGATGATGTGGAAGGGATCCACGTCTGTGCAAAATTTTCTCTAGCAGAGCATTCCTTGATCAGATCAAGAACAACTGCTCTGTTGGGGGACTGTACCTGGAGAAAGATTCTCCTTGTCTCTGGCCTTACTACCCACCCCCATCCTTGATGACCTGGGCTGGCCTGTGACTTTCCACCCTTAATTGGGTCTGATCTGTCACCTCATCTCACAAGTCCTCTTGCTGGCCTCTTTTTTTCTGCAAGGTTGGTAACATTCAGTGCCTTGTATGCATCATCTGGAAGCCAAGGTTTGGATTTGAATTCGGGGTATGCCGGGCTTACAGGGATTACCCCAGTCCCTGACCACCCAACTCCAGCTTGAATGGGCAGATCCAGGCTCGGAGCCCATGGCACTGCCAGCTAGACCTTGAGCCCCAGCTGCTTCCTTAGACACTGAGGTCAGCCCTTTTGTATATTCCTTCCTTCCTTTTAGTGCTAATTGTGGCACGTGAAGTTGCAGGCCCTTCCTCTTCCTCTTCTTTTTTGGGAGAGATAATCACATTCCCACACCCTTTGTAGGCCTTCTTCTGTTTCTGAGGCATTAGAAGATGTCCAGGTAGCACTCAGGAAGATGCTATTCTATTCTTCCCTCTCTCTCTCCCTCCCTCTTTCCCCCTCTCTCTCTTTTGGCCAGTTCTGGTGCTTGAACTCAGGTCCTGGGTACTCTCTCTCAGCCTCTTTGTATTAAAGGCTAGAGCTCAACCACTTGAGGCACAGAGCCACTTCTGGATTTTTCTGAATAGTTTATTGGTGATAAGATAGATAGTTTATTGGAGATAAGTCATGGACTCTCTTGGCCTGGCTAGCATTGAACCATGATCATCAGATCTCAGCCTCCTGAGTAGCTAGGATTACAGTCACCAGCTACTGACACCTGGCTCTTCTCTATCACTTGCGGTTTTCTAGTGTTTAATTGGAGAGAAGAATCTCACAGACTTTCCAGCCGGGGCTGGCTTTGAACTGTGATTTTCAGATCTCAGATCTCAGAACACAAGCATGAACCACTGGTGCTGGCAATTTGACTTATTTTGAGTCGGTCATAGGGCTTGAACTTGGGGTCTGGGCGCTGTCCCTGAGCTGTTTTCGATCAAGGCTAGTGCTCTACCACTTCCTTCCTTCTTCCTTTTTTTTTTTTTTTTTTTGTCGGTCGTGGGGTTTGAACTCGGCCTGGGCGCTGTCCCTCAGCTCTTCAGCTCAAGGCTAGTGCTCTACCACTTAAGCCACAGCACCACTTCCGTTTGTTGGAGATAAGAGTTTTACCAACTTTCCTGCATGGGCTGGATTTGAACTGTGATCCTCAGATCTACGTCTCCTGAGAAGGTAGGATTACAGCCTCTCTTCTCTCCTCGCCTTTCCTCTTCTCCCCTCCCCTCTCTTCCCTCTCCCCTCCTTCCCTCCCCTTCCCATTTCTTTCCTTGTGTTTCCTTGTGTTACCTTTTTTTTTTTTCTTCTGGGTTGTGGGGCTTCAACTCTGGGCCTGGGCTGTCCCTGCGCTCTTCAGTTCATGGCAAGTGCTCTACCTCTTGAGCCACAGCGCTACTTCTGGTTTTCTGAGTGGTTTACTGGAGATAAGAGTCTCACAGACTTTTCCTGTCCGGGCTGGCTTTGAATCGAGATCCTCATAACTCAGCCTCCTGAGTAGCTAACTCAGCTTCCTGAGTAGCTAGGATTACAGGCGTGAGCCACCGGTGCCTGGCTTCCTAGTGTTACCGTTAAACCCAGGAAGTTGAGTGCCTGCTCATGATTACACACACCTGCACTGCCAGGCCACACCCCATGGCGTCTGGGGGCACTTCCAAGTGGACCAAAGGCGTGCACCTTCTTTCGTGATCTTAGCAGTGTTGCACAGTGCAACAGTGTGGAGTAGACTATGTAATGTGGCATCGCTTGTGTATAGGTTTTGTGGAACTGCTTTGAGAACTAGGAGCCAGTGCTTGCTTTGTTGACTACAGGAGAATGCAGATGCAGTCACTGCAGGAATAAAATAAATAAATTGCTCCTTCATTGGTGGGTAGGGCTGATCAGGGCTGTCTGCAGTTGCTTTTTAATTTTTTTTTTAATAGGCAAGACCCTCCCACTCCAGGCACTGGGGCGCTGGTTATTTCCCACCAGAGGATTCTGGAATCTGAGCTCCCCCCATTACCTTGGAGCATAGCTCCAATAAACTGTGTAAGACCACATCTGGCTGGGCCCACTGGCGGCCCTGGGGCCAGGCTGGGCCATTAGCCAGGGCGCCTGTGCACATTCCTTCCAGAACAAAGGCCTCCCTGGGCCTGGGCCTGGCGTTCCTCTCCACTTTGTAATCCATCACCTTTCCTAGAGATTTCCCTGGGCGTCCACCTCTCTCCTCACTAGTCATTTTGGAGGTAGATCAAAGGTGTGTTCAGACTGGGAGAAAGGGAAATAGTCCAAGCTCTGGCATCTCACCAACTGAGGGCAAAATCACTCTTTGTCCTGGGTGCACTGGTCATCCCTCACCTGCAGCGTGGGACGCACCTGCCTGGAACCCTGAGCTTGGAGGCGGGGTGCTGCTTCGTGTGTCTGTCCTCCTTTCAGCGCCTGCTGCTCCAGGCCCACAGCTACTGTGGTTTTGCTGAATTACCCTGGCCTGGGGGCCTGAAAAATGCCCTTCCCGCTGCTGCGAAGACATCCCTGTTCTTGGAGGTCTTATTTGACTCCTGGTTGGGAGGTGGGGCTACTGGCCTAGACTGGTGACACAGCAGAGGCCTGTGTGACAAAAGCATTTGTCACTTTGGTGGGGACAGGTGCTTCCAGGTCAGCTTGTCTGGAAAGGGCTGCGGAGTGCAATGTCCAGGGATGGAGGAAAGGAGATTCATACACGTGTGTGGGGCTCAGGGCTCAGGATGATGTGTGTGCACGTGTGTGTGTGTGTGTGTGTGTGTGTGTGTGTGTGTGTGTGTGTGTGTGTGTGTAAAATCTGATTAAGAATGTGTGCCTTTGCTTTCCCTCACTCATTTTTTTTTTTTTAATATTTGGTGCTAGACTTGGGGATTGAACTCAGAGCCTGGATGCTATCCCTGAGCTTTTTTTCCCTCAAGATTAGGACTCTAGTGGGGGGCTGGGGGGAAGATGGGATGGGAAGGGGAAACAAAGGAGGAGGCTACAATGCTTGATAAGAAATGTACTCATTATCTTGCCCATGTAATTGTAACCCTTCTGTACAGTATTTTCACAATTAAAAAAAAAAAGATTAGGACTCTACCACTTGGACCACAGCTCCACTTCTGTGCTTAATTGGAAGTAAGAGTCTCTTTTCTGTCCTGCTGGCTTTGAACTATGACCCTCAGATCTCAGCCTTCTGAGTAGCTAGGCTTACAGGGATGAGCCACAGGTGCCTGCCTGGCTGTCTTTGCTTTCAAACTGGGGGATTTTTGACTAATTTTTACAAAATAGGTGCTCATCAGAGACTCGGTTACAGGTAGGAAACACAAGCAGGAACATTGTCCTTCAAATATTACTGCACTCTCATCTTCCAGTGTGCGACAAAATGCAAGAAAAAAAGTCAAGGTAAAAAAAGAACAAAATTTATTTTGATTTGTGGTATCACAGATTTTGGTCCATGGCCAGTTGTTTGCATTATCTTTTAGCCTCTGTGTGTGTATGTGTGTGTGTGTGTGTGTGTGTGTGTGTGTGTAAAAGACTCATTGTGGAGATCAGCTGTCAGAGAAGCTGAAAACAGAGGGAGAGAGGGAGAGAGAGAGAGAGAGAGAGAAAGTGTGTCTAGGCCCTAATGTCCTCTATGATCTAACTTCCTCTCGCTAAGCCCCACCCCCAAGGGTCCACATCTCTCAGTAGTGCCACAGGTTGGGGTCAACCCAGAGCCACATGAGCTTCTGGAGAACATTTATGAGCTGAATTCTTTTTTTTTTTTTGTCATGGGGCCTGAACTCTGGGCCTGGGTGCTGTCCCTCAGCTCTTCAGCTCAAGGCTGGCACTCTACCACTTGAGCCACAGTGTCACTTCCAGCTTTTTCAGTTTATGTGGTGCTGAAGAATCAAACCCAGGGCCGCATGCATGCAAGGCAAGCGCTCTACCACTGAGCCACCTTCCCAGCCCCCTTATGAGCTGAATTCTAACCCCGCAGATGCTATTATGTTAGCTTTGCTCACATGTTCCTTTTCTTGTGTTCTTGAATTGACCCAGCTGAGGTCAAACTGTATTATTTTTGTACCCTGCATTTTAAAATCACCATAGCAATTTCAGTACATCCCAATTTGTAAGTAATTCTTCTGTGGAGAGTGAATGGGACACAAGGATGGGTTTAACCATTTCTCTGTTGGTCATGTATATTCTGTGTGTATCTTTACATTTAGATCGTTGGAAAGATCTGAGCTAGTTATATTCTTGGAAAGATTGCCAGTGGTTGGAGATCAAAGAACACAGACTTAAAAAATATTGTGGTACAATGCTTGATAAGAAATGTACTCACTATCTTGCCCATGTAATTGTAACCCTTCTGTATGGTATTTTCACAATAATAAAAAATATTGTAAAATATGAATGGTATGAAATTTAGCTTTTTTTTGGTCGGTCATGGAGCTTGAACTCTGGGCTTGGGCGCTGTCCCTGCGCTCTTCAGCTCAAGGTGAGCGCTCTACATAGAGCTTGAGCCACAGGGCCACATCTGGTTTTCTAGTCATTTATTGGAGATAAGAGTCTCACAGACTTAACTGCCCGGGCTGGCTTTGAACCGTGATCCTCAGATCTCAGCCTCCTGAGTAGCTAGGATTACAGGTGTGAGCCACTGGCGCCCAGCTGAAATTTAGCATTTTAACAATTAATAGTGCCTGGATGCATTACCATGCTATATAACCATCTGTCCAGGATTCCTTCATCTTGTAAAACTGGAGCTCTACCTGTTAAATGATGACTCCTTGGCAATTGTCATTCTACTTAATTTTTTCTTTTTTGGTGGTACTAGGGTTTAATAATTACTAGGCAGGTGCTCTAGCCCTAAAAATAAATGCCTCCAGCTCTTTTTTGCACTGATAGAGTCTTGCGGTTTTTTTTTCCAATATATATTTTTTTTATTGTGAAAATACTGTACAGAGGGGTTACAATGACAGAATCTTGCTTTTTGTCCAAGTGTGTTCATGCTTCCACCATAACTGGGATGACTGGTGCATAGCACCACACCCAGCTTCTTCAGTTGACATGGAATCCTCAGATATTTTTGGACTGGCCTCAAACTGTGATCCTCCTGATGTCAGCCTATTGAACAGCTCACATTACAATAATGGACTATCATGTTCCAACTATTGGTTGAGAAAGGATACCCACAACTTTTTGTCCTGGATTGGCCTCAAACCTGGATTCTTCCAATGTCAGTTGGAAGTCAAGTTGTTAAATTTATAGGTATAAGCCACTGCACCTGGACCGCCATCCTACTATCTATGGGCTTCATCTAGGTGGAACCACACAGAATTTGTTCTTTGTGATTGGCTTAGTTTTCTTGGCATAATTTCTTCAAGGTTTGTTTATCTGTCTGTCTGTCTGTCTGTCTATCTATTGTGCCAGTACTGGAGCTTGAACTCAGGGTGCTGTCCCCCAGCTTTTGTACTCTACCATTTGAACCACAGTTCCACTTCCAGTTCTTTGATGGTTAATTGGAGGTAAAGGTCTCATGGATGTTCCTATCTGGGCTGGATCCTCAAGTCTCAACTTCCTGAGTAGCTAGGATTGAAGATGTGAGCCACTGCCTAGCAGTTTGTTCACGCCGTAGCATGTATTAGGAGGTTTTTTAAGGACAAGTCATATCCCTTGTGTGGACATGCTACATCACGCTGGTCCATTCACCTGTTGATGGACACTTGGGTTGTATCAACCTTTTGGCTATGAAGAAAGATAGTGTTTAAGCATAGGTACACAGATCTCCTCCACTTTCAGACCTTCTGTGTTTATACCTGCCATACTGCCAGAAATCGGAGAAAGGAGCTTTCTTACCAAGCTATTTTGACAGATTGTGTAAACTTAGTGATTAATGGAATGAGAAAGCAGGAAGAATGTCTTTCATTAAAAAAATAAAAATAAAAAAAGCCTTCAGGGCTGCTTGTTTTTTTTTTTTTTTTTTCAATTAAAAGGATCTGATGTTGTTTCTAGAGAATGGTTTTAATTTGGATAAATGGTTCAATCTGGGAACCACATGCTGGAGTGAATGATCTATGAGAGCAATTACACAGGGTTTCCTTGGCTGCGTTTTGGAAGGCATAGTGTAGAAGCTGGCCGTGGTTGGAGCTTGGCTCTGTGAGTGGTGCTGGGGCCGTGAGCACTGGAGGGATCAAGCAGCCTTTTTGATCAGGACAAGGAGCTTGTGGGGACCAGCAGCCTGCCGTGGCTGACGCTGGTTAATTTTTACCCTCCAAGAATGCATTCACAATCCGTAGTCAGGAATGTCAACACGCTCCTTGGGACACGTTGAACCGGAACTACTCAAAGTCATTTGCAGAACTGGCCAACTTTGGAGCAAGGATGAGGAGCTGAATCAGGCATCCTTTCACTGAGAGTCTTCTAGACACCTGGGCCAGGTGGGCCCATAGGCCCTGGGGAAGGGAAATGGTTGCGGTATGGGGTGGGGGGTGGGGAAGGGGGGGTGTTCAGCGAGGGTTTCTTCTTTTTTGCTTTTTTTTTTTTGCCAGTCCTGGGGCTTGAACTCAGGGCCTGGGCACTGTTCCTGAGCTTCTTTTGCTCAAGGCTAGCACTCTGCCACTTTGAGCCACAGTGTTTTTGAGCCAGTTTTCTGGTGGTTAACTGGAGATAGGAGTTTCAGAGACTTTGCCGCTTGGGCTGGCTTTGGCCTGTGATCTTCAGATCTCAGACTCCTGAGTAGCTAGGATTGCATTTGTGAGCCACTAGTGTCTTGATGGTGGCTTCTTTTCAAGAGGATGTTAGGGTGAAGGAAGAATGGGGGTACCTCTGGAGAGGACCAGCTGAGGGTAGTAGTCACCTGGGATGTTCCTGGGCTAGCAAAGAGGATTTGCAAAAGACACAAGAGTGGACAGCTTACTCCTTAACCCAGGAAAACAGGTGCCACCTGGGACAGTGTCCCATGTATTTATAACAGTGTGGCTGTAGATCTTAACAATGCCCACTGATCTAGAGGACTGTGAGTTCTTAGGCTGGGAAGCATCCTCAGAGAAGATCCACATTTCTGTGAGTATACACTGTAAGGACAGGCAGGGTGAGCTCTAGAGTGTGAGGCTCTGATCACTTTTTCTAAGGAGTTACTATAACGAAATACCTGAGGTATGTTAACCTTATAAAGAAAAGAATGTTTATTCCACTTGTGGAGGCTGACATTGGAGAAAGGAGGCACTGTTGGTTCAGCCTCCGGTGGGGACAGGGTGCAGCATATCTTGAAACAGGAAGTCAGGTTACAGTTCAGGGGTTGGACTCTCGGGGACAGCTCAGTTCCCCAATAAGCTAACCACCTTCCACTAGCCTCTGCCTCCCAGAGGATCCCGCTGATGCTTAACACCTCATGTGAGAGTTCGCTGTGTGGTAAGCCTTTGGAGGGCATACTCAAACTATACCCAAGGAAACCACAGCAGCCCACATTAGGACAGCACTCACTCTTGTCTGTCCCTCAAAGACCTTTTTCCTTTCCCTCTGGCAAGCCTGATTTTAGCCAGATGATGCGGTCAGAACAACTTTAAGTGCTATGTCACTGACCACACAGATTGATTTACCTTGCTCTTTAACTTCAGTTTCTGCCTACACTTACTAATAATCCAAGATAAGCCCATACTGTGCTTTTTAGGCCTCTTGTGTATGATTAAAAGACAAAGAAACTGGATTGATGATCACATGCTTTTACCATGTCATTTTTTTTCCCCCCTGCTGGTTCTGGAGCTTGAACTCAGGGTCTGGTCACTGTCCCTGAGCTTCTTTTGCTCAAGACTAGTGCTGTAGATCATATACTTTTACAAGTATATGATCTGCTCTGGCCAGGTACCAGTGGTCACACCTGTAATCCTACCTGTTCAGGAGAATAGATCTGAGGATCACTGTTTGAAGCCAGTCTTGGCAGGAAAGTTCCTGGGACTCCTCAATCACCAAAAAGCCAGAAGTGGAGGTGTTTGTTGCTCAAATGGTAGGATCCTAGCTGTGAGTGGGAAAACAAAACAAAACAAGTGAGATTTTGAGTTTAAGTCGAAGTACTGCAAACAAACAAAAAAAACCCCAAAAAGTGCTCTCTCACACTGTACCAAAATACAGGATTATTTGGATTTCCAGTCTGTCTAGTGTTTGCAAGTGTTTCATTTTAGAAGCATAGTGTGTGCCATTGCCACAAACTGATACCCCACCCTAAGCACTTGCTAGCCTCTCCTGTCTCCTCTGGAATGACTCCCGAGAAAACCTAGGGTGCTGGCTAGAACTTGCATGGTCCCTTAGCCACAAGGCTGCTTTGTCAGTGGCTCTTTCAGAAAACCCCAATGCCACTTAGGCTTCCTGTTTGATTTTGCACATAGCTGTGAGCCTCACCCCTAGCAGTAGATGGCCCTTGAGGGCTGGTGGTCAGTTGTGTCCAGGAGAGTTGCCTTCTTCTCATAGATGGCCTCAGGCGGGTGTGGCCCTTTTGGCTGCAGTGGCTCCTGGAACACCATGTACAGTGTGCCCTGCCATCTGTGTGGCCAGCTGCTTGCTGACCGAGCTGTTAGTGCTGGCTGTGGCTCTGTGATTCCTCAGTGTGGCCAGGGCTCTTGGTATCTGTCCAGCTGCATCCTCAGTGCTGAATTCAGCTTTCTACCCTGTACCAACCCAGCTAAGCTCCACATAGACCTGAACTTCACTTTCCAGTGCCAAAATGGGCTGGGCAAATAAATGCTGGGAGCTGACAGAGACTTTGACCGTGATCTTCATTGTCCTGCGTCCCCTTCACCCCTGGAATTACCGCTTGTCCTTTCATTTATACTCGCTGGCTGTCTCTGCCCCTACTATGTTTGTTCTCGCGCCTGTGTGTTGTGGGAACATTAGCTTTCTGTCTCCTATGGTACCAGGTGGTTTTATGATGATTATTATTTTTTTTTTTGGTGCCAGTTCTGGGGCTTGAACTCAGGGCCTGGACATTGTCCTTAAGCTTTTGTTCTCAAGCCTAGTGCTCTACCATTTGAACCATACTTTCACTTCTGGCTTTTTGGTTGCTCAGTGACAGTAAGGATCTCATAGATTTTCATGCCTGGGTTGGCTTTGAACCACGATCCTCAGATCTCAGTCTCCTGAGTAGCTAGGATTACAGGCCTGAGCCACCGGCACCCGGCTGAAATTTTCTTTCTTTCTTTTTTCTTTTTTTTGTCAGTCATGGGGTTTGAACTTAGGGCCTGTTGTCCTTGAACTTTTCTGCTCTAGGCTAGAGCTCTAGCTCTTTGAGCCATAACTCCACTTCCAATTTTCTGGTGGTTAATTGGAGGTAAGAGTCACAAGGTCTTTCCTGCCCAGGCTGGCTTTGAACCACGATCCTCTGATCCCAGTCTCCTGACTAGCTAGGATTATAGGTGTGAACCACCAGCACCCAGCTGCCTTTCTTTCCTATACATTTGTTCAGGACACTGAACCTCAAAGAATCCTTAAGTTGCAAACCTCAGTGGCCCCATGCCTACAGCCCCAGGCAGACAGGCCCCTAGCCCTTCCAGTGGTGTGAGGCAGGTGCTGACATCATCAGCCCCACACTCAAGGTCCCAAACCTGTTAGCTGGGTCCCTCCTCCCTGCAACTCAAGCTGGAGTGGTTGTGTCATGTTCTTTTGTATCATGTTCTCCCTTTGGAGTTCTGAACTCCCAAGGACAAGGACAAGGGCAAGGCTGCAAATACTTTTGTACAGGCGTGATAAGAGTTTTGGAAGTTGCTGGCCGATAGCATTGTGTCCTTGGACCAAGCATTGCCTCACCCCATCCTCCGTTCCACCCCTCAGTGATTGAGGCCTCTCCCTAAGGTTCTGCACACTGCTGGTAACTTCCTAGTTTATCTCCCTAGTTTATGAAAGAGATTTGCTTGCACGTGCTTTCATTAGGTTTCCTGAGATACTTTTTTTTTTCTTGTGCCAGTGCTGGGGCTTGAACTCAGGTCCTAAGTGCTTGCCTCTGGGCTTGTATGTTCAAGGCTAGCTCTCTATTACTTGAGCCACAGTTCAACTTTCAGCTTTTTGGTAGTTTATTGGAGATAAGAGTCTCCCTCATAGAATTTCCAGCTTGGGATGGGTTTCTACAGCAATCCTCAGATCTCAGCCTTCTGAGTAGCTAGGATTCCAGGTGTGAGCCACTGATGTGAGCCTCTGATAGATTTATGAATTTAGCCTAATGTTCTTTTTATTTATTTATTTATTTATTTGTGATATTGGAACTTGGGACCTTGTGCTTGCTAAGCAGCTACTCTTTTTGCTCTGGTTGCTTTTGAGATAGGGTCTTACTTAGGTGCTCAAGCTGGCCTAGGCCCAAATTCTCCTATTTATGTTCCCCACCTCCATCCCTGGGATGACGGGCATGAACTGCCATGCCCAGCTTTTTATTGGTTGAGATGGAATCTGACAAACTTTTTGCCTAAGCTGGTCAGAATTCCAGGCATGAGCTACCTTGCCCGGTGACTAGTGTTATTTTCTTTGAAAGTAGCTATGTTTCCAGTTTGCATCTTACTACCAGTTAATGGCATTGCCCGCTAGAACCCCTGAAAACTCCCCAATGTGGTAACACAAAGCTGTTATTTTACCATGCCTGTGGCATGGCAAAATATTCTCTGTGGACAGAGTGTGTGGTGAGGGTTCCTCAAAATCTGTACGGTAAAACGGCAAGAATCATTTCCTTGATCTTGTTCTCAAAACGGATTCCAGACTAGCGATGTATGAGCACTTACCGGTGTAGGTTTTGTTCTCCAGGATTTGGGGTACCAGTAGATCTGTCTTGGAAATAAATCTCCTGGTGCATTTACTTGCCTCTGATCTCATGAGGCTTCTGGGGTGCAGGTTGGGGATTCTATCTTTTAGGGGACAGAATGCACTTTAGCAGCCTGCCAACTCTGGGTCTGTGTAATAAACACGGTGCTTGGAAGCACGTGGCTGAGTTGCTGGCCTTGGTGGGATGTGCTGGGTCCTGTGCTGGTGATTGTCCTTACTTATAAGGCAGCAGCCCGCTTCAGGGCCATTGTATCCAGCAGCTGGTGCTTGGCCTTGGCCCAGTGTGAAACTCACAGCAGGTGGCATGTGGGTGCAACCCCCCCCTCCCCGCCACATCTGCCTGGGTTTGTACCCAACACCATTCTGTCACCATCTGTGTGAGCCAGTGCAGATTAGCAGCAGCTCATAAGCATAAACCTCAGGCTGGCCCTCAGAATGGAAGGGCCCTAGTGGCATGAATGACTGACTGTGTGAGGCTCAGAGTGGGGTGTTTCGTCTGTTCCTCTGTTCATTCATTCCTCCCCTCAGTCCTTCATGCAGTTGCGTCCAGCACACACTGTGTCTCACACACACTGGGGACCCGAGGCTCTGGCTCCCATCTGCACACGCCTTTGGTATGGGCATTTCAGGCCCTACCTCCCTCTACCCAGTGACCTCCAGAGACTTGGCTCCTGCAGTTCCTGTCTAACAGGGCCAGTGACTGTCCCAACAGTTGTCCCCAGGCTATGGCCCGCGATTACCTCCTACCTGCTCTTTTCTGACACTCCAGTCACCCCAGGACCTCTGCATTCCTAATCTTGTGTTTCCCCATAACTTGTGTGTGTGTGTGTATATGTGTGTGTGTGTGTGTGTGTGTGTATGTGTGTGTATGTATGTGTGTATGTATGTGTGTGTGTGCAGGCCCTGGGGTTTGAACTCAGGTCTTGAACACTGTTCCTGAGCCATTTGTGTTCAAGGCTAGCAATCTACTACCACTTGAGCTGCTGCTCCACTTCTGGGTTTTTGATGGTTAGTTAAGAGATAAGTGTCTTTTGAAAGCCTGATCCTCCCATCTCAGACCAGCCTACTTGCTTATCTTTTCTTTCTTTTTTTTTTTTTTGGTCAGCTGTGGGGCTTGAACTCTGGGCCTGAGTGCTGTCCCTCAGCTCTTCAGCTCAAGGCGAGCGCTCTACCACTTGAGCTACAACAATACTTCTGGTTTTCTGGTGGTTTTTTTTTTTTTTGTCTGTCGTGGGACTTGAACTCTGGGCCTGGGCGCTGTCCCTCAGCTCTTCAGCTCAAGGCGAGCGCTCTACCACTTGAGCTACAGCGCCACTTCCAGTTTTCTGGTGGTTTATTGGAGATAGGAGTCTCACGGTCTCTCCTGCCCGGGCTGGCTTTGAACTGTGATCCTCAGATTTCAGCCTCCTGAGTAGCTAGGATTACAGGCGTGAGCCACCAGCGCCCGGCTTCTGGTGGTTTATTGGAGAAAGGAGTTTCACGGACTTTCCTGCCCGGGCTGGCTTTGAACTGTGATCTATAGGTGTGAGACATTGGTGCCTGGCTTGCTTATCTTTTTTTTTTCAACTTTTTTTCTTTTTTGGTACTGGGGATGGAACCCAGGACGTTGCACTTACTAGGTAAGCGCTTTGCCACTGAGCTACATCCCAGCCCTTGCTTATCTTTTTTTTTTGGGGGTCCGGTTGTGGGGCCTGAACTCTGGGCCTGGGCACTGTCCCTCAGCTCTTCAGCTCAAGGCTAGCACTCTACCACTTGAGCCACAGCGTCACTTCAGGCTTTTTTTTTTTTGCTTATATGGTGCTGGGGAATCGAACCCAGGGCCTCATGCATGCAAGGCAAGCGCTCTACCACTGAGCCACCTTCCCAGCCCCCTTGCTTATCTTTTTTTAAAATGACTTTTTTTCCTTCTGTATTGGGGTTCAAACTCAGGGCCTTGTAGTTGCTTAGCCAGTGTTCTACCATTTGAGTCATACCTGCAGACTGCTTTATTGCTGATTATTTTAGAGATTGAGTCTCTCTGACTTTTCTACCCATAAATGGTTTGAATTACAATCCTCCAGATCTCTTGTCTTCTGAATAGCTGGGATTATAGATGTGGGTCACTGGCTCTCAGCTACCTTTTTTTTTTGCCAGTCCTGGGGCTTGAACTCAGGACCTTGGCACTGTCCCTGAGCTTCTCTTGCTCGGGGCTAGCACTCTATCACTTGAGCCACAGTGCCATTTCTGGCTTTTTCTGTTTATGTGATACTGAGGAATTGAACCCAGAGCTTCATGCTTACTAGGCAAACACTCTACCACTAAGCCACATCCCCAGCCCCTTTCAGCTATTTTTAATGCTTATTTTATTAGCACACTTTAGCTGCACAAGAGTGGTTTCATTCTGACATTTCTATATATGAATACAATGGATCCCAATTAAACTCACCTCCTCTATCATGTTCTCAATCAAACTCACCCCCTCTATCACATTCTCAATCAAACTCACCCCCTCTATCACATTCTCAATCACACTTACCCTCTCTATCACGTTCTCTTTCTGTACTTCCTGCTCCCCCTCCCCTCCACCCCCACTTTACTGTGTGCTGGTGCTGGGGCTTGAACTCAAGGCCTTGAGAAACTTGGCTTTTTTCCACACAAGGCTGGTGCCCCATCCTGTGAGCTACATCTCCACTTGCAGGCTTTTATTGGTTAAGGGGAGATAAGAGTCTCACGGACTTTCCTCCAGGGCTGGCTTTGAATCATGATCCTCAGATCTCAGCCTCCTGAGTGGCTAGGATTACAGATGTGAGCCACTGTTGCCTGGCTCATTGTGCCCTGGCTCACCTCATCTTTTCAGTTTCTTCAGTAAGGAAACGAGCCGGCTGGAATTTGTCCGTGTTGGCAGAGGTGGGCGTCTGCCAGGGTCCTTCCAGTGAAAAGCGGATGCCCTTTTCTTGTCCCCCTGCAGCAGCAGCAGCAATGCTGCTGGGCAGGGAGGCACTGAAGCGGCTCCTTTGAAGTCAGGTTGATGGACAGCCTGGGGAAGGCGGGTGCTGCTGTCTGCCAGCAGGAGGGCGTGAGACCTTCTGCCAGACTGGGAACTGTACCTGTAGCCTGTGGGTCAGAAAAGAAAAGACAGTGCCGTGGGGGAAGCATTCCTGGCTGGCGGGGATTACCTGGGAGGTGGCCCTGCCGCTTTGATCCTCCGGGGCACCTGGCTTGCTGAAGCTTGCTCCTCCTATTGGGACAGCAAATTCTCTGTTTCCTTTTATGTTGGGAACCCACACGGGGCTGACAGGGCTGAAGTGGCTTCCTCCTCGCTGGGGGAGGCGGGTGGCGAGCCCCGCCCCCTTTTCAGGGCAGCCATGCCTACACAGACAGGAATGGAGGCTGAGGCTCCTGACCTATGGATGGATGGACAGATGGCCAGAGGGTTGGATGGATAAATGGAGATGTCTACTTAACTACTTACCTACCTGCTATATCAGACCTGCCCTAAATAAAGCATCGTTCCAATTCACAGATGTCCTTTGGGGAATTCCATGACACAGTTTTCTTTTGTATGTGTGCCAGCGCTGGGGCTTGAACTCAGGGTCTGAGAGCTCTCCCTTAGATTTTTCTACTGGCTGTTGCTCTAAAACTTGAGCCACAGACTTCTGATCTTTTTCTGGTTAGTTGGAGATATGTCTCTCAGATTTATCCATCCAGGCCAGAGGCAAACTGCCCTCCTTAGATCTTAACCTGGCACAAAAACAAAACAAAACAAAAATGCTTCTTAAAAAACTGTCTCTCCAAGCTGGGCCACCATTGTGGCTCATGCCTGTAATCTTGGATACTCAGGAGGCTGAGATATGAGGATTGCTGTTCAAAACCAGGAAAGTCTGTGAGACTCATCTCCAATAAACCACCAGAAAATGGGAAGTGGCGCTGTGGCTCAAGTGGTAAAGTGCTTGTCTTGAGCTGAAGAACTGAGGGGCAGTGCCCAGCCCCAGAGTTCAAGCCCCACTACTGACAAAACCCAAACCAAAAAACCCCTGTCTCTCCAAACAGCACCTGCTTCCTCTCATATGTTGAAGCTAGACCTAAAATACACTGGAGCATGATAAATTATATAGGAATCTAGACATTCACAAACAGTGAGACCAAAGGAGACACTCTTAGGAGAAGAACACAAAGGTGCAATGCCTATGTGCCTCTGATCGTATAAAATAATATTTATCAAAACGAATTCCAGGAACTGGAAAGGAGCAAAACAAAACAAAACACTCAGAGCTGGGCACTGGTGGCTCATGCTTGTTATCCTATCTACTTAGGAGGCTGAGATCTGAGGATTGCGGTTCAAAGCCAGCCCGGGCAGGAAAGTCCGTGAGACTCTTATCTCCAATAAACCACTAGAAAACCGGAAGTGGCTCTCTAGCTCAACTGGTAGAGCACTCACCTTGAGCTGAAGAATGCAGGGACAGAGCCCAAACCCAGAGTTCAAGCCCCACGACCGACCAAAAAACAAAACAAAACAAAAAACACTCTCAGGCTCCTGCAAGCAGCTTTCTTTATAACTAGTCCTCTGGCTGCTCACAGGCTGTGGGATCTTTGGTCCACAAGATTATTTGAGCATTTAAGGATAATAGAGCATACAATCTGTACATAGCCTTTATCTGAACATGGTTGGGTGTATGAGTGTGCATGTGTGCATATGGGAGCATGCATGCAATGCACACATACATTTATGTGTGTGCATGCACATGCTTGTATGTATCACAGGCACCCACAGGCATGAATAACAGTATGTGCGTGTGCGCGTGTGTGTGCATGCTGGTATGTACATATCTTGCTTTCTTTTTCTTTTTTTCTTTTTTGGGTCAGGTCGTGGGGCCTGAACTCTGGGCCTGGGTGCTGTCCCTCAGCTCTTCAGCTCAAGGCTAGCGCTCTACCACTTGAGCCACAGCGCCACTTCCGGCTTTTTTCTTTTTGCTTATGTGGTGCTGAGGAATCGAACCCAGGGCTTCATGCATGCAAGGCAAGCGCTCTACCCCTGAGCCACCTTCCCATCCCGCTTTCTTTTCTTTCTTTCTTTCTTTCTTTTTTTTTTTGTTGGTCATGGGGCTTGAACTCTGTGCTTAGGCGCTGTCCCTCAGCTCTTCAGCTCAAGGGGAGAGCTCTAACACTTGAGCCACAGCACCACTTCCAGTTTTCTGGTGGTTAGTTGGAGATAAAAGTCTCATGGAAGTCAAGTGTTGGTGGCTCACGCCTGTAATCCTAGCTACTCAGGAGGCTGAGATCTGAGGATCACGGTTCAAAGCCAGCCCGGGCAGGAAAGTCCGTGAGACTCCTATCTCCAATAAACCACTAGAAAACCGGAAGTGGCGCTGTAGCTCAAGTGGTAGAGCGCTTGCCTTGAGCTGAAGAGCTCAGGGACAGCGCCCAGGTCCAGAGTTCAAGCCCCACAGCTGACCAAAAATAAATAAATAAGTAAATAAATAAATAAATAAATAAATAAAGTCTCATGGACTTTCCTGCCCGGGCTGGCTTTGAACCGCAATCCTCAGATCTCAGCCTTCTGAGTAGCTAGGATTACAGGCATGAGCCACCAGTGCCCAGTATATCTTGCTTTCTTAAATGGAGATAGATAGTGGATTTTGTTATTATTATTGTTTTTCTTCTTTTTCCAGGCAAATTGTTTCTTACTTCACTCAGGCACTGAAAACTAGACAGCTTCCTGGCATGTCAAGGTTACTCTGAAGGCATCCTTAAGCATTCCTTTTATTTGTCAAATCCTCTTTATTTTACTAAGAGTTATCTTGCAGCCAAAATAGCCTCAGGGGAAAAAATAACTGAAGAAGAAATGGACTAGGTGTGTCAGAAGAATGTGACAGGTTAGGGGTACATGCAGGTGAGTGTGCAAGGTGACAGTGGCTCCAATGCCTGTTCCAGTGTTTCCTTCCTCCCTCCCTTCCTCCCTCCCTCCCTCCCTTTCCCCTTCCCTCCCTCCCTCCCTCCCTCCCTCCCTCCCTCCCTCTATCTCTCCCTCCCTCTGTGTGTGTCTCTTTCTTTTTTTCCTCCCCCTTCCCCTCTCTCTCGTTCTCTCTTTCTGTGCCAATACTGGGTCTTGATCTCAGGTACTTTTTTTTTTTTTGTCGGTCATGGGGCTTGAACTCTGGGCCTGGGTGCTGTCCCTCAACTATTCAGCTCAAGGCGAGTGCTCTACCACTTGAGCTACAGCGCCACTTCCGGTTTTCTGGTGGTTTATTGGAGATAGGAGTCTCACGGTCTCTCCTGCCCCGGCTGGCTTTGAACCGCAATCCTCAGATCTCAGCCTCCTGAGTAGCTAGGATTACAGGTGTGAGCTACCAGCGCCCGGCTCTCAGGTACTTTTTTATTCAAGGCTGGTGCTCTACCTCTTGAGCTACCTCTCCACTTCTGGCTTTTTGGTAGTTAATTGGAGATAAGAAGTTCTGGGAAGCCAGGCGCCGGTGGCTCACTCTGGTGCCTTATGGTTCAAAGCCAGCCTAGGCAGGAAAGACCATGAGACTCTTATCTCCAATAAACCACTCAGAAAATAGGAAGTGGTGCTGTGGCTCAAGTGGTAGAGCGCTAGCCTTGAGTTGAAGAGCTGAGCGACAGTACCCAGGCCCAGAGTTCAAGCCCCACGACTGGGAAAAAAAAAAAAAAGAAGAAGTTCATGGACTTTTACTTTCTGGGTTGACTTTCAGCCTCCTGAGTAGCTGGGATTACAGGTATAAGCCACCAGAGGCTGGCAAAGGGCATTTTTTTTTTTTTTAGACCAGAAGAGTTTCTTCATGGACTTAAGGCACAGAATGAATACATTTGTAAAGATTTAAGAGTCTCCCCTAGATCCTAATTTTGTTGAGTCTAGAGAAAGCTCAGCTTTCTCCAGTGGATCAATGGCTTGTGTGTGTGTGTGTGTGTGTGTGTGTGTGTGTGTGTGTGTGTGCGTGCGTGCGTGTGCGTGTGTGTGTGTGTGTGTGTGTGTGTGTGTGTGTGTGTGTGTGTGTGTGAAATAGGGGCAGGTTCAAGGCCAGAGAGAGATGATGGCTGGGAGACCCAGCATCTTCAGGGAGCAGGACCAGATTATCAGTGCACTTCAAGTCCTTGTCACCTTGGGGCCCTCAGATGGGGACCAGAGCCAGCACAGAGTGTGTCCCACAGCAGCTTGCACCTATGTGGGAAGGTGATCAGTGGGGGAGGGTGGGGTGCAGCTTCTCTGAGGAGATAGTGCCAAGGTCACCTCTGTCCTGAGACTGAAAATGCTGATTCACAGCAGACTTAAAAGAAAAAAAAAAACTTGCTTAAAAAAAAAAAAAGCGGGGCTGGGAAAGTGGCTCAGTGGTAGAGTGCTTGCCTTGCATGCATGAGGCCCTGGGTTTGATTCCTCAGCACCACATAAGCTAAAAGAAAAAAGCCGGAAGTGGCGCTGTGGCTCAAGTGGTAGAGCGCTAGCCTTGAGCTGAAGAGCTGAGGGACAGCACCCAGGCCCAGAGTTCAGGCCCCACAACCGGACCCAAAAAAAAAAAAAAAGCAAAACCAAACAAACTTGGAGACTGAATAGCTAAAACTTATTGCTATAGAGGAAAACAGGGCAGACTGTATTTATCTACTGCTCATGAAGGCTTCCCTGCCCCCCACCTCCTCTAGGGGATCCCTCTTGGAAAGGGACAGAATCACAGCAAAGCTCCCCACGAAGTCCTGGAGGGTGGTTGACATTTGGTCTTCCCCATGAGTAGAGGAAGAAACCATGACTCTGAGAAATGAATCGCAAACCTGTGGACAGACTGTGGGGTGGAGCATCCATGGGGCCTGTCCCTCCATTTCCTCCCAGCCCCCTCCCTTGCTCTGTCTCCCAGTCCCTCACCCCTGGCCTCACAACCTAGCTATGGATGAGAGCTCCACAGGGAGATCTGTTGTGAATCCCTGCCCAAGTTCCTAGATGTGGCCCAGTCTCCATTTGCTGCAGAGCCAGGGGAAGGGTGGGGCAGGGCTGGGGCTCATGTGGAGCTCCCTGAGAATTCTGGTCCTTGAGAATTCTTGCTCCCTGAGAATGGCTGTGGTACTAACTTGAGGAGGGGAGACCAGGTCTTGCCCCCTACCCGCCTAGTCAGTGGAAACACACAGTTGTTGTTGTTGTTGTTGTTTTTTAATGCTGCTACAAGGGACTTGAACTTAGGACCTTTGGATTTTTCCTTCACGGAAGCTCTATTTCGAGATTTTTACTGGTTAATAGGACATAAAAGGTCCCATAGACTTTTCTGCCTGGGCTTTGAACCTTGAACCTCAGGTTTTACCTTCCTAGTAGCCAGGATTATAGGCAGTGAGCCACCAATGCCTGGCCAGGCAGCTCACCTTGCAGGAGGACATGTGTGTTTAGGATGTCCTGCTGCCGCTGTCCTCTGGGATGCCCCTAGGGACTGCAGGAATCAGGGACTCTGTTTTTTTTTTTTTTTTGGTCCGGTCCTGGGGCCTGAATGCTGTCCCTCAGCTCTTCAGCTCAAGGCTAGCGCTCTACCTCTTGAGCCACCAGTGCCACTTCCGGCTTTTTTTCTTTTTGCTTATGTGGTGCTGAGGAATCGAACCCAGGGCCTCAGGCATGCAAGGCAAGCACTCTACCACTGAGCCACCTTCCCAGCCCCAGGAATCAGGGACTCGAAGTGCTCTGGGATTACTCAGGTCTGTCACTCCTGGAAGATCTCGGAGTACCATTCCCTTTGAACTTTTCAATATGCTCAGAGAACATGTACTGCATTTAATAATTGATCAATTAAGCTGGGTGCTGATGACTCATATCTATAATACTAGTGACTCAAGAGACTGAGATCTGAAGATTGAGGTTCAAAACCAACCCCAGGCAGGAATGTTTCCAGTTAACCAGCAGAAAGCTGGAAGTGGCGCTGTGGCTCAGGTGACAGTATGCCACCTTGAATGAAAAAATAGAGAGGAAGGTCCTCCTCATGCCAAAAATAAAAAAGACATTTATTGCTTTAATGATCTTTCTACAGATTGTTTTCCCCAGGAGAGAGGTGATTGGAATTATGTAGGTGGATGTCTTACTCACTCTGGGACAGAGTGCCTGAGACAGGTGGCTTGTGACCACACACACACACATACACACACTTACTCACACACACACAGGTGTCTGGGAGTCAGAGATGGAGTTACTGGCAGATTTGGCATCTGATGAGCTAGTGTTGCGTACCGTGTCTTCACCTAGTAGAAGGCTTGTTGGTCATTGGGAGTAGAGACACTGATTCCTTCAAGAAGGTTCCCTGACCTGCTTACCTTACCAAGGTACCACCTCCTTCCATGTAAAGTGGGGAGGGAGAGGCATCAATCCAGCAATTTTGGGGGATACACAGAGACTTAGACCATCCTGGAGGGGGGGCGGTTGTCTTACTTGAACAAGGTGGTACACTGCACCTAATGGTTAGGAACATGATGGTGAGAGGCAATAAAGGGATTTGTGTCCTTTCTTTGGTTGAAGTTTGATTGAGGGGGGGCAGGGTAGTTTTCATATAGTCCAGGCTAGGTGTGTGTGTGTGTGTGTGTGTGTGTGTGTGTGTGTGTGTGTGTGTGTGTGTGTGTGTGTGTGTGTGTGTGTGTGTGTGTGTGTGTGTGTGCGCGCGCGCGTGCGAGCATGCGCATGCGCCAGCCAGTCCTGGGGCTTGAATTCAGGGCCTAGATGCTGTCCCTGAGCTTTTTTTGCTTAAGGCTAGTGCTCTGCCACTTGAGCCACAGTTCTGTTTCTAGGTGTTTGGTGTTTATTTGGAATTAATTGGACTGGTTTCAAACTGTGATCCTCAGATCTCAGCCTCCTGAGTAGCTAGGATTATAGGTATGAGCCGCTGATGCCTGGCAATCCAGGCTTGTTTGAGGCCTGGTGGAGAAGAACCCTAAGACGCCAGGTTGAAGGAGACCCTAAAAAGACCCTGCTTTCTTGGCTTTCTTCATTGGCCTGTCCAGTTACCCCCAACTTAGGAGGACATATCCAGGAACCCCTGTCTACTCTTCCTTCAGATGCAGGGCCTTCAGGGATGGAGTCAGAGATGCCTGACTCAGTTCTTCTTTTGGCTTCATTTGTTGATCTGTAATGGAGAATGGCTGCTGTGAACAGGGAGGGGAAGAACCAGGTAGAGGAGGCAGATTTGTAGGCTAAGCAGTTTATCTTTATTTCTCAGTCAAAGGGGAAGGAAATACATGAAGGGCCAGAAGAGGGGAAATGAAAACCAATGTACTTCCACAGGCCCTCAGACCCTTGCACCCCACCAAGGAGGCAGACAGTTCCATCTGTTCCTTCAGAGAAGCCCCAAGATATCTGGATACCGGTGCTCATGCCTGTAATCTTATTACTCAGAAGCCTGAGATCCAAGGATCATGGTTCAAAGCCACCTGAGCAGGAAAATTTGTGAGATTCTTTTTTTTTTTTTTGGGTCCGGTCGTCGGGCTTGAACTCTGGGTCTGGGTGCTGTCCCTCAGCTCTTCAGCTCAAGGCTCTACCACTTGAGCCACAGCGCCCTTCCGGCATTTTTCTTTTTGCTTATGTGGTGCTGAGGAATCGAACCCAGGGCCTCAGGCGTGCAAGGCAAGCGCTCTACCACTGAGCCACCTTCCCAGTCCCTGTGTGAGATTCTTATCTCCAGTTAACCACCAGAAAACTGGAAGTGGTAGAATGTTAGACTTGACTAAAAAGAACCCAGGGACAGTGCCCAGGCCCTTAGTTCAAGTCCTGGGACCCACACACATATACACAAAAAGCCCCAAGATGTGCTTGTTTGCTTGCTCATTGCCCTGGGGGTATTCTGAACTTCCAGGCCATTGTGGACTCTGTGTGTGTGTGTGTGTGTGTGTGTGTGTGTGTGTCCTGGGTCTTGAACTCATGGTGTGGGCGCTGTCCCTTAGCTTTTTCACTCAAGGCTAGTGTTCTATCACTGAAGCCACAGCTCCACTTCCAACTTTTGTTGGTTAATCGAAAGTAAGAGTCTCATGGACTAGCTTCAAAACGAGATTTCTGTCCACTTGGCTCCCAGGGCCACCTTCTGCCACACTGAGGGATCTGGGGAGTCAGGACAGCCTGGCTAGTGGTCATTCACCTGGAAGGTTCCTTGTATCACCCTGAGGACAGTCGGCTGCACAGGGAATGAAAGTCCTGAGAGTGAAGCTTTGCCCAGGTCTGAACTTGAACAAGGTCCAGATGAGCCTTGGCGACCTGGCAGTATGCAGGTCTCCTGCCCCCTAGCAGGCTGGCATTTCTCTCTGAATGAGGACAGAAGGCCAGGCTTCTGAAGGTGGAAATTAGCAAGGGCTCTGATGTCAGAAACCACTTAACCTAAAGTGTCTTTTGATGGTAAAGGTGAGGACAAGCCCTGGCATCCCTCCACAGCAGCCAGCAGGAAGCCTGGTGGCTGCAGATTTTTAATTTTATTTTTTTGTCAGTCTTGGGGCTTGAACTCTGGGCCTGAACACTGTTCCTGAGCTTTTTTTGCTCAAGACTAGTGTTCTACCACTTAAGCCACAGAGCCACTTCCCGGCATTTTCTGAGTAGTTTATTGGAGATGAGAGTCTCATAAACTTTTCTGCCTGGGTTGGCTTTGCACCGTTACCCTCAGATCTCAGCCTCCAGAGAAGCCAGGATTATAGTTGTATTATGTGGCTCATGTCAGATTTTATACTGATGGCAAAGAGTGGGATTCATTTGCCCAGAGTTTCCAGAGGCCCCAATCATTTTGCTGGGCCAAGATGGAGGGCTGGATCCAGCTAGGGAGGGTTTCTCTGAGCTTAGGTCAAGAGGACTAAGGATTTTTCAGGTGGGCTTAGCTAATATGAGCTTGAGTTGGTCAGGTGATGCCTCTTTGCAGGAGCACTTTGTAGGAGTGTCTCGTTCTCCTTTGGGATTGCAGGTGGCACTGGCCAAGACTTGTTCCATCCAAGGCCGCCATCTTCCCTTGATTGATAGGGTGGAAGATGGGTGAGGACACAGATGCTGGGATGGTTAGTCTTTTCTATGGTAGACTTCTTTCCTCCCTCCCTCCCTCCGTTCCTCCCTCCCTCTCTTCTCCTTTTTTTTTTTTGCCAGTCCTGGACTTGAACTCAGGGCCTGGGTACTGTAACTGAGCCTTTTCAGCTTGAGGCTAGTGTTCTACCACTTGAGCCACAGCTCTGCTTTCAGCTTTGTTTTTGGTGATGAATTGGAGATAAGAATCTCATGGACTTCCCTGCTCAGGCTGGTTTTGAACCTCCATTCTTAGGTCTTGAGTAGTTAGAATTATAGGTGTGAGCCATCAGTGCCCAGTTCGCTCACTTGCCCTTCTCCCCTCCTCTCTCTTTCTCTTCCTCCCTCCCTCCCTTCGTCTTCCCTCCCTCCCTCCCTTCCTTCCTTTTTTTGTGCCAGTCCTGGAGCTTGAACTCAGCAGTCTTGGCCCTATCCCTGAGCTTCTTTTGCTCTACTTCTGGCATTTGGTGGTTAATTAGATATAAGAGTCTTGTAGATTTTCCTGCCTGGGCTGGCATTAAATGGTGATCCCCGATCTCAGCCTTCTGAGTAGCTAGGATTACAGGTGTGAGCCTCAGGTTACCCTCTTCTTTTCTTTTTCTAATGAATGTAGGAAGGTGATGGGAAATTTTCTGCAAAGAGAGAAGTCAGAATCTGTCTTTCTCTGCCCATGTTACCCCTTTACCCTCCCTCTGTGCCTTAGATAGCTTTCCTGTCACTCTGTCCTCTCATGAAGGCAGTGAGGACCATGACACCATGTAGACTTTCACTGTGTTCATTTGTATGTTTCTAGCAGCAGACTCATGGTTTCTTGCATTCTGACTCTGGTCAGTGGATTGCAATTCAATCTGATCACCATTTATTTTATATTGAGGCTGTCTGGGGTTTGGCCAGTGGGAGGCTCTTCAGAGGAGCCCCAGGTCCTTGTGACATTGAGTGTTCCTGTTCCTTTACTATTGAGGCAAAAGGAAGGAAAGGTGATCATTGCTAGCTGGGAATGTCCGTGCAATAGCTATATACACACATTTATATCAGTCCTTACTCTGTGTGTGAGTGTGTGTGTGTGCGTGTGCGTGTGTGTGCGTGCTGGTACTGGGGCTTGAATTTAGGGTCTGACTGCTGTCCCTGAGCTCTTTCTATAAAAGCTGGTACTCTATTACTTGAGCTGCAGCTCCACTTCTTGCTTTTGGGAGGTTAATTGCAGATAAGAGTCTCACCGACTTTCCTACTCAGGCTGGCTTCAAACTACCATCCTCATATCTCAGCCTCCTGAGTAGCTAGGATTGGCCCCAAGCCTTGTTCTTGAGCCCTGTCTGCCTTTAGTATTCTTTTTTTTTTTTTTTTTTTTTTAGCTATGGGGCTTGAACTCTGGGCCTGGGTACTGTTCCTGAGCTCTTCAGCTCAAGGTGAGTGCTCTACCACTTGAGCCACAGTGTCACTTCCAGTTTGGTGGTTAATTGGAGATAAGAGTCTTAGGGACTTTCCTGCTTAGGCTGGTTTTGAACTGTGATCCTCAGATCTCAGCTTCCTGAGTAGCTAGGATTACAGGTGTGAGCCACCAGCACCCAGCTAGTTAGCCAGTCATATTAGGTTAAGGCCAAAACACCATGCAGTGACTCACTTTTGTCTTAGTGCCTTGGCTCTTTTCCTGCCTAGGAAACCTCTGGTTTCTCTTCAAGTCACAGACGATGTCAAATTCTCAGTGATCTGTGGACTCTGTTGTCCCCTGTTGGTGCCACATGTGGATGAATGAGAGAGCGTGGGGCAGAATGGATGTGTCCCAGTTTCCAGTGATAGACTCGAGGATTTGACATTATAGTGTGACTCATTGTGGGCCTCACCTGGATTGCCTAGCCTCTCATATTGATCTCACTTTGCTGATGTGGACCTTACTATTTGTCCTCCATCATTTTGTTCTTGGGGATCCCAAGTGTCAGAAGCCAGGGAGAGGCCATCAGGGCAGCAATGAGCTCTGAGGATGTGGCAAAGCTGGGTTTGAATTGGACAAATATTCTCATCTGAGAGAGGATCAAGGCAAATCAGGTGTTGGACAGAACTCTGTATCCAGGTGCTGGTGGCTCACGCCTGTAATCCTAGCTACTCAGGAGATTGAGATCTGAAGATCACAGTTTAAAGCTGTCGGAGCAGGAAAGTTCCTGAGGCTCTAACCTCCAATTAAACAACTCCTAAAAAGTTGAAAGGAGAGGAGAGATGTGGCTCAGTGATGGAGTGGTAGTCTTGAGTGAAAAAACTCAGGTACAGCACCCAGGTCCTGAGTTAAAGCTCTAATACTGGCAAAAAGAAGGAAAAGAAAGAAAGAAAGAAAAGGAAAAGGTGCTGTGAGCAGCACTGCTTATGCCCTGTGTGGAAAATCCCAGCAGAAGGTTCAAGCTTGCAGATGGGAGGCGCAAGGCAGCAGACCACATGGAGGGATGGGTTATGCCTGCAGCCTCAGCCATATGTACTTTCAGGATGATCGGTGATTCGAGTAGAAGTGTGTTAGGTGGGATTTTCAGAATGGATCTTCAATGGAGTCTCCCAAGTCCTTTCTGTTTTTAGTCAACAATAAGAAGGGCAAGAAACTTAGAACCCTGGAGAGAGCACGGGGACACAGAGGGAGCCACCAGCACCCAGCCTGAGTGCAGTTCTTAGTGAACCTTGCTTGGTGCAGAGCCTGGGCTGTCATGCAAGGCACGTTCTCATCATCATGTTTGAGGGCTGTCTACCTAAACTCAAGATTCCTTTGGCTGGTTCCCATGTGCTCCCTGTCAAGGGGGATGGATGGCAGAGCCTACTGACTTATGCAGATCTTTTATTCCCTTCTCTGGAATGAAGTGGGATGCTGACCATTGCACAGACTTCTCTGCAAAGCTAAGGGCACCTTAGCTCTGTACTGATGTCCAGGGTGTGTTGGGATGCAGGAATACAAGCATCTCTGTCAGCATGGGTACCACTGCTGCCCTGTGAGTCACAGGACCACTCTCCATGGTGTTTGAATTAAATAGCCATGCAGTGGCTCCCAGCTAGGTTTTGTTCTGTGTACACCTCTGACAAACAGCACAGTAGCTTAGCTTGTAGACACTGTTGTGCACTTATCTTGGGTTAGAAGTGAGGAATACAGAATGACCAGCACAGATGTGTTTTCAGGGGTCCCTCAGGAATTTGGAGGGCAAAATGTATATGTAGGAATAAGACCAAGAGACTTCTGCTAAAAGGTTTGAGGAAGCTATAGGAAAAAAAGAGTAATGATGAATGAATGCGGAAAACTGAATGAAGGCTGGATGCAGACAAGGATGAATAATAGTCTCACTTGATTGATGGGGAGAGCACGTGATCACTGAGGGAGGTATTGGACGCAGGCTGGTGTGTTCTAGCCAAGGAAGCATGTTTTGCTTCTCTTTCTTTTTTTCTTTCTGGTTGAAAGTTGAAGAGCAGCCTTTGCCACTCCGCTGCAGAAACGGAAAGATGGATATTTAGTGCCAGAACCTGAAAGATTGAATTGATGACTGGAATTTACACATGTGGTAGCCATAAAGACTCCGCACAGCCCACCCACACTGTTCTACTAGTTGAAGGCATCTGGGCTTTCAGACCTGAAGTTTGAGTGTTAGACCCTCAGAGACTGAGCTCTGGGACACCACAGATCAGTAGAACTGCTCATAGGCTGGGGCTGGTGCCAAGGCCACAAGGGCCCCATTGCTAGAGCTGTGTGCCAAAGCCAGCTTCAGGCTCCTGTGCAGAGGTCTTGATTGCTCCCCTCATAGATGCAAGACAGTGGCTTTGGCTTGAGACCATCCTTCTTCAAAGCAGCCTTTCAAGTTTTCTCAGAAGTTAGACTTGCCACCCAGCTTCTTGCAGGGGGGTCCCTGTCTGCTACAAATGCCCCTGAGAACACAGTCTTGTGGAAATCCCACTGGTGTCTTGAGAGTGGCAGTCTGACCATCCTGCCCATGCTCCCCTCTTGGATTTTCTTTCCTTTGTTTCCTTTTTGCCATGCTTGAACTTAGGGCCTGGGTGCTGTCCCCTGAGCTCTTTTTGCTGAAGGCTGGCGCTCTACCACTTAGACCACAGCTTCACTTCCGGCTTTTTGGTGATTAACTGGATGGAGATAAGAGTCTCATGGACTTTACTGACTGGGGCTGATTTCCAACTGCAGTCTAAAGATCTCAGCTTCCTGAGTAGCTAGGGTTACAGGCATGTGCCACCGGTGCCTGCCACCTCTCCTGGCTTTTTAAAGAGACTTTCACACTTTGTTTCCCAATTTGCTTTTCCTCCACCCTTGTAACTTTGGCCTCCCTCATTCTAGGTTTCTAATTTCCTTCTAAAATTTCAAGCAGGCAGCGAAAGCCAGGGCTGAATCGTGGATTGTCTTGGTGCTGGGGTGTGGCTGGGGAGGGCAGGCATTTGCTTGGGGCTTTGCACGAAATGCCCACTGGTCATCGATGTTCTCCAGCAAGAGCACCCTGTTTGGTTTTATTTCGTTGAAGAGGAAAATGGGAACAACCGCCGCCACTACCCCCTTTTTGCATTCGCATTTTCCTTCTTTCTATTCCAAATGCGCAGCTTGCGGGGTGGTGCGGATCTCGGGGAGACCCTGCCCCGCACGCCTCAGGACTGAAACCAAGTTCCGGGTTGGGTTCTTTGAAATCTGTGGGTCAGCGCGCGGAGAGAAGTTTGAGATCCCAGGGAGGGAGAACCCCCAGCCTCGGAGCTCCAGTCCGAGGGCGGCGGGACGGCGCGGCCCCCCTGCCTGGAAGGCGTTTCCTCGCCCACTCCCCCCCCCCCTTCCCGTGTCTGGCGGAGCCGCCAGCACTGCGGTCTGGGCGGAGGAGGGAGGGAGGGGGGGAGGACTAGTTTGTGTCAGGGGGAGGAAGGGGGGAGGGAGGGCTAATTCGTGTCAGATGCCGGGACGCCGCGCGGGGCCGGGCGCTCGCGCCTGGCTTTTGTTCCTGGAGTCTGACTGGTGCCCAGGAGTGGCCGTGGGGGCGGCGCGCGGCGCGGACGGGCTGAGCCTCCCCGAGCCTTGGGGGGCCTTTCCGTTCTGCCCATTTCCTGGGACCTGCAGAGGGAGGAGGCTCCGGAGACCTCCGCGGCCGAGCTCGGGTGGGGAGCGGGTTCTGGCCCCGCCAAGTCCCCCCTGCCGACGGCGGGGGACAGCCATGCGGTTGCGCGCTCTGACCCCGGGGCCATCGGCCAGGTTCGCGCGCGAGACCGGGGCGCGCGGACGCCGGCGCCAGGTGAGAGTGCGCGCCGGGCGAGGACAGGGAGGGACCTGGACCGGGGTCCCTAGGGGTGCAGAGTCTGCGGCGCTGGGGGCGGCGTGGGGCCCGGGATTCTTTCGGGCTGCATCCTTGTGGGCCATGTGGACCGTTCGCGCGTGTTCGGGCGCGCGCGGGCGGTGTGTGTCCCGGCGGCAGCGTGCGTGTCTCCATGTCCTGTGCGCCCTGCTTTGCACCCTTCTCCGGAGCAGCGGAGGAGCGCGGCTTTGCCCAGCGGGGGCGGGGAGGGGGCGGGGAGGCGGTGCAGGTTAGCTGACTGTGTTTCCTTGGCGTTTTCCCCTCCTCTGGAATGCAAGTGGGACACTGGCCGTGGGGCACCGGCGTGGGCACTAATGATGCTCTGCACCGTTTGTTTTGTTTCGTGCAAAAGCAAAGGGCGCTTGAGCCTTGGGATGTGCTGAGACACAGGCGTAGTGTAAGCCGAGGCTGGGCCTTGGGGACCCCCGCACCCCAAGCTCCACAGATGTGCCCTGCAGTTGGCATTAAACTGGAGCTGCGTGACTTCTCACCACCCTTCAGTGTGCGGGGGTGGGGGGTGTTCTCAAAGTCCAAGGATCTCTTCATAATTGGCGTTTGTGTTCCTGGAAACTTTCGTAAAATTCCGGAGAGAGAAAGGTTGTCAACATGCCAGCTAGTTTACTCGATCTGAACTGCAGCTGCATTTTGATTTTCAGTGTAGCAGCCAAACTCTCGCATTGGAATGGTAGGGAACGAACGTTGAAATCGTAGGGAACAGATGAATACAGAGCTCTCTCCCCCTCCCACCCCCCCACCCCCTTCCCTTCTGCCCCAGGTACTGGTGGCCCTGTGGGATGGGAAAGTTCTCTGAGATGTGGGATCAACTCAGAGGATGTGGGAAGTGTTCGTGTCTGTTTAATTTCAGAGTCAAGTTGAGCTGAGAAATGTGTTTTTGATCAAGGCCTGCCTCCCAGAATTCTAGGCAGGGGCCCCAGCTACCCAAATGCCCCTAAATCCTCTTCCTGTGGTGGGTGAATATTTCCTGAAAGGAAAATGTAGCTGGGTCTGTGCAGATGGAGCCCCGTAGTGTTGTTGGGTTTGTAACTATTTTGCCACTATCGACCTTTAGTGGGGGAGCACTTAGCTGGGAGGTCCCTGCCTGGGCGGGTTTTGCATTTGGGTAGAATGGAGCATGCGCGTTTAAGCGCCATCTCCTTGTCTAATTTTGGAGATTCCCCCCTCCCCTCAAAAGAGAACTCATAATCAAGACTAATTACCCGAGTTGCCCTCAGGGAGTCCTTGTGGAACCAGCAGCCTGGCTTGCTACATTTCCAAAGTTGGACTCTTTAACTATTAAATGCAATTTACATTCTTCAGTGCGAGCTTGCTAACTAACTGCCTCCACATTGCTTCCTGCCCCCCCACCCCCCACTGGTGGGAGAAATGAAAACAGTGTATCAGGTGAAGACCAGGGCAGTCCAATCCTGTCCAGTCTCCTTTCAGGAGAGATGTTATGTATGGAGTCCGGGAGTTTGTGTGTGTTATTACATGATCTTTAAACGAAACTCCCCAGGGCCCAGCAGTGGAAGGGGCGGTGCCTGGACCTCAGTTTGCATCTCTGCGGCTCTTGCTGTGGACTCTGGGGTAAGAAGACTGCAGGGAAATACTTCTTTCCCCTTGCTTGGAATAAAGGGGTTTGTAAGGAATGAAAGATCACAGTATCCCTCCTTGGCTGGTGCCCTGTGGTTAGTTCATTTGGTGCACAGACATGAACTGAGGAGTCCATGGTCCACTGTCTGCCAGCCAGGCAGAGCCCATAGGGGACAAAGGGGGAAGAGCAGGTGTTCTGCATCTAGGAAATGGCCACACAGGAGAGAAGGCAAGTAAGCAAATAACGCATGTGCTCTAAATAGCTCCAGTATGCCAGCTGAGGCATTACTAGGATATTTGTCAAACTTTTTTTTTTTTTTTTGGGTAGTACCAGTACTGGGGCTTGAACTCAGGACCTCCTGCTCTTGTTTGGCTGGCCTTCCTTCCTTCCTTCCTTCCTTCCTTCCTTCCTTCCTTCTTTCCTTTCTTAATTCCTTTCTTCCTTTTTGTTCAAGGCTGGTGCTCTACCACTTGAGTCATAACTCCACTTCTGGCTTTATTTATTCTGGTTAATCAGAGAAAAGAGTCTCATGGACTTTTCTGTCTGGGCTGGCTTTGAAACATGCCTGATCCTTAGATCTCAGCTTCCCAAGTAGCTAGGATTACCTTGTCCCTCAGTCACTGGTTGTATATGTCTTGTGTGTTACCATCTCCAGCTGCTGGTACTGATCATGGTTAAAACAGAGAGGTGGATTAGTGTCTGGTGGTCAGTTCCCCTTGAGGTGAATGTCCCATTTTAACTTGAAATAGAAACTTTATTCTTTTAAGAATTATTTATTTAATTGATTTTTTTTTTATTATTTTCAAGTAGTTGTGTTAAAAGGTTTTGCTTTAATCAGCATGTCAGGTGATGAGTACAGGGCATCTTAATACCACTCCTTTCATCATTCCTACCAATTCTCCCTACCCTACCCATCCCCTCCATTTTCCTAATTCCATTTTAGTAGCAGTATGGTATGGTTACTCTTTTTGAAGGGTGTTGGGCCCATAGTAAAAGCTGTAAGGTATTCACTTTTGGAATAGTCAAGACGCAGTATAGGAAGGAGTCTAATCACAGAACCCTATACAAGTGGAGACTCTTGTAGTACAGGCTATATCCATCCACACTGAGGGGGTCTCAGCTGCTTTAGAACCCCCTAGTGAGCTTGGACAACTTTCCAGTGTTTTGGCCCCACCTCCAGATTTCATTGGTCTGGCCGAGAGCCCCAGGCCAACCTCTTTTTAAAACTGCCCAGGTTATTCCTTGGTGTTGTTACACTGTGTCCTGTTAGGTCCTTGACAGGCTGTTAAGAGGCAGGAAGAGAAGAAGGAAGGGGAGGGTTATCTCCATTTCTCATTGGTTGTGGCTTGCCACTCAGCCTGTATCATAGGTGGCAAAACCATTTCCAAGGCTTTCTGCTTGGTTCAAGGCACTCTCCCCTTTTTCTTTTTTAAATCTATCTTGATTTTATCATCATCACATACACAGGGAGATAATGTGACTAATTATCAAGACTGCTGGGGATCATGAAGTGGTTGAGAAGGACTGAGAGGAGGCTGGGAAGACATAGAAATGGTCTTGGGTAGAAAACTACAAGTAGGGCTGGGAAGGTGGCTCAGTGGTAGAGTGCTTGCCTTGCATGCCTGAGGCCCTGGGTTCGATTCCTCAGCACCACATAAGCAAAAAAAAAAAAAAAAGCCAGAAAACTACAAGTAACCAAGCACCAGTGGCTCCCGCCTATAATCCTAGGTACTCAGGAGACTGAGATCTGAGGAGCTGGGTCAAAGCCAGCCTGGGTATGAAAGTCCTAAGATGCTTATCTCCAATTAACCACTCAAAAGCTACAAATGGAGGTATGGCCTGAGTGATAGAGTTCCAACCTGGAGTGAAAAAGCTAAGGGACAGGGCTCAAGTCTTGAGTTCAAGCCTAAGTACTGGAACACACGGGAAGAAAGAAGGAAGGAAGGAAAACAAGTTATCAGACAGCTTTAATAGCAGGGAATGACAGGGATGGTCCTGGAGCATGCTTTAGAAGTTGAATAGCATCTTGGAATCTATCCCCTCTGTACATCACATCCTTTTAGTGGTTTTCCTGGAGTTCCAAGGCCAGCCAGGGACCAAGATTGTGATTTCTTGGCTATGTCTGCTATGAGTGAACGAGCAAGGAGTTGGGGTCTGGACTAAGTATATGCGTTCCTTTTGAAAGAGATACATCTCAGGAGAGGATTTGTTCTGTTGAAAATGAGGAGTCCAGGGCTAGATATGCTACAGCAGCAATCAAAATCAGAATTCATAGCATTTGATCCAAATCTTGTAATCTTTAGTTTTGTAGGACGCCAAAGAGTATGTTTGAATTGGAATGTAAGCCTTTGCTTTATTTGAGATAAGTCTCACTGTGTAGCCCAGGCTGGGCTCCCAGCTGAAGATTCTGTTCTCCCAGTCTCCCAAGTGTTGGGATTACAGGCATTACAGGGATTACACACAACCACACTTTGCTCTTATTTATTTATTTATTTATTTATTTTAGTACTTACTTACTTTTGTGTGTGTGCTGGTACTTGGCCTTGAACTCAAGGCCTCCCATTCTAGTTTAGCCTTTATGCCCAAAGCTGAGGCTCTACCATTTGATTAAGAGATAAGAGTGTCAGGGGGGCTGGGAAGGTGGCTCAGTGGTAGAGCGCTTGCCTTGCATGCATGAGGCCCTGGGTTTGATTCCTCAGCACCACTTAAGCAAAAAGAAAAAAGCCGGAAGTGGCGCTGTGGCTCGTGGTAGAGCACTAGCCTTGAGCTGAAGAGCTGAGGGACAGCGCCCAGGCCCAGAGTTCAGGCCCACAACCGGACCCCCCCCCCCCAAAAAAAAAAAAAGAGATGAGTGTCAGGGATTTTTCTATTCTGGCTGTTTTTGAATATCAATCCTCAGATCTCAGCCTCCTGAATAGATAGCAGTCACTAGCATCGGCCTTGGTTCAGGGTTTTTAGAGAACATCTTTTCAATGTGCAGTAGGGAAAATATCAAATGGTATGCTTGATTGTGTGAGATTTTTGCCATTGCTCTGGCAGTTCTAAGTGTTTTGTATTAACATATGCAGTTCACAGTTTACCTCTTTGTATAGAAATGCTAGGGTTTTCAGTGAGATGGATAAACTATGGGGGAAGAATTGCCCTTTATATTGAGTCTCCCAGCCTGTGAACATGTTAGACCTTTGCAGTTATTCACATTTTCTTTTTTTCAGGAATGCTTTATGATTTTTAGTTTGCAAGCTTCTTATACCTTTTGTCAGAGATTCATTCTTTTTTTCCTTATTATTATTATTACTATTACTATTTTTGGTGCTGGTCCCAGAGCTGAGTTTCTTTTTGCTCAAGTCTAGTTAATATTCTACCACATAAGACATAGTTCTACTTCCAGGGGTTTTTTTTTTTTAATTTTTTTCCCCCCTGTAGTTTATTGGAGATCAGAGGTCTCACAGACTAAAATTCCTGGGCTGGCTTCAAACTGTGATCCTCAGAGCTCAGCCTCCTAAGTAGCTAGGATTTATAGGCATGAGCCACTGGCACCTAGCTCAAAGATTTACTTTTTTTTTTTGGTCGGTCGTGGGGCTTGAACTCTGGGCCTGGGCTCTGTCCTCAGCTCTTTAGCTCAAGGCTAGCGCTCTACCATTTGAGCCACAGCGCCACTTCCAGCTTTTTCTGCTTGTGTGGGGCTGAGGAATTGAACCCAGGGCCTCATGCATGCAAAGCAAGCACTCTACCACTGAGCCACCTTCGCAGCCCCAATTTTTTTTTTTTTGAAATTCAGTTTTTGAAGTCCAGTGTGTGTGTGTGTGTGTGTGTGTGTGTGTGTGTGTGTGTGTGTACTTATATACCACCTAATTGGAGATTTTTTCTATTCTGGCTGTTTTTGAATATTGATTCTCAAATTGATATATATATATATATGCACGTATACATAAATACACATATATGTAATATAATATATATTATGCATATATCGAGTTTGTGTGTTGATCTTGAGTCCTTTGCTATTATACTCAGTTTTTGATGCAAGAAGCTTTTGGTAGATTTAATTAGATTTTCCTACCTAGACAATCATGCTGTCAGTAACAGGACAGTCAAAGTATTTGTAATGGCTTTCATTTCTTTTTCATGCCTCATTATACTGTTCAGGATCTCAGCAACAATGTTGAATAGTAGTGTTAATTGCAGATATCTCTGCCTTGTTCCAGATGTTTAAACGGAAAGTATTTAGCATTCATCACTAAGAGTTGTTGGCTGTGGGATTCACAGAGATGCATTCTGTCCACGTCTGGTAGGCCTTTATATTCCTGCTTGACTCTGAGTTGTTGTTGTTGTCCCCCTCCTCCTCCTCCTCCTCTTCCTCCTCCTCTTCCTCCTCCTCCTTGTCCTGAGACTTGAACTCAGGGCCTGGGCACTGTCCCTGAGCTTCTTTTGCTCAAGGCTAGCTAGCACTCTACCACTTGACCCACAGTGCCACTTCCGGCTTTTTTTGTTTATGTGGTACTGAGGAATTGACCTTAGGACTTCATGCATGCTAGGCAAGCACTCTGCCAGTAAGCTACATTCCTAGCCTGATTCTGACTTATCAGACATGGATGTTAAATTTTGTCAGTAGTTATTCTGCACTGTTCTAGAAGGCAGTGTGCTTTTTGCTTATTAAATTTTGATTGATTGATTTTGTGTGTGTGTGTGTGTGTGTGTGTGTGTGTGTGTGTGTGTGTGTGTGTGTATACACACCAGTATTAGAACTTGAAATCAGGATATGGCATTCTTTTTTTTAATTGAGATTAGGTGATTACATAATTTTCACATATTTCACAGAATTGTGGAATAGTGATACTTGGTTAAAGTCACAAACACATTTTAACCTTCACAAGGCAAATTGTCATCATGGTCTATAAAGTTTGTGAATTCTATGAGTTTTGACAATACAACTATTTCTTTCACATTAGGTGATACATACATTTCTTTCCTTTTGCTTAGTATAAGCTGTTTCCTCTTTCCCGCTTATTCCTTCCCTCCCATCGCTGCCTTTGAGTTGCTTAGTTCATTTTTATCTATGTCCAGTACAGCTAATGGGCCCCTCTGTTGTACATTTCCCATTTCCCTCTGATTCTGTGTCCTCCTCCTAGCTTCCCTCAGTTGGGCACACATGCGCGTGCGCACGCATCCACACCCCTACACACCAAACAACTATATATGTGGTCCAGAACATGGGAGTCATTTAGCAATGATATGACAAAATGACTGGAAGTCCTTTGTTTCTTGAGTCCTATTTACTTTGAGGATATGACATTCTTTTTTTATTTTTTTATTGTCCTAGGGCTTGAACTTAGGACTCAGGCACTGTCCCTGAGCTTTTTTACTCAAGGCTAGCGCTCTACCAATTGAGCCATAGCTCCACTTCCAGCCATTTTGTACAAGAGATAAGAGTTTCAGAAATTTTTCTGCCTGGGTTGGCTTTGAACTGAGATCCTCAGAGCTCAGCCTCCTGAGTAGATAGGATTACAGGCATGAGCCACCAATGGTTGACTTTTTGATGTCTTTTTCAGTGTCAAACCAACCTTGCATTTCTAGGATAAATCCAGCTTCTCATGATATATTATACAATGAGTTATATAGGTTATATATGAGTTATATAGCTGTATAGAATAAGTCATGGGTTATTTGGAAATGTGTTATTTAGTTTGCAGATATTGGGGGAATTGTCTGGGTATTTCTCTGTTTCCTAATGTAATCCTATCTTGGCCAGGGAACATGTTTTTAGTAGGATTTGAATTCCTTGGGGTTTATTTTGACTAATAATGTTCTCAGTGTGGTTTATGTTGGTAAACACTCCGTACTTGAAAAGAATGTGTATTCTGATGCTATTGAGTCAAGTGTTCTATAAATGTTTATTAGGTCAATGTGTTTCACAATGTTGTTCAAATCTTTTATGTCATTATTTTCTAACTAGGTTATTAAGGGAGGGGTGCTTTAGGTTTACAGGGCTGCCATAATAAAATGCCACAGGCAAGGTGACTTAACTGAAATTCATTGTCTTATAGTGCTGGCAGGAAGCCCAAAGCCATGGTGTGGACATTTGTCTTGATGAATTGACCTCTTGCTCATTGAAAAATGTTTTTCTGTTTGTCCTTGGTAATATTTATTCTAAAGTATTCATTGTCTTATTAATCTAGCTACTACAAATTCCCTTTGTTTAATATCACTGTGGTATATTTGTTTTGTAGTATTTACCTTTTTTTTTTTTTTTGGTGCTGGTTCTGGGGCTTTGAACTCAGGGCCTGGGCACTATCCTTGCGTTTTTGTGCTCAAGGCTAGTGGTCTACCCCTTGAACTACAGCTCTACTTCCTGCCTTTTAGTGGTTAATTGGAGACAAGAGACTCATGGACTTTCCTGCCAAGGCTGGGTAGCTAGGATTACAGGCATGAGACACTGGTGCCTGGATTACCTTTTAATTGAGGTGTTTAGACTATAGGAATATGATTATTTCAGTGATGTGTGAGATATCATTGCTAGTTACCAGCTTTTCTTCTGAACATATTTAGAACAATTGAAACTTTTTTTTTTTGTTCTAGTTCTGGGGCTTGAACTCAGGGCCTGGGTGCTGTCCCTGAGCCTTTTTCTTTTTGCTCTACTGCTCTACTTATGGGTTTTGGTGGTTAATTGGAGATAAGAGTCTCATTGACTTTCCTGCCTGGGCCATCTTTGACCTGTAATCTCAGATCTCAGCCTAGGATTACAGGTGTGAGCCATTAGCACTCAGCGAAACTTTTTTTTTTTGGGTCCGGTTGTGGGGCCTGAACTCTGGGCCTGGGCGCTGTCCCTCAGCTCTTCAGCTCAAGGCTAGTGCTCTACCACTTGAGCCATAGCGCCACTTCGGGCTTTTTTCTTTTTGCTTATGTGGTGCTGAGGAATCGAACCCAGGGCCTCAGGCATGCAAGGCAAGCGCTCTAACCACTGAGCCACCTTCCCAGCCCATTAGTGGCTGCTTTAGAGTGTGCCAGTTATTGGGGCTTGAACTCAAGACCTGGATAGTATCTCTTTTCTTTCAAGGTTGGTGCTCTATCACTTGAGCCATAGCTCCAATTCTGGCTTTTGCTGGTTAACTGTTGATAAGAGACTTTTCTTCCCAGTCTGGCTTCAGACTGTGATCCTTAGATCTCAGCCTCCTGAGTAGAAACCATGCCCAGTGTATTTTTTATTTGAACAGATAATTCTTAATGATCTTTAATAAGAAAATCATATATAATTACATTCCTAATGCTTTTTATCCTTTTATATAAAGCCATAGTTCCATCTGCCTGTTTGCTGTTTCCTTTTCCCTAATGGCACATCTTATATATCAGCTAGGGATGCGAATGCATTTCAGTGTTCTGATTCTGAGTATCTTAATACATTTATAATTCTTTTTTCATTTTGAAAGATATTTTGGCTAGATTGACAGTTTTAAAAGTTATATTTATATTTTTTAAATTTGTCATTATTATGGAGGTGATACAGAGGGGCTGCAGTTACATAAGTCAGGTAAAGAGTACATTTCTGGGCTGGGAATGTGGCTTAGTGGTAGAGTGCTTGCCTAGCATGCATGAAGTCCTGGGTTTGGTTCCTCATTACCACCAAAAAAAAAAAGAAAAGCTAGAAGTGGCGCTGTGGTCCAAATGGTAAAGTGCTAGCCTTGAACAAAAGAAACTTAGGGTCAGTGTCCAGGTTCTGAGCTCAAGCCCCAGGACTGGCAAAAAAAAAAAAAAAAAAAAAAAAAAAAAAATATATATATATATATATATATACACACACACACATACATACATATATATATATATATATATTAAGAGTACATTTCTTTTTGAGCAATGTCACCACCTCTTTCCTCACTCGCTCCCAATTTTTCCCTCCCATCCCCACATACAAGTTGTGTAGTTCATTTTCAACATAGTGTCTAGTGAGTGGACAGGTTTCTTTTTTTCTGTGTGCATTTGATATTGCTCCATTGTCTTTTTACTTGTATTACCTTTTTTTTTTTTTTTTTTTGTCGGTCGTGGGGCTTGAACTCTGGGCCTGGGCGCTGTCCCTCAGCTCTTCAGCTCAAGGCGAGCGCTCTACCACTTGAGCTGCAGCGCCACTTCCGGTTTTCTGGTGGTTTATTGGAGATAGGAGTCTCACGTCACGTCTCTCCTGCCCGGGCTGGCTTTGAACCGTGATCCTCAGATCTCAGCCTCCTGAGTAGCTAGGATTACAGGCGTGAGCCACCAGCGCCCGGCTTACCTTTTTTTTTTTAATGAAAAACTTCGTTTATCCTAATATTTGGTTTCCTGAATGTGATGCTTCATATATTTTTTTTTTTTTTTAGAAATTTTATTATTAGATTAGAGCAATTTGTTTTTCATGTGCCTTGGTGTAGTTATTGTTAACTTCTTATTCTAGAAATTTGTGCAGTTCTTGGCCTTACATGTTTACAAGTTTCCCCCTATTTTGGAGAAGTTTTAGTCAGTAGTTTTTCAATTATCTTTACCTTAGTCCTCTGTAGGGACCCAGAATGCATGATATTATGCAATATTCTCTTGGTTTCTGATGCTCTAGGATGCCTATGCTTCTTTGTGCTTTAATTTTTAGAAGTTTGTATTGTGATATCTTCAGTTCTATTCTTTCCCTCTGTCTCTCTGTCTCTCTATACTGGGGCTTAAACTTAGGGTTGGTACTCTACCACTTAAGTCATGCTTCTACCCCCAAGTTTTTGCCAGCTAATTGGAAACAAAGGGTCACAAACTTTATTGCCTGAGCTGTTTTGAACCAGGGTTCTTAGATCTCAGCCTCTTGGGCAACCAGGATTACAGGTGTGAGCTCCTGGTGTCCTCCTCACTGTTCTGTTTTCCAATATGGCCAGTAATCATTTCCAGTGTTTTTTTTTTTTTTTTTAACCTGAGACTTTTGCTTTCCTTCAGTGGATATTTAATGTGGATGTTTGTATGTTTTCCAGGATCTGCTTTTGGACACATACAATGCAATTGTACTAACTCTCTAACTATTCTTGTCTGCTTGTTCTCAGATCCCAGTAATTTCTGGATTAGTTTCAATGGATTATTCTCCATGCGGGTTTTGTTTCCTTGTCTCCTTGAGTGCCTGATAATTTTTGACTGGCCGCCAGACATGTATTTGACTGTGTTTGGATGCTGAAAAAATTTTGTGTTGGTATTGGTACCCTTTCGAGCTTTATTCTGGAATGCAATTTCGTTACTTGGAAACAGTTAACAGTTCCTTTTGGGTAGAGCTTTTCAGACAGGGTAAGATAGAACACTATTCTATCCAGGGCTATTCTTTCCCATACCCTAGGTATGCACCTTCTGGGTTTTCTGAGTACTGTGCTTGGGTTTTGTGATGTTTTTGGTCTGGCTGTAGAACCAGGCCCCATCCCCAGCTCTGTGTGCATGTCAAGCACTGTCACCTCTAACCCTGTTTGGTGGTTCTTTTCCTACGGGGCCTCATCTCTTAGGTTTCTCTGTGTCTGTTTTCCCCCTGCTCAATACTGAGGTAAACATTTAAGAGGGTTTTTTGTGTGTGTTCTTTTTTCCTCCCCGCTTTTTTTTGTCTGTCCTGGGACTTGAACTCAGAGCTTGGGCACTGTCCCTGAGCTTTTGTGCTTAAAGCTAGCGCAGTCACTTGGAACCACTACACCACTTCCTGTTTTCTGGTGGTTAATTGGAGATAAGAGTCTTACAGCCTTGTAACTGAGATCCTTAGATCTCAGCCTCCTGAATAGCTAGGATTATAGGTGTGAGCCACTGGTGCCTGGCCTTTGTGCAGATCTTAAGGATCCTGGGACCTGTGCAGATTCTGTCTAGCAAATTCACCTTGCCTTCCTCAGCCCAGGTAGTATACTAGGTTCTGCCTGCTTTCTCCTTTCCTCCAGGCAGCCTAGAAAATCTCTTAAGGTAGCCTGTGGGGGAGGGGAAGGGAGCTGACAACCATGGGATTCATGGTTTTGTTTTCCTTCCTGAATATGGTTGTGTGTCCTTTATGCCGAGTACACATTCTAGGAGATTCGAGGTCTGGTGATGTGGTCACTGTGTACAGATTGAGGTCACCATGGTATTGCTCGGTTGGGGGAATTTTTCGGTTCTGTTAGTCTTAGGAGTCCACCCTCTGTGAGTTGAACTGTTGAACAAGGGATCCTCATCACTACTCTTCATATTCTGCTTCAGCATGTTAACCACATTGTATATTTTTTGCACTGTGGGGGGACCTTTTTGGTTATTTCAGGTGGGAGATCAATTCCGTTTCTGGCACTACATCTGTATCAGAAATAGAAGATCCTGTTTATTAGCACACCACACATTCACACACACACACCACACCACACCACACACACATTCTTTGTCTCTCTGCCTCTATTAATCTCTTTCCCCTTAACAGTACTTAACATTGTTTAACTCATCTTCAAGACCAAATTGACAACATCTCAGGATTGCCATTTTATTAACTTTTACCTATTCCTTTGTAGGCCTAAACTTTAGTGAGTAAAATGTAAAAACTTGAAGCACTCGGGATAATGATGCTAACTATGTGTCCCCCACATAGACACCACCCTAAGTAACCCCTTCTTCACCAGACCTTATCTATCACTTTGTGCAATGAGTTTGTGCTCCAGAGGGGGACTGTACTATTGTTGCTTATGTTAATAGAGATGAACATGCCTGCTCATGAACATCTTAAATAGAACCACTAGAAGTTCTTGCATCTTGGGACTTAAACTCAGGACCTTATGCTTTCCTTTGCCTTGCTTACTCACAGCTGTTGCTTGGCCACTTGAGTCATGCTCATAGTCTGGCTTTTTGCTGGTTAATGGGAGATAGCTATCTATAAAAGATTTGTCTTCTTTGACTGGTTTTGAACTTTGATTGTCAAGCTCAGCCTCCTGAGTAGGTTGGATTACATGTGAGAGCAACCAGCACCTGGTTGTGGGCACTTTTAGGCTGCTATATCTTTATTGTGTGTTGGAATGGCATTGCTGGATCACAGGGTAAGTGCATGTTTGCAAATACAAGCTGTTCATCAAAGTTGTATTTTATGGTAGCTTATTGTCTTTTTAGTTTCAATTATTCTGGTTAGGTGAGTAATGGCCTTGGTGACCATCCACGTAGCTAGCATTGGTTGTTCACTAGCACAGATCAGCAAGTTAGGTATAAGGCTGCTATCTGATTTCTAAGGCCATTGAATTAGAAGGTCATCAGATATAGCCATGATCCCAGACTTTACAGACATGAACTTAGTGGGTGAGTAGTTAATTTCTTCTCAGTCTTAATCCTTGCCAGATCGCTTGTGTATCTCAGCGGAGTCTTAACGACTGTTCTGCAGAAAAGATGTGGCTTGGCAAGGCTTCCAACTGAATGGTAATGTTTTGGCATCTAACAACATCTTTGAGGGGAAAATTAGTTAGCTGATCATTTCTTCCAGAAGAAAAAGCATAAAGATACTAGCAGTGTGAACTGGGTGCAGGTGGCTCACTTCTGTAATCCCAGCTACTTAGGAGGCTGAGATCTGAGAATCCATGTTCCAAGCTAGTCCAGACAGACCAATCAGTGAGGCTTTTCTGTCCAGTTAAGTAGCAAAAGGTGGGAAATGGAAGTGTAGTTCAAGTGGTGGAGTGCCAGCTTTTGGTGTAAAATCTAAATGAGAACTAGAGGTACTGAGTTCAAGCACCAGCACACACACACACACACACATACACACACACACACACACACAATTTTGGAAATGGGTTGCTTTTTGGAAGTAGAAGATGTAAGCCACAAGTGTGGATGAGAGCATATTATCACCTAGGCCACAGCGATTGATATCATGCCACTCAGAGCCGTCACATAGAGAGTTAGCTGCCCACAAGGACTCTCAGATCCAGACTACTGACTGGTGACTGTGGCTCATCTTGGGAATTCCAGCCTTGCAGGATGGTTTCTCATTCTCTGTTTCTGTGTGTGTGTGTGTGTGTGTGTGTGTGTGTGTGTGTGTGTGTGTGTGTGTGTGTATGTGTGTGCAGATTCCACCTGATTTATTATCTCCTGGAAGAGAAAGGAAAAAAGAGAAAAAAAACACACACTATGATTTGAAGTGTTGACAGTTTCCTCCTTGACTTTTGCAGGCTGAAGAACTGACTGCAAGTCTGCACAGTTTTAAGAAAAAGGCCTTTAAGAAATCCAAAGCCTGTGGTGTTTGCAAAGAAACCATTGACGGTCAAGGGATTTCGTGCCGAGGTAAGTCCTTGCTTCTGATTCTCCTCGCAATGGCTAAACTGAAGCCAAACAAGCAAAAAGCAAAAGTGAAAACACTCTTTTGGGAGTTGCCAAAAGTTAAATAGTGGAATTTCCCTCTTTTTGCCTCCTTGCACCCCTGGACCTGTACTTGTAGGAACCTACCGTATTTACAGAGGTATGTGCCCACAAGATTTTTCCAGTAGCAGAGCTACTCTGATGGGAGAGAAAACAGCTCTTGGTGATTTGTGATTTGCTCTCTGTTTTTTTTTTCTCTCTCTCCTTTCCCTCTCCCCATCCTCTTTCTCTTTTGTTGGTCTTGGGGTTTGAACTTGGGGCTGGCACTGTCCCTGAGCCTGTTTGTGCTCAAGGCTACTATTTTACTACTTGAACCACAGCAACACTTTCAGTTTTTGAGGGGTTAATTAGAGATAAGAGTCTCATGGGGATTTTCCTGCCCAGATGGGCTTTGAACAGCGATCCTCAGATCTCAGCCTCCTAAGTAGCTAGGATTACAGGCATGAGCCACCAGTGCCCGGTGCTTTGTGGTTTCTCCATAGTGTTCTTCCTTCACTTAATTCATTTGGACTTTCTAATCTATTGATAAAGTTATTTGTTCTTCAGAGTTAGGTTCATTGTGTGATGTGGCACTGCTACTGTCCGTAAAGCCACTAACTTGGGTTCTTGATGCTTTTACACATCTTGTAGTTAGTGAAACTTTCAATTATGTTGTACTGTGCATTGCAGAATGGGTGTGTGTCTGGGTTGTTGGGGTTGGCACATAGTGGAGGCTGTTATCCACTTCTTTGTAGGGTTTAACACTCCCATTTGTGGAATTCATTTATTATTTTTTTGTGTGCTGGTACTAGGGTTTGAACTCAGGGCCCTGTCCTCTTGCTTAGTTTTTTTCTTCAAGGCTGGCACTCTACCACTTGAGTCATACCCCCACGTCTAGCTTTTTCCTGGTAAATTGGGGGATTAGGATATCATGGACTTTCCTGCCCATACTGGCTTTGAACCATGATCTTCAGATCTCAGCCTCCTGAGTAGTTAGGATTACACGTGTGCACCACTGGAGCACCACTTAATCTTTTGAGACAGGATCTTGCTGTGTATAGAGTAGGCTGACCTTAAACTTGTAGTTCTCCTGTCTCAGCTTCTCCAGTGCTGTGATTCCAGACATGTACCAGCATACTCAGCAATGCTTTTGTGAAAGCCTACCGTTTTGGCTGGTGGTCTTCTGCCACATTGAGACTTCTTGGTTTCTTTTTTTTTGGGGGGGGGGTCTGGTTGTGGGGCCTGAACTCTGGGCCTGGGCGCTGTCCCTCAGCTCTTCAGCTCAAGGCTAGCACTCTACCACTTGAGCCACAGCGCCACTTCCAGCTTTTTTTTTTTTGCTTATGTGGTGCTGAGGAATCGAACCCAGGGCCTCAGGCATGCCAGGCAAGCGCTCTACCACTGAGCCACCTTCCCAGCCCTGAGACTTCTTGGTTTCTTCATTGGACCACCATGCTGCTTTGGAGTAGAGGCGGGGAGATACACAGCTGTCAGGCTTCAGGGGGCTGGGGATCCAACCCAAAGCTCCTCTAGGTCGCTTGGAGTCCTTTCAGTGTAGAATGATGAAGCTGCTTGCTTCTTTCTTCTTTGAAAACATCTTCACACTCAGTGCTGAAGAATGTACTTGTGAGCAGGTGGCACTGTACCTACCGCTTCTTCTCTTTCCCTCTGCTTCCTATGAGCTAACACTTTTCAATCCAAGTTCTCAGGTGTCTCCTCCCACCACCAGGCCTCCAGGTACCCCTCCAACTAGGATGCTTAGGCATCCACCCTCTTCTGGAACCTTCAGATGTTTCCTCCTCCCCTCAGCCCACTAGATGCCCGTGTGTGTGTGTGTGTGTGTGTGTGTGTGTGTGTGTGTGTGTACTTGAACTCAGGGCCTCACACTCTTCTTTAGCCTTTACACTCCTGGCTGGCACTCTACCACTTGAATCACATCTCCACTTCTGTCATTTTGCTGGTTAATTGGAGATAAGAGTCAGTGGATTTGCCCAGGGTTAGCTCGAACTGCAATTCTCAGATCTCAGCCCCTTGACTAGGATCATTTTCATTCATTTTCTGCTTTAGCAGATCCTCATGTGATATATCAAAGCTTTGGGCCAGGGAGTGTCCTCAGCCTTGAAAGTGATGAGGAAGAGTGAAGTGGACACAAGGGATTTCTTCCCAGAGGTGGGCTCTTCCCCCCTGAGTGGTCAGGGGCTGCTTTGAAGGAGTTGATTTGAGAGCAGAAGATGTCAGATCTCTCAGGATTGTGCTGACAAAAGAAGAAAGAAGCTGAAGTGATGGCATCCAGGACAGGGACCTTTGGTTGGCTGGCCAGTAGTGGTGACACTGTGAGGGAGGACATTTCATTGGTGTTTTAGAGGGCATGCATGTACCAGTTCTGTGGCTTGAACTCAGGGCCTTGGCTCTCTCTCTCTTAGCTGTTTTGTGCAAGTACTCTACCACTTGACCACAGCTCTATTTCTAGCCTTTTGGTGACTGGAGATAAAGAGTCTCACACACCTTCCTGCCTAGGTTGGTTTTGATCTTACCTTTATTATTACAGGTATGATTCACTGCTGTCCAGCCTTATTGACCTTTGTGGCTATGACCTCTGGAGCATTCCAGGGCTGAGTTCTTCCAGAAGTTATATGTGGGGGCTCTCTAGGGAATCCACTCAAGTTCATGTCTGGGTCTCTTTTGTCTATTTCCAGACAACTGGTATGACATTCTGGCCTGTGTTTTTAAACAGTTCTGCGTGAGAACCTGGTTGCTGTGGGGGTCTGTGGCTGGTGTTTTAAATATGCTCTCTAAGAATAATTAGAGTCACAAGGATAGACACGAAAATAAAGAATTGTCTCAGCAGGGCAATATTTACTCCTGCAGAAGGGTGCACCATCAGCCAAAAATCTGGCTCTGGCAAGCACACAGAGCAGGCAGTCTGCTCTGATATTTATCCCTAATGCAGCAGGTCCCACCCCTCTGCTTGGATTGGTTGAGCTCGGTTCACAACTCTGCTTGTAATTGGCTAGTTTGAGTGGGTAAAATGTATTTAAATGAGATTTTGACATAAAATGAACAGTTCATAATCTCAAACTATACCCACAGGCTCTGCTGTTTCTTGAAACATCTGAGGCGTGTTTTAAGCCCATCTTGAAAAGAAACCAGTTTAAGACAAAAACCTTAGTATTTCAAAAATGTATTTCAAAAAAATCCCAAGGCAGTTCCTATTTTGCTTGTTAATAAGAGCCAAGCCACCAAGCCAAAGCAGAACTTTTAAGCAACACACTTTGATAGAAAAGACAGTTTTTCTCACCCCAGTCACCAGCCATTCCTGTGCAGTGTGTCTATATCCACCCTCCGGGGCTGCAGCAGCCCTATGCGCCTCCAGGAATACTGAGACAACAGTGGCTGCCATATGTGTGTGTGTTGTAATCTCTGCTTTCAAGAAATGTTCCTTTTTGGGCTGGGAAGGTGGCTCAGTGTTAGAGCGCTTGCCTTGCATGCTCAAGGCCCTGGGTTCAATTCCTCAGCACCACATAAGCAAAAAGAAAAAAGCCAGAAGTGGCGCTGTGGCTCAAGTGGTAGAGCACTAGCTTTGAGCTGAAGAGCTGAGGGACAGTGCCCAGGCCCAGAGTTCAGGCCCCACGACCGGACCAAAAAAATAAAAAAGAAATGTTCCTTTTTTTTGTAAGGTGTCTGGGGTCCAGGCCTGTAATCCTAGCTACTCAGGATGCTGAGAGCTGAAGATCCTAATTCAAAGCCAGCCCCAGCAGGAAACTCCATGAGACTTTTATCTTCAATGAATCAGAGGAAAGCCCCTGTGTTCAGGATTTGAGTCTATAAATAGGACGCGAAGGTGTGAAAATAAAGAGAACGAATGTCATGCTTGAAAGGAACGTGGGCTTCTCTGTGAAATGAGGTCTCTGAATAGCTCTGGGGGTGTTGTGTGACCCGGAGACAAGCGTGTGATTGAGAATCATTGAGTGCATACAGGCCTGGGCTTGGATCCGTCCTTGACCCATAAGTGCTGAGTCTTCTTCTGACCTAAAAGCATAGAGTCCAGGGTAATGATGAGGCCTCAATAGGGTGGGCAGGAGGTTTGTGGCCAGCTTTGGAGAATCTCAGCTTGGTTGCTGGTGTTGGAGTCATTTGTCATTGCCCCCGATGGACATTGTACTGGGTAGTTCCCTGTGTGTGACACCCACATGAGTCGTGTTTCTGTGTGGATGCATGAATTGTAAATAGGCACCGCAAGTAATCTGGCTGTGATGGAGGGAAGGGCTTTGCTTGCCAATAGTTGCCACAGTGGCTGACTTGAACTGTGTTGAGTATCCCACTTGAAGACTAAGTCATTCCTTCTTGTCTTTGTATAAATGAGGCTCACATTTACCTAGGGGCTACCCAGAAGTCCTCAAAGCAGCTCATACTAGTTTCAAGTTGAATAGAGCCAGTAAAAGAGCTTCTTGGGAGAGCCCTGGTGTTAGATCCAGGGGTAGCTGCGCGCTGCCTTCATTCTTGTTCTGGAGGAGAGGTATTGGCATAGCACCTTCCATGGCTGGCTCTGCCTTGCTCTCTGTCCTGTGAATGGCTATGCAATCTCATCACATTGCTTGCTTGGTTTCCATGAACTCTGTTTTATGGCATATTTTAATAGGTGGGATGTGAAATGTTAGAATAGGTTGGGGAGCTTGTCAGGGTAGTATGTGGTGTGTATGTGGTTGTGTGTGCTTGGGTGTGGTTGTGAGTACACACAAGTGTGATTATGTGCATGCATGGTTTTGTGTGCCTGAGTGTGTGCAGGTATGATTGCGTGTGCCTGCATGGTTCTGTGTTTCTGAGTATGAGTGTAGATGTATGTGAGTACATGCAGGTATAATTGTGAACGTAAATGCATTAGCATGTATGCATGCATGTGTGGAATGCATTGTGTGTAATTGTATGTTCATAAATGTTGGATGCATATATGCATCACTGGTTGCTTGTGTGCTGCGTGTGTATATGTGTCTGCATGTGTCTGTGCATAAGTTGCTTGAGCATAGGGAGACTCCAGTGATGCATCTCTAGGGCTCAGGGAACTTGGTTGACTTCTGCTACTCTGCTCCACAAAATCTGTCATCTGGAGACAGAGTTTCTGGAGGAGCTTTTAGTGCTTGAAAGAGAAAAGAGGCGGGCTGGGAAGTGGCTCAGTGGTAGAGCGCTTGCTTTGCATGCATGAGGCCCTGGGTTCGATTCCTCAGCACCACATAAGCAAAAAGAAAAAAGCCAGAAGTGGCGCTGTGGCTCAAGTGCTAGCCTTGAGCTGAAGAGCTGAGGGACAGTGCCCAGGCCCAGAGTTTAGGCCCCAGGACTGGACACCCCCCCCCCCGAAAAAAAAAAAAAAAGAAAGAAAGAGAAAAGAGGGACTGGACCGTGTTCTGTGTGAGGAAGATGTTCTTGCTAGCTTCATTCATTTGTTAAAGAAGGTACTCCAAGATGTGCCATCGCCAATAACTTGCATGCCACAGCTTCCAGGCATTCAGAAGAGCAAAGACCAAGAACAGTACATGCATGATGGCTCCGTGGCTCGTCCTTTTACAATTTTTATTTCAAATCCAGAATCTATAAATACAGAGGGCTGTGTGTCTGTGTGTACAGCATATGCTTGGGCAGAAAATTTCCCATGAGACTCTCACCTTCAATTAATGACCAAAAAAGCCAGAAATGGGGCTATGGCTCAAGTGGTAGAGCACTAGCCTTGGGCAAAAGAGCTCAGAAACAGTCTCAGGTTCTGAGTTCAAGCCCCAAGGCCTGCAGAGAAAGAGAGCGCAAGAGTGAGAGCGAGAGTGAGCGATTGATTGAGAGATAGGAGGGAAGAGAAGAAAAGATATTGTCGTATCTTAGGTGACCCCTAACCTTGGATGAGAATGATGAGCCAAAATAAACTTCTTTATAACTTGCCCAGGCTGTGTCTAGTAGGCAGGAGGCATTCTCTGGCTTGCATTAGTAGAGGTATGGCACAGAGAAAAGGTGGTAACTCCAGGAAGGTGGGCAGTGCAGATGATCTCCGATGGGCTATTTGGCAGCCTGCATGCTGGGAGGGCAGAAGCCTTGTGCTATACCTACTGGTTCCTGGTGTTGTAAGTTTCCCCTTCCCCAGTGCTCAGGAGAACTCAGAGCTGAGTTTGGCTGATAATGCCTGGCTCATCTGACTGCTCTTTTCAGGTCAGTCCATGTGAAATGACTACAGGTATTGTTGCCACACTTCTTTCCAAAGCAGTCACAGTGACCCTTTCCCCCAGCCACCATCCACAGTTCCCTGAATTTTCCCCAAAGAGATTCTTTGTGCTGACCCCCCTGAAATCCTGTTGGCTATGCCCTTCTAGTCATACTCTGTCATTTCCAGAGGGAGCAAGGAAACTGAGTCTTCCAGAAGCATGAGAAGGGAGACTGAGCAACTGGATAAATTGCACCTGATATTTTCAAGCCTGAGACATCTAGGTTCCATTAGTTTACTTTGTAGGCAAATTTTAATTTTTAAAACCTTTTGGGAGCTGGGTATTGGTGGCTCACACCTGTAATCCCAGGTACTCATGAGGCTGAGATCTGAGGATTGTGGTTTGAAGCCAGCCCAGGCAGGAAAGTACATGAAACTCTCATCTCTAATTAACCACCTGAAAAAAGTGGTGCTCTGGCTCAAAGTGGTAAGAGTGTTAGCCTTGAGTGAAAAAGATCAGGGACAGTGCCCAGGCCCTGAGTTTAAGCCCCACGACTGACAGAAAAAAAAAAAGAGGAAGGATGTAGTTTGAGAGGTTTCAATCCCTGGTCAGCTTTTTAAGTTTTTAATTTTTGTGTCTCGGTTGTGGGGCTTGAACTCTGGGCTTGGGCGCTGTCCCTGAGCTCTTCAGCTCAAGGCAAGTGCTTTCCCACTTGAGCCACAGCACCACTTCCAGTTTTCTAGTGGTTTATTGGAGATAAGAGTCTCATGGACTTTCCTGCCCAGGCTGGCTTTGAACCGTGATCCTCAGATCTCAGCCTCCTGAGTAGCTAGGATTACAGGCGTGAGCCACAGGTGCCTGGCTCTCAGTTGTTTTTGAGGCAGAATGTGGCTGGATATCATGGTGGATGGGCCTGGTAGAGCAAAGCTGCTCACTTCCTGATGGCCAGGAAACAGGGTGGGGTCAGCGGACAAGGCAACATTTCCCTAGGGGATGTCTCCAGGGATTTACCTCTTCCAGGGAGCCCCACGTCCTCGTCCTTGGTTCTACCCTCTCTCAAGACCATATTATGAATCTATCAAAGGATTACTCCATTGATTAGGTCAGTGCCATTAGGACCAATTTTCCTAAGAGCTCCCCAATGTAGGAGCCTTTGGGAGACATCTTGGATAAACTGCAACGTGTGGCTGTTGTCCAGACGGCTCCCTGCGGCTAGCAATTGTCCAGCTGTTGGGTGCTGTGCAGGGTGGGCATTCACCACTTTGTTTTGTTTTGTGCCAACAGCTCTGAGTTCACTTGGCTTTTCCACTCAAGGCTGGTGCCCCACCAGTGGAGCTACAACTCCATTTCTATCTTTTTGGTGGCTAACGTTTCTGCCCAGGCTGGCTTCAAACCATGATCCTCAGATCTCCACTTCTTTAGTGAGGATTACAGGCATGAGCCACCAGTGTCCTGTACTGGATAGAGGTGCTTTGAACAGGGAGCCTATAAGTCAGAGAGAAACAGCTTGGGGGTAGTGGACCCTCAGGAGCCACACTGACTCAGTCTCATTCTCTAGACTGTGATGAGGGCAGAGAGACAGTGCGCCTGTGAGAAGTGAGTGTGTGCCATGCTGTGTGGCTGCAGGCACCGGGTCAGGTCTGTGATGCTGTGTGAATGTTAGTCAGTGGTGTACCAGCGTGCTCCTGAAGATGAAGCTGCCTGTAGCCATTTGTTTTTTATTATTTGCTTTTTCTCCCCCTCCCCCAGGTGTAGAGGCTCCGCCTATGGTCACTGCAGATGTGAGTTCAGGTTGTTAGTTCTATCCCAGGCTCCTGGCCTCGGCTTTCTCATTCTGGAGCAGGAAGATAATATCCTTATGTCTGGGAGCTTTGAAGGAGGATCCCTTCGGAGTGGCAGCACTTAGAACCATGCTCACTTGAGAGGGAACCCCTAGGGGACAGGGGTTTCCAGCTACCTATGTGTGTGTGTGTATGTGTGTGTGTGTTTTGCTGTGTGTGTGTGTGTGTGTGTGTGTGTGCTTGAACTCAGAGCCTTGAGCTTTCCTTTAGTGTTTTTTTTTCTCTCTTTTTTTTTTTTTTTTTTTTGCCGGACATGAGGCCTAAACTCTGGGTCTGGGCACTGTCCTTCAGCTCTTCAGCTCAAGGCTAGTGCTCTACCACTGGAGCCACAGCGCCACTTCTGGCCTTTTCTATTTATGTGGTGCTGAGGAATCGAACCCAGGGCCTCATGCTTGCAAGGCATGTACTCTACTGCTGAGCTACCTTCCCAGCCCCTCCTTAGTGTTTTTGCTCAAGGCTGGCACTCTACCGCTTGAGTCCCAGCTCCAGTTCTGGCTTTTTGCTTGTTAATTGGAGATAAGAGTCTCATAGATTTTCCTGCCTGGGCTGGCATTGATCCTCAGATTTCAGCCTCTTGAGTAGCTAAGATTATAGGCTCAAGCCACCGGTACGTGTCTTGCATGCATGTTTGATTCTCAGATCTAGCTCCCTCCCTCTCCTGTTGTCAGTGCACGGTATAGATTTCTAGACTTTGTAGAAAGAATGCTTCATTTGTAGGGGTCAGTGCATATCTGTTAAATTAAGGAGGGAGCAACAGGTAGAAAATGTTTAGTGAGCTTTCTTTTAACTGGTTGGATTTACTTTGTTTTTGTTTTTGCAGTGCTGAGGCAGGTGCTCTATCATTGAGCTGTGGGCCCAGGCCGTAATTTTGTACTTGAAAAACACCTGCTTTTTTGGGGCTGGAGAAGGTCTCTGCAGAGAGCCCTCCTTTAACCTTTCAGTTAGAAGCACCAATGATCTCTAACCTCTGAGGGGTGTCCTATCCTGTGAATGGGTCTCACTAATGGAGATTTCTACAATTAAACTTTCCCCCAGGTTCCCCTGTCTGCAGTAGGGCTGTAGGGTCGCCCTGGGCTGTTATGAGCTCTCATGAATAGGATTTGAAGAGGGCTTGTGGAGATAACCGGGAAACAAGAACAGCTAGACCCATATTGTGGGGTTAGCCTGGCTTTCCTGTCTTCAGCTCCTAGCCAAGCTCTAGGAGGACAGAACTATCACAGCTGCTGACACTTGGAGGGAAAAAGACCTGCAAAAGCAGACCAGGCCCATGTGTGGTGTCCAGCGGCGAGCAGCTGGGGTTTGTGTGTCTTCACAGGAAATCATCTCCGCTGCCTCTCTGGGAGAGGTTGGCCTGGCTCCTCCCTGTCTGTGGCCATCCATGGTGCTTTCCAGCAAAGTTGGCTGCTTATTGAGCTGGAATCTGGGTCTAGGAAGGCACTGTGGTTCTGCAGACAGGAGCCCAGCAATGAAGTACTGGCTTATTCCCTGTTGGATGCTGTTTCCCCTCAGTGTTTTGATTATTACTTTCTGCAGGTGGAAATACTTCACTTTTAAGATTCCTTTTACACAATACACTATGTAGGAACCACCAAAGGAAAAGGAGACATTTCAGAGTGCTCTGTTTTACAATGTATCTATATGTCTTTGCATGCTGGTCTGGATATACATGTTACCCAGGTAGGGGCCATAGCTTCATTCTGTGGGCCAGAAGGCATGTCCTTTCTCTGGCTCACTTCTAGAAGGGGCAGCAGCAGAGCCCCGTAGAGATGACAAGACTGTGGACATAGCCCACAGCATTCCCAGGACCTATGGAAGCTTCAGAATGTGAGAAACCAAAGTTGGTTTCGCTCAGGGGCTCACTTCTTACTAGGTAAATATGTATAGAGTGTTATATAAAAGATTCTAACAGCTTCATCAGGCCACAGCCAGGATTCCCAAGGCCCACAGAGACATTTTGAAGAATAGCAGTTCCAAGACAACATCTAACAATGTCAGGGTCTTTTGGAGCCACGCAGCTCTGATGCCAAAAGAGATTAGGGGGGAGCCAGAATTTTTAAACATGGCTTTCTTTGGTAGCTTCCCTCTGATGAAGGGGCTGACCTGTCGCCTGCAGGGCCTCAGCTGCCGAGCCCAATGGGAAGGCAGACGGGATCTGCAAGCTGTGGAGTCAGAAATACCCCTAGGTTCCTCATAGCCCCTTGCCTGTGCTCACACAACAGAGGCTGAGCAGGGCTAGACCAGGAACCAACTTCTCAAGGGAAATACTGGGAGTGCTGCCTACAAGCATTGGGTGTCATCAGCTCTCACACTCTTCAAGACTTTTAAGCTCTTCACTTTTGCAAGTAGTTGGATGGGAAGTGGCATTCTTTTCAAATTTATCTAGTTATTATGTGGTATAAGTTCTTTTTACTGGAACAAACGGGCCTTTGCTTGTTGGAAAATTAGGTGACATTTATTTTCATCCTGATTTCTAAGTGACAAGGATACTAAATCTCTTAAAGATATATGTGGAACCTGTTGATACATATTTATATATAAGTAAAATATGTACATATATATTATATTTCTAGCATGCATGAAGCCCTGGTTTCAATTCCTCAATTCCACATAAACAGAAAAGCTGGAAATGGCACTGTGGCTCAAATGGTAAAGTGCTAGCCTTGAGCAAAAAGAAGCTCAAGGATAGTGCCTAGTTCCTGAGTTCAACCCCAGGACTGGCCAAATAAAAATCCCAAATAGGTATTTCTTATCTTTTTATCTTATGTATTGCAGACATTACAGCTATTTGCTATTGTCTCTTTTTCTAGGTTGTGTTTATTATACTTCATTCAGAAGTTGTAAGATCTGGTTTGTTTTAGAGCTACCTACTTTTAATGTAGTATATGTGTGTTTGGTGGCAGTACTGGGGCCTTTCCCTTGAGAGGTAGATGCTCTAACATTTGAGCCATGCTTCTAGCCAGGAGTGAGTGAGTGACTGTGTGTGTGTGTGTGTGTGTGTGTGTGTGTGTGTGTGTGTGTGTGTGTGTGTTGGGGGGGGAGGGGTAGATAGGGATGGGTACTAGAGCTTGAACACATGCCTGGGAACTATTGCTTTTTTTTTTTTTTTTTGCTCAAGGATGGTGCTCTACCACTTGAGCCACCGCTCCACTTTTGACTTTTTAGTTAATTGGAGATAGGAGTCTCATAGACTTTCCTGCCTGGCTGGCTTTGAAAAACAGTCTTCAGATCTCAGCCTTCTGAGTAGTAACAGATTACAGGCATGAGCTCTCTTTTTAATGAAAGGGACATACATGTTGATCATTTTGAATCTGAGAATCTGTAATCCAGAATAGTTCCAAATCTGAAACTTGTAATTTCCCCAAATTTCTCATTGGAGTATTCCAGATTTTAGACTTGATTAAGGACACTTAATTAGTGAAATTTGTGTCTACTTTCCATAAGTGGGAAAAGCTGAAATCTGAAACATTTTAGTTACAAGCCTTTGGTTAAAGAAAACTACATCTGTATTTATAATTATGATAAGCTAGGTTCTTTTCCCATAATAAATGAATATACTGGGCAAAACTTCAGTGTACATAGTCACTGTGCCTACATTTTATTTTTAATATAATATTTTATCGTTATTATAAAAGTGACTTACAGAGGGGTGACAGTTACCATAATTTAGGTGAAGAGTACGTTTCTGTGTGGACAATGTCACTCTTCCCTTGCTCTATCCCAGTTTAATGTAATTTTAAAAAATTACCTTTACGTAATTGTATAGACTGCTTTGAGTTGATGTTTCAATTGAACACGGCAGTTTATGAATGCTGTACATGTTGATTGGTGTCATTGCTCTCATTGTTCTCCACCATCTGTCTTAATCATCACATTCCGTCAAGTTCCCTGTGAACATGCCTTTTATATTCTTTTTTTTTTTTTTTTTTTGGTAGGTCGTGGGGCTTGAACTCTGGGCCTGGGCACTGTGCCTCAGCTCTTCAGCTCAAGGCAAGCCCTCTACCACTTGAGCCACAATGCCACTTCCAATGCCTTTTATATTCTTACAATTGCAATCCACAGCAGATGGTTTAGGAGGTGGAACTCAACCTTTGAGAACACTATGTAGCCTGCTAGAAATCATGGGTTTGTGAGCTGATTTTACTCTAGGAAACTGAGTGAGGGTCTCTGGTCTAGAATCTTTTGTAGCTTTTTTTTTTTTTCCCCAGGGATGAGGACTGAACCCAGGGCCTTGCGCTCGCCAGGCGGGCGCCTTTCCACTGAGCTAAACCCCCAGCTTCTGGTCTAGCTAGAATCTGTGTGGATTCTGTTCCTTGGGGGTCTGCTGGATGTTCTGAAAATGACTCCCCATCGACTCTGAGTATTTCAACCATTCATACAATGGACAGTCAACTGGCACTGATGGAAGTCCAGGATTTAAAACAAAGCCTCATGGCCGGGGCTGGTGGCTCTTACCTGTAATCCTGGCTACTCAGGAGGCCTACATCTGAGGATCATGGTTTGAAGCCAGCCCAGGCAAGAAAGTCTGTGAGATTTCTGTCTTCAATTAACCAGCAAAAAGGTGAAAGTGGAGGTGTGGCTCAAGTGGTAGAGTGCCACCCTTAGAAAAACCCAAGTAAGAGTGCAAGACCCCTATGTTCAAGCTCTAGTACTGGCACCAAAAACAACAACAACAACAACAACAAAACCCTATCACCTTGCAGCCTGTCAATGGAAGAGGGTCCACTGAGACTATGGTCCTGCATGCCAAGTGTGGGGTTGATGGCAGGGGCAGACGATTGGGCCTGCGGGGTCAGCACAGGATGGTCACAGTGATGAATAGAGTCAGCTGTCCACCTTGGATGATAGAGGACACAGGGAGAGTTGCCAGCACCAGGCCACTAAGCACATCTGCTCAGTCAGTTTGAGCTTTTCCTGTGATTGGCTGTTCTGAAAATCAGCAAGCATGTGGCCCTGAGAAACTGAGGCTGGGGCAGAGGTGCCTGGAATCCTGCGATGCTTCGTGGCTACCCTGTCCGTCAAGTCACCCCATGTCATGAGGGTATTAGAGACCTGATCACATGCCACACATGGTGTGCGGCAGACAAGAGTGTGTAGGGCCCTGATCACGCACAGCTGGCTGGAGCGAGTGGTCAGCCCTTAGAGGACTGGCTGGAGGTCCAGTTCTGAGGACTTAGTCCCTATATCCATAAACGTCGAGGATCTCCTGTCCACACAGCTGAGATCCTTGTAGAATCTGTCTATACCCCCATGCTTAGTGACCGTCATGACTTCGACCTGCACTGGCCAGTGGCCTCCTCCAAGGCTGAGTAGGCTGTGCACCGTGAATGTGGCACACCAACCAGCCCATTTTGGGTTGAGCTGGCCTATTGTATTATTGTCTACCGCTGTGTTACAGTTTACTGCACACGTTAATGACTTCATACAACAGCGAGCATCTGTTATATGTCCAGCCTTTTCTGTAGATCAGGAATTGGGGGTTGGTTCTGGCTTGGGGTCACCTAAAGGTCCTGCTGGGGCTGGAGCTTGCTTCCTAGATGGTACTCAGGTGACTAGCCGCTGCGTGCTGCCTCTGGGTGCTAGGCCTCAGGACCTTGTGGAATGGAAGCCTGGCCCAGGGCTGTTCCAGTGTTCTTGCAGAGGGGAGTCACCTTGTCCCTTCTGCCTTGCTTCAGTGTCAAACAGACCGGCCATAACTCAGTAGTTGTGGGAACTGTCTCCAAGCCTGAGCATGGCATGGTGTAGAGCAGATACTTGGCTGTGACTGCAGGATTCCCCACTTGCACCTCTGGTTCTCACTGGTTCGTGGGCTTTGACTTGGTCCTTCCTGCCATTCTCAGGCCAGAATGCCTGTGTCTGGATTTTAATATCATGGAAAAGTTGCCCCTACCTTTTTTTCCCAAGTGGAAGCCTATTTTGATTCTCAAATCCCTGTGTATTGTACGTGGTAGAGAATGAGGAATAAATATTTGCGTGGGTATGTAATCTAACAGTCCTTTGAAGCAGAGAGAGAGAGACAGAGAGAGAGAGAGACAGAGAGAGAAAGAAAAAGAGAGGGATGAAGAATGAGATCTTGCAAAGATAAAAATTTATTAGTAGCTACTGGAGTTTCCTAACTCTTAGACCCATGGCATATTTAACCTGTTTTATCCTCATTAGAACTCATTTAATCCTCGTGACTTCATCCACCTAAGACAGTGTGAGGACTCAGAGGAAAGTTTCCTGAATTCCAGGACTTCACCTCTCAACCAAACTATTTATTTATTTATTTGCCAGTCCTGGGGCTTGAACTCAGGGCCTGGGTGCTGCCCCTGAGCTTTCTTTTTGCTCAAGGCTAGCACTCTACCACTTGCACCACAGTGCCATTTCTGGCTTGTTCTGTGTATGAGGTATTGAGGAATTGAACCCAGGGCTTCATGCATGATAGGCAAGCACTCTATCACTAAGCCACATTCCCAGCCCCAAACTCTTATATTTTGAGGTGGCTGGGAACTTGAACTTTAACAGGGCCTGGGTTTAATGCCCTAGCTTTTGTGCTCAAAGCTGGTGCTCTACCATTCGAGCCACAATTCCATTTCTGGCTTTTTGTGGTTAATTGGAGATAAGAGTCTCATGAACTTTTCTGCCTGGATTGGCTTTGAACCTCAGTCCTTAGATCTCAGCCTCTTCAGTAGCTGGGATTACAGGTATGAGCCACCAGTGCCCAGCACCACCATAACACTTGAAATAGAAAGCCTGAGAGGTCCTGGAACCTGTACACAGATCCCAGACAGGAAGTCCTGCTCAAGTGTCCCTGCCTGTCTGCCAGAGTTGGGGGGAGTGAGGGAAGGTACCCACCCTCCCTTTGGGGCTCTCACAAGCAGCTGCGGTGGTTTTCTTGTGCAGTTGTTTCTTTCCCTAATGTTCACCCCTCCTGCCCTTGCACCCCACGGTGGCGGCTCTCAGGCCTTAGGGGCACAGCTGTGGTCTCTGGGACAGGGGGAGGGGCCTGTGAAATCTGCATTGGTTCCAGCCCCCACGTCTGCATTGTTAGGGTCTCCCATGACACAGAACTGGCTCAGTTCACACAATGACTCCTGTGGAAGGATTCTCTTGCAGGAATTTAGACATGAATTTATTCTGACAGTCCCTTCTTAGCTAGCCCGGAAGTGGATACAGCACAGAAATCAAGTGTGTGACCTGCTCATTCCTGTAAAGCCTGCAGTGGATCATTTAGTGGGCATTGTCTTTCCTCTCTTGTTTTTGTTTTTGGAACGAGTTCTCTTTTGTAGGCATGTGTGAATGCTTTTTACTACCTAAACTTACTGCCTTTTCTTCTTTAGGGATTCAATTTGCCTTGATGTGCCCCCTTGAAAAACAAATCATGACAAATTTTACACTTGGGCCAATTGAGTCATTGCCTCATTTTAATTTTAAAGAGTAGTGCCAACTTGTGTTTTTCACACTTAATTGAACACAGGGTCTCACACATGCTCTGATGCTCAGATAGACCCCTAGTCCTGTAATCCCTTGTCCTTTCATATTCTGTGTCCTTGGTCACCTACTGTTCCTGCCTTGTGTCCTAAGAGTACACCTATCCTTAGGAAGTCAAAGAGACTTTTGATTTTCCTCTTGGAATATATATATATGTATTTGCTGGTTCTAGGGCTTGAACTCAGGTCTGGGTGCTGTCCCTTAGAGCTTTTTCACTCAGGAATGGCACTCTACCATTTGAGTCACAGCTCCATTTTGGTTTTTTGGTGGTTAATTGAGATAAGAGTTTCTTTCTTGCTTGGACTGGCTTTTGAACCTTGATCCTCAGATCTCAGCCTCCTGAGTAGCTAGGTGGGAGCCACCAGTGCCCAGCTCCTTTTGGACTTTCTGAAGAAACAAGTGATTTTGGAGAGGTTGGATTGCTGCTGAGACTGCTTGACACACATTCATATTCTCCTTTTTTTTTTTCCCCCCCAGCCTGCAAATATTCCTGCCACAAGAAATGTGAAGGCCAGGTAAGTGGTGTATGGCTTTCCCGTGGGACTTCTTGCAGCCGGGCTGGCCTTGGTTGGGTGATATGTGGAGAAGGTTGGGGGAGGGGACTCTTGGATCCCAGCCACAGAAAGAGAATTGTTTGGAGAGATGGCTGGTGGGTACTGGCTTTCTCAGAATGCAGCGTATACTTTTCATTTGGAAAATAAACTGAAGATGTTTGTAACACATGTGTTTAATTATAGAAAATGATTCTTGAGAATTGGATTTCAGATAAGAATTTATAGTAGTTTTCTCCTGGCTGTGCCACCACTAGATCTTTCTCAGTGACAAGCGATCCCTGCTTTCTCCTTCCATTGGCACCTGGTCCGTAGACAGAGAGGAGACCCAGGGACCACGCTTGGCTTGGGAGACTGTGCTGCCTTGCTTTGAAGATAGTTGTGTCCAGAATGGTTGGCAATTTCAGCTGCCACAAAGATCCTGGAACCCTGGCATGAGGCTGGTTAGACTGATTTTGCATATCCTTAAGAGAGATTACATTTTGAGGGGCCCCAATGGCTATGGCCTTGCTGTGTCTTGCTGGATTTGGGGTGATGGGTAGGGAGCTGCAGGGGTGCTTGGGAAAGAGTTGGAAGTTTCCTCTTGCAGTGTCTGCACCTCTGGGTTCCCTAGCTGTATAATGGGGCTTCAGAGCTTCACTCCTGTTGATGGCCAGCAGTCTCTGGGGGCCTGGTTACTGGTTACTGTTACTGGAGCTGTAAACTGGGGAGATGAGGTTTTGGAGACTTGGGATTTTGTTCCTGTTAGAAAGCTTGTGGGTGGTCATCCCTCTAGGTTCCTAGCCTGTCCTTAGCTTCAGAGCTGAAGATTGGGCTAGAAGCAGAGTTCATGGTGCTATGGACCAGCTTGTGTTTTCCCTATGAGGACTAGCGGGGCCTATATTCTTCACTCACCATGGTGAGTACACCATGTGCACGTGCACATGTGCACACACACAGGCACACATATGTACTTATTCACATACATGTATACACATATACCCATGCACACACAAACCCATGTGTTCAAGATACGAGTTTTCTTGAAATGTCTACCAAGTTTCAGACTGGGCAGAAGCAGAGAGCAGGGGCCCCGGGCTGCTAGTATAGTTGCTCCCCAGCCCCAAACTAGCTGCCCCTCTTCCTGCCTGTTCCAACCCACCACCTGCCTCTCTCAGAAGCCCCGTGGTGCACTGTGTGGGTCTTGTGATGGTGGCAGGCAGTTCTGCTCTGCCTTCCCCCTACTCTGAAGAAGAGTTCCTCCTCCGGGGGCATCCACACACGGCAGAGGAAGCAGGTGCTGATGTCTGATCCTGGGGCGTGTTTTAGGTCTTTGGGTCACAGATGGCTCCTTGTTTCCTCTAGAGGATGGTGTGGCTGATGTGAATGACCCTCCTCCACCTTCATGTCATAGACTTGAAGAGGTTCCTCCCTCTCAGAGGACACAAATGCTCCCCTTACCCCGGAGCCTTCTCTTGACTATGGGCCCTGTCTTGTCACTGAAGTGGGTACGAGAGATGGGCTCCAGTGGCTTGGCCTGTCACCTTCCCTCCCCTGGCTGAGCTGTAGAAATGAGCCTTCCCCTTGTTTTTACCATTTCTGGCAGCTTGGGGGGGGGTGGTGGTATGGGAGGGAGATGTTGATTTCTTGGGTTCAAAGAAAATATTCCAAGAGTATCACTGATGATGGTATTTCTAACCACAGCAATTGGATAGATCAGCTTTTACTCCTATCAGCTCCTGCCAGGGAGAAATGTATCTGGATTCTTTTTTTTTTTTTTGATAATACAGCATTGAATAGCAGGAGAAAATGTCACCAGTAGCAACAAAGCACCTTCTTATTCTAAAACAATAATGCCTTCGTTGTTGGGGATATATGAGGGCTGTGAATTCTCAGTGGCCCCTGCATGGCTCAGATGTGGTGGGGTGGGGCTCCATGGCCCTGCAGGCAGCACAGTCCTGCGAGCATTGGAATGAGGTTTTCCTGCCAGCTTTGCTACACAGTGTATCATAAATCACACTTAGGTTTTGGGCTCTTTATGACTCCTTGTGGTGTATGGACTAGCAGGCAAGTCCCCTAAATTGAACACTATAGTCTTAGGTCTTTTTGTTTGACTTTTCTGCCAGTTCTGGAGCTTGAACTCAGGATCTGAGTGCTGTCCTCAAGCTTCTTTTTCACTCAAGTTGGTTTTCTACCATCGGAGTCACATTTCCAAATTCAATCATTCTTCCTCCCTCTCTCCCCCCATTAATTGGAGATAATAATCTTCTGGACTTACCTGCCTGCCTTTGAATCTTGATTCTCAGATCTCAGCCTCCTAAGTAGCTAAGTTTACAGGTGCGAGCTACTGATGCCAAGCAGATTAGGGTCTTCTGTTGGACCTGCACTCCCTGCTGCTGCCTGCCTGGGTGATGGTCTATGCTCTGTGAGGAATGCATACATCCCGAGGCATATGGTGGGCGAGGTAGACCTGAATACCCTGACAATCACCTGTTATGTGAGGACCACCAGCACAGGCTCCCATCCAGTCCTGCAGGTTTTGGTAGTAATGAGGACTTGGAGAGATTGTTCTGCAAAGAGCATTGCGTAGCTGGTGGGGGCTCAGCAGGGAGACCCAGACACACTAGAAGCTCTGCTGGACCAAAGGTCCATTCATTAGCCATTGGGTCTGCTGCTCCTCAGGGCAGACTGTGGGTTCAACGGGCAGCTAGAGGCAGGGACTTGGAAATTTGATCTCCTTGGTGCATTTTGGCTGAAGGTGATTCAGCCCACTTGCTGTGCTCTGAATGTTCTGCATATCTTTGAGTTCTTGTGTATGTGCTTGTGCGCGTGCATACACATACATTGCATGCATTGAACTCAGGCCTGAGTGCTGACCCTTAACTTTTTTATTCAAGGCTAGCACTCTACCATGTGAGTAACATCGCCCCTTATGATTTATTTTAGTTGCTAAGTAGACAGAAGGTTCTCTCACATTTGTCTCTCTGTGCTGGCTCTGAACCTTGATCTTCAGATGTCAGCCTCCTAAGAAGTTAAGATTACAAATCTGAGTATCCGTGCCACCTGCTGAAGTTCATATTTTGAAACCCTATCCCCAAAGGGTTGTAATTAGGAGGTGTTGCCTCTAGGAGGTGATTAGGCCATGTGGCTGGGTCCCTTGTGAACGGAATTAGTGCCCTCATAAAAGAGGCTCCAGAGAGTTTCCTTGTCTGTCATTTACATCATTGAACAGACACAGTGAGAAGGTACCATGTGTGAACCAGAGCGCAGGTTCCCATCCAGCACCAAATATACTGGTGTCTTTTTTTTTTTTTTTGGGTGGGCCATGGGCTTGGGTGCTGCCCCTCAGTTCTTAAGCTCAAGGCGAGCGCTATACTGCATGAGCCACAGTGCTACTTCTGCTTTTCTAGTGGTTTATTGGAGGTAAGAGTTTCACAGACTTTTCCTGCCTGGGCTGGCTTTGAACCGCGATCCTCAGATCTCAGCCTCCTGAGAAGCTAAGATTACAGGTGTGAGCCCCTGGCGCCGGCTAATACTGGTATCTTAATCTCAGGATGTTCAGCCTCTAGATCTCATCTACTTAGAATTTAGCCTCCCAGGCTAAGCTATTTCATTAAGACAGCCTATATGGACTAATATAGGCCTCGTTCTTCAGTGTGAACTAGTGACAGTACTCTATATAATACACATAAAAGTACTCTTTTTGAGGGTTAGGGATTTAGCTCAGTGGAAGAGCACTTCCCTGGCAAGTATAAGGTCTTGAGTTCCATCCTCAGCTCTGAGGAAAAAAAAAAAGAAAAGAAAAGAAAAGAAAGAAAGAGCTCTTTTCTCAGTTGTGGATTGGGATAATACTGTGTAAATTCTGGGGGAAGTGCAGTGATCTATGAACATTTGAGAACCTCAAGTGCTTCCTGGAATGCTGGGTGTGTCCAGTTGAACACAGGAGCTGCTTAAGTTATGTGACCTGATGTCTTCCTGCCATTGGTTGACTAATTGACAGAAGGGATAAAAGACCTAAGAGGGATGGGAATGTAGCTTAGTGGTAGAATGCTTGTCTACCATCTATGAAGCCCTGGGTTCTATTCCTCAGTACCACATAAACAGAAAAAGCCAGAAGGAGTGCTGTGGCTCAAGTGGTAGAGTGCTAGCCTTGAGCAAAAAGCTCAGGGATAGTGCCAGGTCCTGAGTTCACACCCTAGGACTGGCCAAAAAAAAAAAAAAAAAGGAAAAATACAGCAGGTTTTGGGAAGATGTTGGTAAGGAAGAAAGGAGGAAAAGGAGGTATGGGGATTTCTGGGATTGCCCCCAAAAGTGGCCTGAGTATATTTAACCCTGTGGATGCCCTGGGCATTGTCTCCCTTCATTTTCACACAGATATTGACACCCTTGCCCTTTAGAAGTGCTCCCCCCTTTTTTTTTCAGTCTAAGATGTCTGAGTTAGCTAAGCTAGGGTCAAATACGTATGTATGTATATATATATATATATATATATATACATATGCATATATGATTGTTAGCTTATATGGCAGATTTCAAAGTAATATGTAGTTGCTTGCCTGAAAGCATTTTAGGATTGAGGTGCAGTGTAGCATGTGTTAGAAGCTTCTGTTCCAGGAGATTCCTAGTGAAGCTAGTGTCTTCCTTCTAAGAAGCACAGATTTCTCACTATTCTTGTAAGCTTGTGGCCAGACTGGCAAGAATGTGTCATCTTGTGTAGTTACCAATGTAAATGTCACTTTGTGGTCACGTTTGTTCTTTAGGATGGCTTAGGTTGAAACTGTGTTTGTTTAGGATTTACTAACCCCACCCCAACAAATGGCCAAAGGGGATGACAGCTATCGCCCCACACAGTGACTGCATCTGTGACAGTGGCCGTGGGTGGCATCATGCAGTGGTGACGTGGCAGCCCTAAATTATGGGAGCACACTGCCTGGTATTCTCACACTGACAAAGCCGGGAGCTTACAGTTCTCAGAATGCATCTCCATCCTGCAGCCATGCGTGTCTGTGTAAACGTCTATGTGGATTACACGTTAGCTTTAAACCAATACTATACTGAGAAGATCTGCCAGTTAGTGTAGGCTAAGTTGTCACATCACTGTGTATCAGAAAATAAGGTAGGCCTCAGGACATCCCTGAAACAAATCTGCAACTGTTTGCTCTTTCATCTGCCAGCCTCCTCCATGTTTTCCTTCCTGTCCAGCTCTGTGTCCTCCTACCTGGGTCCTCCAGCTTTCCGTCTGTCTGTCTGTCTGTCTGTCTGTCTGTCTGTCTGTCTGTCTGTCTGTCTTGTCTGCTTATCCCTCCTCAGAGTCCTGCTCTTATACCCATTTGGCACAGCCGTAGTCTGCCTCAGGAAGGATTATGCTGGTCCCGGTCTATTGATCATGCAGTCAAGATAACTGCTTGGTCACCTCATGGTCTGCTATTCATGTTGTGATTTCCTACAAGCCCCTGAAAAGCAGGGGCAGACTGGTCTCTGCCTCTGCCCTGCCTTCAGAAGATCAGTGTGCTAAAGTGCTGGTGGCTCACATGTGTAATTCCAGTTATTGGAGTTCTGCCAATCTAGGCAGAAAAGTCCATGAAATTCTTACCTTCAGTTAACAAGCTAAACATTAAAAGTGGAGCTGTGGCTCCAGTAGTACAGGACCAGCCTTGATCGGAAAAAAAATAACTAAGAGCCTGAGGTCCTGAGTTCAAGCCCCAGTAGTAGCACTTAAAATAATAAGATGACTAGATCCAGAGCTGCCAGTTTCAGGTAAAAATCTCAGATCCCAGTGTCCTCTGAACAAGCTTCAGGGGTAGCTGCTTCCTTGGAGGACTTGTTGGCAGATTCATAGCTTCTCTGGAGCCCTGTGACCGGAAGCCACTGCTTCTGAGTGAAGCCACTGTGGCAGGAGTTCCTCCCACGTGAGTACTCCACAGGGAAAGTTGTGCATGTTCCTCTTACAGCCTCTGGGGAAACACAGAACAGTGGTTTATTTTAAAAATATTGCCTCCTTCAACTTTTCTTTGTATTGAGAAGGGAGTCATTAGAAAACTCTCAGGTTGGGGTTCATGGTTTTTCCACATGATATCTATCTTTTGCTCTGGAACATTCTTGTTTCCCTTCCAATGACCTTGAGCACACCCTTGCTTATTTAGGACTCATATAATTGAGGGGTCACAGCTGCACGCATCCCTGTCTCCCCGTGGGCAGCTATGTCCTGCCGTGTAGAGTGTGTGTGAGCATGCCTGCCATAACTAGAGATAAGGCTTTTTTTTGGGGGTGGGGGTGGTCGTGGGTCTGAACTCTGGGCCTGGGCGCTGTCCCTCAGTTCTTCAGCTCAAGGCTAGCGCTCTACCACTTGAGCCACTTCCGGCTTTTTTCTTTTTTTCTGCTTATGTGTTGCTGAGGAATCGAACCCAGGGCCTCATGCATGCAAGGCAAGCGCTCTACCACTGAGCCACCTTCCCAGCCCTAGAGATGAGGCTTAAGGAAGATAACGCTATCACAGGGAGTAGGGGAGGGCTGACAAGGAGGGGAGTGTAGAGGTAGCCTAGGACTGCTAGACCTTGTCTCCCATTTCTAATGGTTGGCGGTGGCTGGTGAATGTCTCTGTGGATACTCTGGCTTTCTTTCATCATGGTGGCTGGATGTGCCAATGGGTTCTTCAGGCAGAAGCAGCAGCTGCAGCCCCTTAGGGCTCAGCTTCTGAAGTTCTATTGTGTTCTATTGGTTATGAAAGGTCACCAGTCAAACCTGGGGCAAGTCCAGATTCAAGAGGAAGAAATAGTCTACCTCTTCACGTGGGAGTTGGCAAAGATTCATCACAGAGGCTGTATGCTGTCGCCATCTTTGTGTGTGTGTGTGTGTGTGTGTGTGTGTGCGCGTGTGCGCGCGCGTGCAGTTTTTGGAGCTTGAACTCTGGGCCTGGGTGCTGCCCCTGAGCTTTATGGCTCAAGGCTAGCACTCTAACACTTTGAACCACAGTGCCACTTCCAGTTTTCTAGTGGTTAATTGGAGATAAGATTCTCAGACTTTCTTGCCAGGGCTGGCTTAAACTGAGATCCTCAGGTCTTAGCTTCCTGAGTAGCTAGAATTACAGCTGTGAACCACTGGCATCTGGCTTAATGTTGCAAGTACATTGTAGAAAGTAACAACCTACTGAGCTCTTCTTATTCAAGGAAGGTAGGGAGTAAGGATGGGGTGTGACCATAGAGGTAATGTCAATCTCTTGTAGTTAGCTGAAATGACTTATTCATCAACTCCACGAGTATGCTTTATTATTAATTACAAATCGATCATGACACATTTCTAGGTGGATCAGGATGTAGCTGATAATAAGTTTTGAGATCCCCATTTTCCTTGTAGAAATGGATTCAGTCATTCTGATGTAGTTGCTTGATATTTTACTTCTCTCCTCCCTCTACCCAAAGAAAAAGATTTTAAAAAGACTTAAGCTAGTGAGATTTGTGACTTTTTTTTCCTGGTTCTTTAGGAAGCCATTAGCATTCATCCATCATCATTCAATCTTTGTTTTTCATTTTAGAAAGATAAGATATGAAGCTGGGTGCTAATGGCTCATGCCTGAAATCCTAGCTACTCAGGAGGCTAGATCTGAGGATCATGGTTCATATCCAGCCAGGGCAGAAAAGTTTGTGAGACTTTTATCTCCAATAAGCCGCCAGAAAACGGGAAGTGGCGCTGTGGCTTAAGTGGTAGTACCACAGCCTTGAGCTGAAGAGCTCAGGGTCAGTGCCCAGGCTCAGAGTTCAAGCTCCTTGACCAACCAAAAAAAAATGATGAGACGCTATAAGTGTTGTCCCAAGAGTTTATATAGACCCTGACTCTGGTCTTATCTAATGATTGGGGTTATGCCCCTTTCCCTCTTCCCATACTCCTCCTCCTCTCTCCTTTCCTTCTACTGGGGATTGAACCCAGAACCTCACTGATGCTTAACAACCTCACCGATGCTCTACCACTTGAGCCTAAGCCACATCTCTCCCAGTCTTTTCCCTTCCTTTTTTTTTTGATATAGCGTCTTGCTAACATTGCCACAACTGGCTTCCTAATTCCTTAGTAGCTGGGATTACAAGCATGCACTACCACATCCAGCTCTATTTTTTGGATAGGCCTGCGCTTTCAAGATACCTCAGCTTCTGAACTATATGCTGAGTGTCTAGCAGGGCCTTGGGTTTCCTGTCCCCTCTAGCTTTGAGACAGACTCCATTGATATGTTTGTATGCAGGTCATTGAGCAATTGATCTTGCCCTGTAGTTCTTACCAAAGTTTGCTCCAGTGGGTGCAGGAGCAGTCTCAAGGGGAAATTTCCCAGCCACTTTGAGAAGAATTCCCAACAGTTGCCTGAAGTAATAGACTCAGTTCTGTTTCTGATCTGGGACAAATATTGGTAATATAATGAATGCAAAGGAGCATGTTTTGGTTGTGGTGTGTGTGTGTGTGTGTGTGTGTGTGTGTGTGTGTGTGTGTGTACACGTACATGAGTTGGTAACTGGGACTTGAACTCAGAACCATGACTCTGTTCCTTAGCTTTCTCAAGGCTAGTGTTCTACCACTTGAACCACAGTATCACTTCTAGCTTTTTGCTAGTTAATTGGAAATTAAGAGTTTCATGGACTTTTTCTACCCTGGCTGGCTTTGACCACATTCTTCGATCTCAGCCTCTCTTGCATGTTAATAAGCACCTGTCTGAGTTTTGATTTGATTGCTTTCCCTACTGGCAGTGTCTTGTTTGCCCAAAGTCAAGAAAGTTCTAGGCCTGTCCCCGAGGAAGCCACAGCCTGAATTGAAAAAAGGAGATTTTAGATGGATCAAGCTAATTCTGCTAGGAATAGGCACACACTCTTTTTCTTGAAAGTGATTAGCATCCCAGAGCTAACCTGTAGCAGGGACCTGAGATGACAAAGAGAGGCAAGCTTGGAGCTGAGAATGCTGGGATTGACCAACTCAGCTGAACATATTGAGATTTTTTTTTTTTTTTTTTAAGTTCTTTCTCTGTGCCAAAAGCATGAGCTTCACAAGCTGTGTGTCAGGAAAAATAGAAAGACATGATTCCAGTATTGCCCCCTTCCCTACTTCCCTGGCTGCTTTGCTGGTTTGTGGCTGGCAGTCTGGGGAGGTTAATTGTCTTTGCAAGGCAGTGTTTCTCATGGGGATTAGAGCAGGCTAAATTGGGCTTTGACGCCTGGTGGGGTAACAGGGCTTCCAGAGGAATGTGAACCTAATTAGAGATCCCAGGGTCAAGCCTGACAAAGAGGACCCTGAAGCAAAGTTAGGGAGAGCTCTTGAAGGAAGCAAGGCAAGTTAATAAAGTCTCCAAAGCCCTCATTTTGAGCTCTCCTCCTTTGTACACATCCCTGTTGTCTGTGGGGTCCGGATGAAAGCCTGACCCTAGGTGGGGCAGTGGGGGGCTCCCACTCCTTGGAGGAGTTCCTCTACTCCACAAATGCTTTCGACAGCCTTGAACTGGGAAACAGACTGCCCCAACCACGATGCCTGCACAGGGACTCAGCCCCTGCCAACGTTCTCAACCTGTTAGATCTTTGGTTATTGTTAGAGGCTGAATTGTGACTGCACCCCCCCCCCCCCGCCCCCTCCCAGCCCTGTGGATCTGAGGCTCTGGCTGTGTGTAGAGGCAGGGTCTCCTTCAAAGAAGTGATTAAGGTAAGATGAAGTCTTTAGGGTTGGATTTGACTGGTGTCCTTGCAAAAAGAGATTAAGAGAGATACAAGCAGGGAGACAATGCCTTCATCCACAAGCCTAGGAGAGAGCAACCCACTCTGCCCACCCATACCTGGCCTCAGTCTTACAGAGTCTTTAAGTTTCTAAGGAGATAAAATTCCTGTTGTTCAAGCACCCAGTCTGGGGCTTGGGGGTTTTACTCAGACAAAGGTGACCCTTCCCTTAGTGACAGCATTAGAGGAAGGTCTGACTTCCATCCTCTCCCTATTTATAATAAATGATAACCACTGAAATGAGGATTGTTAAGTAGTTTATCTTTTTCCAGTCTGTCATACTGAGCAAATAAAGACCTCTTGCTATTTCACTGTTCAGTAATCGATAACCTAAGTTATAAATTACCATGCCCTCCTTCCACTCACACTGCTGCTCTATGTTTAGATGGGAGTGGTGACCTCCATCACCATAACCCTGTGGGACCCAGGGTCAGACAACACTGCAGTCTGTGTACATTCCTCCCAGGCCTAGGAGAGGGGTAGGTCATCTCTCAGTGTATGCATGCATGCATATGTGCATATATGTATTACACATGCGTGTGTACACATGTATATATATAAATGTACATACATGTACATGTTTATATATATGTACACGTGTGTATTTGTTATCTATTGATTGATTGGTTGATTGTGGGTATCAGGGCTTGAACTCAGGGCCTCTCTTTGAGCTTCTTTGCTCAAGGCTGGTGCTCTAACACTTGGGCCAGAGCTACACTCCTGGCTTTTTTTCTGGTTAATTGGATACAGAGTCTTATGGACTGGCTTTGAAGGCTGGCTTCAGACGATCTTCGGACCTCAGCCTCTTAAGTAGCTAGGCTTACAGCTGTGAGCCACTGGTGCCCAGCTAGCTCTCTTCCTATTTTTATGGTTTGGGAAGGAGAATGCAGCCATTCTGGCTTCATGATGAAGTTTCTTCATAAAGATAAACCACAAATGAACCTTACCTCTAGTTTTGTGCAGCTTATCATACAGATTTTCTGTTTTATGTCATGATAGGACTTGTGCATAGCAACGTCTGTTTACTTGGCTTAACTCATTGAATTGCTTCTCCTCCCCCTCAAAAGGCTGAGAGGGGGCTGGGATTGTGGTTTAGTGGTAGAGTGTTTGCCTAACATGCATGAGGCTCTGAGTTCGGTCCTTGGGTACTACATAAACAACAAAAAGTCATTAAATAAGTCACAGTTAAAGCTGGATGCTGGTGGCTCATGCCTGTAATCCTAGCAACTCAGGAGGCTGAGATCTGAGGATCACGGTTCAAAGCCAGCCCTGGGGCAGAAAAGACTGTGAGACTCCTATCTCCAATAAACCACCAGAAAACCGGAAGTGGCGCTGAGCTCAAGTGGTAGAGCGCTCGCCTTGAGCTGAAGAGCTGAGGGACAGCGCCCAGGCCCAGAGTTCAAGCCCCACGACCGACCAAAAAAAAAAAAAAGTCACAGTTAAAAAAGCAAGGCTGAGACATGCTGTTGGCTCATCCTTCTTTCTTTGCCCCATTTGTATGTGAATGGTGGCTGATGAATTTGTTTTAGGGCTATGTGAATTAAAAAAAAATTAAACGAATTTATTTTTGTGTGAGGGTACTGGGGCTTGAACTCAGGGCCTCACCCTCTCAGTCAAGGCTGGAATTCTTTCACTTGAGCCACACCTCAGTTTCTGGCTTTTTGCTGGTTAACTGGAGATAAGAGTCCTGTGGGCTTTTCTGCCTGAGCTAGCTTTGAACCATAATTCTTATACCTGGGGCTTCTGAGAAGTGAGGATGACAAGCCTGAGCCGCTGGAGCTCTTACTGTGTGCATTTGGTTATAATACTATATATACATTACATATGTATAATATATAAATTTGTATAATATATAAACATACATATTATATTTATAATATATAAACTATATATAATATAAATATATATATATGTTATATACCTTAAACCTTTTTTTTTTTTAAACTGGTCTTAGGGTTTGAACTTAGGGCCCGGGCACTGTCCATGAGCTTCACTCTACCACTTTAGCCACAGCGCCACTTCTGGCTTTTTCTGAGTGGTTTATTGGATATAATAATCTTACAGACTTTCCTGCCTGGGCTGGCTTTGAACCACAGTCCTCAGATCTCAGCCTCCTTAATAGGAATACAGGAGTGAGCCACTGGGCCAGAGCACTGTTCATGAGCTTTGCTCTACCACTTTAGCCACAGCTCCACTTGTGGCTTTTTCTGAGTGATTTATTGGATATAATAATCTTACAGACTACTGCCTGGGCCTGGGCTGACTTTGAACAATAATCCTCAGATCTCAGCCTCCTGAATAGGATTACAGGGGTGAGTCACCATTGCCTGGCTTATTTATGTATTTCTTTCTTTCTTTCTTTTTTCTTTTCTTTTTTTTTTTTTTTGGGTCTGGTCTTGGGGCCTGAACTCTGGGCCTGGGCACTGTCCCTCAGCTCTTCAGTTCAAGGCTAGCGCTCTACCACTTGAGCCACAGCGCCACTTCCGGCTTTTTTTTTTTCCTGCTTATGTGGTGCTGAGGAATCGAACCCAGGGCCTCATGCATGCAAGGCAAAGTGCTCTACCACTGAGCCACCTTCCCAGCCCACTCTTTTTTTTTCTTTTTGTTGGTCATGGGGCTTGACCTCTGGGCCTAGGTGCTGTCCCTCAGCTCTTCAGCTCAATGCTAGTGCTCTGCCACTTGAGCCACAGTGCCCCTTCCTACTTTTTCTGCTTATGTGGTGCTGAGGAATCGAATCCAGGGCCTCATTCATGCAAGGCAAGCGTTCTACCACTGAGCCACCTTCCCCTTATTTATGTATTTCTTTTGGTGCTGGGGATCAGACTCTGTGCTCTGGAACTCTCCAGACTCTGGGGTCTGTCATCATGCTCTCTCATGGAGCTACACATCAGTTTCTGTGTGTAGTTATTGAATGCTTTTGAGTGTTGTATGAGGCTCCTTAGCTGATTCACCTTCTACCATCCTGGCATGAACACACGATTGGCCTATTGCCTGCTCAATGCCAGCTTGGGGAAAGCTCTGCCGAGGGGTGGGACAGAGTTATGTGGAGAACAAGCAGCCAAGTAACAGGCGGAGGAAGCAAGCCCTCCGGCTTCCATTGTAGTGTGGGGACGAGTGAAAACATGCTGGGAATTGGTGGGTTCTCTCAGATTTCTGTGGGGTTCTAGAAAGTTCATTTATATGACCCAACATGATTGGAATTTTCGATGATTCACAGATGGCTGAACAAACTCAAATTTACCTTGACTCTTTTCATAATGCTAGTGATTATAGCCATGAAGTTTTAGAGACTTTTTAGAAAAAAATCTCACTCTTGCTATGTACTTTTTTTTTTTTTTTTTAAATGCTGGTACTGGGGCTTTGACTCAGGGCCTTACTCTCTCCCTTGACATCCCCCCCCCCAAGGCTGGCCCTCTACTACATCCATTTTTAGTTTTTTGCTATTTAATTGGTTGCAAGAGTCTCCTAGACCCTTTGTCCAGGCTGACTTCAAACATCAAGCCAGGCTTATAGGTGTGAGTCACCAGCATCCAGCTTTGTATGGCTTTGTCCAAGGTAAAATTTAATAGTAACAACAAAAGCATAGTTTATAGTTTAATTGTGTCTGCCAAGCTTGTGTTGAATGGAATTGTCCTTTCTCCCCTGGGACTTTGGTCTCCCAGAGGGAGTAGGCCAGGTAGCCCTATCTCTGAACCTGAGGCCTTTTTGAGAGGAGAGTGTGCTTGTGGGGTAGGGTGGAGCTTTGCCATTCACCAGAGTTGTAGATATAGACACAGACACACAGAAACACATTTCAAACACATGGTCACCCGTTCACACAGCCACAGACACTCAGCTACTCACTGTTGAGAACTTGCAACCCCCCTCAACCCCCCTCACATATAGATATGCAGATACACACGTGTGTGCATGCGCACACTAACACACTGTTATACTAACCCACTCTATTCCCTTTTTAAAAATATTTCATTTTTATTGAAAAGGTGATGAGCAGGGTTACAGTTACATAAGTAAGGTAATGAGTACATTTGTTTTTAATCATTGTTACCCCATCCCTCCCTATCTCCCACTTACCCCTCCCTATTCCCCTCTCCCCCCCCAAGTTGTAATGTTCCTATCCAACATAGTGTCAAGTGAGTATCAATGTTCATACTTTGTCCAGCTGTTTCTGCAATTCCCTTTTCCTTCCGCATATTGGATAATCTTATATGCAAGACACAAGGGACAGAAAACTAAGGGAAATGAAAAGAAAAACAGAACAAACAACATACAGGGTCTAATAAGAACCTCTTGTTTCCATATCTTGTAGTTCATGTGGACATACTTCATTACATATGGTCTCATGCACTAAGCAGCTGGGTTATTGAGATCTTGTTTAGAATATCATAGACATACTCTATCTAGTTCTTACAAATGAGGGAAATCACGCAACCTACTTTTCTTTGGGTCTGGCTTACTTAATATAATTTTTTCCAGGTCTATTCACTTTTATTTCTTGTGTTGCTAGAGATCAGACCCAGGGACCTTGCTTCACTTTAAATATCCACTCTCATGTTCAGACACTCCCCCTGATGTACATGCCCACCCTTGGGGTGCAGTTGTCCCTTTCCCCCCACTCCTCTCCTCCCTCCTGTTGACCTGCTGGCTGGGAGACAAGAGTTATCGACATCAGGAGATCCAGGCGCCCACATAAGCAGGTGTGGGTTGGGCACAGCCTTGTTTGTTTGTGGTTGTCCGTGGTAACTATAGATTAGGCCCCAAGCAGAGCTGAGAGAAGGCCATAAAGTGGCTCTTACGCAGGCCTCTCCAAGGAGCCTGGCCACCCTCAGGAGAGGGAGTGCCAGGGCCCAGTGCCCCTACTCACAGCTCACAGTCCAGGGCTCTCTCTGGAGGTTTTGCTTTGGTTGCCAGTGAGAGCGCTGTGCTTTCTCCACACCCCCACTGCAGTCACCTCTTGTCGCTGACTTCCAAGGACTTTAGGAGAATTGTAGTTGGTCAGACTCTGCGAGGGTTTGCATGTAACCCCTGTCTGACTCAGGATGAAAGCTTGCAGACAGTGCTTGGGCCTGTGGTCACGTGTCTGTGGGTTTGATCTATGGAGGGGCCTTCCTGGGGGTTTGTCCTGATGTGTTCTCAGCTAGTTGTCAGCTTTGATGTGGCTTGCTCAGAAGGGCTACATTGAGGGGAGGGGGCGGTGGTCACGGAGCTCTGGGACCCTGGACAGGACAGCCTTATCCTTATCAACCTGGCACTGGTGCTCATGCCTGTAATCCTAGCTACTCAGGAGCCTGAGATTTGAGGATTATGATTCAGAGCCAGGCCAGGCAGGAAAGTCTATGAGACTCTTATCTTTAATTAACCACCAGAAAACAGGAAGTGGCATTATGGCTCAAAGTGATAGAGTGCTAGCCTTGGGGGACATTGCCCAGGCTCTGAGTTCAACATGACTGACATTAAAAAAAGAGATTACCGCCAGGTGCCAGTGGCTCACACCTGTAATCCAAGCTACTCAGGAAGCTGAGATCTGAGGATCATGGTTCAAAGCCAGCCCGGGCGAGAAAGTCCGTGAGACTTTTATCACCAATAAACCACTAGAAAACCAGAAGTGGCTCAAGTGGTAGAGTGCTTGCCTTGAGCTGAAGAGCTGAAGGATAGCGCTCAGGCTGAGAGTTCAAGCTCTACAACTGAAAAAAAAAAATTGCCTTGTGGCCTGGGCAGAGCCCAGCTAGGTGCCTCCCACTGGCTCTCAGTGTCAGCCAGCTACTGCTGAGTTTTCAGGGTCTGTCCATGGCTGGGTTGAGACCCTAAAGGGACATCAGCATCTTCATGCCAAGGAAGGTTAGTCAAACAAACCTTGCCCATGACACTTCCTTTCTGCCGAGTGAAAAGTCGCAGCCAGAGCCAGAATTGGAGATGGAGCAAGCAGGTGATGTGCCACCCTGGATCCATCACCTGCTCTCCATTCTTACGAGATGCCCTTCCTTGGTCAGCTGTCCAGATCCACCTAGTTCTGGTCCTGGAATGTGGTCCATCTGGGATGCAGCACGCATAAGGGCTTTGGGCTGAATCTCTTAATGGCTTCTGTTTTAGAAGGCTCTGTCTGTTTCCAAAGCCATTTAGAAACTCATTCCTTCTTCCCTTCCTCAAACTGCAACGTGTTCCTGCAGAACTGAGAACACACAGATAAAAATCCACGTGTTCTGCTTATTAGGTGCTGTGTGTATGTGAGCGCATGTGTGTGCATGCGCAGGTGGGATAGCTAGCTAGAGGGAAGATCAGGTGCCAGGACAGAAGATCCCTGCCCCCCAGCTAACATGAGTCATAATCCTGGTGGAGCAATGTGTCCCAGACAGAAGAATGACCATTCACATATTCCTTGAGGAACTTAATTGAGGAAGATAAGCAAGAGAGCTATAAATAATTGCCAAAGGAAGAGGCAGGGTCATGCTGCCGCCCACTTCCAGCTGCAGTGACAGTTAGTCAGCTCCCTGGCATCTCCCCTCCTTTCCACATTTTTAGAAAGAAAATGAGTTGAGCACAGCAGCGGGGGAGCCAGACTTGGATTCCTTCCCGCAGATGCTGTTTCTGGTCAGGTTCTAGTCTGACCCCCTAACCCCACATGAATATGGGATGTTCTGTGTTCTCATGAGCAGAGACCCTGCTCTGTGTCAGCACTCTTCAGAGCCTACTCTCTTGAGCCTCACAGAGACATTGCAGAGGAAGAGACTGATATTCCCCATAGCAGATGTGAAAACTGAGGCTCATGGCAATTAGCTAGAGTAAGTTGCCTTCTGTCTCCATTGGCTCAGTCATGCCTGATGGTGACCTTTTCTGTTTGGGTTTCAGGCCTGAGTCTTACCATTTTGACCTGATATATGTAAGCCTCCTCTCCTACCCCCTGCTCCTCTGCCCTCAAACCCCCAGCTGGGTTTTGAACTCACGGCCTTGTGCTTGCATCTGGTGACAGTTTCACATCCCCAGCCCTTGCATTTTAACCCTTTAATTAATTAATTTTTACTTCTTTTTTTATAATACTAGTACTGGGGCTTGGGTGCTGTCCTTGAGTTTTTGTGCTCAAGGCTAGCATTCTTCCACTTGAGCAACACACTTCTGGCCTTTCTGGTAGTTTAATGGAGTCTCATGGGCCTTCCTGCCTGGGCTGGCTTCAAACTGTGATCCTCAGGGTCTCAGCTTCCTGAGTAGCTAGGATGACAGGCGTGAGCCTCTGGCCCCTCTTAATGAGAAGCTCTCTGGCTGTCAGAGGGCTGTGGTAGAGCCACCGGAAGGACCTGTTGTCCGCTCTCAGTTCCACCTGCAGAGGGCAGTCCACTCTGGAGAGCAGTGTGCGCGGGTGTGGGTCTGAGGTGGGGTGGCTTGGGGACAGCTTGAATCCCACTGTGCAGATCCCTCCATGTTTTCTGAATGCAGCTTCCCAGGTGCTTCAGTGCCAAAGGGCTGATGGGTCTGGAAGTTTCTGCCCTGGGGCCACCAGCTGCTTGCAGTAGAAGTTGGCACTCTGAGTGATAGCCTTGTTCATGGGAGGCCCTGTGATTTTTTTTCTGAAAGCCTTAAAAAAGAACTCAAACTTCCCCAAAGTTAACAAAACCTGGATTCTGTTGTTTTCAGTTATTGCGCTTTCTCAAGCTAAGTTTTCTGAGAATCCCCTGGCTTACCTCTTTCTTCTCCCTTTAAGGTGGTGACACCCTGCTGTGTACAAGTCCACCGGGAACAGGTCAGTCCTTTGTGTTTCTTTTGGGGGCCTTTTTACTTTGGTGGTAGGTCTGTCTGTCTGTCGTGTCCCCTCACCAATATCAAATTTGCTGGGCCTTGTTGCTCAGCTGGCATTCTACCATCTGAGCCATGCCTCCAGCCTGGTTATTTTGGAGATGGAGTCAAGCCAACTTTTCTCTCCTGGTTGGCCTCAAATTGCCATCCTCTGGATTGTAGCCTCCTTCCTGAGCAGCAATGTAGATGCTTTGTTTGGACTGTCTTTATAAGTTGTATCTTTTTTTAATACGTTTTTTATTGTAAAAATCCTGTACAGAGGGATTACAGTTACATGAGCAAGGTAATGAGTACATTTCCTATTGAGCATTGTTAACTCCTCCTTTGTTTTTCCCCTACCATCCCTTCCCTCCCACCTCCACAACTACACTTCTACCCTTCCCTCCCTCCACGCCTAAATTGTAAAGTTCATTTTTCAACATAGTGTCTTGTACATCTCATTGTTACAATGGGTTAACCTGTCCCTATTTAAGCATTTTTTCCCCCTTCCCCTCCCTAAGCTAGAGAAGTGTATACAAGATGCAGGACACTGACATCACATACAGTGAAAACAGATTATACTGTGGGGGAGGAACATACAAAGAAACAAAAAAAAAATCACATGGTACATTATAAATACTTACGAACAATATCAAGAAAGAAAAAAACACTTGTATCTTTACCTTGGGGTTCATTTCACTTAACATCATCTTATCTGGTCATATGTACATAGCTTTTGACCTTTTCTGCTTGTCCCAGACATATACTAGTTATTGCAAGTAAGGGAAACCATGGGACCTATGTTTCTTTGGGCCTGGCTTACTTCACTTAATATAATTTTTTCGAAGTCTTTCCATTTCCTAACAAATGGGGCAATGCCATTCTTTCTGATGGAGGCATAGCATTCCATATGTGTGTGTGTGTGTGTGTGTGTGTGTGTGTGTGTGTGTGTGTGTGTGTGTGTGTGTGTGTGTGTGTGTGTGTGTATTACATTTTCTTGATCCATTCATCTACTGAGGGGCATCTGGGTTGGTTCCATATCTTAGCTATGGTAAATAATGCTGTAATAAACAATAGTTGTGCTGGTAGCTTTAGTATGGTCTTGTTTGTGATCATTTGGGTAAATGCCCAAAAGGGGATTGCTGGGTCTTGGGGAGCTCTATGTGGAGTCTTTTGAGGAACCTCCCTACAGCTTTCCAAAGTGTTTGAACAAGTTTACACTCCCACCAACAATGCAGAGGGTTCCCTTCTGTCCATATCCCCTCCAGCATCTGTTGTTATTAGAGTTTTTTTTTTTTTTTCTGTCGGTAGTGGGCTTGAATTCGAATTCTTGATTATAGACATTCTAACTAGGGTGAGGTGGAATCTCAATGTTGTTTTGATTTGCATTTCTTTTATGGCTAGAGAGGTTGAGCATTTCTTCATATGTCTACTGGCCATTCTTATTTCTTCTTCAGAGATGTTTCTCTTTAAGTTATAAGTTGTATCTTCTGGAGCCTTTTTTTCCCTAGGCCAGAGCTCTGTAGGTCCTTTGGCCTCTCAACACTTGGACTTCTTTTCCTTAAAAGGAGAGAATCCATATGTCCCTTTGTAGGAACTGCCTTTGGGTTCAGTAAAATTAACCTTCAGGGCTTGAGTTCCCTAGCTTTTCTCCTTCCTGTCCTCATGATAAAGCAACATACTCAGTGAACCTGTGTCACAGGTGGCAATGTGTTGAGCATGATGCAATGATTCGTAGACATTCAGCCCTGACAGATGCCATATTTTTATCTGATGAAAGGTAAACATACAATAACACTTGGGGTTGTTGTTAGGTAAATACGAATTCTGATCTACTTTTTTTTTAATGAAACTCCAGGCCACCCCCCCCCCCCCCCCCCGCATCTGTCCCACATTTTAACCCTTGTGCCTGATGACTTACCTGCTTCCAGGATAATACCTAGAGACCTGGGAACCCTCCTCTCACTGCTCCCCCCTCCCCCCCCCACCGAAGAAGGACCTCCCTTAGCTTGCTATTTGCTGCTGTCTCTCTTATGACAGGGCATCAGGCCTTCAGAACTGATTTTTGTCACATACCACATCCACTTGGTTTTGCTGGGCATTTTGTGTCTGTGATGATGTTGGTCCTGTCCTTCATGGGCACAGTCCCTGTGGGATGCAGTATGACAGACACCTAGCTCTCCTGACAAAGTTGAGCCCAGATCCTGGACCTACTGCTGAGCCTTGGTCTGCCAGCCCCCCCCCTCATCCCCCCCCCCCCCCCATTTTTTTTTTTTTTTTTTTTTTTGGCTAGTCCTGTGGCTTGACTTCAGGGCCTGGGTACTGTCCCTAAACCTCTTTGTGTTCAAGGCTAGCACTCTTCCACTTGAGCTACAGCCCCAATTCTGCCTTTTTCTGAATAGTTTTCTGAATAATTCATTGGGGACAAGCGTCTCATGGACTGCCTGACCAGGAGTGGCTTTGAACCATGATCTTTAGATCTCAGCCTCCTGAGTAGCTAGGATTATTAAGTGTGAACCACCAGCGCCGGACCAGTTGTTTTTTTTTTTTTTTTCCCATGGGAATGGGATCCTCCTAACCTGGCTGACAGGTAGAGGAAGGACAGGTGATATATGTTACAAATGTCCCATCCACAGTCTGGGGTTTATTACCTCCTCTCTTCACTTCTGGGAACACAAAGTGTGCAGTTTAGGTCACAAGAGAGACCAAAGAAAACTCACTGGGAAGCTTAAGTATCTAAAAATGATGAAAATTGTGCGTGTGTTTGTGTGTTCGTGTGTCCTAGGGCTTGAACTCAGAGCCTGGGCAGTGTCCTTTAGTTTTTCTCACTAAAGCCAGACCACAGCTCCGCATCCTGCTTTTTGGCAATTAATTGGAGATAAGGGTCTCATGGACTTTTTGCCGTGGCTGGCTTTGAACCATGATGCTCAGACCTCACTCTCTTGAGTAACTAGGATTACAGGCATGAGCCCGGTTATACAAATACATTGTAGTGTTGAGAGCTGAGGGCCCTGGGGGTGGAGGGCACTGGCTCCCATCCACACTGCCCATGGTGTCCAGCCCTGCTCTGGGTAACCTCCCCTCTCCCTTCTGGACTCAAGTGGGGGGTGCAGAGTAAGACTGCTTAGCACTCGACTTGGACAGGCTGTGGTTTGCCCCCGTGACTGATGGGAGGTGGGGAAAGGGGTGCTGCTCTCATTTTCCCACAATGCTCCAGCTCTGCTCCTGCCTAAAGGCTTTTTGTGTCCAGATTTGTCCACAAGTCTCTTTCTCCCCCCAACCCCCCCAACTCTTCCGGCCCCCCTCCCCCCACATCATGTCATCCCTGGTGGAAAGTTGTATTTATAATCCAGGCCTAAAGGGGTCTCTACAAGCCCTTGCCTTGAGCTGAAGAGCTGAGGGAAGAGCCCAGAGTTAAAGCCCCACGACCCACAAAAAACCAAACCAAAACAAAACAAAAAAGGGGTCTCTACAAGACTGGTTACCAGCCTTGGCAGCTTGAGTTGAGGATGCCCTGCCCAAAGGTGAGGAGCTTGTCCTGACCTCTCTCTGCATCAGGACACACCTCAATGCTTATGTAGGGGAGGGGCCTGGCCCAGCTTTTGCACACATTCTGGCCACTCAGTGTGCGAATGAGTGAATGTGTGTCTACTATGTGCCATTGTTTGTATTTCGCTGTATAGACAAGCATGTGCTGCGCATGCATATATGAACGTGTTCTGAGTAATTGTTTTTTGTGTGTGGATATATGTGTGTAGTTCTGCATGTGAATGTGTAGATGTTTATATTATGCTTGTAACTATTAGATATATCTGCGTATATATTGTATGTGATTTTGTATATGATTTTGCATATATATATATGTGTATGCATTTAGCATGTGATTTTTGATGGCTGTGTACATGAGTTTCTATGTGTTGTATATAATTGTAATCCATCTATTACGTGTACCTATTATGCATGTGATCTTTATGGTTTCTATGAAGCTATGTGTATGTCACTTGAGGATGGGAATAGCTTTTGGGATGTGTGTACTTGAGTGATTTTAATGTGCTAACATAGAGTGTACTCATGTGTAGCCTACTATGCTCCTAGACTATAGCATAGTAACTGTTATGTTGTGTATATATGTATCAGTACTAGAGTTGGAACTGAGGACCTCATATTTATTTGGCTTTTTTGGTTAAGGTTGGTGCTCTACTGTTTGAGCTACACCTCTACTCCCATCATTTCTGTTCTTTTTTTGTGTGTCAGTTCTGGGGCTTGAACTCAGGACCTGAGTGCTGTCTCTGAGCATTTTTGCTCAAGGCTAGCATGAGCCACAGCTGCACTTCCAGCTTTTCTGGTGATTAATTGGAAATGAGAATCTTGGGTTTTCCTGCTCAGGCTGGCTTCGATCTGTGATCTTCAGATCTCAGACACCTCAGAGGCTAGGATTACAGGCGTCTGGTGGCTGGGTCATATTGCTCTGTGTGTGTGTGTGTGTGTGTGTGTGTGTGTGTGTGTGTGTGTGTGTGTGTGTGTGCGCGTGCGTGCGTGCTTGCTGATCCTGGGGCTTGAATTCAGGGTCTGGGTGCTGTCATTGAGCTTTTGCTCAAGGCTACTCTACTATTTGAGCAACAGCTCTCTCTACTTGAGGCTTTTTTGGTGTTTTTTAAGAGAAAAGAATCTCAAGGACTTTCTTGCTCTGGCTTGTTTCAAACCATGATACTCAGATCTCAGCCTCTTAGATTACAGATGTGAGCCTCTAGCACCTGGCTTATATTATTACTTTATAAGAATGCTTTCATGCTTTCAACTGCCCTTGCTGGGCGCTGGTGGCTCACGCCTGTAATCCTAGCTACTCAGGAGGCTGAGATCTGATCGCGGTTCAAAGCCAGCCCGGGCAGGAGAGACTGTGAGACTCCTATCTCCAATAAACCACCAGAAAACCGGAAGTGGCGCTGTAGCTCAAGTGGTAGAGCGCTCGCCTTGAGCTGAAGAGCTGAGGGACAGCGCCCAGGCCCAGAGTTCAAGCCCCACGACCGACCAAAAAAAAAAAAAAAAAAGAATTGGCACACACAGACACACACGCACACACACAGGACCAGGCCTGTCCCCTGTCAGGATATCGACATCCCCTCCACCTCGGGTCTGCTGGCCTTCTATATGCCTTCAGGGCCCTCTGCATGCTGTGCTGGGGGAAGGGTTTTATAGGTGACACTGAAGTCAGAGGGCATATAGAACATGGTGAGAAGTACAGGGTGGCATGTGCTCTGCTTTAATACCAGCAGCCCTACACATATGTGGGTTCCTTGAAAATCAGTATGTTAGGAAGGCTGGGGTATCACTAGAAAATAAGATTTTTTTTTTATTGTGAAAATACTGTACAGAGGGGTTACAATTACATGGGCAAGATAATGAGTACATTTCTTATCAAGCATTGTAGCCTCCTCCTTTGTTTCCCCTTCCCATCCCTTCCCATCCTCCCCTCGCCCCCCAAAATAAGAATTTTTTTTTTTTGGGTCCGGTCGTGGGGCCTGAACTCTGGGCTTGAGCGTTGTCTCTCAGCTCTTCAGCTCAAGGCTAGCGCTCTACCACTTGAGCCACAGCGCCACTTCTAGCTTTTTTCTTTTTGCTTATGTGGTGCTGAGGAATCGAACTCAGGGCCTCATGCATGCAAGGCAAGCGCTCTACCACTGAGCCACCTTCCCAGCCCAAAATAAGAATTTTTTGACTCTATTGTACTCTCAGAAAGGCAGCTACTCTACCACTTGAGCCTTGCTCTCAGCCCTTTTTGCTTTGGTTTAGTTTTTCAAATGGAATCTTGAGGTTTTTGACTGTAGCCAGTTTCTGACCCTGATCCCATTTATCCCTCTGAGGGGCTAAAATTACAGCTATGAGGTTCCCTTGCCCAGCTTTTTTGTTGAGGAAGGGGAGGTCCTTTCTTATTTTTTTTTTTTTTTTCTGGTCCAGCATAAGCCACAGTCCTCCTTATTTCCACCTGCCAAGTAGCTGGGATTATAGGTATGAGCTCCTATAGCCTGTTCCAGTGTAGCCTCTCGGAACCAGGGTGGTCTGTGTCTGACTGATGTGTCACTATACAGCATGTGTGAACTGGCCATTCATAGTTCTCTGTGACTGGCAGTTCTTAAAGGATAGCCCTGGGCCAGCCATCTCAGTGTTGCATGGGAACTGCAAGAAATGAAATATACTTCCCCAGGCCAGCCAAAACTAACTTGCAGCAGCTGGAGCTCTGGAGCTAGAGACATCTATTTCCACCAGCTTTGGGGGGGTGGGAGGGAGGGCGGGGACACGGGGTGTCCCAGGCCTTCTTAGTCACCCTAAGAATGAGATGAGCTCTCTTATATTTTATCCTCCACGTAGCTTTTCTTCCTAAAGCTGCTTCCTCCTAGCTGCAAGAGGAATCAACACAGGTGGAGAAGGTAGCCCCAGCCCAGTCGCCCCTGTGGTGTGGTGTCCCTGCATGGGCCTTGTGGGGAGGGAGTCTCTGTGGGTGGGTGGAGTCTTCTCACATTGAGATGAACTAGGATGAAGGGGTTCTTGCCTGCCCAGTGCTACTTCTCTGGACAGAGAGCAAACAGTCTTGTTTTCTTTCCTGGCACTGAATGGGTTGAGAATCTTCTGGCACAGGCCCTGGCAGTTTGAATTGGCACACTGTCTGACACCCATATCCTGGCGTGGCACCTGAGAGTCACTGGACTTGTGTGGGTCCTGGCTAGGTTACCTGAGAATGGGTTTTATCTTCCTTGATAGCCATCCAATGAGTGCCTGCCTTGTGTCAGAGAAGCGAAGGAAGTCTCCAAGGTCATAGCCAGTGAGACAGGCCAATCACATGGCCAGCCGTGGCCCAGCTTTGATTTCCTTGGCCCAGCCATGGCTGCACCTGTGTGTGTGTGTGTGTGTGTGTGTGTGTGTGTGCGCGTGCGCACGCGCGCTGGGACTTGAACTCAGGGCCTGGGTACCATTCCTGAGTTTTCTTTCTTTCTGTTTTGGCTCAAAGCTAGTGCTCTACCACTTGAGCCACAGCTCTACTTTAGCTTCTTGGTTAATTAATTGGAGATGAGAGTCTCCTGGACTTTCCTGCTGGGCTGGCTTTTAACTGCAATCCTGAGTAGTTAGGATTACAGGCATGAGCTACTGGTGCCGGGCTGTGGCTGTACTTCTAAAGATAAAGATGCTGCCATTGGTCATTGGTGCTCCCCCCCCCCCCCCCCCACCCGGTATCCAGTGAGTAAGAATCACTGAGTTTCTGGGCCTCTGTGTCTTGCCAGTTCTCTGAACAGGTCGGAGATGGACAAGGGGTTGGAAAGCTTGCCCATGGTTGCATTGCTTCTGGCTGCTGATGACAGGCAGCCAGCCAGCCAATGGTCTGGTCTCTGTGCTGCCTGTGCTGAGGTGGGCAGGTGCCTCCTCCGGCCCCCTTTCTCTTCCCCTCTGACCTCTGATGCCTTTGGGGGTCATGTTGATGCGCTAATCCAGCTCTGTGATTCCCCAGCCTTGCAAGTAGGAAGCATGTTCCTGCTTGATGTCCCATCACAGCCATGGCCAGTGTTCAGCACTGTGGACGTGCTTCTGCTGCCAAGGATCTGAACTCCCTTGAGTGAGCTACTGGATGCTAAGAGCTGTTTGCCTGCTCTGTTCTACCCTGGTTGGCCCTTCCTCTGCCTGGTCCTGTGCCTGCTTCATGCCACCTTCCTCCGCATGTATTCCAAATACAGGGAGCTTCTAGGTCTGCCAGGCTTGGGGTACAACATTTTGGAAACTGTCATCATTTGGTCTTTGACAGAGAAGAGGCAGTGAAGGACCCCCACCAGCCAGATGTGTTGATGTATTGTGACTTACTTGTAAGGACAGCAGTGTCCCCATAAGCATCTAGGGTGGGGAGGGAGGAGGGAGGCTTTATGACTTGAGAGGAAACCTTTCCCAAGGGAGTGGTGCATTGATCCTGTGGCTGTTTACCTGGGACATTTTTTTTTTCTGTTTCTTTTTCCAGGGGCAGAATTTTCTTTGGTTGATAGCTGTTGCTTATGAAAGTGTAAAGCTGAGGTTTGAGCAAGGCTGTCAATCAGTGTGATTGGTAATAGGAGCTCAGGAGCAGGCCTGCCTTTGCCAATTAACCAGGCACTGAGTTGTTTGGGAGCCAATGGGAAAAGGAAATCTCTGTTATGGACAGGCATCTTATCTGAAAGGAGAGAATAAAGCACGAACCAGCAGAGAAAATGTCTCCTGTGGGTAGGCAGGTCTGGAATGTGTTGACTCAGTTGCTGTGAGTAGGCGCTGAGCTCAGAGCTATAGGCCAGATGTTTCTGTCTGTTCATAGGTGTGCTGCCATAATTATTTTAGCAAAAGCTATAATGAGCTTCTCTCTTTCAGTGACCGCATCTTAGAACTGTATAGGGACCAGGGCAGCTTTCTCACCTGCTTACATCACACTGTGGAGGTGTTCTAGAAAATAGGATTCTCTGTGAATGGAAGAGAAAGTTCCTCACATCACATGCAGGCCTGCAATAACCCTGTGACTTTGATCTGAGTCCTTTCACTCTTGTGGCTCCTGCTCTGCTCTTCCATCGCATGTAACAATGTATTAAGATCCCCAGTGTGGGTTACGGTTATGCATGCAGGAAATACATGGTGGACGGAGAGAGCTTGATAAGCCATTCCTTGGAGTTGGGAGGATAGCGAAGTTTTTCTTCAGCCTTGCCATATGTTTTCTGTTTCTTCTTCTCTTGCCATCTGATGGGAGAGAACCAGTGGGGTGAGCTCCAGCCTGCATCCTCTGCTTCCTGAGGGGGTGAGCTATCACTGAGCAGGCTTAGATTGCTCTGTGTCCTGCGATCCTCCAGAACCCATGTTCTGCCTGCACCCTCCCTCACCCCCAGTTGGTAGTTGCTGGTTTCCATGATCCTTCCTCAGACCTCCGACAGTGGCTGACAGTGGCCTGACAGATCTTCATCTAGTTTCAGTGGCAAAGTTCTTCCTTCATCTTGTGTTTGTTTTCATGTGCCATCCAAGTGAGCTGATGTGTATCAGTTCACTCCGGGATGTGGATGTGGGCTTTGGGCGGATATCCTGCAGTCCACGCATGTGGTCCAGTCTCCACCGTCACTGCTGGATCAGCCCTGCGGAAGTATACTATTTACAGAGTGGTCGTGAAAGAGGCCTGGCCTATATTCCTGGCTTCTTCCGGTGGCCTCCTGGTGGCCTCCCGGTGGCCGTGTGTGGGCCAGTGGCAGCCACAGGTCAGGAGCATGCCCACACAGACTGCTTTTCTCATTTGTCATGTGGAAGAGAGGCATATGAGAATAGTTTCTAAGTCACAATGACTGGAGTTCTCTTCAAGGGAAGCTAATGAGCCAGGCTGTTTGTGCAACCCAGAGTTACACAGGGTAAGGCTAGAGTTTTCAAACTTGGCTTTGCCAGTGAAGTCCCTAAGATGGGTGTATACGATTGGCATGTGTTTCCGTGTCTGTGTCTTTTGTGTGGTCCTTGAGATGGTCGCACAGTGCGTGGTGTGTATGTTTCTGTGTCTGTGTCACTCTTGTAAATGCATGTGTGTTGAATGTGCCTGTTGGTACGTTATTCATGAAGGTTTGTTTAAACTCACAAGACCACGTATAACTGCTGTCCCACATGAAGGACAAACTGACTATTCAGAAATCTGCTTCTCCTTACATTTTCCAGAAACCCATGCTAGTCTCTTTAAGGTCCCCGGTTATTTCTGAAAGAATGGCCACCAGGTGCTTGGGTAGAGGCTGTAAATTGGTGAAAAGAGCGTCTGTCGGCAGCTTATGCCTGTAATCCTAGCTGCTCAGAAGGCCGAGATCTGAGGATCACAGTAAGAAGCCAACTGGAAAGGAAAGTTTGTGAGACTCTTATCTCCAGTTAACCACCAAAGAGCCGGAAGTGTAATCACCAAAGAGCCGGAAGTGGACCTGTGGTTCAAGTGATAGAACGCCAGCCGTGAGCAAAAAAGCTAAGGAACAGCACCTAGGCCTTGAGTTCAAGACCCAGTACCAGCACCAGAAAGAAAAGAAAGAGAAGGAAGGAAGGCAGGAAGGAAATATAGTAACAGCAAATTCCAGCACTTAAGCTTTACATTTCTGGGCTTGGAACGAGTCATTGAGGTCAGCCTTGTGACCCAGAGCTTGAGGCCTGAGGAGGTCTCTCCTACAGTGGTTTTACTGTGTGAATTTTATCCCAAATGCCTTCATATAAAAATCCCTGTGTATGAATTTCTGCCTCCCAAATCATGTGTTTATTTGGACATCGGTCATATCTTGGTAGCCAGTGTCTTCTACCACCACGGCAAACTTCTAGCACACAAAAACTTGGCACATCATACACAGCAAAGTCTTAGCTATGTGCTTACCACTGTCCTTCGAAACTGCCCTACAGGACATGTGTCCGTGTGTCAACACATGAATGGATTTGGCTACAGTCATCTTGAGCTCATGGGGCCTCTTAGGTTAAAGACCATGCATTCCATTTGACTCAGGGAACCAAATTGCACATCTCTGTTTTGGCAAAAGCCAAGTGAGACCTCAAAGTAATAATAACAACAACAACAACAATATAATAATAACAAATATATATTGTAACTCAGCACATCATAGTTATCGTAGAGAAATGCTATTGTTAACCTGAGCATGAAGTATGGGCGCGTTGGAAGGTACCTTGGAGGGCTTCGGTAAGAGGGAGACTTGCCAGGTGCTGGTGGCTCACGTCTGTAATACTATCTGCTCAGGAGGATGAGATCTGAGGATTGTGGTTCCCAACCAGCCTGAGCATGAAAGGTTGAGAGACTTTTATCTTCAATTATAACCAGCAAAAAGCTGAGGCTGTGTGGCTTACGTGGTAGAGCATCAGCCTTGAGCAAAAGAGCTAAGGGACAGTGCTCAGGCTCTGAGTTCACGCCCTAGTATCAGTTTAAGAAAAAAAAAAGGTGGGGAGACACTAGGAAGATGCAGCGATGCAGACAGGATGGAAAAGCTTAGGAGAGTATGATTAGGTTAGGCTCACTAAGGTGTGCCATGCCTGGAGTTAATGTAAGCCCAGAGTTCCTAGAGTGCTGTCCCTGCGCATGGTAGAACCTCAGGGCTTTTTCTAGCTCTGGGTCTTAGAGGCAGCCTTGAGACCAGAGTCCCATTTGGTCTTTCAAAATGGGACCAGGGTCCAACTTCTTCTGGGTCCTGGAGCAAGTCTCTTGGGGAGGTTTAGTCAGCATTCCTTAATATTAAGGTAAACACTGAGAGCTAGGGTAGGGATGGTGGGGGTGTTGTATGAAAACTACAATACTTAATTGTTTCTCTGATTGGAGACTTTAAAAAATCCATTGATATTATGAACAGAAGGGTTACAGTTATGTAAGTTAGGTAAAGAGAATACATTTCGTTTTGAACAGTGCCACCCCTTCCTTCGCTCTCTCCTAGTTTTTCCTTCCTGTTCCCACTCACAAGTTGTATAGTTCATTTTAAACATAGTGACTGGAGACCTTAAAAATTTTGGTGTCCGTATTGGGGCTTGAATTCAAAGCTTGTGCATTCATTATTCTTAGCTTTTTGGTGGTTAACTGGAGATAAAGTTCTTTTAAACTTTCATGCTCAGGCTGGTTTGAGACGTTTTTAGATCTCAGCCTCCTAAGTAGCTAGGATTATGGGTGTGAGCTTGCCAGCACCTAGCAAGAAGCAGCAGAGAATGCTTGCTTAGGAGTCAGGCCAGTGGTTTTTTGGTTTTTGTTTTTATTTTGTGCCAGTCCTGGGCCTTGAACTCAGGGCCTGGGTGCCATCCTTGAGCTTTTTTGTTTAAAGCTAGTGTTCTACTACTTGAGCTACAGCTCCACTTTTGCCTTTTTGGTGGTCCAGTGATAGGAGTATCACAGACTTTCCAGTCCAGGCTGGCTGTGAACCACAATCCTCAGATCTAGGCCTTCTCAGTAGCTAGGATTACAGGCATAAGCCATTGGCTCCTGGAGCCAGGCCAGTTTTGATGGATGATTCTAGAAGGGTTCAGCTCTTTTCCTGCAGGGTCTTAGCTAGGCCGCCCTGAGGCCTGGTGAGCTAGCAGGCAGAACTCTGGATGTCTGTGGCTCTCGCCTACTGCAGGCTAAACTTTGATCTATACTTTTCTTTGATCTTGCCATCCCCTCCCACACCTAAAATAACAGCCGGCCTGTGGCTGTTTCCAGCTTGGAGGGCGGGAATTGTCTGGATTTCTGGGAAAGGCACCCTGTTTTGAGCTCCTTGGCTGCAGCCTTACTGGTATCCTCTGTCGCCAGAAGCTTCCCGCTTGCAGTCTACTTTCTACAGGGAAATCTGGAAAACCTTCTACACCTGAAAGAAAAGGCATTGAGGACTCCCCCCCCCCCCTTTTGTAACTGATCCCCTCCACAGCCATTGTCCCCCTCCACAGAGGAAGGGAATGGAGAGGCCTCCACTCAAAGAAGGTGGTGACCTGGGTGGTGTTACCTTACACCCAGCCTTAGCTAATGATTAAAAGCCCACAGGCCTGAGTCACACCCGTGGTGACCACGTTCTGTGTCACCAGGTGTGTGGTGCAGCAGATCCAGTCTGTGGCAGAATTCCCACAGGCATGGTAGCTCACTTGTGTCTGTGGGGTTGGGGTTGATGTTCGTACCTGGGCCTGGGGACCCTCATTGTGAAGTAAGAGGTGAGGCCAGCACACCTGAGTTCTTTTTTTTTTTTTTTGGGGGGGGGGTCCGGTCGTGGGCCTGAACTCTGGGCCTGGACGCTGTCCCTCAGCTCTTCAGCTCAAGGCTAGCGCTCTACCACTTGAGCCACAGCGCCACTTCCGGCTTTTTTTTTTTTCCTGCTTATGTGGTGCTGAGGAATCGAACCCAGGGCCTCATGCATGCAAGGCTAGCGTTCAACCACTGAGCCACCTTCCCAGCCGGACATCTGAGTTCTTTGGACCCTGGACCCACCTTCTCCTGGGCCCTCAAGAGGGTGTCATCCAGAGTCACTTTCGCTAAAGCAAAATTAAAATACCAACTTGAGTCCCCAGGACAGGAAGCCTGGAAGCCAATCTCCTTCCTTCCCTCCCTCCCTCCCCTCCAATGACTTTCCCCTCCCTTCCTTCCCCCTTCCCTCTGGCCCCTCCCTTTCTTTTTCCTCCCTTTCCCTCCTCTCCAATTTTTTCTCCCTTCTCCCTTTTCACCCCTCTTTTCCCTCCTTCTTTCCTCCCTTTCAACTCAAAGCCTCATACTTGCCTAGTTTTCTTGCTGGACTAGTTAATTGGAGATTTAAGAGTCTGATTTTTTGTGTGTGTGTGCTTGTGCTGGCTCTGAACCATGATCCTCTAGAACGCAGCCTCTTGAGAAGTTAGGATTATAGGTGTGAGCTACAGGTGCTTGCCTTGAAGCAGTGCTTTGAATGAATGAATGAGTGAATGCTTCCAAATCCACTGGCTGGCTTACTGTCCACAATGAATAAGGAAAAAGGAATCATGTGTGTTCATGTGACTGGCTTTGAAGGTAGTGGCCACACGATGCAGGGTTGAGGTGGAGGGTGGCTATATCCTATAAATACTAACCAGGTAAACCAAATGTTGCTTTATTTCCTTTTTTGGTGCTGCGGTATATGCTCAGGAGCATGAGTTTGCTAAGCAGGTGCTCTAACTCCTGACCCATGCCTCCAGCCCTTTTTTGCACTGGTTGTTTTGGGGATAGGGTTTCACCTCATGCCTTGGTCTATGATAGACCCTGACTCTCCTATTAACATGCCACTATGCCCAGCTTCTTCCACAGCTTCTTCTTTGCCCAGGCTAGCCTGGAGCCACAGGCCTCCTAGCCTCAGCCTTTCAGGTATGACAGGTGTCAACCACTGGTGTCTAGGTGTTTGCATCTTTCTATTACTTAGAATTGGGGACCAGGGTTGGAGGAGTGGCTCATGTAGTAGACCACTAGCCAATGAGTGAAAGCATCCGGTACTGAGTTTGAGTCCTGGTCTTGGACCAAGAAAAAGAAAAGAAGAGACCAAATTGGAGACCTCTCAGCATGTGGCTGAGTGCTACTCTGACTGCAGATCAGCGGGCTCGTTGTGTTTGGCATAGCATTTAAATACCTGAGCATGTGTTACCTATCAGAGAGGATACTCTGCATGAAAATTAACTCTGTCTTCCGAATCTGCATCCACAACTCAGAGCCAGCCCTGGAGCCAGAATTCGCTGGATCTTCCCTAGCTGACCTGGGGCCCTGTTTTTTTGTCTCATGTGGTTGTTAGCCTGACATTGGGGCTCCTGTGTTCAGAAGCAGGTGCAGAGGCTGTTTCCTTGGGCACCAAGAGGCCTTTGAGCCCCTGCAAGGCCTCTCTCTGTTTGTCCACTGCTTAGGGCTGGGATCATGTCCCTCTGTCAGTTCTGAAAGCCAGGTGCTTGCTTGAGGAACCTAGCCCTGGCTTGGCTGCTGGAACAATGGCATTTTCCGAGTGCATTGGTAACAAATTTGTTTAAAATGTGTATTTCCCCTCGAAAAACACTCACTGCAGAAGAGAAAAAAAAGATAATTTTGTGTTGACTGGAAATAGTCACATGGGGAGGCTGAGCAGACAGAAGGAATGCAGAGCGTTCTGTTCAACTGCATGTGTAATCGCTTCTGTACTTTCCATTTGGGTGAAGTGTTCTCCATCTGGACAGCAGTTTCTTTCTCAGCCGGGTGACGGGGTGACCATGACACACTCCACCTCTGCCTTCCCCTGGCCTGCATGCAGGACAGGCAGTCTTGGCCAGTTTTTCTAAAATGAAGGGGGCTTGAGAGCAGGCTCTGAGCAGAGAACCAAGCCTTCAGAGGGACAGGATGGACCTAGGCTCAGCTTGTAATGATGGATAGTTTTGTTGTTTGGGGCTGGGACACAAAATTGACTGGTACAACAGAGTTTATTTAAAAATAAAGACTTTATTTACAAAAGACTTTATTTGAAATTGCTCCCTGCTGGGGTGTGCATGACTCATGCCTATCATCCTAGCTACTCAGGAGGCTGAAATCTGAGGATTGTGGTTTGAAGCCAGCTGGGGCAGGAAAGTTTGTGAGACTCTTATCTCCAATTAATTACCCAAAAGCCAGAAGCAGAGCCGTGGCTCAAGTGGTAAGAGTGCAAGAGAGAGACAGCAAAAAGAAAGCTTGACTCCAGGCTCTGATTTCAAGCCCTGAAAAAGTTAAACACTCAGTTCCTTTTGGAAGGATGCTAGGAACTCACTCTAAAAATCAGTCAGTAAAGAGAAGCAATGAAAGCTTTATCTTTTCTTTTTTTTTCTTTTTTCTTTTTTTTTGGTGGGGAGGCTGGAATTTGAACCCAGGGCTTTGGTATACGCTAGGTCAAATACTCTACTACTGAGCTCAGCTCTGTTTAACTCTATTATATCCTCAGCCACGCTTCCTTTCCTTTACCTCGGGGCTTTCCAGATGAAGGACGATGGAAAGTTGTATTGAAAGAGGAATTTCAGCTCTTAGAGTTGAGAAATAACTGCAGAACTCTCATAACTGGACAATGGACTTTGCAGCCCTAAGATCCTAAGTGGTCTCTACAGTTGCAAAAGGGAAGTGGGTGCAAGTCATGTGCCTCCTTTTTAATCCTTACCAGAAATCAACCCAGAATTGCAGCAAGCCTCTGGCAGGAAGCCAGGGCCCAGAACAATCTATGAAGTAACAAGAGAGGGCCAGCAACATCAGGAATGGGGAAATTCTAAAGACAAAAATAATCTCAGGGCTAGGAAGGTGGCTCAGTGGTAGAGAGCTTGCTTTGCATGCATGAGGCTCTGGCTTTGATTCCTCAGCACCACATAAGCAGGAAAAAAAAAAGCCGGAAGTGGCACTGTGGCTCAAGTGGTAGAGTACTAGCCTTGAGCTGAAGAGCTGAGGGACAGCGCCCAGGCCCAGAGTTCAGGCTCCACAACTGGACAAAAAAAAAAAAAATCTCAGTCTTTTAAAACGAGTTGGCAAAAGAAGAGGAAGAGGAGGACAAAGAGGAAGAGGAGGAAGTGGAGTAGGAAGGAGGAAGAGGAAGAGGAAGGAGAAGGAGGAGGAGGAAGAAGAACTATTTGGAAAAGGAACTGCTGGGTGCTGATGGCTCAGGCCTGTTTACTCAGAGGCTGAGCTATCAGGATTGAGGTTTGAAGCCAGCCTGAGAAAGAAAGTTCATAATATAAAAATTCATGATACTCTTATTTCCAATGAACCAGCAAAATACCAGAAGTACAGCTGTGGCTTGAGCCACAGCTAGCCTTGAGCACAAAAAACTCAGGGGACAAAACCCAGACCATGAGTTTTTTTTTTTGGGTCCAGTCGTGGAGCCTGAACTCTGGGCCTGGGCACTGTCCCTCAGCTCCTCAGCTCAAGGCTAGCGCTCTACCACTTGAGCCACAGTGCCACTTCTGGCTTTTTTCTTTTTGCTTCTGTGGTGCTGAGGAATCGAACCCAGGGCCTCATGCATGCAGCGCTCTACCACTGAGCCACCTTCCCAGCCCCCCAGGCCATGAGTTTAAGCCCCAGGACTGACACAAAAATGAAAAGCAAAACCACTGTGCCAGAGAAGTTTGAATATGGACTAGATATTTTGTGATATTAAGGACTTATTATTCACAATGATATTTCAACTCTAGTACTGGCAGTGAACCAGACACCCATAAGTCCTGGAAAATAAAGTGATAGTATTGCTCTATGAATAAGCTTTCTTGCAGAGGCTGTGACAGGTCTCAGATAGCAAAAGCATAATGTGATCCCTGGTGTCAGTCTCACAGAGATGGTCCTTAGGCCTAAGCCGGAGGCCATGGGAAGCGGAAAGAGCTCTGAGCACTTGGATGTCCTATTTCCTTAGCCCCTTCCTCCCTTTCATCATTTTACAGGTCTACTGGATCTTCCTAATTGTATCAGCCATTCTCCCCCTCCACACGTCTCTCCCCCAGCTAGTTTTTCGTACCCATGTTCAGAAAGGTGAAGGGGATCTTTTGTGCAACATCAGGGGACCCTGGGGCAGGGGGAAAGTAGGGGAACCCCCTCTAGACACCTTGGGAGACTGGTTTGTTTAGTCACTTTCCAAATGACTGCTGGATTTTTCCAATCTTTAAGATGGTATCTCAAATCAGGCAGCTGAAACAAAGTACCTGGCAGGCACTGGGCAGGCACTGGACAGTGTAAACAGCAGGCATTTACTTTTCACAGTGCCGAGGCTGGAACTGGAGTTGAATATGTGGGCTGGCCTGGTTCCTTTTGACAGTCCCTTGTTGGCTTGTAGATAAGTGTCTTCTCGCGTGTCTGTGCCCTAATCTCTTCCTTTTCTGTATAGACTACCACAGTCAAACTGGCTTAGAGGCTGCCCTACCTACTATACTCAGGAACCTGAGATCTGAGGATCTGAGGACCAAAGCCAGCCTGGGCAGGAAGGTCCAGGAGACTCTTATCACCAAGTACCCACCAGAAAACTGGAATTGGCAATGTGGCTCAAAGTGGTAGAGCACTAGCCTTGAGTAAGAAAGCTCAGGGAGGGCTGGGAAGGTGGCTCAGTGGTAGAGCGCTTGCCTTGCATGCCTCAGGCCCTGGGTTCGATTCCTCAGCACCACATAAGCAAAAAGAAAAAAGGCGGAAGTGGCGCTGTGGCTCAAGTGGTAGAGCGCTAGCCTTGAGCTGAAGAGCTGAGGGACAGCGCCCAGGCCCAGAGTTCAGGCCCCACGACCGGACCCCCCCAAAAAAAAAAAGAAAAGAAAGCTCAGGGACAGCACTCAGACCCTCAGTTGAGGCTCACCTAAAGACCAGCAAAAACCCCAAAACAACAACAACAATAAAACTTGCATCACCTCCCTAAAACTCACATCTTTGAATACAATCCACATTCTGAGATTCTTCTAACACCCTGTATCTGGGCGCTATCTCTAGACAGATGTGAATGAATGTGTGGGGAATGTATTTCAGTATTTAAGAAATGGTAACAGATACTCTCACAAACTGCAAAGCAGTGATTCATAGTGTGTGTGTGTGTGTGTGTGTGTGTGTGTGTGTGTGTGTGTGTGTGTGTGTGTGTGTATGCGCTGGTAATGGGGCTTGAACTTAGGGCCTCAGTGATTCATAGTGTGTGTGTGTGTGTGTGTGTGTGTGTGTGTGTGTGTGTGTGTGTGTGTGTGTGTATGCGCTGGTAATGGGGCTTGAACTTAGGGCCTCACTTTCATGATTAGCTTTTCTACTTATGGCTGGTGCTCTACCACTTGAGCCATCTCTCCACTTTTGCCCTTTGATGGTTCATTGGAGATAAGAGTTGCATGGTCTTTTCTGCCTGGGCTGACTTCAAGCACAGTCTTCAGAGCTCAGCTGTCTGTATAGCTATGATTACAGGTGTGAGCCCTTGGCACCTGGCAGTAAGCATCTTGACAGTATGGTCTTACTTAGAAAAGATTAGAGGAGCAAATGCTCTCACCCCTGCATACATCCTCCTTCACTAATCGGTGAAGTTTGTAAATAGTTACTTCCTGAGGGTTTCACATATCAGATGCACACTACTTCCTGAGGGTTTCACATGTCAGATGCTCAGCTGTGTGCTGGGGATATGAAGGGCAGCATGACTTTCTGGTGATGGAGCTTACTTACTTGTTTTGGTGGTACTGAGGTTTGAACTCAGGGCCTCACACTTACTAGGTTTTGCTCTGCCCCGTTGGAGATGGAGTCTAGGGGACTTTCCTGTCTAGGTTGGCTTTAAACTTGATCCTCTGGATCTCAGCATCCTGAGTAGCTAGGACTGTAGACCTGAGCCAGTTGTACCTGGCTCTGGTGATAGAGTGCATTCTACTGGCATAGAGCATCTTGTCCTGGAGCTCTAATCCTGGGAAGGAATGAAGGAATTTGCAGGCAGACGATAGGGTTGCTACTCTGTCCTCCCTGCCCCTTTCTTTGGGACTTTGGACTCATGACCACTAAGATATTCCTAAGTTCTTTTAAGAGGCAGAAAAGAGGAAAGGAGGGACCTCTTTGCTTTCTGGGTAGTTCATATGCTCTGTGGTAACATGCATGGTCTTAGAAATGACATGACTTCTCTCAAAGAAGAGTCTTGGTGATGAGATCTCAAAGTACATGCTACCACCAAGTGCTTGTTCCCTGGATAGCTGTGAGGGTGTTGAAGGCTTTGAGCACTAGAATGCTCCTTCCCTTCCCCTAACATTATCATAAGAGTGGAATGTTGGAGCCCAGATGGTCCCTAGATACAGGGAGTTACTGGTTCAGCTAGACCATTACATGTCTCAGATGTTAAGTTACATTGAAACCGGGCACGGGTAGCTCATGCCTATAATCCTAGCTACTCAGGAGACTGAGATCTGAAGATCTTGGTTCAAAGCCAACCCAGACAAGAAAGTCTATGAGACTTGTTACTCCTAATTAACCAGTAACAAACAAATAAACAAACAAGAAAGCCAGAAGTGGAACTGTGGCTCAAATGGTAGAGTGCTAGCTTTGAGGAAAAAAAAAAAGCTACGGGGTCGCACTCAGGTCCTGAGTTCAAGCCCCAGGAGTTATAGAGCATGCAAACAAGAAACATAGCATAAGAGAATGGTATGGTGTGGATGTGTGGTACAACATTGCTTCTAAATACAAATGCACAGAATAAAGTCAGAGTTACACACCTGGTGTGGTTCGGCAGAGTGTCTTGGTATGGGGAGCAGTGGACCAACTCTGTTTCAGTTTCATTTCCTAAATTTCCTATGAGAAAATAACATGTATATCATAGGAAAGCAAACAGAGGACTGTTTGTTTTTTTTAAAAGCCTTTGTGAGCTGCGCGTCAGTGGCTCATGCCTGTAAATCCTAGCTACTCAGGAGGCTGAGATCTGAGGATCGTGGTTCAAAGCCAGCATGGGCAGGAAAATCCCTGAAACTCTTATCTCTAATAAACCACCAGAAAACCGGAAGTGGTGCTGTGACTCAAGTGGTAGAGCACTAGCCTTGAGCTGAAGAGCTAAGGGACTGTGCTAGGCCCAGAGTTCAAACCCAAAAACAAAGCCTTTGTGGATCTTTTACAGCTGGCCCTTGTTGAGCACTGGGCTGGCTAGAGAGGCGTTCTGCCTCCCTCCAGAGCAGTGGGTGGGCGCCTGCAGGAAGGACTAGGGCGATCACTGGTCCCCTGCAGAAGGTCACACTTTGCAATTCACCTCTGTACCATGTTCTGGTGCACCCGGCCTGCTCTGACTCTGTAACTCCAGGAAGGTTGACTTCATCTTATTTGTTTGCTTATTTATTTATGGCAGTACTTGGGCTTGAATGCAGAGCCTGGGTACTGTCCATTACTTTTTTTTCCTCTTTGCCACTTGAACCACACCTACACTTCTGCCTTTTTGGTGGTCAATTGGAAGTAAAAGTCTTGAAGACTTTCTTAGACTAGGTTCCAACCATGATCCTCAGATCTCATCCTCCTGAGTAGCTAGGATTACAGGTGTGTTTCACTGGCACCTGGCTTTCTCTTATTTTATTATTGCTCTCAGAACAAGTTTATATTGGGCTCTCTGACAGTAGAAAAATGAAAACAAAACAAAACAAAAAATCCGCCAACCTAGTCACTGCTGTTCTATCCTTGGTCTTAACTCTTCAGAGGACGCAGCTGTGCCTGTGGCTTGAGGCACCTTGAGGTGCCTAGCTGGTTGGGCTGCCCTGATGCAAAGCTGCAGGTGGCTTTGCTGTTTCATGCATATGTCATCCAGGGCAGCTGTGGCTCCTGATTCATCAGGGGACTTTGTTCCCTAAAAAAAAAAAAAGGAGTGTTTCAGTAAAGAACTGATTTGGGGATTCTTAACTAGTGTATGTGCAGTTTTGACATTATTGGGCCATGAGATTTATTTCACCCGTAACTTTTGAGGCTGATTTGAGAAGTTATATTTTTCTAGATGAGTATCAGTGTTCTATGGATCTAAAACTCCATGTTCTTCTCAAAGACCCTTGCTTGGCTCTTCTTTGTCAGGGGACAGTGTAGACAAGAATTGCATTCAAAGGTCCCAGGGCACAGAACAAGGCACTCGTCAGAAAAACCAGCAGGAGGCTTCAGGGCAAGAATGTCTGTGTACCCAGGGCTAGGAGCAAGGGCATGGCATTCCCAGGACCGCTGTGGGTTGGGGTTTCTTGCTCTCTCTCTCCCTCTCTCTCTCTCTCTCTCTCTCTCTCTCTCTCTCTCTCTCTCTCTCAGAAAGGACATGGGGTGAACAGAGCTGTTCTGGCTGAGTCCTGAGAGGCCGAGCTAGTGTTTACACCCTGGTTTCATCCCATTTACGCCCTGGTTTCATCCCTGCAGCGTTTCTCCCATTCCTCCCCTCTGGCTTTTCCTTGTGCTGTGATGAAATGATGGCCTGGGGACAGATGGGTCAGGGTGGGGATCTGTAGTAGCTGACACATCTTAACAGTGCAACTCATTTGAAGTTCCACAGAGCGAAGGAAACCATTCTCGGGGTTTTGTTTTTGTAGCAGGACGGGGGCTTGAGCTTGGGGCCTGGGTGCTGTTTCTTAGCTTTCTGTTCAAGGTTAGCATTCTATCTCCTGGCTCCCCCCTACCCCCACCCCCCCGGTGAATTGGAGAAAAGAATCTCATGGGCTTTCCTGCTTAGGCTGGTTTCGAATTTTGATCTTCAGATCTTGGCCTCCTAAGTAACTAGTATTGTAGGCCTGAGCCACTGGCATTCAGAGCTTGAGTAGCTGAAAATTATGATGGTGAATGGACTTCTGGAAACTTGTTTTGCAGAAGCGGTAAATAAATTATTGGAGAGTGGGGAAAGCAACAGTTATAAACTAGAGATCATGGCCAGCACTGGCAAAAAAAAAAAAAAAAGTTGGCAGGACCCCCTCTTAGCCAATAAGCTGTCCTGTTACATCATGCAGACTCTCTCCTCTCCCCTCAGCAAGACTCTATCTCAGCTAGTAAGCTGCTTTGATATACCATGCAACTAGTCTCCACGTCTACTTGCTGGAGACTACTGTTTTCATCCATGGTGGCCACCTGCACTCTGCCTGAAGATGGGTCTCCAGGCACTCTGCAGGGCCATCTGCTAGGATGTTGAAGGACTCAGCGTAGGTGGCCACCTCTGCCACCAGAGTGTTCAGATTATAGCACTGTGAGGAACGTTCTCTTCCTTCTGGAGTGGGTCATACACTGTGGGTGGCAGCCCTCCTCAGGTTTATCTGTGCTGTGAGGATGCTTTGCTGGTTTTTTTTCCTTTCTTCATTGACATATAATCATTGTACCTATTCATGGGATACTGGTTGATATTTCCGCCCCTGTATACCGCTTGTAACCAACAAATCAGGGTAATTAGCCTCTCTCTGCCTCATCCATTCATCCTGTCTTTGTAGTGAGAACTTTTGAAACCTCCTCCCCAGTTTTGAGATGTACACTTGGTTATTGTTAGCTAGCACTTATACCTGTTCCCATGTGCTTCTCTACCAGGCATTTGCGAGAGCCTGGATCTCCAGAACTCATTTTTTTTTGGGTCCGGTTGTGGGGCCTGATCTCTGAGCCTGGGCGCTGTCCCTCAGCTTTTCAGCTCAAGGCTAGCGCTCTACCACTTGAGCCACAGCACCACTTCCGGCTTTTTCCTTTTTGCTTATGTGGTGCTGAGGAATCGAACCCAGGGCCTCATGCATGAAAGGCAAGCGCTCTACCACTGAGCCAACTTCCCAGCCCCTCATTTTTTGTCACCAGATTGTCGTCAGGGTCCTGCCTGTTCACTCTGGTTACTGCCTTGGTGCTCATTGGTAAAGTGAAGGAGGCTAGGATGTAAGATGAGAACCTTCCCTCTGATGGGCTGGTGGCCACCCGGGGCCCTGGGTTTTGGGCATTGAAGACATCCTTCTTAGTGGGAATCAACTCATTGCACAGATGTGAAAAGTCATGCTCAGAGGAGTTGGTGTCCCCAATCTAATGCCACCATGACTGCTGAAGGAATTAACTGTCCTATTTAGACTCCAAAACTATGGCTTTTTCTGCCCTGAAGTGGACAGTGGGGCATCTTTCATTAGCTCAGGAAGGTAAAGCTATATTCCTGTGTTGCAGGTGCCTTCAAATGCCCAGAGATGGGTTAGGGGCCAAACAAGCTCTCCCCTCCTCTTCTCTCTCCTCCTCTCTTCTCTTGGGGGGGCTTCTCATTTGGCTTTTCTGCTAAGGCTAGCACTCTACCACTTGAGCCACAGCTTCACTTTTAGTTTTTTTGCTGGTTAGTTGGAGATAAGAATCTGTTGGGTTTATCTGCCCCGGCTGGTTTTGAACCATGAATCCTCAGATCTCAGCCTTCTGAGTAGTTTGGATTACAGATGTGAACCACTGGTGGTCCCTTGCACCTCTTTTTTTTTTTTGGCAGATCCTTGGGCTTTTACTCAGGGCCTGGGCACTGTCCCTGAGCCTCTTTGTGCTCAAGGCTAACACTACCCCTTGAGCCACAGTGCCACTTCCAGCTTTTTCTGAGTAGTTTATTGGAAATAAGAGTCTCATGGACTTTCCTACGTAGGCTGGCTTTGAACCACGACCCTCAGAGCTCAGCCTCCTAAGTAGCTAGGATTATAGCCACCAGTGCCTGGCTTTCCATCTCTTTTTAGGTGAATACATGCTTTTGTATGAAATAATAAAATGAGAAGAACAGCACTGTATGTAAGGCCCATCATCAAATGAGTATGTACACACCCACCTCACTGTGAATTGAAGACCTGTCATAAGGAAGCTGCTTTTGAGCTTGGTTGGTCTGACAGCTGGTGACCAGAATGAGCTGGAGGATTGGTGCCCTTCCTCCCAGCCCTGAGTGCCAGGTGACAGCTAAGCCTCCCCTCCCTCAGGTGAGTGTCCTTAACATCCTAGCTATCACCAAGCTCTGTCGCCCTCAGCCACAATCTCCCTTTTATGTTTTGGCCTGGAGGCCAGTCGGAACCGGTTGAGCACCAATTTCCTTCAGTACCAAGATTTTACCACACAGACCTTTCTTTCTTTTCTGGTCTAACCAGCTTGTCTTTGACCTTGGTTCTGTCTACTTGTTCACTGGTTTGTTTTTATTTTACTATTTTTGCTTAATTATATTTGTCATCATTGGGAAAGTCCTCTCAAATTCAGCTTGGTATGAGATTCAGTCAAGGAATGGAAAGTAGATGAGAGGTGAGGAGGGTGGCAGGGGCGCTGGCAGGAGGCATTGTGTGTGGTTTAAGGGCACTGAAGCAAGTTCTTGCCCTCCCTGGAGCTCACAGCAGGTTTACTTTATTTTGTTAGTATTGTTCTCCCCCCTCCCTCCCCTCCTCTCGCCCCTCCCCCACCTCCCCACCTCCCCACCCTCCTGTGCCCAGGACAAGTTGCATAGTCAAGCCCACTGTTTGTGCACCCCAGAGGGCGGATCTCCTGGTGGCCAGGTCTGGGCTGTTCCCCAGGACAGGGGCTCAGCTTCCGGGTCAGAAAGGTTCTCTTTGTCACTAGGCTCTTATTCTAGAAGCCCTGGGAGCCTGGCCCGCAGCCTTGCCTATGAGCAAACATGCCGGCTGGTCTGGTCTTGGCTGGGTGCACCTGCCTGCAACTCCAGTCTGTGGCTTTGAGCCTCTCACTCTTGCAGGGCTCCACCGCCTGCCTGGCCACCCCATTTCCCTTCTGCTCTGAGTGGACTGTGAGTGTGACTATCAGCAGTAGGAGGAGCCAGCAGTGATGGCTTAGGACAAGGCCACTATGGAAGGAGAAGCAGCACCAGCCATGCTGCCCAGGCCCAGCGCAGTAAGTTCCCTGCCCCTGGCTGTCTCCCCAAGGGTGGCCAGCCACACTGCCACCCACTGTTGCTGATGGCTCCTTCCTGGGAAGTTTATTCTGTGCAAAGAACAAAGGCGAGTCCTGGGGTTTCTTATAAATATTCACACTGGGTCTTCTTCTTGGCCAGCCCTGGCCTGCCCTACCATATGGCTGTAACCTAGTGAGGACTTCAGGACAGAGGGGGACAGGACCCCGGGAGAGTCAGCAGATGAGTCAGTCTGGGCATGACTTTCATTTTCATAGTTGAGCTCAGTGATAAAATGACATTATTCTGTTCTATTCTACTTTATGTGACTATTCTATCATCATTGCTCGTGAGCAATTAAGAAACACAAAACATCCTGATTGACAATTCTGATAATTTATGTCGGGTTTTCATTCTTTTTTGTTTTTAACAGTTTAAGTTGCAGCTTTTTCATGCTACCATCATTTTTTTTCCCCACACCAATACAGTCATGGATATATAACCTACTTAGAGATAATTTTTAGGCCATCTGTTTAATGTCTTGATGGTAACTTACCAAGTACGAGTCAAGGAATTTGTAATAAGATAATTTGGGTTTTTTCCTTTTGAATTGTTATTAATTAAAACACAGTGGTTTGTAGTCATGTGCTGGTGGCTCACATCTATAATCCTAGTTACTCAGGAGGCTGAGATCTGAGGATTGTGTTGAACCACAATCAGCCAGCCTGAGCAGGAAAGTCCATGAGACTCTTATCTCCAGTTAATCATGGAAAAATCCAGAGGTGGTGCCATGGTTCAAGTGGTAGAGCACTGTCTTTTGAGCAAAAGGAAGTTCAGGGACAGAACCCAGGCCTGGAGTTCAAACTTCAGGGTTTTAATTCTTACGGGAGTTAACCATTTTACAGGCTATGTGACTGCTAGGAAGCTACCTACTATCGATCTCTCTTATTCCTCCATCTGCAAAATAGGCAGTGGATTGGTGACTGTACCCAGAAGACTACATAACCCTAACAATTGGTAGGGAAAGTGCATATTAGAAGCCCAGCACTTGCTTGGTATACAGTGAGATGATTTGGTTCCGTATCTAATATTTACCCAGCACTTACCTACCAGCCAGGTGTGTGCTACACTCTTTGTATCTTTCCTTATTTAATCCTGACAGTGGGGCCCTGTAAGGTGGGGCAAAGGGCCAGGCCCAGAGGATGCATCTCTGTAGGATGGTGTCTCACTGTGGGTTGTGACACTGTGCAGGTTGGGTGCTGGTGGTCACTCTGTGAATAGCAGCTTTTCTATCAGCCATGTAGGAGGCAGCCCTAGGCTGAGGCAGCACTGGACAATAGCCCTGGGAGGATCATGGCACCTCTAATCTAGGCAGAGGACCTTACCTGGGGACTGAAAAGACTCGGAGGCCAAACTTAGTTTCTGCCAACAAAGGGTGGGTTTGTTTTTTCCATACCCTTTACTTTCCAGCCTGGATCCTCTCCTCTGTTTGTAACTTACGAAGCGTAGATAGGATTTTGCCTCTTTTTATACTTTTTCTTTTTTTCTTTGTGTGTATGTGTACCAGTATGAACTCAGGGCCTGGGTGCTATCCCTGAGCTTTTCTCCCTCCAGGCTTTACCACTTGAGTCGCAGATTCACTTCTGGCTTTTTGCTGCTTCATTGGAGGTAAAGAATCTCATGGACTTTTCTTCCCTGGGTTGGCTTCAAACCACGATCCTCAAATCTCAGCCTCTTAATTAGCTAGCTTTCGAAGCCGTGAGCTGCCGGTGCCTGGCTGGAGTCTGCGCACTAATTTGGAAGCTCATGGGGCTGCCACATCCCTTTTGCTGTGTTTCCTCCAAATAGTAAAATCCTTAGCAAGGACTGGGTATGAATGACTTCCCAAAATATTAATGTTTAAATGAAAATTACCGTTGGTTAAATTCTTTGTTCTTTGCATCTTAGCTAACTTGTGCATTCTTGGGGGTGGAGGGAAGGCTAAACTGTCTGAGCTACTGGTGTAAGTTTACTAGTGTTAGTATGGTGGTGACTCTGGTCCACGGGGCCATGTGATCACACAGTGGGGGAGCCTCAGACTGCAAGGCTACTGGCTTGACAGGCTGGGAGCTGGAAAGGGTAGGCTTGGCAGGTCTGTGGTTTGCAGGGTTGACCTTCACCGTGGAGTTAGCCTCCTCCCATCCCCCTCCCTTTCTCCAGGTACCTGTGGAAAATGAAGGCTGTGATAAGTGTTTGCCAAGCAGGGTGCAGGTAAGGGAGGTATGGGCCGGTGGAGGCTGGCAGGGCACTGGGCTGCCTGTGGATTTTCCTCCTGACCTAGCAAGGCCCTGGGGCTCCCTTCTCCTGGGAGCACTGTTGAGGGTGCTGGGCAGCTAATGGGTTCAGGAAGGTCAGCCTGGCCTTAGGGAAGGCCTCTGCAGACCTTTTTGTCTGAGCACCCTAGGAAGCGAACTTGACATGCAGATCTGCAAGACTGGTGTCTCTAAGTAGGGACTTCCCAAGGTCATGGTCAGAATTGGGAACACTTCAGTACATGTTCGCATGTCACCCTCTGGAAGCTGAGCAATGTATTGTGTGCTAGATAAATGCATCTCAAATCTAGGTCTAGTCCTTCCTATCCAATAGTGTCATCAAGCAGGTTGCTTCAGAAACTGCTGGCAACCATCCTCAGGCAACAGGGAGCTAAGACTCCATTCTTGTCATTTCAGCCTATGTCAGAGCTTCCTCAAGGAATGTCAGAGCCCTGCCCTGACCCCAGGAAAGTGATGCCACCTCAGTGACACCCCCTAGTGATTCAGAGGAATGGCTCTGCACACAAGACTAAAGAAGTGGGTGTAGAAAAGATGGGTTGGTTGGCACAATTTGTCTCTTCTCTTTGGCATAGGGCTGGACTGTCCCTCAGTGAAGGTCTCTATTCTGTCTGAGGGTTCGTGGAGCTGAGATAGGCCCTCCAGGATTGGCTAGTGAGCCCTGGGGGCTCTAGGATGGGTCAGCTTTGCTGTGTGGTTTTAGGCATAGCGTGCACCAGACCTGACCTTTGACCCAAGGGTGCTGCTGTCTGCATCAGAGGATTTGGGCTGGTCCACGACTTGGGGAGGCCTGGGCTGTGCCTTGAGAGGAAGCTGAGTGACCCGCACTTGCTGGGCTGGGGCTGTGGATTCACATGGGCACGCAACTCTCTGTGATCCCCAAAGATGACCTTGAGGAGTGCTGGGATTTGCTTCAGATTTTTTCTTGTTTGTTTTTGTGGTGGGAGTGCTGGGGCTGGAGCTCAGGGATTGGGCTCCATCCCTAACTTTTTCACTCAAGGCTGGCACTTTACCACTTGATCCACAACCTCACTTGCAGCTCTGTAGTGGTTAACTGGAGATAAGAGTCTCATATGACTTTTCTGCCTGGGCTGACTTTGAACCTTGATCCCCAGATTTCAGCCTCCTGAGTAGCTAGGATTACAGGCGTGAGTCACTGATAGTTGTTTGGCTTTTGCTTTAGTCCTAAGTGGGCTGAGTCTTTTCTTTCTGTGCTCATTTCTTTATAGAGAAGTTATGTGCAGCCTTCCTTTGGTCAGTGTCAGAGAGGAGATGAGCTCCCATGGACTCTTGCAGGCCACCTACATGAAGTTAAACTCTTTCTGACTTTGTACCAGTCAGGCTTAGACTTCTAGTGGTGATAGCTGAGTATTTCTTCTTTTTGGCTCTTACCTTGGAAATTATGCTGTCCCTGATTCAGTTTGTATGCCATTTGGCATACACACCCTCTATTAGACTGTGTGTAGTGTGACGCTGAATTCAGAGGATATTGGAACAGGACAGACTTTGTCTCTGTTTGACCTATCTACTCACCTTTTTTTTTTTTTTTTTCTGATCCTGGGGCTTGAACTCAGGGCCTGGGTAATATCCCTGAACCTCTTTGTGCTCAAGGCTAGCACTCTACCACTTGAACCACAGCACCACTTCTGTTTTCCGAGTAGTTTACTGGTGATAAGAGTCACACGGACTTTTCCTGCCTGCCTGGCTTTGAACTGCCATCCTCAGATCTCAGCTTCCTGAGTAGCGAGGATTACAGTAGTGAGTCCTTGATGACCGGATTCTCCTCACTTTTAAGCTAAGAAACAAGCCCTGTATTTCCTCATGGTCCCTTGACCCTCCTGCCTCCAGAGACCTTCAAGGGAGAGTGCCCCCTGTCACACCGTTGCCCCTGCCATGCTGGCACTGGAACTCGACAGTCACAGTGTTTGTGCAGATGTCACCTTGGTGTGAGGGGCTAGGTGAGAATAAAGTTTGACCAATGAGCTGTTACAATGCTTGTTGGTAAGTTCTATGAAAGTAAAACTGCATGCATGATGTAAATCCTGAAACTACTAGATACTGGAAGAAATTGAAAAAGAGTGTCAGTCTATTTTCTGATGGACAATGAGTATCAGTCCATTTTTCTTTTGCTCAGTACAGCTGACTGAGACTCTTGGTAAGGTGAGAGTTGTATGAGGAATGATTCTGCTTTGATGTTTAGCCTTACCAGTTCAGATAGATCAACTCAGCCAAAATAAGCCTCTGCTGCAATCACTTGTCTGCCCCCTCCTCTTCCTCCTTCTTTTCTGTTGTAGTTTGTGGTTTGGACCCACAGCTTCATATTTACCAGACAGGTGCTTTACCACTTGAGCCACACCCCAAGCCCTCTTGTTTGCTTACTTGGAGCTCATTTCTGTGCATTCATTTGGGCCTGTTGACTCTTACATTATCAAACAATAGTATAAAAGATAGTGTATACTTAGCTTAAAATTCAGTGGATACATAGTAACTGTCAAACCCTTGGAACAAGTGTGGAGAATCCATATTCCCTCCAAACTGCCTGCTTTATACAACGGGGAAGCTGATATTCATGAGGATGGTGGCTCAAGCACAAACATGAATGCAGTTTCGGAGCTGGAGAGGCAGATGTGGACTTGCGTGTGCTCCCACACATTCATGCGTCCATCTTGCAGTTATGAAGGGAATCCCACAGGCCTGGTCTCCAGAAAGGCAATGACCGCCATCACCTGGTTAGCTGGAAACACAACATGGTCTGCCCCTACTCGACCCTGGTGCCCAGTACAGAGAAAATTCAGGAACTTTACTGTGTCTCACACCTGGGCCAGACAGACAGGAGCAGAAGGTGGGAAAGAGCCCGAGGGTGGCATGGGGACAGTGGTCCAGAAGTGTGGCTAGATCACAGCTGCAGAGAAGATGGGGGTGTTCAGGTCATTGGGTCTCTCTGTCCCCCTTTTCTCTCCTGTCCTGTATCATGGCAGTTTGAACACCCTCAGAAAATTATGCCAAAGGGTCTAGAAAACGGAAGTATGTTAAAGAAAACACACACACACACACACACACACACACACACACACACACACACACGTGCGCGCCAAATTTCAGTAACTTTGGATTGCAAATGTAGATAGATATATTTAATGTTCAAACAAAATATTCAGTCTGATATAATAATTGTTTGGAAATGGAAAAATATTTTGGATGTTTATATGAGTGCTGTCCCCTCACCCCGTGTGTGTGTGTGTGTGTGTGTGTGTGTCTGTCTGTCTGTCTGTCTGTACATGTGCACACACGCGTACGCCAGTCCCAGGGCTTGAGCTCAGGGCCTGGATACTGTCCCTGTGCTTTTGTACTCAAGGCTAGTGCACTACCACTTGACCCACAGCTCCACTTCTGGCTTTTTGGTGGTTAGTAATTGTCTCATGGGCTTTTTTGCCCAGGAATGGCTTTGAACCACAATCCTCAAATCTCAGCCTCTTGAGCAGCTAGGATTACGGGCATGAGCCTGTAATATCATTTTGAAGTCTACTAGTTTAAGTCTGGAGGGACCTCAGGATCTGTCTGGCACAGCTTTGAGGGCACAGGCAGGGTGGGCAGAGGTCAGCATGGGTTCAGAGGTCAGGTGGTAGAATGTGAGGCAGAAGGACTTCCCTGACCAGGTTTGGCCAGTGGTAGCTGTGGACTTCTGGTGTGGGGCAGAGCTCCATTGATCCTGGGAAACATCCCAGCAAGCCCACTGGGACAGCACTGGCTCAGACACTGGCTCATTTGGAAGGGAGGGATCCTGGTGAGGAACAGCAGGGCTCACACCGGGAAAAGGAGTAAAGAGAATGGTCACGTGACTTCTCCTTGATGTACAGCACTGAGTGGGTGTATGGGGGACTCCAGGTGAGCCTCTTGAGGTTTTGGTGCCCATGTGAAGTTTTGCCTTGGGAAGGATTTAGGAAAAAAAACCATCTTGTTGGTCCCTGAATTTGCTGTGCAGTTTATTTTCTGTTCCGTGGGGCTCCCACGAGCACATCAGGGTGTGTATTGCTTTTGGGGTCTCTGTGGGCCAGTGCCAGTGGACTGCAGACTGGACCGAGAGTGCTGTGACCTCTTGCCTGGCTCTGTTCCCCCTTGGTGTGGTTGCCTGATGAGAGCTGGAAGATGACTCCAGATTGTGGTGCGCCCCCTCCTCCCCGCCCCCCTTACCTTCCTCTGAGTAGCATCAGACATGGTTGTCACAGGCGACCTGTGGGTGGCTCCCATGCAGGCTTTGGTAGCACTGAGCCTGTGCTTGTCCAGCCCTGGTGGGAGGGCGGCCTTGCTGTCTCCCATGGTGTTCTATCTTGCTGCTTGTGGGTGAGTTAGGTGATCTGACTTCCCCAGGTGATAAAGTTGGCCAGCAGTGACAATGTTTGACTTCCCATTGATGATTAAGCTGTGGAAACTGTCATCACGCCCCCCTGTCGTCACCCCTCTCCCCGTCCCCGCAGGTGTCCTGTGATTTGTGTCTTGTTTTCTGCAGGTTCCTGGGAGTTCCACTCTGTCCTCAGCTCTCCACTGTGATAAGCCTCCACGGTGAGTGCTCGTGGGTAGCCATCTCCCCGGAGAGGGTAAGACCTGACCAGTGTGTCATTCCATGGTGATCTCTTCCTCTTCCTCCTCCCCCTTTTCTTTTTCCCTCCTTCTTCCTCTGTGCCCCCTCCTCTTCTTTTTTCTTTTTCTTCCCTCTCCACCTCTTTCTCCTCTCCCCTTGCCTCACGTTTCCCCTCTTCCTTCTCCTCCCCTTCCTCCCTTTCCTCCCCTTCCTTCCGTTCTTCCTTCCTCCCTGCCGCACTCCTTTTATCTCAGTACTGAGGTTGAACTCAGGGCCTGGGCACTGTCCCTGAGCTTTTTCACTTAAGGCTTGATGCTCTACCATTTGAGCTTCAGCTCCATTCTTGACTTATTGGTGGTTCATTGAAAGGTAAGTCTCACAGTCTTTCCTGCCTAAGCTGACTTGGAGTCTCTATCCTCAGATCTCAGCCTCCTGAGTAGCTAGGATTACAGGTGTGAGCCATGGCATCGATTTCCATTTTCTTATTACCTGTGGTGTTTGGAGCTTGGATTCTGCACACACTGTGTCTGTGGATGGCTACATTGTAAAGTCTTGATGGTATGTGGCCTTCTGAGGAGGGTTCTAGAACCGGCTGGAGTGCATTGCTAGGATGACCCTTCCTCTCAGGTCTGGGGAGGAGCTTGCAGCCAGCACTCGAGTCCACATGCAAGTCCTCTAGATTGTCATGGCTGTGGGAGTGCACAGTATGGTATTCAATCAGTGTTCCAAAATACCCCAAGATTTATTTTGCTTTATTTTTGTGCCCGTCCTGGGGCTTGAACTTATAGGCACTGTCCCTGTTTGTGCTCAAGGCAATTGCTTTAACACTTGAACCATACCTCCATTCTGGCTTCTCTGGTAGTTAATTAAAGGTAAGAATCTTTAAAGATTGGCTTTGACCTGTGATTCTCAGATCTCAGCCTCCTGAGTACCTAGGATTGCAGGTGTGGGGAGCCACCGGTGCCTGGCTCAACTTGCTTTTTTTTTTTTAATAATCAAAACTTTTTAAGATGAATGTCTGATAGATAAGGTGGGGAGAAACATCTTAGGAGATGTTTGAACAAGTCAGCTGTAATAAACCAAATTTATGATGTTGAACACTTGGTGCTATTGATAACATCAAATTATACAATGAAGGCATTGTAGAGATTTTACTAACTATGTTCTTAGCTTGTAAAAATCAACAGAGAACTTCTTTTTTATATTTGATGGTACTGAGATTTGAACTAGATAAGCACTCGATCATGTGAACCATGCCTCCATTCCTTTTCTTCACTGGTAGGGTCTTGATTTTTTTTTTTTTTCCTCTGTGTGTGTGCTGGTCTTGAGGTTTGAACTCAGGGTCTGGGCACTGTCTTTGAGCTTTTTTGCTCCAGGCTGGTGCTCTTATCATTTGATCCACACCTCCACTTCTAGCTTTTTGCTGGTTAATCAGAGATAAGACAAATCCCTTAGATTTGTCTGCCTGGGTTGGCTTTGAACCAGGATCCTCAGATCCCAGCCTTGTAAGCTGGATTACAGATGTGAGCCACCTGCTCTCCCTGCTCCTCCATCTCTCCTTGCCTCACACTTGCACACCTGCCCCAGGTGCCTGCATCCTCCACCACTGCTCTGGTTCTTTGCTTACTCCATAGTAGCTAGTAGCTTATATCACTCTGCAAGGAAGTTTTCATCCTGTGCTTTCCTGGGGGTAGAGGAAGTGTAGAAGATGCACAGAGCTGGATTCCAAGTATGCTGCAGGTTCTCTGTGAAAACCTGGGAGTGCAAATGCTCGTCTTCTTCCCCTTTTCCCCTTTGCTGACCAGCCGGCCCTTCTGTCTTGCAGGCCTATGATCCTGAGCTCCACCATGGAGGACAGTCATGTGCTGGATCTTACCTACATCACAGAGCGCATCATCGCGGTGTCCTTCCCCTCCACTTGCTCTGAGGAGTCCTACCTACACAGCCTACAGGAGGTCACTCGCATGCTCAAGTCCAAGCATGGGGACAACTATCTGGTGAGTGGGTAGGGCTCACTCTAGCTCCAACATGGCATAGGTCACTCTGGGTAGTGATAGCCATTCCCTCCCTTCTTTTGTGTGTGGGTACTGGGATTTGAGCCATGGGCCTGGATACTGTATTTAGCTTTTTTGCTTAAGACTTTCCTGCAGGGCCTGGCTTCTAACCATGATCCTTAGCTCTCAGCTTCCTGAGTAGCTAGGATTAGCCTGGTTGATAGCTCAGTCTCTAAACACAGGTGGTACATTTGGGTAGAATGTACAAGAACGGCTCCCCCCCACCCCCATACCCCAGTTGGGCCCGTGTGTTTCGTTCCCAGGGTTAGGAGCCCGTGCTGAGTCTCTTGTTTTTTTCTTGTGTGTTGTAATCACAGTTTGGATTACATTGCTGTTTCCTTGCAGTTTCTCTGAAGTTGCCGCTTCATCTGCCTCAAGTTAATCCCACCCTACCCAACAAGGCAGTTATTGTTACCTTATCTGTCTCCAGCTAATCCCACCCTACCCAACAAGGCAGTCATTGTCACCTTATCTGTTTTCCCAGTGACTAGACTGGAGCTGGAACATAATGGGATGCAGCCTCTCTCCAACCTCCTAGCAGCCGACCTGGCGCAGCACTGCTTCCAGAAGTTTCCTCTGTAGGAGCATACTCAGACCCCTTCCTGTCCCTAGATTCCTAGAGGCTCTGCACCTTCTCTGCCCGAGGCTCATCCTAGCTATGGGGCTGGTTGTTGACTTAGGGTAGTGGTGTTCAATCCCTTAGAATAGCCACACTACTCCTCAAGACTCCTTCCTCTCCAGGGCTGCCTTCACATTTGTTTGTTTATTTTATTTGGAGCCCTGACTGGGGCTTGAACTCATGGCCTTCAGCTCTTGCTGGACTTTGTAGATGTAGGCTGGTGCTTTACAACTTGAGCCATGTCTTCACTCTTGGCTTTTTGCTAGTCTCTGGACTTTCCTGCCCTTGCCAGTATTGAAATGTGATCCTCAGATCTGACCCTCCTGAGTAGCTAGGATGACAGGCAAGAGCCATTGGCACAAACCTGCCACTGAGGTAGGCTCTGCAGGACTCCAGCCTTGACAAGCCACATCTGGACTGGCCAGGGCACCCCAAGACTTCTCTTCAAGCCCCCACCTTTGCCATCCATATTAGATCATGTGAAGGACCAGGATCTGGGCACTGGACCTATCTGAGTGTATTTTCTTTTCATGTGGAATTTGTCAGGAACAGAGTTCTCCTTCAGACTGACTGGGGCAGGGATCATTAGCTTGCTTTGGGGACAGGGCCTTTTTTGAAAACTATACAGAAAGACGCCTGTGTGTGTCTTGTTGAGCCATTTCTTTTTCCATATATACTTGACAATTAGATTTTTTTCAACAAAACAGTCCCCACACTGCAGGCATTTAGGCAGGATTTCTTTGGTGATGTATCTTGTCACACTTTAGCGTCCTGGGACCCGGGTGTTTGACAGCTGTGGTTCTGGAAGTGTTTATTGAGTGGGCCCAAAAGACAGCAGAGGCCACGTGAAAAATGAGCTGGGTACCCTTGCAAGGCACACATGGCAGGACTCACAGGGTAGGCTGGCAAAGATTCTCCTCAAGATTTCCCACAGGCCCTATTTCTGGGGTGAGAAGGATGTTCAGTTCCTCTTTGAGGCTTTTTGCTTTCCTTGGTTATTTTAGTACAGATCCACACAGAGCTTGAGTGGAGGCTCTGGTCTGATCAGAAACTCAGGCCTTGCTTTGTATGGGCCTTACCCACATCCCAGAGGGAGACCCTGTGCACCTTGGGGCACTTTATCTTGAACATGACCAGAAGTCCTGCTCAGTGGATAGATACTTTATTATAGTAGAATATTTGCAATCATCACAATGAAACAAAAATAACAGATTTCTGATTTTGTTCTGCTTAACCAAAACAATATAGAATTCTTGTAGGATTTATATGGATTTTATTGTGCCATACTTGTCTATTACTTTTTTTTTTAATTGTTACAATGCATATATCTGTACATTACCTCCACCTTTCCCGAACCTCCCTGCCTTGAAGGTAAACATATTTAAAATGCAGTTCTGATTCCTGTTTTGTCTCTGGGGATGGGTGATTGGTCTAAAAGCTTTCTTTCTCTCTTTTTTAGGTATTAAACCTTTCAGAAAAGAGATATGACCTTGCAAAACTTAACCCAAAGGTATGAATTTTACTCCTCTAAATCCTGAATTTGGTAGAATGTAAATGATAACCTGCTTTGCTTATGCAAAAGTGTTTTGTTAAAAGCTTTTGTGAAATGTGACCGAATAAGAAGTAATAGGAACTGTTCATACCCCCTTGTGCCTCCTTGTTTGTTTTTCTTTAAGTAACCTTATTTTAAGTTGGAATAATTATATAGTTTTCGGAAGCTCTGAAAATAATGGGGACCCCAGAGTATGCTTCATCCAGTTTCCCCCAGGGACAGCAGTTTTTAATGTGAAAATCTGGAATTTGTAAGGCTTCAAAATCAGGAACTTTGTGAGCTTCTGTAATGATGCTATGAGTGGAAAATCCCACCACCGTGAAGCTTGGTTTCCTACATAAACTTTTTTTTTTTTCTATTTGTTTTGCTTGGTTTGGTTTTGCAGTACTGAGATTGAACCCTGGGCTTCCCACAATTGCTGTACCACTCAGCTCTGGCTCTGGCCCTTCTATACCAACATGTTCCTTCGTTGGTTGGAACTCTCTCTCTTTTTTGTTTAATTTTTTTGTTGTTATTATAAAGGTGATATACAGAGGGGCTGTTCTCTCTTTCTTTCTTTCTTTCTTTTTTTCTTTCTTTCTTTCTTTCTTTCTTTCCCTCCTTCTCTCCCTCCCTCCCTCCCTCCCCTTCTTTCTTTTTGTCAGTCATGGGGCTTGAACTCTAGGCCTGGGTGTTATCCCTGAGGCTCTTCAGCTCCAAGGCTATTACTCTACCACTTAAGCTACAGTGCCACTTCCAGCTTTTTTATTTATGTGGTACTGAGGAATGGAACCCAGGGCCTCATGCATGCGAGGCAAGCACTCTACCACTGAGCCACTTTCCCAGCCCGCTGCTGTTTCTTAAGTAAAGAGTACATTTCTTTTTGAACAGCATTACCCCTTCCCTCCTTCTCTCCCAGTTTTTCCCTCCCATTCCCACCCATAAGTTGTATAGTTCATTTTCAACATAGTGTCTAGGAAGTATCACTGTTGCATTTGTTAACCTTCTATTTCTGTGCCCTCCTCCTTTCCAAAGGCAGATAAATGAACAAATAAAGAAAACAAAAATGGTAACAAAGAGAAGAACTCTTGTTTCCATGGTTTGGAGTTCATAGCTGCAACTCTTTCTCTTTTTTTTTTTTGGGTCGTGGGGCCTAAACTCTGGGCCTGAGCGCTGTCCCTCAGCTCTTCAGCTCAAGGCTAGTGCTCTACCACTTGAGCCAGAGCACCACTTCGGGCTTTTTTCTTTTTGCTTATGTGGTGCTGAGGAATCGAACCCAGGGCCTCATGCATGCAAGGCAAGCGCTCTACCATTGAGCCACCTTCCCAGCCCCTGGAACTCTCTTGTAGCCCAAATGGTCCTCAAATTCAAAACCCTTCTGCCTCAGTCTCCAAAGTACTGTGACTACAGGCACGTGTCGTCATACCCACCAAATTATTTTCTTAAAAGGCTGGTTATTTAAATTAGCTTTAGGCTGTGTGGATAAAGTAAATATAAAACAAATGAATCCTAGCCTTATCTGTCATCTTCAACATACTTTATTATGTGCATGCAAACATTCTACCAAACAAACACAGACACAAAACAAGTCTTATCTCTGCTAGATACACCCAGGAGAAGACACCAAAGAGGACAGGAGACATAGCTCAAGTGGTGGCTCATCTGTCTACAAAAAGGGACCAAGGAATTTATGATATGTTATAGTACTTACTTCTGATGGATCGGGCAGTACTTGACTTTTCTTGCTTTCTGGATATTTTCCTAAGTTTCCATCCCATTTCAAACTATGTCCACAGCTTACATTCTGAGATACAGACAGTTCAGCTTTTCCACTGCCTTAAGAAAAGCAAATAAAAGCAAAGCAACACCCCCCTGTGGCCATTGTGGGTTGTAGGGCTATGTTGGGTTGCTCTGAGCTTTGCTCTGAGCACAGCCAACTCAGTGATTTTTCAGTTTGGGGACCCAACTGTAGTCAGGGTTTGAAGATGCTTCCTCCTTCCTGGGAACATTTCTATTTTTCAGGGACATTGTGTCCTGAGCTTTTAGGAGAGGCCTTTGTCCCTGTGACCTGCCTCACAGAATAGGGAAACGCCAGAGTGCCCTGCCCCTTAGGGCAAGATTTGGCAGTGGCTAGGATCAAGGGCCCCTGTGGTAGATCTGGAGGTCCTTGGTCCCTCCCCACTTGATCTTGTACAATGAAACCCTGGGAAAGGCCTTTCTGGAATTTTAACCAACTACAAAAGAGCAGATCAACAGCTAGAAGAATTGTGTGCCTGGGCCGTTATGACTCTTCATTTGTTTCAGGAAAGGAATACAAGACATCTTAAAAAAAATTATTTGAAAGCAAACAAAGCAAAGTTCCTTCCAGAGAAGGCCCCACAGCCAAGTCCTTTTGGAGGGTGGCTTTAGAGTAGGGGTCTCCTCTCATATCTTCCCCCCGGGCCTTGCACTAATGGCTTGTGCATATGTCCCTCAGATCTTTATTTCTCCTCCTCCTCCTCCTTCTTCTTCTTCCTCCCCCCCTCCTCCTCCCCCTCCTCTACCTCCTCCTCCTCCTCCTTTTTTTGCCAGTCCTAGGGCTTGAACTCAGGTCCTGGGCTCTGTCTCTGAGCCTCTCTGTACTTAAGGCTAGTGCTCTACCACTTGAGCCACAGCATGACTTCCGACTTTTTCTGAATAGTTGATTTGAGATAGGAGTCTCATGGACTTCCTGCCCGGGCTGACTTCCAACCATGATCCTCAGATCTTAGCCTCCTGAGTAGCTAGGATTACAGGTGTGAGCCACTGTTACCTGTCTTGGCAACCTTCTTTATTCTCAAGTGAATTATTGTAGGAAATGAAGAAAGTCATCATAAGATTACATTTGAAGGCTCCAGCAGGTAGAAACTGAGGCAGCTCTTCTCTCTCCCTTGTAGATCATGGACGTGGGCTGGCCAGAGCTGCATGCACCACCTCTGGACAAGATGTGCACCATATGTAAGGCACAGGAGTCCTGGCTGAACAGCGACCCGCAGCACGTGGTTGTGATCCACTGCAGGGTGAGTGTCGCCCCCTGCTGTGTGCTCGGGGCTCCTGCTGGGCCTCTGCAGTGTGCAGAACGGAGGAGCGCAGGAGCTGGGGCTCAGGGGTCACTTTCAACTGGTAGGACGTGCTCTGCCTGGGTGTACTACTAGGTTTTCCTATTTGTTCTCAAGGTGGAACAAAAAGGGCCAATGCCATCTGGGGGTACAGATTTATTTCTTCACCCATTACAACATCAGAAGATGAGTAGGTGTTTAAGCAGAGAAAGTAAGTTAATTTGAAAGTGAAAGGCAAGCCAGGAAAAGTGGCCAGAGGAGCCCCAAAGAGTGAAGCTCCAGAGTCCCCTGATTGCTTCATGGCTGGTGCACGTCCTGCCCCTGTTCTTCTTATGGTTGAATGGACACCAAGAGCATTGTGGGACGTTGTGTTTGGGCAGGAGCCCAAGGTGCTGTGAGAACAAGATGTTCCATGACAGGCCATGTGTTAATCTCCACGTGCTGTGTCTGCCACTTCTTATTCCTGTCTACCGAACAGTTCCCTTTTCTTTTCCCCAGACTTTGCATGTATGCAAAGTTTGTCTTTACAATTCATAGGCTTGGGGTCATTGGTGTTGCTGGGAAGTTTTTTAAGCCCTTAGTTTTTTCATCCACTCCATTCCACTTGTTCAAGTTATAATGAAGTTAAAATTAAGTTGTACTAGTGGGCTGGGAAGGTGGCTCAGTGGTAGAGCGCTTGCCTTGCATGCCTGAGGCCCTGGGTTCGATTCCTCAGCACCACATAAGCAAAAAGCCGGAAGTGGCGCTGGGCTAAAGTGGTAGAGCGCTAGCCTTGAGCTGAAGAGCTGAGGGACAGAGCCCAGGCCCAGAGTTCAGGCCCACAACCAGACCCCACCAAAAAAAATTAAGTTGTAGTAGTAATTAAAATGTATGACCCCATGAGTGACCCCCCCCCCCCCAAAATGTGGGGAACAGGAGTGATGTGGTGACCATCAAGAGATCTCCAAAATGCATCCTTTCTCTAAGCAACTCGTCTCTCAGCTGATACAACTTCTCAGGCACATGGAAAGTTTTCCACAGTGCTGTGTTTATTGCTTGACACTAGTTGAGACACCATGTGCTATGAAATCGGGCTCAAATCTGCAATCTCAGCTGCTTGGCACACTATCTAGAGGCCTCTGAGGTTCAAAGCCAGCTGGAACAGAAAAGTTGGTGAGACTCCCCTTCCCCCCCCCCCCCAAATATTTCTTTATTGAGATTATGTGACTACACAACTTTCACAATACTGTGGCATAATTCTACTTAGCTAAAGTAAAAAAACACCTTTTAATCTTCACAATGATAGTCATCATTATCTTAATCTACACTGCTTATGAACTCTATGACCTTTAACAGTGAAACTGTTTATTTTACAAATCAGATGCTATGTACATGTCTTCCCTTTTACTTAGTATCAGCTGTTCCTCCTCATTCTCTCCCTCCCTTCACTGCCCTTGAGTTGCTTGCTTAGTTCGCTTTCATCAATATCCAGTGCAGATGATGGGCCCCTCTGCTGTATTTTTTTCACCCGCTTTCCACTGGTTCTGTGCTCTGCTCCTACCTTTCTTCAGATGTGCATGTGTATACACCATGCCGGGCACCGGTGGCTCATGCCTGTAATCCTAGCTACTCAGGAGGCTGAGATCTGAGGATCTCAGTTCAAAGCCAGCCTGGCAGAAAAGTCCGTGAGACTCTTATCTCCAGTAAACACTCAGAAAACCGGAGGTGGCTCTGTAGCTCAAGTGGTAGAGCACTCTCCTTGAGCTGAAGAGCTGAGGGACAGCACTCAGGCCCAGAGTTCAAGCCCCATAACCACCACCACCACCACCACCAACAACAACAACAAAAGAATACCGTCATCTAAAAATGATAAGACAAATTAAGAAGAGGTCCTTTGTTTCCTTATCTTTGGGGTTCTTTTCAGTATGCCTGTTATTTTATATACAGGTAAAGAGGTGCTTGGATATTACAATTTGATGCTTTTCTCCAGACTCCCATTTACAGATCATTTCCAAAATGCCTGGACTGGAGGCATGGCTCAAGTGGGAGAGCATCAGCCTTGAGCCAGAAAGCTCAGCAAGAGTGAGAGGCCCTGATTTAAACCTCCAGTATTGGCACACACACAACTAAAGATGTTACGAGAGATAAGCCCTCTTGAAACTTGGAATGTCAACACTCACAGAAGTTCATCATCATCTTCACATGGGGGTGGACTTGCTGACATTGGCTGGAATTTGCCTGCTCTGCAGAGTGCATTTCCTTTTGCACATGCCGGGGATGACTGACATAGCTGGGTCCGCCTCCTCAACTCAGGCAGGAGCGGCCCTTCCCCCACTTACCACAGAGGGGCTGCTGGGTGTACTCAAGTTGACCCTCCCTCAGCAGGCACCTGACTGGTGGTTGAGCAGCAATAGGCTAGGCTCCCATTTATTCTGGAAATTTTCTCCTCATGTCATCCCTAGTTTGGGATCTGTGATGACCACTAACCACAGCAAATAGTGTTCTGTGGTTTGGTGACTTTGGTGGAAATCAGACCAATAGATTCAAGTTCAAAAGCTTGCTGCTTGTATTAAAAGATTACAGCGAGAGCAATTCCACCTAACACCTGTTTTCCTACAACCTGTGAGTTCAGAGGGTATGTGAGGTGATGTGCAGAGAGACTCTCTCATCTTAAGTTTGTTTGCTTTGCTTATATTTAATACACTAACTCTAGTTTCTTTTCCTGTCTCCCTGTTGTTTTTGTTTTTGTTTTCTTTTTGTGCTGGTACTGGGACTTGAACTCAGGCCTTCTCTTAGCTTTTTCACTCAAAACTGGCACTATTACCACTTGAGCCACAGCTCCACTTTTGGCTTTTAGGTGGTTAATTGGAGATAAGAGTCACATGGACTTTTTTCTGCCCAGGTGGCTTTGAATCATGGTCATCAGATCTCAGCCTCTTGAGCTGCTAGGATTATAGGTGTCATCCATGGGCTTCCAGCTTCATTAACCTTTACTATTTTCCAAGTCTCTAGTTTCTTTTGCTTAGAGCTTTGCAAGTTCTTTCCTTCCAGTAACTTTCCATCCAAACTTTTTTTTTTTTTTTTTGTAGTTCCTTGAGGTAAAAGTGAGGTTGTTTACTTGAGATTTTTCTTTTCTAGGCATTCATTGCTCTAACTTCCCTGTTAGGACTGCTTTGCTGTGTCTCATCAATTTTAGAATGTTGTTTTCATTTTTGTTTGTCTCTGGATGTTTAAAATGTTTCTCCTTCACAATTTATTGTTGCTCTCCACTGCTGTTCAGAAGCACTTTGTTTAGCTTTCGCATACTTGTGAATTTTCCAAAACTTCTCCTGTTAACTGATGCCTGGTGGTCAGAGAGATGCTTGATATGATTTTAGTCTTCTTACATCTGTTGAGACTTGCTCTGTGATCTAACATAAGATCCACCCTGAAGAATGTTCTGGGCGCACTTGTGAAGAATGTACATTCTGCTGTGGTTGGATGGAATGTTTTCTGTATGTTTGGTAGATCTGTTTGATCCAAAGTACAATTCAGACCTGATGCTTCTTTATTGATTTCCTGTTTGGTTCATCTGTCTGTTGTCAAAAATGGTATATTGATGGCCGTATTTATTTCATTATTTAATTATTTATTTATTTATTTAGATCATAGACTTGAACTCTGGGCCTGGGCACTGTCCCCCAGCTCTTTAGCTCAAGGCTAGTGCTCTACAATTAAGCTACAGTGCCACTTCTGGTTTTCTGAGTGGTTTATTGGAGATAAGAGTTTCATGGCCTTTCCTGCCTGGGCTGGCTTTGAACCACAATCCTCAGATCTCAGTCTCCTGAGTAGCCAGGATTACAGGTTGAGCCCCCATGCCCGGCTTTTGTCTTTGTTTATTTGAGGAAGGGTCTTACTATGTCACTCAGGCTGGCTTTGACCTTGAGCTCCTCCTGCTCAGCCTCTTGACTTGGTCTCCACCATTGCTTTCTACCTCTTAGTGTTTGTTTTCTTGTGGCTTGCATGCATAGGAAGAGTAGGATTTGAACTCAGGGCCTCATGCTTGCTTGGCTGGCACTCTACTAATTGAGCAACACTTCTATCTTCTAACATTTACTTTACATACATCTAATGACTGCTGCATAAGTGGAAGGTTAAAGGTGTCAGTGGAGAATGCCACCCCATAGTTCCTGGCTTTTGACTGATAGGCTGTTTTAGGTGAATTTTTCTTCTTAAAACAAATTGTTTCATGCAAGAAACAGGTTGGTAGCTTTATGTACTACAATTCCTGTGTCATGGATTAGCCAAGTGCAGCGGAAAGGATGTTCCTTTGTGGATGTTGACGAATTTGATCAGTTACTCCTCTTTGAGAATACAATTAGGGAGCAGGGGAGCAGCTCAATGCTTAGCTTCTCACACGCACAAGGCCCAGATTCCACCCAAGCATTGCTAGGGGGAGGGAGGAAAGAGTAGTTAGGAAGTTGCTAGTTGGTTTTGTGACTCTCGATCAGGGTTTGGCAAACTCTTCTTAAAAGCCAAGTAATCTTTGCAGGCCATGTGGTTTTGCCAAAATTTTTCACACCTGTTGTTGCTTTTGTGGGGTAGAGTATAGTGCATGTTTGTGTGTGTGTGTGTGTGTGTGTGTGTGTGTGTGTGTGTGTAATGAGGCTAGCCAGAGTCCAAGCAGACTTGAAGGAGGGTATTGACATAAAAATTTTGTGTAATGTTTATGTATCTCAGAATCTGCTTTCCATATCTCAGAATCTGAATTTTTAGTTTACCAATTTGTAGGGTAAGAACTGGTGGTGGTTGTAGCTGGCTTGCAAGCTGTGACTTTTCTGTAGTGAGTCACCACAGAATGCTTTAGAAGGCATGGTCTATTTGTGATTCTGATGCTAGCCTACTGTGTAGTTTCCCCTTCTGCTGGTGGTGATGTTGGTTCTGTGAGGGGCTATACCTGTTCGTGGTTATGGGTTAAGGGATTTCCATTTCCATGAAGACCTGCCTGGGACAGGATTCCTGTACTGGCAGGGGAGGGTGGGAAGATTGGGGAGGGCAGCCCCTTGGAGCTTGGTGCATTGGAGTACTGGTCTTGCCACTCTTGTCACTGTTACCCCCAAGGCAGGCATTCCTTTTTCCCTTGGGTAATTAAGTCATGCTAATTACTGCTGTTTCTGGCACTCTGCAGTAGCCTAATTGGGAGGTGGTGAAATGAAGGGTTCTTTGTGCCTTCTGGGGCTTCACAGACGCCCCAATTAACAGCACCTGCTCTTGCTAGGGGCCCCTGGCCTGCAGGTTCTCTACCATGGAAGTTCCGCTTGTACTGGGGCTCACACTCCAGTTTCAGGGAGCCGGAGGGGTGGATGCAGGCTCCTCTGGCATTCTGTTCATGGTTGAATTGTCTGTCTGCCTCTAGACAACATGGGTGCAACTTTTGTCTCTTTCAGGGCGGGAAAGGACGCATTGGAGTGGTCATATCTTCCTACATGCACTTCACCAATGTCTCAGCCAGGTAGGATGCACACAGGGCCTGGCTCTCTTGGGGTGGTGGAAGCTGAGACTGGACAGGGTTGGGGGTGGTTTTCCTCCTGGATGTTCCCCTGTCCCTCAGTTACTGCTCTGTGTCTCATCCCCAGATCCTAGGTTTATACTGGAGATAATGGCATCTTTTGATTTGCCCTACTATGTGTGTTGATAAGAACTTTCCAGAAAGGAAAAAAAAAAGTAAGCTCAGGCAGTTATGAAGTAGATTGGATACTATTACTGATGACAAAAACAGAGTTCTCGCTTGCCGGTAATCCTAGCCACTCAGGAGGCTGAGATCTGTGGATCACAGTTTGAAGCCAGCTCAGGGCAAGAAAGTCTGTGAGACTTTTTTTTTTTTTTGGTCAATTGTGGGGCTTGGGCTCTGGGCCTGGGCACTGTCCCTCAGCTCTTCAGCTCAAGGCTAGCACTCTACCACTTGAGCCAGCACCACTTCTGGCTTTTTCTGCTTATGTGGTGCTGAGGAATCGAACTCAGGGCCTCATGCATGTGAGGCAAGCAGTCTACCACTGAGCCACCTTCCCAGCCCCTCTGTGAGGCTCTTACCTTCAGTGAACCACTGAAAGCCAGGAGTGGAGCTGTGGCTCCACAGCTGTGGAGCTTTGAGAGAAAAAGCTTACAGACAGTGCCCAGGCCTTGAGTTCATGGCCCAGGACCAACACACACACAAAGAACAGAGTTGTCTCTGAACATCACACCCCAATAATGGGTGACATCAGTTTTTTCATGCTGTAGCACTGAATGTCTGCCTATTCTCCCAGTGAACCTGTGAGGCGGTTATTACCATTCCTGTGGTGCAGATAGGGAAACTGAGGCTCAGATGTTGGTAGATCCTTATGATCTTATGCCCTTGAATAGACAGAGAGGGAAGCCAGGATTGGCTCAGTTCTTAGGCGGTGAGAAGTAATGCTGAGAACTTCTGAGGAGCCACCTGCCTCCCCTCAGCTGGGCTCTGAGACGGCATAAGGACCTCGGTCTTAGTCCAGTCTTCCTGCCTTGGGGAGCCAAGATCTATTCCACTCAAACAGAAATTTCACTTAGAAAACAACTTCCTTGGGTTCTTCAGTGGTAGCTTGATTGCTTCGCATAGTAAGCTCAAAGATCTGGCTTTGATCCCCAGGACAACAACACCAAAAAAAAGAAAAGAAAAGAAAATACCACCCCTCCCAGGTCTGCCTTGGCACCCTCCCCACTTCTCTATGGCAGCTTTGTGAGTGTGAGCCGTGGCACCCGAGCAAATGGAAGCCTGTTCATCCTACCTCACAGACCTTCTCTGCAGCGCTGAGGGAAAATTGACTTTTGGAATGTTTTCTCTGGAAACAAATTGGGGAGCTGGTGGTGCCTGCCAGGGAGGAAACGCAACCCCCCACCCCAGTGAAAATTAGAGCCCACTCCCCCCTTGCTGGGTGAGAGCAAGCATTGTGTGTGTGCCAGACACATTGAGATTCCTGGAGACAGTGACCCCTCAGTTCTGCCAAAGGCATAACCACATGCAGCCTGGCTGATTCTGTACAGAGACCACCCGAGCATTTCTGTCCACTCCCAGAATGCAGTTCTGCCTGAACTGTGGGCAGAGCTGCAGCTGGGGAAACTCAGAGGAGAAGAACTTGACTCATTTACATCATGTCCCTGGAACTCTGTCTGGAAACCCCATTTTTTCCCTCCAGTTGCACGTGTCAGGAAGTATGCATGCATCTCTGAGCCTTAGTCCCTGGATGGTGGGCATTAGAGCCAGGCCTCTCTTGAGTGCTCTCTGGCAGCTCCCTGTAGGACAACTTGGGTACCAGCAGTCATTGATGCTGGTGCTTTGAGGGCTAGGTGCCATTGTAAGTGCTTTTCAGCTCAATGGACAGACGTTCTTGTGCTGTGTCTCCTGCTGGCCAGGTTTCTGTTTTGTGGATATTGTATCATTCTTTTAAGCACTTGACAATTTGGCAATCTGGGTTGCTACAGTTTTTCTTTAAAATTTAAGTTGCTTCCTATTATTCTCTTCTTCAGGGCTTGTCATGTTGAACCTATTCTTAGATCTACTCTGTGTGTGTGTATGTGTGTGTGTTTGCATGTGTGCATACATGTGGTGTGTTCTATTACTTGAGCCACTCCCCTGGCACTTTCTGAGTCAGTTATTTTTCAGATAGGGTCTTGTGTTTGCCTGGGGCAGGTAGGCCTCCAGCATAATTATTGGCTTAAATGAGGTCTTGCTCACTTCCTGTTTAAGCCTTTATCATAAGCTGTCAACAGCGCAAAGAAAGAACTAATATTAATACCAATGATGCTATTCAAGGTAAACACTGGCCATAAGGATGTGTCAGCATTAAAGTAACCCAGTGAATTTTGGAAAAGAGAGCACAGTCAATGGGTGGACATGTAAATGCACATCTCATCTTAAAAGATACAGTGTGTGCGCTAAGTGTGTAAAACACCGCTGCCTAATCGGCTCCGTCCATTTGTGCCAAGCCCCTAGTTCAGACACATCCACACAGCAAGTTAGCCACGTAGCTTTCTCTGAAAGGCAATCACATTCATTTAGAATATTTCCCCTTTGTCCTTCTGCCTATGTCTGCTGTTTTTGGGATCTTTGTTGTCATGCCCCACAATTGCTGAATGGATCATGTTTCTGAAGAGGCTCTCCTGCCTATCAGATTTTCCAAAAAGCTTTTGGCTCACACAGGTCTGAGTTACTAAGTCTTAAATGCAATCACATTCCACCGCTTACTCTGAAAGCCAGTAATGCTCTGCAATCAGATTTCTAGAAGATTCTGTGGACACTGCATGTGGCTGAGTGGAGGTGGAGTTGAAGGGCAGATGGGCCGTTGGAAGGCAAGTTACCTTCCATAGAGCCATTTGAGCCATTCAGCCTTTGAAGCTACCCATCCTGAACCATGTCCTGCCTGTTCCTGGCAGTGGCTCACAGGTCCGAATCACGAGGTGGGCATGGATGGGCATGTTTGTAAGCACGGATGGGCATGCTCCAAATTTGCTCCCTATGTCCTCTTGGTCCTGAGGGACCAAGGATGAGTTGGGGGACTGGTGTAGGGGCGCAGCTGGTTGCTATGAATAGCCATGGGCTATGTCCTGTCCTGTCTTAGCCCTGACTCCAGACAGGCCGGGATGCTACAGACTTAAACATTTTCTCTCTTTCTCTCTCCCAACCCCCTCTATTCCCAGTGCTGACCAAGCCCTGGATAGATTTGCAATGAAGAAGTTTTATGATGATAAAGTTTCAGCTTTAATGCAGCCTTCCCAGAAGCGGTATGTATCTGTCCTTTGGATAAAAGGAGGGGAAAAGTGAATGGGATTTTACCTTTAAACAAATGAAGACTGAAGGCTGAGTGCTCTGTCTACCCTGCTTCCCATCCTCACACAACACAACCTTTGGGTGATGCTAAAGAATATGAGGCTGAGATCTGAGGATCACGCTTTGAAGCCAGCCTGGGAGGGAAAGGTCGTGAGACTTACCAGAAAATGGGTAGTGGCACTGTGGCCCAAAGTGGTAGAGTGCAAACCTTGAGCAAAAAGAGCTCAGTGACTGCCCAGGCCTGGAGTTCAAGCCCCATGACTGACACTCCTCCCACCAAAAAAAAAAAAAAATGAGGGGAGGGAGCTGGTCACACCAGAAGTGAGGAATGAGCCATCCAGCATCTAGAATGGTTACCTGCCTTACAGGTGACCCTCTTCTCATTCCATTCAGTCCTCTGAATGGAGTGAGTGAGTTTTGATTTCCATGGTTCTGGAACTTCTTTTTGCAGAGATCAATGAATTTGATCAGAGGATAGAGGGTGGATGCTTCAGGCCTTATAGTTTGATATTTTTGTTACCACAGGCAGTATGGAAATGGGTGGATGTGGTTGTGTTCTAATAAAACTTTATTGACATAAAGTTTATTGACATAAAAAAACTTTATTGTCATCATAGGCCTCCTGTACTATAGCAGCTCTCCCTGAAGCTAAGGAGAGTTTTTCTTTTTTCAGGGAATATTGCTTGAAGTGGCCCCTGGAATTGTTGGGAGGGGGGCGATAATAGCCAGGTAGTAGCAGAATTTTCTCCTGTACTGCCTGCCCTTCTGAGCTGAGGTGATAGGCAGTAGGAAAGTACTTTCTCCCTCTGTGCCTTTCCTTTGCATACATGGAGCCAAGCACAGAGCTCACATCCCTGCGGTTTTATTTTAAGCCAAACATTAGAGAATTGACCCAAGAATTGCTCAGATAGTTGCAAAACAGTTTCCATCTTGGGCATGGGATAATTGTCCTCCTGACCCTTTTGTGTGAGGAGTTTGGATCCTCCACACCTGAAGAGTTCAGAGACAGTGCCCAGGCTCAGAGTTCAAGCCCCACAGCCCCCTCCCCCCCCAAAAAAAAATCTAGTTCTAGAATATTCATAATACCAACAATTGCATATTCTCAAGTCATATGAAATAGCAGAGGAGTTTTACAGAACCTCTAAGTAGATGGAAGCATCTTCTGTGTGTGTGTGCACGTGTGTGCCGCATGCACATATGTGTATGTGTTAGTACTGGGGCTTAGATTCAGGGCCAGGTCACTGTCCTTAAGCTTTTTTGATCAATGGGGGTGCTAGAGTACCACTTGAACCACATCTCTATTTCCATCTTTTTGGTGGTTAATTAGAGATAAGAGTCTCATGGACTTTCCTGCTCAGGCTGGCTTCAAACTGATCTCCAGATCTCAGCCTTCTGAGTAGCTAGAATTAAAGGCATGAGCTACCAGTACCTTACCTATCCATATACTTTTTTTTTTCCTTGGGTCTGGTCGTGGGGCCTGAACTCTGGGCCTGGGCGCTGTCCTTCAGCTCTTCAGCTTAAGGCTAACGCTGTACCACTTGAGCCACAGTGCCACTTCCAGCTTTTTTCTTTTTGCTTGTGTGGTGTTGAGGATTCGAACCCAGGGCCTCATGCATGCAAGGCAAGCGCTCTACCACTGAGCCACCTTCCCAGCCCCACTCCATATACTTTTTAAACCATCTTCCAGTTATTTCCTGCAGTGTAACTGTTACCAGCACACATACACACATATACACACATGCATACACGCACACGCACGCATGCACGCATGTATGCACACATTTCTTTCTCTAATATTTTTGTTCTGAGGTTGGTGGAATTTGTGATGTAGCAACTTCTAGACTCATAGGGTTACCTGTGATTGTTTCTGCATAGCTTATGCTGTGAACTGAATCTGCAGACAGTTGGGAAGGTGGTGACTGCAGAGCCAGTTTCAGAGGACAGTCTGGCCCTGGTGGCCTCGTTCCTCCTGTGTAACCAGCCATCAGTGAACAGGTGGCTCTCCTTTGAGAGGAAACAGTTCTGCCATCACCCTGCTACTCCTCCTTGGAAGAGACCACTCTGTGCAGTGTGATAAGTGGACCACAGTCCCAGAGGGCACAGAGGGAGACTTGCTGTCTAAGCCTGGGACAGGAGCTAGTGGCCTCTGTCCCAGCCTCCACATCCTAAGGTGGCGTGAGGCTTACCTCAGGGCATGAGGATTGCCTGGCTCTACCCCCAGGTGACTCCTCAGCCTCCTGAGTCTCCGAATGCTTAGTGTTTGTACAGAACCATCAGCAGCCCTTTGTCTACGCCGATCTCTTGGTCTGGGTGCACACTGGTCCTGAGCAGACACAGAGCACAAAGGGCTGTCTTACCTGCTGCTCCCTGCAGACCTCCTGCCCATACCTAGTCCAGGTGCCCAGGGGATTCTCATGGCCAAGATTGACCTTGGATGTGCATTTCCCATAGTTGAGGGCCTGCCAGTGCTGAAGGGAGGGAAGAATGTCCTACTAGGGGTGACTCCGGTGTTCCATGCAGGCTCTTCCAATTCCATTCCCTTTGCTCATGGCCGCTGAGCCAGATAGCCAAAAGTTCCTCAGTATGAGACTTAGATGACGAAAGTAGACAGGTTCCCATTTCTGTATGTGTGTACAATGGGGGTGAGGAGCTTGGAGCCAAGCTCCAAAGCACACCACAGGGAAAGCCCAAAAGGAGCTGGGAGGAGGCCAAGCTGCCATAGGCTGCTAATCTGGCCTTCTGGAGGCATAGGCTCCTGTGTGAATTTTATGGTTCCAAAAGAGAAGAGCAATTTGCTGCCACAAAGGCCAAAACATCCTGTTTTTTTTTTTTTCTGCGAGTTATACTACAATTAAACAGATGTACTTCTCTATAAAGATTTTTTTTTTAGAGCATTGACTATAAGTTGGTCTCTCTCCCTCTGTCTTGTCTCTCATCTCTTTCTCTTTGTTTCTCTGACAGTATTGGAAATTGAACTTGGGTCTTCACACTGGTTAGGCAAGAGCTCTGCCACTTAAACCATACCCCATCCTTTTTGTTTTTTAAATTTGGTCTTCAGATAGGATCTCGTGCTTGTGCCTGGAATGGGCCTTGGATCAGGATATTTTGATCTCCACTTCCTAAGAGGCTGGGATTACTGACATGTGCTACCACGTGTGGTATTAGCCATTTTGAATATATGTACTAGCTATTTCCTATTGCTTAGTTAGCTTTGTCTGCAGATTCAGCTTCTTGGATCTTAACTGGGTCTGCACATTAGTGCATGTTCATGTAGGTAAGCTTGGGGCTGTGACTACGTCCATCCTGAAAGGTGATGGTTCTAACCTCCCTCCGGGATGTGTTCTGGTGTCTGTTGCTTCCTGTGTAGGGCTCTTGTCAGTCTCAGAGATGCATACGTGGTGAATGGATTTGGTGTTTTGGAATCTGGGTCCCTGCCCCCTTTAAAGACTCTGGGGGAGGAAGATAATGAAGCATCTAGGAGCTGGGTGCTGGTGGCTCACGCCTGTAATCCTAGCTACTCAGGAAGCTGAGATCTGAGGATTGCGGTTCAAAGCCGGCCTGGGCTGGAAAGTTTGTGAGACTCTTATTCTCCAATAAACCACCAGAAAGCCAGAAGTGGCGCTGTGACTCAAGAAGTAGAGCACTATCCTTGAGCTGAAGAGCTGAGAGACAGCGCCCAGGCCCAGAGTTCAAGCCCCATGACTGACCAAAAAAAAAAAAAAGGCAGCATCTAGGCTTTGATGGGGGTTGTACCTGGGGAACGGGGCCCATCCTGAGTGACCTGGGTGTAGAGGCTGGCTCTGGCTCCCCAGTGCACAGGAAATGAGGGAAAAGCACAGGGAGCTGAGAGTGTGATCTGGATCTAAATGTGTTCCACCCCTGTTGCCACATAACACCTCATGAGCACCTGTGACCAAGTAATCCTGGTATAAACTTTCCTTTTGGAAGGGTTCATCTCATCTGTGGAGGCATGAGGTCCGAGTCTGAAATTCAGAGAGGAAAATTCCCATACTCCCTGCCATGGTTCCCCTGAGTGGTTCAGGCTTGGAGGCAGGATATAAAGACAGGGGACAGCACAGGAGGGGATGTGAGATACAGCAAGAGCCCTAGGGTCTTGGAGGTTAAAGAGCCTCTTGGCTGGAGCATAGGGTGGAGTGGTTTACAGCTGTTTCTCACACAGCAGGGCCTGGGTCCCAGGTGCTGGCCTTGCCAGAATGAGTAGAGGAAGAGGCTTCTGTGGGCACCTGCGGATGGGACATGTGTCCCTTAAAAGTGTGGATGGAGCCCCTGCCAGGGTGTGAGTTGGGAGACATGATTTGTGTGTAGTGGACAGGGTGACCTACGCGGCCCCTCCAGCTTGCTTTGGTCTCAGCGGTGGGAGTTGTGGCTGGACGCTGATCACTCCCTTCCTGCAGGTACGTGCAGTTTCTCAGCGGGCTCCTGTCCGGCTCTGTGAAGATGAATGCCTCTCCCCTGTTCCTGCATTTTGTCATCCTGCATGGTGCCCCAAGCTTCGACACAGGGGGAGGTGAGTGGCCTTCATGCCTGGTGTCTGCCAAATTCTAGCCCAACCCAGCCCAGCGGGGGCTGATCCTGGTCCCCAGGGCTGAAAACAAGCTTTCCATTCCTGTCTGCAATGCCTATCTCTGTGTCTGGGCTCCCAGGCCATAGACATGGCAGCCCTTCTCCATGTGCATGGAGCTCAGGCTTGATGGGACCCCACTAAGCAGTTGAACAGATAAGGAGCAGGCAACCAGCAAAGGGACCCCAGACACACCCAGGACAGGGACTCCAGAAGGCCTGTGCTGTCCTGGGTCATCTATGCACTTGGTTCCAGGTTCTTCTGTGTGACCCACCATGACAAGGCCTTAGAGCTCAACCTCCTTCCTCTTTAGATTGATGCCATGAGGAAGCCCATAGTGTAGGGATGGGGTCAAGACCCTGTTCCCCTGGTTCCATCCAGATAGGTGTGTGTTCTCGCTCTCTGTATTTCTCTTTCTCTGTCTTTCTGACCCTCTCTCCCTCCTGTATAGAGTTGCTCTCTAGATGAAGGTCTGTGAGCTGGGCTTGCGGGGGGCGGGTGGGGGAGTAGTGATTTGATTTTTACAGGGGTATTGGTCTCTTTCAGCATGCCGGCCCTTCCTGAAGCTCTACCAGGCCATGCAGCCTGTGTACACGTCGGGAATCTAGTAAGTGCCCAAGTGTGGTCTGTGGATGGTTCAGGGATGATGGTGCATGGGCTGTGGAGGATGCCAGGGGCACAAGCCCTAGGGTAGCTCTGCCCCCGGCTCACACAGGTGTCCCATGGCTGCTGCTCTAGTGGCCCTGGATCCTCCAGGGAGGGAGGGCCATTGCTGATTGGCAGTGGAGATACTGGAAAGGGTTTCCTTCTGGATTTTATTTCTCTCTCCTTTGCATTTTAGATGAAGGAGGCATACATACTCTCAGATTTGTCTGAGTTTTTGTTCTATGTGATTTGTGAGCATGAATGGAAAATGAGTAATAAAGAGAACCAGTGTTCTACCCTCAAAAAAGAGCCATTATCCCATCACTGGGTTCGAACTGGACCCTGTGCACATGGATGCCATCAGCCCCCAGCTCTAGCTCCTCTGTCTGAGCTATGTCAGTCTCTGCTGGGGCCTTCCAGTCAGTCTCAACACTTGCTGATGCTGTCAGGACCCACCCTGGCCCAGGAAGTTTCTGAACCTTCTCATCTCATCTCCACTGGGTAGATTCTCTGAAAGGAGATTCTTGGACAAGGGGAATGTTGGGCCTAATTTAGGAGTTTTCAAATGTGTGGTTCGTTTTTCAACATGTCTTCTGCCTATGAAATCGTGGCATTGCCTAACAATCTACCTTCTTGTTATCCCAAAGCAATGTTGGCCCAGAAAACCCAAGCAGGATCTGCATGGTCATTGAGCCAGCCCAGCTGCTGAAGGGGGACATCATGGTGAGTGCCCATGTCTGCAGCCATGCTCGCCTTCCAGTAAATGGTGACGTTGAAGGAAAGAGCGATTGTATCTTAGAACTGTAACACCCTCTCCCTCCCGCCCCGCCCCCCCCCCCCCCCCCCCCCCCCCCCACTCACAGAGAAAAGACAACCCTGCAGGCATAAGAAAAGTACCTAGCTTTTCATTTCAAGGCCTTTGGTTAGTTTTGGAGTAAAAGTATTTTAATTAAAGGAGAAGGAAAAAAAAAACCCACTGTTCTTGACTATCAGTTATTATAGAGACACTGGATATATGTAAACTTGAAAATAACATCCTAACTCTGCCACTACCTTGGTGAGCTTTCCTGGTTCCTGACCTAATTTGCAATTGTCACATGACTGTCAGCCTCCCAGAGTGCCACTGGAAAACTAAAATACGTGTTTAGCATTAGGAGCCAAGTACAAAAGGTGTTGTTACCACTTGGCTATGATTACAACAGTGATTTCTTTAGATAATATTGTTTCTTGGGTGTGTTAGTTCTTAGAGAAGGAGACTTACTTTCTTCTTAATCTGTCTTGAATAAAGAAGAATTCATACATGTAAAATAATTTTAGGAAAGGTTTATTTTATTTTTTTTTTTTTGGTGCCAGTACTGGGACTTGAACTCAGGGCTTAGGTGTTAGTTATCCTTAGCTTTTTCACTCAAGGCTGATGCTCTGCCGCTAGCACCATAACTACCTTTTTGGCTTTTTGCTGGTTAATTGGAGACCAGAGTCTCACAGACTTTTGTGCTGGGGCTGGCTTCAAACAGGGATCCTCATATCTCAGCCTCTTAAGTCCGGAAAGATTTTGGACGTGAGCCACCAGTGCCCAGCACACATTTAGTTTTGTGAGGATCAAGTGAGTGAGCTCACATAAATCTAGAACAGGACACCCAGAAGTTCAAGGCCATGTCATATGGCCCTGAAGCATGGCAATCCATCATCACCACCAGAGAGACCATGACTCAGCCTTGGGCAGCCATCGCCTCCTCCTGCCGGGTGAGACTCTGGCAGTGTTCCCCCACATTCTTGCTCACATCATTCTGCATTCCAGCCCTGTCCTGCCCTGTAGTGGGCCCCTCAGCCTGAGTACATGAAATAGCCTGTGAGCCTGGCTGTGGCCCCTGGAATGTGGGGGCCTCTTTAGAGTTGGAGTGAGTGGGGGTGGAGCTGGAGAGGAGACGAGCCAGGAGTGGGTGAAGGAGAGCTTCTCAGATAGACACCCTAAACTTGGCTAGGGGCATCTGGGAGCTCACGGAGCCAGCTGCTGCTCAAGATCGGGAAAGCTCAGTTGCTGCTGTGTGTTGCAGCTGGTTTTGTCCCGGTAACAGATGAGGCCTCCTCAGAGGCACCCGAGGCTATGGGAAAGGCAGCCCCCATCGCGAGTCACTGACCAGAAGCTCTTCCTAAGTATTACGACCTCTTTGGGCTAAAGAGCCCATTTGCCTGAATTCAGTAACTGCTCTGGTCCTTGGCAGGAAGTCTGGATCAATGATATTTGAATCTTCTCCTCCCAAATTAGTTTCTAACTTCAACTTTTTTTGTTTTGTTTCAGTACAAGGGTTTGAACTCATGGCCTAGGTGTTGTCTCTGGGTTTGCTCAAGGCTAGCACTCTGCGCAGCTCCATTTCCGGCATTTTGGTGGTTAATTGGAGATAAAGGGTCTCTCACATTTTCCTGTCCTGGCTGTCTTCCAAGTCTTGAGCCTCAGCTCTCAGCCTCCTGAGTAGCTAGGATTACAGGCATGAGCCACTGATGCCTGGCTCTCATTTGAACTTACGAAAGTCCAGTTGGTACTGAGGAGAGACCCTGTGAGGCCATGGATGGGAGGGACATCCCAGTGAGCTTCTGTTTTCTCCTCTGCTAGGAGTGAGGCACTGAGTTAGGATTGGGATTTGAGGGCAGTTGTGGGTGGGGCTAGGTGGGTATCCCTCTTCACACCATCTGAGGTCTCTGAGGTCCTTGTGTGGGGCCTGTATGCCACTTTCAGGCCCCGCGTGCCATTTTCTAGTTGTCATGGGAGGGGGCAGGAGCCCATTTAGAATGGAACGCCATGAGTGCAGTTCTGCCTTGGAGGGAGCAGCAGTACAATGTGGAGTGCTTTAGGAGCAGGAAGTGGGAGTTGCTGGCAGTTCCAGATGATCCCAGATGTGAGTTCTTTGAGGCACAGAGAGGGGTATGCAGGCCAAGTATGGGCGTCTTGTGAGTGAGTGTCATGCGTGAGTTGATGTTGAGCCTCGTGCAGATTTTGTCTCAGGAAGAAAGGACCGTGTTGGTATGGGTATTAGTACACACAGGGTCCCACCCATTCCTTTTTATGGTGATCTTCAAAGCTAGCTTAGTTCTACGTAGGCTGCTTTTATCAAATGCCATAGACTGGGGAGTTTGTAAGGGACAGCTTGTTCCTCATTGTTCTAAGGCCAGAAGTCTGAATCTAATGAGGATCTACTCTGATTGAGAGGGCATCTTCCCTGTGTCCCCACGTGGTGGTGGAGGGCCTTTCTTGTGGGGTGCTAGTTCTATTTATGAAAGTCTATCCTCCTGACCTAGTCACTACCCAAGGCCGCTACCTCCTAATGCTGTCACCCTGGGGCTGAAGATTTTAGCATCTGGACTTGAGGAATACGCCTTTCAGTCTCCAGCAGTGCCTGTCAATCTCCTCTGTGCTCTTTCCTTGCCTAACTTGGCTGAGTCCTTTCTGGCTCTTCTCTGTGCCTCTTTGCTTCTGGTTTAATCAGCACTTGGCCTTTCTTTGTCCTCTTTCTCTATCTGCCGTAGGCTCATGAAAGGACAGTTTGTATCTAATGTCCCCTGCCTGCTGTTTGGCCCAGTTTCCTTTCATCTGCTAACAGTGGCTTGATCCTCTAACTGGCCTGTGGCCCTCACCTTGAGCCCCATCTCCAGCCCCGAGACCATTGGTCATTTTTCCCAGCTGCACCTGAACTAATATTGTCCACACTGTCATCCTCTGACCTTGTCTGGCTCTCAGCTGCCCTGTCTTTGCTTGCTTCAGACTCTTATATCCTCAGCCACTGAGTTCTACCCACTGCCTTTGCCACCCTCACTTAACCCTGTCACTCTCTCGCCGTTTTTTGAGACTCCTTGCCCACCTAAACTCGAAACTTGAACTTCCTTCATCTCTGATACCCCACTAGCCCAAATCTCAGCTGTGCAGATTTGTCACTCCATGAATCATGCCTCTTATGGCCTCTGTAATGGCGGGGCTTGATTCAATGCTTTCCTTCATCCAAGGTCAAGGTCAAGGTCAAAGGAAGAGATGGATGCTCTGAGAGACCTGAGAAACACAAGAAGAGAGGAATGGTTGTTACTTGGACTCAGGGCTGGTCCCTACTCTGTCCATAATTGCCATGATCACCTTCTGCATCCAGGACCACCTTGTAGCTGAGTAGACAATTAACTAGCTAGGGCCACATTCTCAGCCAGTTAGCCATGCCGGTTTCTTGGAAGAATGTTTATGTTAGCCAGCCTTATGCCAGGGATATTACAGGCCTCCCCGTTGAGCACCCGCTGTTCAGTGGCCATATGGCTGTGATTTGGTGGCAGAGCCCAGGCCTGTCCACAGAGAAGCAGAAACCAGACCTGTTGGTAGAACTGGGGAGCCAAAGGTTTGGAGTTTGGGCATAGGGTGGAGCCAGGTGTCTCTGGAGGTGAATTCATGCCACAGGGCACCTCATCCATGGATGGCTTGTTTCCATTAGAAATGCTGGCAAATGGGAGATTGTAGATCTTTGCACAGGAGATAATAGCTTCTGATAAGATAATTTCCTTCCTGCACCCAGTTTCATTCCTCGCATGGAATATTTTTAGGATTGCATTATGGTTTGATTTATGCTTCCTGTGTTTGTGGTTCCGTTTTGTCCACTCTGTGTTTGCTCTCTGCAGTGTTATCAGATGGGAGCTGGGTGATGTGGGTGACAGCTGAGGGGGCATGTTTCCATCGTAGAGGGGCACGTTTCCAGGTACCCTTCTTAGATGTGGCCAAGAGGTTTAGTCTTGATCTTGGAAAACTTAAATGCACTTTTAACCCATTGTATTGTTTTAGACTGCTTAATGTTGAGGCACATTACTACAACATTACTCTGTGTGTGTGTGTGCGTGTGTGTGCGCGCGTGCACGCACGCGCGCTACTGGGACTTGAACTCAGGGCTTTGTCCTTCCTCTTGGCTTTTTTGCTCAAGACTGCTGCTCTGCCATTTGTGCCACAATTCCAATGTTTGCTGTTTGCCAGCTAATTATATATAATAGTCTCACAGATTTGTCTGCCTAGGCTGGCTATAAACCATGATCCTCAGATTTTAGCCTCCTGAGTAGCTGGGATTACAGGCATGAATCACCAGTGCTCAGCTCATACTGGGCTTCTTAAACCATAAGGTTTTATTTTCTCATAGTTTTGGGAGCTGGAAGTTCTAGGTCAAGGTATCAGAAAGTAGGTTTCCCCATAGACCTTCCGTTGTGCTTGTGGATGCCAGTCCCTTCCCCTCTCCACGACCTACCCTCTGTCTCTGAGTCCTAAGGACAGCAGTTATAATTCCCAGGGACCCATGCCAATGGCCTATGTCAACTAAAAGTGCTTTATAAAAATCTTGTTTCCTGAGCCTTTCTACTTATAAGTCTAGGAAGACAAAATTCAGCCATATGCCTCTGCTCCTTAACTGAGCTATTCTAGAATGCTTAGACAGGGACCTAGTGTTGTTGGTTACCTGGCTACTTTAGCTATGGTTTGTTACCAGCAAGTACTGATGAGCAAATATCCAAAACCTGTGGCCTGTGGGGTTTGGATATGTAGGGACACACTCAGGCCCAGCTCCCTGAATCGAGGTTCTAGTAGTTTAACAGATGAGCAGGGACATAACTCACACATAAAGAACTGAATGTGGGGCAAAAGAGACCCTTTCCTGCAGGCTGTACCGGGAGCGGCTTCAGGGCAGAGCTGGCAGCTGTGATTCAGAGGAAAGCCAGGTTGTCACAGTCAGCAGTTACTCAGCTCTATAGTTGATGTGCCCAAACTCAAACATCTTGATGCCATGGATCCACCTGAGAAGGACCTCAGAGGTCAGCCCAGGAAGAAAGAATGCCTGTGCTTGCACATGCCCCTTGTTGTCATGGCTCTCTAGGGAGAGATGTTTGAATTGGTTCAGCTGACCTGAAGTGTAATGCAAGAGTAGTCTTTTCTTGCCCCCAAATGGACGGGGACACACACACACACACACACACACACACACACACACACACACACACACACACACACACACACACACACACACACACACACACACACACACACACACACACACACACACACACACACACACACACACACACACACCCCATTGCTCTCACACATTGTCTCTGGCTGCTCTGCTCTCTGGCTTGCTTATTAAGCTGGCTTGTTGGGTAAGGTCAAAGTCATCTCCCGGTTGACTTCTGAGCCTTCATTTTCCCACTTCCACCCAGCGTCTTGTCCTTTTCAGTCTAGCAGGGCCCCCTTGATTTGATCATACCTGTCTTATGGGCAGGTAAATTTGTCTATCTTTGCTCATGAGAGACTGTACCCTCCGGTATGTTGGTAGAGATCAGGTTGGTGTCGTTAAGTTCATAAGGATGCAAAGGGAAAGCAGAAATCCATTTGTTATTTGTCTGATTTTAGAAACCAGCAACTGGTGTTATTACTGGTAACAGCAGCTGACATTAACCCTTTGTCTGCATTGGCCTGCACATCACTGGCGCATTCCCTCTGCCCCTTCTTACACCCAACCCCTTCTGGTGTGTGTGTGTGCGCGCGCACACGCATACGCTCACATGTGCCAGTACTGGGGTTTGAATTTATGGCCTAGATGGTATTCTTTAGCTTTTTTGTTTTGTTTTATTTTGGGTCCGGTCGTGGGCCTGAACTCTGGGCCTGGACGCTGCCCCTCAGCTCTTCAGCTCAAGGCTAGCACTCTACCACTTGAGCCACAGCGCCACTTCCGGCTTTTTTCTTTTTGCTTATGGGGTGCTGAGGAATCAAACCCAGGGCCTCAAGCATGCAAGGCAAGTGCTTTACCACTGAGCCACCTTCCCAGCCCCTTCTTTAGCTTTTTTGCAAGGCTGGAGCTCTACTGCTTTAGCCACAGCTCCACTTCCTGCTTTTTCCTGGATAGATGGAGATGAGTTTCATGGCCTTTCCTGCTGGACTTCAAACTCTGATCCTCAGATCTCAGCCTACTGGGTAGCCTACTGGGATTACAGATGTGAGTCACTGGCGCTGGATTCCCTCCTGTCTTTATAACTCCCTTTTCATAAAAGGCCAGTTCACCCCTCCCTAGATAGGAAGGACCTGGAGCGGCTCAGTTGTCAACAGGTGAGAGGCGGCACTTTGGGGAGGGCTGCTTGCTCACTATGCAACCCTGTTCTGGAATTCGCATGGGCTCAGGTCCAGCAGGGGCTGGCTGGGAGCCCAGGGCCTGATCTAGCTTGCCCCCTCCCAGCGCACATCTTAGGTCAAGGGCTTGTAAACACTTTTCTGCCTACATGCTCCATCTTGCTCCCTACCTGGGCAAACCATAGCCACTTGTTTTTTGTCTTTGTAGTTGCTATTCTGGGACCTTGTCAGAGTCCCTGGACTTGTTCACTCAATGAAGTGTCCTCAAGAGGAAGAACAATGCTGTTTGTTGTTTCTACCTTGTAGGAAACCAGGGAGAGTAGAAATGTCCCCTCTCTACCCCAGGAAAACTGTGTGGGAAGATAGCTGTTGTACCTACCATTGCATTCTTTTATTATTATTATCTTTAAGTAGTTTCACTTTTTTTCAGAAAAATATTTTCTTAGGTTTTATTGTGAAGAAAAAATTGGCTATTTCCAGCTGATATATTTTTTCTTTTTTTAAAAAATATGTTTTTTATTGTAAAAATAGTGCACAGAGGGGTTAAATTTTTTTTTTTTTGCCAGTCCTGGGGCTTGAACTCAGGGCCTGGACACTGTCCTTGAGCTTCTTTTCCTCAAGGCTAGTGCTCTACCACTTGAGCCACAGTGCCACTTCCAGCTTTTTCTGTTTATGTGGTACTGAGTACATGCTAGGCAAGCACTGTACCCCTAAGCCATATTCCCAGGCTGACCATTGCATTCTTTTATGATTATTTTGCGTCTCCTCAGCCTGAGTAGGTCTTCCTCTACTCTGTCCACTCCATACTATGAGCTCAGTAGGTTTTCTCCCCATCCACACCCCCCCCCCCCAACAGCTGGGATTGCGTACATTTTTGGGGTTGCGAATTGCAATGTGGAGGCAATTTAAAATCATTACTGTCCAGCTCTAAGGATGATCATGGTTCTTGTCAGTGTGCACCAGGTAGGTGCTTTGTCTTAAGGTTTAACTGCAGTTGACCTTCAACTATTACTAGTCTTACTCTTCCTTGAGGCCTGCTCAGCCCCACCAGCAGAGATGGATGAGAGTGTGGCTGCCGTTTCTGTTAAGGGTTCTTTGTGACTTTGCTTGGAGTGCCTCTAACTTGGTATTGTCCTTAACAGTGGCTACTGGTGATGATTTGAGTCAGGGAGGCGGCACTCACATGGGAGAGCTAACTTCTGAACTCAAGGCCACCAGCCTGGGATTACTGCCTTAGTGCTGATGTCCTTGATGCTAGGTGCTGTTTCTCCTGCACTTGGAGAGTTTGAAATAAAAATGTATCCCTGTGGTTTAAGAATTAAGCATGGGTATTGACCTTTCAGCTTTCCCTAATGTCCAAGTGGGCTGGCTCTTCCTCCACTTGAGACTTCCACGTGCCTGCCTTTTCTACTTGGTGTACTTCCAGGGGCCAAAGCAGGACCTGGCACCTTGTTACCATTAACTTAACATCCTGAGAAGGGCCCAGGCTTGTCTCTCTACTACTATAAGAGAATTAGATTAGGCCAAGGTTTCCACACTGTATCCTTAGACAGAAAGGGAGCAAGGTGTGTTCAGAGCATTGGTGGACATTGTTACTCGGCAGTGATTTTGGAGGGGGATCGAGGAGGACTTCAGTTCAGGCCTAGGCTCCATACCTGGGCTTTTTCAGTCAAGACTAGCACTGTACTGCTTGAGCTACAGCTCCACTTCTGGCCTTTTTGGTAGTTAATTGGAAATAAGAGTTTATAGACTTTCCTGCCCTGGCTGGCTTTGAATAGTGATCCTTAGATCTCAGCCTCCTGAGTAGCTAGATTATAAGTGTGAGTCATGGCCTCTGGGCTCTCAGCAGAGAGAGTTTTGAATGTCAAGGACCTGCTCTCTGGAGACCCTTTAGATAATGCAGTAGATGTTCCTCAAAATACAAAGGTTGGTGCCAAGACCCACATGGATCTGAGGATGCTTGGATCATATATAAAATGGGGCAGTATTCACATAGCCTATCTACACCCCTCTCTAAGTCATCCCTCAATTACTTACAATGCCTAATACAATGTAAATGCTACATAAATAATCATTATCCTGTGTTGCTTAGGGTATAACGACAGCAGCAATATCGGAATATGTTTAGTATAGACTCTGTGTGTGTGCACGCACGCACATGTGTTCACATGTACTGGGGCTTAAACTGAGAGCCTTGAATTCTTCCCTGACTTCTTTTGCTCAAGGCTGGTGCTCTGCCACCCCAACCACACCTCCACTTCCAGATATTTGGTGATTAATTGGAAATGTGTCTCACAGCATCTTCTGTCCTAGATGGCTTTGAACTATGAGCCTCCTATTTGAGCCTCCTGGGTAGCTAAGATTCCAGGTGTGAGTCACAGGCTCCTGGTTCCTATATCAGACAGAGCCTTGCTTTGCTTGCTGAGTGTAAGGGGCTCACTTCTGATCTCTGGCCAATAATGCCACAAAATTTTCTTGACATTGATAATGACTCGACTTTGCAGTCTCTGGAGGGCACCAGGGCAGGGTCTTTGGCTGGAGGTTTCAGCTCCAGGACTGGTCCATGGTGTGGTGGGGCTGCTGTGATGGTGAGCAGAGCTCACCTGCTGGCCAGGAAGGAAAGTTGGGTGGGAGGCAGAGAGTGTGTGCAGGCGTGCATGCCAGCCATCTTACCTGTGGACCTTTCCGGAATATGGCACCGCAGGTATTTCCTGGCATGGGGATTTGCCAACAGACTTTGGATTTCAACCCATAGTCTTCTGCAAGCAGGAGCATCATAGAGCCTGGAGGGTGCCTCCTGTGAGGCACCTGGGAACTGTCTTGTCTTTCTTTACTCTGGGGTGCAGATCCACGCCTCACCCTTCAGGCCTGGGGTGTGAAGTGTCAGGATTCTATGGGGTGAGTCTCAGTGTTTGTGAGTAGCTGCCAGGAGCACCTGGAGCACCTGGAGCAGAAACTACACTGCCCAGGCATCCTGAGCTCCTGGGGGAGGTGGTCAGGACCCAGCGGGCCTGCAAGAGGCTCAGACTTAGAAACAGTTGTGCAGGCTGGGGAGGCGACTGCATGGTGAGTGAGCAAGTGAGCCCCTGTCACTCAGAGCAGGTTGAAGAGGAGGAATGTTCTCGAAGAAATGAGCTGTCACCTCCTCCAGGGGGTCCTCCCAGCTTCCACTCAGAGCTGTGCTTGGTGTTGTACTCGAGTCTGCCTCTTTTCCTCTTTGTCAGCAATCTGAAACTTCCTTGTTTTTTCAATCTTTGATTCTCCCATGTATTAATAGAAATTGAACCAGGCCTTGGTGGATCATGCCTGAAGTCCTAGCTACTTGGGAGGCTGAGATCTGAGGACCATGGTTTGAAGCCAGACCCATTGGGAAGTCTGTGAAACTCTTATCTCCGGTTAACCACCAGAAAGCCGGAAGTGAATGTATGACTCGTGTGGTACAGTACCAACCTTGAGCAAAAAAAGCTAAAGGACAGTGTGCCTAAGTCCTGAGTTGGTACACACAAAAAAACTTGAGAGAGCAAGACTGGCTCAGATCTGGGCTTTCTTCCTTTCCCCAGTGTCATCTCCCACTCTTGCTGGTACCCATGTATCCATGGGAGGTGGTGAGTGTGGATTTAGTCTCCTTCCTATGCCTGGGCTGAAGCATTGGGCCAATGGCAAGTATGGATCATAAGGGTTTTAAGGAGGATTCGGATGCAGCCAGAACATTCTGGAAGGATAGCTGGCTGCAAGAGCAGTCTTTGATTGAGTTCTCCTGAAAAGTCAGACTCCAGGACACAGAGGAGGAGAAAAGACTTGTAGTCAGGACGCCACCGGCCATTGGGAAGCCAATAGAGGCCTTCTCATTCCTCCCAGTGCTGCTTGCCAATGGCAGTCTGCTAAGCCCAGACCCTGAGGGCCAGCCTGTGTCTATCCCTACATGTTTACAGGAGTCCAGTGGCGCCTGGTATGCAGCAAGCGATCAGCTTGTGTTTGTCAACAGGGAACATTGCGTGTGGCCCTGGGTATGTCTGTTATCAACCTGTTTCCTGGCTGATAGCACAATGTACACAAGTCCTGGGCCTGCTTGCCAGCCCTGGTGCCCAGCTTCCCTGGCTTCCTTGGCTTCCTGGGCATCTTTTTCTGTTGCTTCTGTGGAATGTTTTCTCTGGAGACTGGGCGATGATGCTGTCACCCAAGGAGTGAACAGCATGGCTGGTTGTGGGTCATGTTTTTGCTATACTGCCTCTTATTTAGCTTTGTAAAGTCTGTGAAGTTTCCAAGCCACCTGGCACCATCAAATGTGGTCTTCAGGAAGGGGCTGATCAGGGAGGCATCCTGTCCATCTCCCATGTGCAGAGTGCTGTCCTGCTCACTAAGCTCACTTGGAGATCAGAGTCCCACGGACTTTTCTGCTGTGCACTTTTCTGCCCTGGTGGTGTGAGCCACTGGTGCCCTGCAGTGTATCTGAAAGCAGAAAAATCTTAAATGTTTTCAATTGGAAAATCAGAATTGAAAACAAGATTTTCGATGAAAGGTAAGCTTCATCACAATGGGTTGTTCGAATCTGGAAATAAAGAAACCACAGGATGCTAACGCTCAGACTATCTGCTCAGACTTCCCTAGGGGCCGCTTCTGTGGTTCACAGGGAGGTGGGCCTGTCTCACATTGAGCTGATCCTGGTATTTTGGAACTTTGCTTCCATTGAAACAACACAGGATCTCAGGGAGGTGACTCGGGTGTCTTCGCTGTCACAGCAGAGGCCATGTGCTTGTGTTTCTCCCGTCCTGGCATCTTCAGACTCACATTCACAAAACTCCAGCACATGTCAGTGTTCATTGGCTGCATCTGTTCCGAGGTGGAGGCTGAGGCACATAGCCCATCCTCTGAGTGGTGGGCTCTCCCATGAGGCTCTTCCTCACCTGTTTTCCCTTTCTTTCTCTCTTTCTCAGGTGAAATGCTACCATAAAAAGTACAGGTCGGCCACTCGTGACGTAATTTTCCGTCTGCAGTTTCACACTGGGGCTGTGCAGGGCTACAGGCTCCTGTTTGGGAAGGAGGAGCTGGACAATGCCTGTATAGGTATGTGGGGAGCTGGCCTTGTCCACGGGGAATCCTGGGGATGCTCTTCTCTGTCCTTCCTACACTCTCTTCATTTCACATTATGCTTGTTGACAAAATTCTTACCAATATAAAGAAAAACTGTTGGGCACTGATGGTCATGCCTATAATCCTAGCTATTCAGGAGTCTGAGAGCTGAGGATCATGGTTCAAAGCTAACCTGGACAAGAAAGAAAAGTCTTATGAGACTCTTATCTCCAATTAAGTAGCAAAAAGTCAGAAGTGGAGCTGTGGCTCAAGTGGGAGAGCACTGAGTAAAAAGATCTAAGGGACAAAGCTCAGGTCCAGATTTAAAATCCGAGAAAGCTGGGCACTGGTGGCTCATGCCTATACTCCTACCTACTGGGGAGGCTGAGATCTGAGGATCACAGTTCAAAGCCAGCCTGGGCAGGAAAGTCTGTGAGACTATTATCTCCAATAAACCACCAGAAAACCAGAAGTGGCGCTGTGGCTCAAGCGGTAGAGCACTTGCCTTGAGCTGAAGAGTGCAGGGACCGCGCCCTGGCCCAGAGTTCAAGCCCCATGACCGACTGGAAAAAAAAAAAAAAGTCGGAGGAATGACACACAAAATTTTTTTTTTTAAGCTGATGGTTGATCTGTGAAGGAAGACCACAAAGACAGCATGGAAGCACAGCTACTATACATTCATATTTGGGTGCAATGCTGTACTGATGGATGTGGCAGCACACATACAGTGCATACTTGGGGGTCCTCATCTCCCCACATGCTGTAATGTGTTTTTTGTTTCTTTTATGCAGATGATCGATTTCCTGACTACGGGAAGGTTGAGTTAGTGTTCTCAGCCACACCTGAGAAGATCCAAGGTAGGTAGTAGGAAGGACGCAGCGGCGGGGCTGGGTGTTGTCCTCAGCGGATAAAGATCCTGGCAGCATTGGGGGCTATACGAACTCCCACCTTTGCAGTATGTGGAAAGTTTGAGTAGTGTTCTATTTTAGTTATTTTGTTCATCTTGGGACTTAAACTCAGGGCCTGGGTGCTGTCCCTGATCTTTTTTGCTCAGGGCTAGCACTCTACTGCTTTGAGCCACAGCTCCTTTTCTGGTTTTCTAGTGTTTAATTGGAGATAAGTGTCTCACAGACTTTGCTACTGGGCTGGCTTTGAACCGTGACCCTCAAATCTTAGCCTCCTGAATAGTTCGGATTACAGGCATGAGCCACAGAGCCCAGTTGTTGAATAACATTTTGAAGACAAGCAGAAAAAAAAACAAAAAGACAAGCAGATATTGGGCAGCTCACAGAGACTGTCACCCATTGGATGCTCCAGGGACCCTTTCAGATTGGGGGAGCCCTACCATGTCCCTGGTGACCCTTTCAGGTCACCTGCCAACAACCCAGGGACCCCTTCAGGCAGGGGTGTCCTGAAGGGGCTCTGATGGTTTTTTGGCTTTACATTCCACCTCCTATGAGCTTGTGCCAAATGTTTACATTAACAAACAACATTTAAAAAGGGGACTTACAAGACAGAACACAGCAAATACCTGAGTACAAGACAGATTCTCACCTGTCTCATAGAAGCCCATTTTGGAAGAAGCGAAATTCTGGGCAATGGTGGCTCACACCTGTAATCTACTCAGGAGGCTGAGATCAGAGGATCATGGTTCAAAGCCATCCTGGGTAGGAATGTCCCTGAGACTTTTACCTCCAATGAACCACCGGAAAACAGGGAAGTAGTGCTGTGGCTTAAAGTGGTATTCAGGGACAGCACCCAGACCCTGGAGTTCAAGCCCCACAGCTAACAAAACAAATAAATGAAAACTAAACCCTGTCATTTAGGTCAGCTGACACTGGGGATCCTATTTGTGAATGTTTCATGCTGAGATTTCTTGGGAGATACACTTAGGCTTTAAACTCAGGACCATACGTTTGCTAGAGGTGCTGCATTGCTGTGCCACACCTCCAGTTCTGTTTTTGCACTGGTTAATTTTGAGCTAGGGTCTTGCTTCCTGCCTGGCTTTGTACACCTAAGCTGTAATCCTCCTTTTTTTTCCACTGGAATGGATGCCAGGTGCATGCCACCACATGCAGTGCCTATCATTCAGAGTCTTTTGTACTTGGGCAAACCTAGATCCATGATTCTCCCAATCTCAGCCTCGCAGGTAGCCAGAATTTCAGGCATGAGCCACTGATGCCTTTCATTTTTTGAGTCGTTTCTGCAGCCCTCCATTTTTAATACCTTAGGTAATAATTACCCTTTTCCCAGGTTTCTTGTCATAGATTTAGGCAGGAACCACAAACCCAAGACTTTATGTGAGCAATCCTGTTGGTGTTTGTTGACCGACTGAAGGCTTTCTCAGGGCCATGCTCAGAGTCTGGCATGAGGCACATTTGTCCTCACCTGTCAGATGATCCCGAAGTTGTGCTCTGAACCACAGTCCACAAATGACCCCTGTCCATCCTGCAGTTTCCCTGAGCTGTCTTAACTGTTGTTATATTTGTCAGAAATCCTGCCTTCTGCCTGTGATTAGCTCCCTGCTGTGGGAGGAGAGATGGCAAGTGTAGTTGTCATTATTGTGCACTCAAGTCCAGAACCTTAGCAGCCCTTTACTCTTTGTGTCAGGAGGCCAAAGGGGCTGGGCCTTGCCAGGACTGACATTCCCATGTGCCCCACAGGGTCTGAGCACCTGCACAGCGACCACGGGATAATTGTGGATTACAACACGGCTGACCCTCTCATCCGCTGGGACTCATACGAGAACCTGAGTGCAGACGGAGAAGGTGTGTGCTCTTATCCCACAAGCAGGGGCTGATGGGGAGGGGCAGGGAGCATGGGCATCCTTCTAGAGTCAGAAGGCACAGGGCATGTGTTCCTGAAGACCAGGCGTGGGGCTTGGAAGTCAGGGCTTACTCTGGTTCTGTCATAGCGAGTGGATCGTCAGTAAAAAAACACTCATACCCCTCCTTGCTGAGGTGGTGTGAGGGAGGAGAGGGGTAGGGCCCGTTGGTCAAGGGCCTGTGCCCTTCTTTTTCTCCTGTCATGGTTGTGTGTGAGGAATTACAAGCACTGGTCTCAGCCTCTTGCCTCCTGTTGAGCTGCACCTCTTTGGCTGGGTCCTCATTGCTTGTAATTTGGGCGTCACCTTCCTGGGACTATACCACTTCAGCCTCTGTGAGTATAAGTCTGTCTTGGTGAACATATTTGCTGTCCACAGAGTATAAAATGTGCACCTCAAGGCAGAAAAAGAGTGAATGGACAATCATCTGCATCTAGGGGTTATTCAAAGGATGACTTACCACGAAATAGATTCTTGGAGAACTCCATTCCGTCCACTGCCAGATGCTCAGGAGCTGGTGTGGGAAGAGGCGTGTCACATCCTGTGTGTCTCTGAGCTGACAGAGACTCGGGAAGGTGGCATTTGTGGCCGCTGCAGGGGATGCTGGTTGTGTCCTTGGATGGGACAGCAGCCTCCCCTCTAGCGTGTGCCAGGGAAATGCATGTGGCTTCCCAGGCTGTGCAGGCTGAGATTTTAGTAGAGGGAATTGTTGGGATATTAGATACACATAAACCTGAGTTGGATTCAGGGCTGGAGTATGAATGCTATAGGTGTGAAAATTTGGAGGTCAGGGGGCAGCTGGAGAGGAGATGAGCCTTTATAAAATCTACCAGTATACTTTTTTTTTTCTTGGTCAGTTTTGAGGCTTGAACTCAGGGCCTAGGTCCTGTCCCTGAGCCTCTTTGTGCTGAAGGCTAGTTCTCTACCACTTAACCACAGCGCTACTTCGTTGTTTGAGTGGCTAATTGGAGTCTCACAGGGACTTTTCTGCTTGGGCTGGCTTCAGATCATAATCCTCAGATCCAGCCTCCTGAGTAGCAATGATTACAGACATGAGCTGCCAATCCCAGCCACCAGGTGTACTTTTAGCTTCCCACTCAGCTAGGATGACAGGTACACACCACCTACCCCCAGCTGTTGGTTCAGAAGGGGTCTCACCTTTATACTTATAACGATCTTGAACCACGATCCACCCCCAATCTCAGCTTCCTAGGTAATGAATACCATGTAGGAGATAATATTGGTGAGGTAATGAATGTAACCTAGGAGGTAATATTGGTGAGGTAATAATATTACATAGAAGGCATTACAAGTCTTCAGAACCCAGCTAAGAAGCCCTCTTACTGCTGTGGCTTGGGAGGGGTCATGACCACAGGAAGGGGTGTCTGGAAGTGCAGGTCCTAGGGCAGTCTATGTGCTGGTGGTAGATGTCTGGTGGGCAGCATGGCCATGTGGATCTGGGTGAGGAATCTGCTGTAGAGCAGAGATGTGCTCTTGTGAGCCCCTCTGCAGGTGTTCTGGCCTTGTCTCTGGGCTGGGTCTGAGCCTCTGGCCCACCTGGAGCCAGGGTTTATCATTTTACAATCAGAGACTCAGCACTGACAGGGGCCCAGGGCCATATAATACAGAATCTGTTAAAGATTCATATGGCTTTATATAGAAAGAACAAAGACAATAAACCAGTTGAGTGTTCTTTTGCCCTTTAGGATTTACATGAGAATTTATAGAAAATGTATGGAAGTGTGTGTGTGTGTGTGTGTGTGTGTGTGTGTGCGCACACGAGTGCATATGTATGTACTGTGTTGGCTACTTTTCTGTGACTGATAAAATACCTGAGACAAACAACTGAATATAAATTTTATTTTGATTCACAGTTTAAGGGGTGGGGGACTCTCAGTCTACATTTAATTGGCTGTGTTGTTTGGGGCCCTGTTGTGAGATGGAATACCTGGCAAAGAGATCTTATGGTGCCAGGAAGAAAAGAGAGAGGGAAACCAGCGGAACCAGGGGAACCCAATGTTCCCTTCAAGGGCAGTTCCCAACAGCCTAGATTCCTCCCACTAGGTACCATCTCCCATTGGCTTCACCCTGGGGGGCCAAGCCTTTAACAAAACATGGGCCTTTGGGAAGATATATCACTCAGACTTTCCATTGCTGTGACAAATACCCAAGAAAAACGATTCAAAGGAGACTTTTATCTATTTTATAAACCTCACCGTTTCAGTCCATGATCAGCTAGCCCCATTTCTTTTAGCTTGTTGGCAAGGCAGAAGCATATGGTGGGTGGGCCTGGCTGAGGAAAGCTGCTCCTCTCATGGCAGCAGCCAGGAAGCAGAGAGGGGGAAATGGGGAGAGAGGGAGAGAAAGAGGAGCAGGGGACAACAAGACACATCCTTCACAAGCTCAACCCTTCCTGGGATCAGGCCACACTTTCACAGTTCTAGCATCTCCCTCTGCTTTATTCACACTTCTGTTCACCCTTTGAGTCCATGACAGGATGAGCCCATTGACAAAGGCAGAGCTCTCATGATCCAATTACTTTCCCCAAACTGTGCAGTGCTTACACTAGGACCAGACCTTCAACACACAAGCCTTGGGGCAGGGGGCATATTAAAGCCACACCATTCAGCAGAACATTCCAGATCCATATGACAGCAGATACCTGCATGCATTACCAGAGCCTTGCCCTTTGTATACCCCGCTGAAGTAGTCAGAAAGTGGACACTACTCATGGCCCCAGAAATGTCTCCTCATCTCTCTTTTTATGTGGCATGGTCTCACTCTGTGATGCTGCACTGAATAGCCTCTCTGGCTTAAGGAAGAATTGCTTTCCTGGTTCTGGAGGCCAAAAGTTCAAGTGCGAAGTGGCCACACAGTCGGGTTCTGGCGAGGGCCTCTTCTGGTCACTCATCACTAGGTCTTGCTGCTGTCTTCTGTGGCAGGAAGACAGTGAGAGAGCTCACTGAGGCCTATTCTAAAAGTACATCAACCTCTTCACCAGGTCTCTGAGGCTGTCATTTTCTCCAGCCATTAAAGAATGAAAAACTAGGAAGTGTTTAAACAGTAAGTCGGTTTTGAAAGTGAAAGGAGAGCCTTGAGTATAAAGTTGCCCTAAAGAGGCTTCAAGTGAAGTCCTGGGGAGGAGGGGGGGCATTTGTTTTTGTTTTGTTTTAGTATGGGGGCTTTCCTCCCACGTCCTCTCCCCTGGGCTTCACACATATTGCTGAGCTGGATCTTTTTGTTGGTTGAGTAGGGCACCTAGGGCATTTTGGGAAGAAGCATTTGAGCTGAGGCACTACCGGACCAGAAGCACCGAGATGAGCCCCTTATTATCAGGCACAAATCTGCCTCTTTTAATCCCTGTTTACTTACCAGTTCCCCATTCCCCCCCTTCCCCCTCAGCTTGACCTTCCTGATCTAATTACCTCCTAATGCCATCTAATTGGAGCTAAGGTTTCGATACAAGAAATGTGGAGGGAAACAGATACTAGCCTTCTGATGTGACAAGTGGCAGTTCCCCGTGGAATGGGTTTGGCCAGTATAAATGGGATGGATGTCCCATGCTGCAGGCTGTGTAGGTAGACTGCCAGGTATCAGGGGCCAGGAGGATGGATGCCCCAGAGAGTCCACACAGGTGTACCAACTGCCAACAGGTAGGTCTGGGTGTGAGTACAGAAGGGCTAACAGCAATCAGAGGAGGGGCAGATGTGCGGTGTGTGAAAGAAACTGGGAGAATTGGACAGATGCCCATGGGAGAGGGTGGGGTTGTGGGGTTGTGGCAAGGGTGCCAGGCAGAGAGAAATGTGCATTGCAGCCAGATTCATAGCTGTCTTGTGCGATAGCATGGGGGTTGGGAATGGGGGTAGATAGCCCTGCTTCTTCACCTTAAATCTCAGTGTTAGGAAAATGGAGGAGAATGGAAAAGTAGGCTGGACTCGATCCTCAACAGGTGAGGACTGTTTATTGCCAGCGAGGGGCACAGACCTTTCCATGGGTTTGGAGGTTGTGTGAGGGACTGGATATTGGGGTGGGCTTACATAGGCCTTAACAAGGAAGCAGAAAATTAAAAAAAACCAATGCTCTACCTGGGGTGAGGGGCTATTGTGCCCTGTGTGTCAGGTCACTGGAGGAAGTAGATAGCTGGGGAAAAATATCAGGCCACTGGGGGAAAATAGGCTGCTGCTGAGAAAGACCACGTCCCTACCAAAAACACCATCTGAGTCAACCATTCTTCCAGTGCGCTGGCCTAAGACTTCTCAGACTGGCAAAACAAAGGTTGGAATGACCTGCCTGTGGACAAGCACGTGAGTGAGCACCTGGTGCTTTGCTTGACCCTAGGGAATAAGGCAGGACTCAATCCTTCATATCAGTGTTCTTGTGAATGAACTTACCTCCATGGAAATTTGGTCACGCATAGCTGTTAACATCAGGGGTGTGTCTCCACCTAACACATCTCAATATAACACATTTCGATTTGGCTGTGCAAATGCCATAAAGTACTTACACATGTAAGTGAGGCTGTGCTAGAACACATATGTGTGTATGGGGATCTTTGATCAGAAGGTTGTAGGATGGTGTGGTACATATATTGGGGCTTGAACTCATGCCTGGGCGCTGTCCCATAGCTTTTTCACTGAAAGCTGGTGCTCTTCTCCTTGAGCTACACCTCCACTTCTGGCTTTTTGCTGGTTCATTAGAGAGTCTCATGGACTTTCTGCCTGGGATGGCTTCAAATTCTGATCCTCAGATCTCAGCCTCCTGAGTAGCTAGGATGAACAGGCCTGAGCCCTGGTACCTGGCTTTGTGTGGTGTTTTACTGAAGTCTGCTCAGGGAGCTGTTGAAGACATGTTACACGAACCCCTTACCCACACTCTGGGGGTCCCCCTGCCCGTGATTCCCATTGGTTCCTCCCCAGGGCACAGCAGAAAGGCTTCACTAGAGGCCACTCTGAACCCCTGCAGCTGTGGTATCCTGTTGGCTGTTCCAGTACAACTTAACTTTCCAGAAACCTGGGTTGGGAAAGGAATTCAATGGAATGATTTTTTTTTTTATTAGCTGGTGTTTTGATGAGATTTTGGGGAAATGCAAACTATGATAAAGAAAGAAGGAAAATCCCTATCTAGATAAAACACTTACCTTTGGTATGTTATACCTGGTCTCCAAATCCTGTTTAAATGGATCAGGACAGGAGCAGGTCAGTATTATTTTAGAACCTGAATTTTCACTTAGCCCATGTATGTAAACATAAAAGTGCATGTTAAAAAAGGTTTCCACTAAAATGGTGACCAACAGTGCGTTTGATCCTACTGCTGTGCTTTTCCAGGGCTTCTGCATTTTCATTGTAACACCAAGGCCACAGCCAGTGCTAGAGCAGAATTGTGACCCATGATGGAGAATTTTGTTCTGCCTTTTCTTCTCCCTCCCCAGCTCCAGCTCTCCCCAGAACCCTGGGTCTGGGGAGACTGGCTTTTTCCAGCTGACTGTAGTTTCCACTCTTGCTTGGAGTCTGATTCCTGTCCTCTGTCCCTGGGTAAATGCATGGCCCTGGCAAGCAGAAAGTGGATTGTCAAACTCAACCAAAACCCTATGGTGGCATTAGTCCTAAGAGCTGTCTGGAGCTTTGGGGAGTTGAGAAAGGTTTGGCAGCCTATGAAATGCCTTTTGTTTGCTGGAAAATGTTTCTGTTCCCACCTCTACTGCTAATCTTTACTGGTTATAAAAAACACAGAAATGTTGACATAAGCTGCATTTATCTCTAGAAAGTATTGTCACTCTGGGATGGGCCCCTCTGTTGCTGCCTTCTGTGAGAAAAGCACAGACTTTTCTGTCTGAGCATGATGCCCAACTTGCTTTTCTTTCTTTCTTTTTTTTTTTTTGGGGGTCCAGTCGTGGGGCCTGAACTCTGGGCCTGGGCGCTGTCCCTCAGCTCTTCAGCGCAAGGCTAGCGCTCTACCACTTGAGCCACAGCGCCACTTCCGGCTTTTTTCTTTTTGCTTATGTGTTGCTGAGGAATGGAACTCAGGGCCTCTGGCATGCAAGGCAAGTGCTCTACCACTGGGACACCTTCCCAGCCCCTGATGCCCTACTTTCTAAATGAAGAGAAGAACCGGCCTTGAATCTATTCTAACATGGGCCATCCAGCCCAATGGTTCCACTTGAAGGCACAATGTGGTCAGGGTCACTTTTGTCCTGTAACTCTGTCATCCTGGAGGGCTGTGGCTTGCTCTGCTTGCAGGCGGTGGGGTGCTTAACCCCCTACGCTTATCCCAAACCCTCCCCTTCAACAAGAAAGATTGTCTCAGGACAGTTTTAAAGCTAAAGGAGCTCCATTTGAAAGGCTAAGAAGCAGTTTCCAAGAGAAATTGGAAGCTCAAGAAGGAAAGAGGCCTGGGGTCCCGACGGCAGGCACAGACAGGGTCGTCTTAGGTTCAGGGTGGCACAGGACAGGATTCTTGGTTGGTGTACTTCCTCGTTTGGGGCTGGGTATTGTGCTGAGTGTCCCAGGATCTCATACTTTCTTGTCAACCAGCAGGGATGGGGGTGGGGGCTTTTACTTGGCTAGTAGAATCAGTGATTGGCCCCAGAAGAGCTCATGGCTCTCAACATGGCATGTTACCACCAGCAATAGACAGGACAGGTCCTGTCTCCTCTTGTGGCCCAGTGTAGTGGAGACTCAAGCTTCACTCTGCCCCAACATGCAGTGTGCTGTTTGGGGTGCCGTGCTACAATCCCATCTCCTTCCTGTTCCTTCAATCTGGTCTTTTCTTACATGAGAGTCAAGTCCTGCTGTCTCTCCTCCCTTCTTCTGGCGTCCACACTTCGTTCTTCCCACATTGCTCTGAGTGATTCTGTGTGGCGCTCTCAGATCCCACATCACCAGTGCCCAGGAACAAGATTCACCTCCATTGATCTCCACATTGTCCATACCCTTGGCCATGCCCACAGAAAGCTTAGCTGTCTTCTTTGAGCCATGCCTTCATTTCCACACTGGCTTTAGTTAGATGGTCTAAACACATGTTCCTTCAATTCAGAGATTTTTTTGTTTGTTTGTTTGAAGGGGTACCAGTCCTGAGGCTTGAACTCAGGGCCTAGGTATTGTCCATAAGCTTTTTTGCTCCAGGTTAGCATTCTACCACTTGAGTCATAGCTCTACTTGTAGCTTTTTTGGTGCTTAATTGCTTAAGAGTCTCACAGATTTTCCTGCCCAGGCTGGCTTTGAACCTTGATCCCCAGATTCTGACTCTTGAATAGCTAGGATTATTGGTATGAGCCATTGGTGCTCAGCCAGTTTGGAGATTTGTATTATTGTGCATGCCATTTGCATTCTTTATCAATACGAACACATTGAATGTACAATTTTCTCTCAGTATCCTCAGGGAAGTCTTTCTAAGACATTCCCTCCCTCCCCCCTCCCCCCCCCCCCCCCCCAGCCAACACACATGGTTGCCCAAGTCCCCTCTATAAAATGACATTGTACTTGTATAGAACTTGCACACACCCTTCCATAGACTTTAACTCATCTCCAGACTACTAACAGTTACATTGATCTAGTACAATGTAAATACTTGTTTCATTGGATTGCTTAAGGAGTAATGACAAGATAAAAGTCCACATGTCTGGTACTGATGCAAGTGTTTTTTGTTTGTTTGTTTGTTTGTTTGTTTTTAGTATGTTCTACTCACAGTTGCTTTTTGTTTGCTTGTTTATTTGTGTTGGTGCTGGTTTTGATCTTGGGCCCTTAGCTTTTTCACTTGAGTCTGACCCTCTACACTTGAGCTGTAGTCACACCAGAAGGCTTTTTGAATCTCACAGACTGGGTTAGCTTCAAACTACAATCCTCAGATCTCAGCTTCCTCAGTTATATAGGATTGTAGGCATGAGCCACCGGTGCCTAGCTTCACAGTTGATTGAATCTATGAATTCAGAGCCTTCAGGATGACTGTACATTATCTATATCTATCTGTCTCTCTGTCTGTCTCTCTATCTATCTATCTATATCTATCTATCTATCGATCTATCTATCTATCTATCTATGGTTTCCTTAGAATGGGCCATAATTTGAGGTATATGGTCAGGAATTAAAGAGTAGAAGAGAGCAGCTCTACTTCTTCCATGTAGAGAGAGTTCTGAAGAAGACAGCCCTTCCAGGCAGGAAGTACTGTAGGGAGCATGTTCATATACAGGATGGAAGGCGGATGGGATGGGGGACGGGTGTTCAGCAGGTCATATTTACCAAGCAGGGATGTGTCAGGCCTGGTATATGCTGGGAGAAAATGCAGGGCTGGGGGACCCAGAAGGACAGCACAGTGCTGGAAGACCAGAGGATGTCCTTCTAGCATCCAAGTCTGGAGGGTAGGGAGGGTAGTGAAGGGGGAGTAAGCCCCTCCCCCCATCCCACAATAGAGCAAGACATCTCTGAGGATGCAGGGGAGTGGGACTTTAGTTCCCCAGGAGATGGAGAATAAGATTTGACCACAGGTCCAAAAGGCCGTCCTGCCTGCCTGCCTGCCTGCCTGCCTGCCTGCCTGCCTGCCTGCCTGCCTGCCTTCCTTCCTTCCTTCCTTCCTTCCTTCCTTCCTTCCTTCCTTCCTTCCTTCCTTCCTTCCTTCCTTCCTTCCTTCCTTTCCCTTTTTGTGTAGTACTACAGTACTAGGGCTTTGTTGTTTGTTCATATGGTATTGTGGCTCTGCCATTTGAACTACACTTCCATTTTGTTGTTGTTGTTGTTGTTAATTGGATATAAGAATCTCAGATTCATCTGTCCAGCCCAGTTTTGAATGTGATCCTCATATCTCAGCCTCCTGAGTAGCTAGGATTCCAGGTGTGAGCCACAGGTGCCTGGCGAGGCAGGGAAATGTCAAGAGTGCCCTCCATACTGTTGGACATGGGGCTTGCAGAACTGCTCTGTTACTTTAGTACCTTGTCTTGACCTAAGGCTTTCTGGCCACAACCCCTTGCTGTAGTTCAAAGGTGAGCAACATGAAGGACCTTGCCTTACTGGGTTTGGGCTCTGCCACTTTAAATGGATACCTTTGTAATCATTCCAAGCACTCAGCTTGGCTTCCCAGACAACCACAATTGTCTAGAACTCTCAAGGTGGCTGCAGAGCAGACAGTCTGAGGGGCTCGGGATTGCTCTGCATCTTTGCTGTAAGGTGCAGTCCTGAAATAACCTTGCTCTCCGCTCAGGATGCCCTGCCAGGCTCCCAGGACTGGGCTGCTGATGAGAGCAAGTTGGATCTTGAGGTGTGCTTGACCGAGCTGTGCTTGAGGTTAGCCATGGGCTCTAATCATTCACGTGCTGCTGTTCTGAAAGTGGATTTAGAAGCTTTCCTCCCCCAAATTGGAGGATTTCTAGGTTTGGGAAAGCAAAGTAAGTTTTGGCAGGAAGGCCACTGGAATCTGCCACATATGCCTCATGCCAAGCTCTGCCTTCTGTGCACTACTTGGGCATGCACAGTCCTCCTGTCTATAGGAAGGTTGGTGCACTACCCCAGTGTCCAGAAGCCCATCCTTCTCCACTGGTGTCTGGCCCCAGTGGCCACACAGCGGATGTTTGACCCTGCACCAGCCAGTGGAAAGCTTTCCTTAGATCTACCTCGGTGACATAAATAAAAGAGTATGATTCACCAAAGAATAATGATAGCTATTTGGGGATAGAAATGGCCATAGTTAATTACAAGTAAAGAGATATTTCGGTTGGTTTGATTTTTGTTTCCAGGTTTTTATAACAGGGAATCACTGTTTCTTTGAGGCTGGCCTTAAAACCCCTTATGTATATAGTCCAGGCTGCCCTGGACTCATCCTCCCAAGTGCTGAGATTACAAGTGTATGCCACCATACCTGTTAAAGGGGGAAGGGTTTTAAAGCAACGTGCAACATTTTGAGGCCCTGATCCCTGGCCATCACCATTAAGAACATGAAGTGATGCAGGTCTGAAGTGGAACAGAAAGTTGTGGGGCAGATATCCTTGCAGGACTTTTGCTCTAGGAAGTTTGTGGTGACTCTTGAGGAAGGTAGAGCCCAGCCATTTCAGCAGTGTTGTAAGAGAGCTCTTTCCTCATAACCTCCCTTCTTTTCTATGTAGTTTACATGGGGGACTATTTGATTCATTTGGACAACTTTCACATTCCCAGGCAAGCTCCCTGAGGTGCTGCATGTTGAGAGGGACAGTTAAGGGGAAATGGTTTGTCATATATCATAGGCCATGGTAAGTGCCGTCTGGCCTCTGCCCTGCTCTGGGCCTCCCTTTCCTCCCTCAGTTATTAATCAAATCTATAAGCCTCTGTAGCTGGAGTCCCGAAGGTGCCCCCCAGTTGAGCCCTGGCTCTAGCAGTAGCACTTGAGCAGGGTTTCATGCGTGGTACGGTATAAAAGGTTGCTTCTGTATCAAATACGAGAGGCTAACCTTCTGAATTAGGTGCTGTGATCCAACCATGGACTATTTTCTTCCTTCCTTCCTTCCTTCCTTCCTTCCTTCCTTCCTTCCTTCCTTCCTTCCTTCCTTCCTTCCTTCCTTCCTTCCTTCCTTCCTTCCTTCCTTTCCTTCTTTCTTTCTTTCTTTTCCTTTCTGTTGGTCACAGGGTTTGAACTCAGGGCCTGGGCATTGTCCCTGAACTCTTCTGTTCAATGCTTGCACTCTACCACTTTGAGCCACAGCACCACTTCTGGTTTTCTAGTGGTTAATTGGAGATAAGAGTATTACTGACTTTCCAGCCTGGGCTGTCTTTGAACTTTGATCCTCAGATCTCAGCCTCTCGAGTATCTAGTATTATAGGCATGAGCCACCAGTGCCTGGCAAGGGCACTGGGTGTGTGCTGGTACTGAGACTTGAATTCAGGGCCTCTCGCTCTTGCTTAAGTAGGGGGAAAAAGCCAAGTGAGCGTATAAGCCTAATAGCAGCATATGAGTGTGCATACACTCACAAACACACAAACCCTTGTTGTCAAACATACCCAATTGTATACAAAGTCTTAGCTTCCCACCATAAGCCTTGGAAATGGATGTAACTTTATTCCATTGCAGTTCTGCAACATGTGTTTGAAAGGCAGATGTTTTTAAAGGGCTGGCAGGGTTTGAGACTTTTAAGACAAAGAGCAGGACAGCCAAGGGAGCAACTGCTCACTTGAATGACTGAACAGATTCAGCACGGACTGTGGAAAACATTTTTTGGTAAAGCAACCAGCTATTTCTTTGAAGAACCAGGTGACTTTAATAGCATTATTTAATGCTGTATAAGAAAAGTGAGCCTCTGGGCTCTTCAGACCTGCTTGGTTTATTTGTGAATGGACGTGGTTTTGCTCTGTGAGTAAAGCTGTATTTCTCTAGAGGATTCCTTTCTCCTGTGGGTGTTGCATTCTTCAGAAGGTGCACATTGGACAGAACAACACAATGCACCTCTCCCCTTTGCCCCGAACTGTGTGGCCCCAGTGTAGCTATGTTCCTGTGTGTCTAATTTCCCTACAGGGAGTCCTGGCACGAAGGAGCCGATTTGGGGGCCATGCAGGTGCTCTGGCTGACACAGAGTCAAGGCATCAATGAGGGCCTGAGAGCTGAAGGAGAAATGCAGGGAAAGCCATTGGCTACAAGAGATTGGGAAGCAGGCTCATGAACAAGGGTGGGGATGTCCTGAGAAATACTGATATGCCCTCCCCCATAGCCTCCTGGGGTAGGTGCCAAATCTGATGACTTCTGTCCATTTGACAGGCCTGGATAGGCTTGACTTACCCACTGCTTGAACTCACAACCTGGTGCCGTCACTGAACTTCCCGACACCCTCCCCCCCCTCCATGCTTGAACTCACAACCTGGTGCCGTCACTGAACTTCCCGACACCCTCCCCCCCCTCCATCCTGTGGCTAGAGACCACAGTGCCACTTCCAGTTTTCTGGTGGTTAATTGGAGATAAGAGTCTCACAGACTTTCCTGCCAGGGCTGGCTTTGAAGCATGATCCTCAGATCTCAGCCTCCTAAATAGCTAGGATTGCAGGTGTTGAGTCACTGGTACTGGCAGGATATTTCTTTTATATACCAATAGCCAGCGATGTGGCTGTTTCTTTTTTTTTTATTTTTTTATTGTAAAGATACTATACAGAAGGTTACAGTTACATGAGTGAGGTAATGAGTACACTTCCTCTTGAACATTGTTACCCCCTCCATTGTTTTCCCCCTACCATCCCTTCCCTCTCTACCTTCCCCGAGGTTCTTTTTTTTTTTTTGATTGTGATTAAGTGATTACATAATTTCTGGAATTTCACAGTATTGTGGAATAATGATGCTCATTTAAAGCCACAAGTTCATTCTAACTTTCCTGGGGCAAATTGTCTATCACAGTCTATAACATATAATGGTGTTCACATGTTATACACCAAACATGTGATCAGCAGCATGGGGATATTTAGTAGTGGTTCCACCAGATGAGCGGGAGTTCTTTGTTTCTTAAGTCCTGTTAGTTTTGTCGTATCACCTAACATTTTGGATTTAGCATCCACTTATCAGGGAGACCATGTACCGTTTGTCTCTTCGCTCTTGACTTACCTCGCTCAACATGATTCCTTCTAGCTCCATCCATTTGATGTTTGTTTTTGTGAATATAGTAATTCATAGGTGTAAGGTATATTAAATAGGTTTCATTAGGTAAACGATGAGAACACCACACACTATGCAGGCAGGAGAAGAAGTTTATTTACCGAACTGCTGCCCCTGCCATGCATGGTGGAGAGGCATGGCTGAAAAGGAAAAGGGGGGAGGTGTGGCCAGGTGTGGGAAAGGTGTGGCCACACTGGATCTGGATAAGACCTCAGGGTCTGGAACCCTCCTAAGGTCAGATGGGAGGCATGTGGCCAGAGGTGGCCCAGGATGTGACCTAGCAGGAGGGGAAGGTGACTGCTTCCAGGTCTGCCAGTTACCTAGGTAACAGATACTGGGCGGAAACTTAGCCAAGAGGGAGGGAGGTGTCTCTGTTCAGACCTTACATTCCAGCCTTTCATGATTACGAAAAAGTGCAAAGATTCTCTCTGGCTACTTCCTGCTGGCTAGGGGCGAAGACAGTAGGGGTATGAGGATGAGATATGGTCCCCTGGGAGAAGGCAGCAGGCAGCAGCTGTCACTTGGTAGGTGTGAGTCCTTAGATGAAGTCTGGAGGAGACAACTCTCTTGATGAAGTCTGGAGAATCTCATGAGGGAGAGGGGCTGAGCAAAAAAAAAAAAACAACAAAAAAACAACAAAACAAAAAACTAGAGAGCAAACAATAGGTAGCAAAAATGGTGTTTCTTGTGATGTTACGGTGTTTGCTACTTCATTATGGGAAGCTAAAATAATTTAGGCTTGATGGTAAGAACATTGCTTGGAAATGGAATAGTGTTTATTTTTACCAGTGGGCTGATTTGTTACTTAGAATCTGTTCTCAATGAAGTTAGGCTAAGTGGTTAGGGCAGGAGCAATTTTGGGTGCTGATGATAAGAAATCTGCGGAGCTTAGACATGTTGGAGTTACCCTATTTTGCTATTTGGACTGCGAGAGTCCAAAGACATGGGCAGCCACCCGGAAAAGTGACCTGAGAAAACCCTTGGGGCCACATGCTCTGCAGGCCTCCGGATACCCTGACTTCCTCCTCCCTCTCCCGCAGAGCTGAGACAATGCTGGATGCTACAGATGGGAGCTGAGTGAGATGGATCTGGATGGAGAGCTAAAGGCTCCCTGTGGACTCCAGCACACTTCTACCCTGGCCCTTTGGCAGGTGCTATCAAGCTCTTGATGGCGGGTGGTGAGCCACACCCCACTGAGTTTGAGACTTGCATTAGAATAGGGAATCCTGACCACTAGAGAGAGGTCAAATGACCTCTCCTGCTGTGATGTTCCTTTCACTGATGTGAGCCCAGGTTAGCATCAGCTGGGAATTCATAACGTTCTGTTGTATGATGGACCATTGTGTTCTTCAGCTGTTGTGCCATGGGGTTAACTCCCTGCAAAAACAAACCAACAAGAAAAAAAACCACATACTTCAGGCTGACTCCCACTTTGAGCCACACTTCTTACTTCTGGACTTTTTTTTTTCCTGTTTAATTGGAGATGAATCTCTAATTTGTCCCCCAGGCTTGCTTTGAACCTGCATGGTCAGATCTCGGCCTCTGAGTTGCTAGGATTTCAGTTATGAGCCACCAGAGCCAAGTATTAGAATTTTTTTTAACTAATATGAATAGGGTTGTTTATGCACATTCTTCTACATGGGAGACTCTCAGGCCCTTTACCTTCCCATCTTTGACCATCTGTTCAGCTGGGTTTCTCCTGCCTTTCCAGAGTCCTAAACAAGAATCACATTGAACACACTGCAGGTCTCTTCCTAATTCAGCAAGCTTCTTTCAGATTTGAGAAAAGCCAGTCCAGTTTTGTTCCCCCCCCCCACACCCTTCATTAGGTATAATCCCAGTCACATAATTGTAACTTTTCAGGGTTAAAAGGTTTGAAGCCTTTCAAAACCTTGGGATCCACAGAGCTACCTTCTGGCTAAACTTCAGCAATGCTTCACAATACCAAATTGTTTCATGAGAAGTTAATACTAACAGCCAGGGAAGGCCTTGTAATCATAGCCCACCTGGTGGGAACCTGGGTACTTCCTTGTGCTGTGGCAATGTAAGCAGGGAGAGCTGAGCCTAGATCAGCCAAGCTGACAGATACTTTATGTGGACCCATGATACCTCATGTATAAAGCTGTCCTCAAGAATGGGTGTTGGTGGCTCATGCTTGTAAAGCCTGTAATCCTAGCCACTCAGGAAGCTGAGATCTGAAGACCTCAGGTTGAAGCCAGTCTGGGCAAGAAAGCTTACGAGACTCTTTATTTTCAATTAACCGTCACAAAGCCAGAAATGGAGTTGTGGCTCAAGTGGTAGACCACCAGCCTTGAGCAAAAAAGCTGATAAGCAAGAGTAAGAGGCCCTGAGTTCAAGCTCTAGCACTTCCAGGTGAACAGTACTGAAGAAAAAAACAGAAACAAAAAGTGACAAATTCTGAACCCTGAAATAACCCAGCCCAGCCAACATGGAAGGAAAATGCCCCATTCAGGAAACATAACCCTGACATTCCTTTCTACTGAAAGTGTACAAAGGAGGTTACTTGTTGTAAGGTATATTAAATAGGTAGGTTTCATTAGGTAGCCAGTGAAGAGAACACCATGGGCTATTCAGGCAGGAAAAGAAGTTTATTTACCGAACTGCTGCACCAGCCATGTTTGGTGGAGAGGCATCACTGAAAAAGGAAGGGGTGACCCACCTCTGGGCCAGGACTTATCCAGGCCAGGGACAGGAAGAGGTGTGGCCAGGTGGGGAAAGGTGTGGCCACACTGGATCCAGATGTGACCTCAGGGTCTGGGACCCTCCTAAGGTCAGATGGGAGGCCTGTGACCAGAGGTGGCCCAGGATATAACCTAGCCAGAGGAGGTGACTGCTTTCTGGTGTTACCTAGGTAACAGATACTGGGTGGAAACAGCCAAGAGGTGGGGAAGTGTCTGCACAGGGTCTGCATGGCCCGGGCAGACCTTACACTTGTCAGTCTATAGAAGACTATTTTTTGTTCTCTCATGTTAGTGGTACCTGAGCTATTGTTTTGTGCAGTCAGATCTGTGTTTAAGGCTTGGCCCTGCCCCTACTGGATGTAGACTGGTTACATATGCTGAGGAACAACCATGTCTGTTTCCATCTTCAAGCCAGGTTGTTCAAATTCTGTTCCTAGTCTTATTATTATTATTAATTATTGTTATTGTGCCAATACTGGGGCTTGAATTCAAAGCCTGGGTTGAAGGATCTGCCTCTCCTCTCTAGGACCAGTCTTTTTATGTATCTAAAGATGGAATATGAAGGATTGAGTCCAGCCTTATTCCCCCGGGTCAAGCAAAGCACTAGGTGCATGCTTATGTGTTTGTCCAAAGGCAGGCCGTTCCAACCTTGGCTCCAGGAGACAATAGCCCCCACACCCAGCTTCCACTGTGGGCCTGGCCAAGGGCATTGCCCTTGATCCCAAGGAGATGATAGCCCATTTTTCATTTTCTGCTTCATTGTTAAGCTCTATATAAGCCCACTCCCAAATCCACAACCTCCCATCCTGTGGAAAGGTCTTTGTCCCTCGCTGTTCCTCAATAAACATCTGTTGCCGGTTGATGATCAAGTCCAGCCTATTCCTTTTCCATTTTTCCTACAGCTGTTCCTTAGGTTTTTCCCTTCATGGTTGGGGCTCCCACTTGAGCCACAGCTCTACTGTTGGCCTTTTGGTGCTTAACTGAAGATAACAGTCTCATGGACTTTACTGCTGGGGCGGGCTTTGAACCATGGCCATCATATTTCAGACTATTAGGAGCTAGTGTTACAAGGCGTGATCCACTCCCCCTGCCTCCCCCAAGCTTATCTTTGGAAGAGAAACAGAATGTGTGGTAAGTTAGAACCTGCCTTTAATGCAGTGTTTCTATCTGCTGAGTGGGAGCTAGTAATATGCTGTTTTTTGATAGCAAGGTGCCAGCTTGGCAGAACTTCTTGCATAAGAGCACACTTACAGACCCTTTCTCCTGGGGCTGGGAGGGTGAGGAGTCTATCTTGTGACCTTGTAAGCCGTTTGTACCTCTCTGATGTTTAGGGTGGATTTACTGAGGAAATGTCCAGGCAGCTCCCCCTGTTCTTGCTGATTGAATGGTGACATGGAGTGTTGGGAATCTGATGAATATTAGAAGGGGCTTTCCTTGTTGTGTCAGCTTCTTTTCCCTCCATGTGTGGAGGCCCCATGACTGATAATCAGCCCAAGTAAAGGGGTGGAGTCCACCCAAGGTGCTTGTAATGAGGCTTGACAAGAAAAGAATCATCTACTGTTAGGCGCTGGTGGCCCAGGTCTATGATCTCTGCTACTCAGGAGGCTGAGATCTGAGGATTGAAATCCAGCTGGGGCAGGAAAGTCTGTGAGACTTTTAATGGCCAATTAACCACCAAAAAGCTGGAAATGAAGCTGTGACTAAAATGATAGAACACCAGCTTTGAGCAGAGCAGTGTCCCGGCCCTGAGTTCAACCAGTACTGGTGTTCATGCACCAGCGCACGCACCCCCCCTCCCCCCATACACACCTTTTTACAGAAACCACAAAAAAAAAACTGTGGTTTGTGTCCTGGCTCCAGCACCCCTTTCCTAGGAGGAGAGAAAGAGTAGAAGCCGGAGTCAGGCTGAGGGAGCCTGGGGGAGCCTTTGCCCCGCCTCTCAAGCCTGCAGAGTTCAGATTTCCCTAAACTTGATTGCACCAAACCCCGCCCTCGTGTTTACATTGTGCTGGGTGTGTTTTTTTTTTTTTTTTTCTTTTTGGCTGATTCCAAGTCCCGGTGTTGGCGGCCTGATCTTACTACTTGTACTAGCTGGGGCTGGGAGGCAGGCACCCAGGGGAGGGAGGTGGATGTCCCCACCCAAGATGCTGCTGAAGGCGTGTCCCAAGGGACACAGGCTGACCATCCTGACTTAGAGAGCTGTTGGGTGTTGTGAAGGAAGGTAAGCAGTGAGCGCGTGTGTGTATGTGTGTGTGTGTGTGCGTGTGCGTGTGTGTGCGTGCGTGTGCGCACATGCCTGCCCTTGTGTCCATGGCACACAACAAGTGTGGCTTTGGAAAGGCTCCAGGTACCGGAAGCCAAATTTCACGCCCTCTGAGACTTGCCAAGACTCCTAGTGGGAAAGAAATATGGGGCTGGTGTGGCGCCATGGGGGTTGTGGCATGAAGTAGTGGTGGTGGGGGAGGACCTGGTGCTCAGGCCAGTGCACCTGCAGGACTGGTTTGGGAATGCTGTATTTGTTTGCAAGCAGAGGAGGCTAACTTCCCTGCTTCTCTGGGGTTGGAGATCTTCTGGCCTGCTCAGGTGGCTTTTCCTGAGACGAAAAGAGCTCTTGCTTGCTTCTCTGCCTAAGCTGGAACTTCCAGCTAGTTGGGTGTCCCCAAGACACCAGTTAGCTAGAGTGTCCATGGGAGCTGGGCTGTATGGTCAGACAGGTGAGGCAGCTCTGTAGCCAGCTTGCATTGGTCACCAGGTGTGTGGGGGGGAGGGGAGGGGGGCGGAGAATGTATCCTGTTCTGGCCAGCCCAGATGCCTGTATCACTTAGCAGGGACCAGCTGGGTCACATTCTGGGCTGGCCTGTTCTAAGCCCCTGGGATCCAGAGCCCTCCTTTAAGGTCACATTCTAGAACCTCACCCAGGAGACTTGAGCATGTGGCTGAAGTGGGGTGCAGCCCTTTCCGGGAGGCAGTTTGTGGCCAGTGGGCGTGTCTGTATGGAAGGCCCATGCCTTGCTTTCATTATGTTTTTCCTGTTCGGTATTTCTCCACAAGTTGACAGGCTGCCTGATTTTGCATCTGTGGGCGCAAAACTGTGCTGTGTGCCCCAGGGGAAAATTTCCAGTGCTCTTGGGGAGGTCTTTTTGCTTGCCAGGTATCCTCTTACTGCCACCTGCAGGTGCCCTCTCTGCTTCTGCTTTGCAGCTTTTCTTGTGTTTTGGTCGGTCCTGGAGCTTGAACTCTGGGCCTGGGTGCTGTCCCTCAGCTCTTCAGCTCAAGGCTAATGCTCTACCACTTGAGCCACAGTGCCACTTCCAGCTTTTTCTGTTTATGTGGTGCTGAGGAATCGAACCCAGGGCCTTATGCATGTGAGGCAAGCACTCTACCACTGAGCCACATGCCCAGGCCCTACTTTGTAGCTTTTGAAGGGTAGCTTGGGGACTTGGGAAAGCAAGGCTGACCCACCCAGGGAAAGAAGTCTCAGAAGGCAGTTCTTCCTGGAATTGTGTCTAGGGAGAAAAGTAGAGAGAGAATTAGATAAAAAGGACACATTTCATTCTACCCTGAAATGCATCGAAGCCATAGTCTGATTTTGCAAATTAAAGGTAGAATTCTTTTTTTTTTGTTGTTGTTGTTGGTTGTGGGGCTTGAACTCTGGGCATGGGTGCTGTCCCTCAGCTCTTCAGCTCAAGGCTAGTGCTCTACCACCTGAGCCACAGCACCACTTCCGGCTTTCAGAGTGGTTTTTCTTGGAGATACAGAGTCTCACAGACTTTCCTGCCTGGGCTGTCTTTGAACCTCGACCCTCAGATCTCAGCCTCCTGAATAACTAGGATTACAGGCGTGCCATTGGTGCCCCGCTGGTAGAATTCTTTTTTGGGGGTAAGGACTGCTGAGGTTTGAACTCAGGGCCTTGCACTCTAGCTTGGCTTTGTTTTTGCTCAAGGCTGGTGCTCTACCATTTGAGCCATGTCTCCACTTCTAGAAATAGTGTTGTTAAAAGGCAGGCTCAACTCCTGCTTTTTATGTAGAATGGAAAATGCTTTAGTACACATGAGAGAAATCTTTAATTAGCACAGAGGCAGAATCCTATTGCTATAAAATAAAACCTAACTTTTTGTTTGTTGGAGATTATAAAGACTTTAATTATACATGCCCACATGGAAAAAGAGAAGGATTTCCAGGAATATGACCAGTGAGACACACCAACTCCCTTCTAGAGGAAATGTCCTGGTATGTGTCTCCTGATGGTTAAGGATGAGGCCTCTGCCACATGCAGCCCTCAAAAAGCCCCAGGGATCAGTACCTTTGGAACATGACCAGAGCCACCTGCACCTCCCATCTCAGATTCAAGAAGGCCCCTGCTAACACTTCTGCTGTGACCTGTACTCTGAGTGTAGCCCACCTGGTGTGGGCGTGGCTTTTCCATGAGCAGAAATGACAGCACAGGGCCTTCCAGCTCCAGAGCTCCGGAGCTGCTGTTGACTGCTTTGTGGATTGCAGGTTTGGATCCATCAGCCATCTGGTCTGCTGGGAAACGGCAGAGAGGTCAGATGACACAGCACCTTGGCCTGTGATAGAGGCACACTGGGTCATGCTGCTCCTGCTCCTGGAGAGCCAGGCATGGTCTCAGTCCCTCTTAGCTCACAGGATCCGCATGTAGAGTCACTGCATGAGGCATTAGGCATAAAGTTAGATCCAGGTGCTGCTGGCTCATGCCTCTCATTCTAGCTACTCAGGAGGCTAAGATCTGAGGATCACAGCTTGAAGCCAGCTCAGTCTTAGACTTTCATCTCTAATCAGCAAAAAGCCAGAAGTGGAGGCATGACCTTGAGTGTCCAGCACACCATGGCTGCCTTGCAATCACCTAACACCTAGGAAATAGAAACAGTATGAAACTGAAACCCAGTTAGTTGCCAGCTGTGAGAAAGTTGGCAGAGCGGCCATAAAGGTACATAGTATGGACAGAAAAATGTATGCCTAGAATAATTCAAATCAAGTCAACCCATGATATATAGAACTTTCAGATAAACTGAAAAGTAAACTAATCTTTTAGTATAGATATATCTTAGGAAACATTTCATCCATATAATTCCCAAACCACGAAGTCAGCAGACCCGAGCTGTGAGGACTCACTAACCACACACTTAGCAAACATTCTTCTGCTCCAGCCTCACCCCTCAGGGCACAGCCATGAATCATAGGTGAGTTCTGGTAGCTTTTCACTCCAAGAACAAGGAGCAAAGTGCAGAATCTCCTGTCAGCCCGGTGCCTGTGTGGGCCATGTTCTCTGCATTATTTTCTCTGGTCTCAGGAACTGACACGGATTGTTCTCCTCTCCAATCCCTGGTCTAGCCACAAGAAAAGTGGGGTGCAGAGAGATTGAGTCATGTGTCTGATGTTACACAGCTGTGGCCAAGACTCTCAAGTCCAGATGGATAATGCCAGTCTAGAAGGGAGGGAAAGAAAACCATTTCAGTGGCTCTCTCCTCCCCCACGCTCTGGGCCTGTAAGGGAGACCCAGGGGACCCAGGTCAGCTATCCGAGGAGAATAGCATTTCTACAATTTCAGGAATGTAGGAAGAAGGAGGTAAGCACAGGAAGAAGCAGGGAAGAGGTCCAAGGGCAAAGGGAGGGAAGGAAGGAGGGGTTCCTAGGGAACTGCCTGGATCTCTTGATGGTTGTTCTAGTTGAGGTGTGACTCCTCCTCCAGTAAGCTTCACTTTGGTGAGTTCGATAACATTCTGCATGGATGGTCCTAGCACAAGATCCACTGCCCAGGCCATGCCAACACCTCCATGCAAGCCCTTCCCCTTTCTAGCCACACCAACCTGTGTCCAGGCCAGCCTTCCCAGGAGGCCTCCCCTAGAGTCCCACAGGTGGAGCCTTTGGGTCTCAGCCAATGAATGACTGAGCCTTACCTGTTCACAAGAGTACTGTCTCCTCAGCTGCCTGGGAGCAGGGCTGCAGTGCCAGGGTCCTGCATGGGCATGGGATATGGGGAGTTGATCCAGCTGTATGAGTCACTTGAGAATAACAGGCAGACAAGACGGTTGGTGACAGGCAGACTGGGTCGATGGCCCTATTGAGTGGTTTATTCTGTCTGCATCCAGCTTCCTCTTCTGTGGATACGTCCATGGTCCCTGAGTCCACTGCCCATTGGTCCTTCGCTTCTCTCTGTTTCTCAGGCCATTTACAGCACACAGTAGGGCAAGGTGAGGTTCTTGATATATCCCATATCCAGCTGGCAGCGAGCGTGTACTTAGTCAGCCCTTACTAACTCTCATGGACAAGAGGGTTCTGGTTTCTTCATTGAAGATTTGCAAGGACTAACTTCTTTTGAATGAAAACGTTGCCTTTTAAGCAAATGTGTCACAAAAATAGATAGAACTTAAGACCCATAAAGTATAATTAGAGGAAACAAAGATTCCTGGCAGTTTCATGGATCTGTTATTCTAATTCTTCTTTTGTTTCAAGTCTGTGTGTATGTTTCCCAGTATCAGGCTTGAACACTTGCTCTGATGGCTTGCTGAGATGATGTTCTAACTTGAGCCATAACTCCAGCCCAGCTTTTTACTGGAAATGGAGTCTCTAACTGTGATCTTCCAGTTCTTAGCTAGGATTGCAGCTGTGTGCTGCCAGTGTCTGGTCAGTGGGTACTTAATTTGTTACAAGCCAGTGGTACATTGTTTTCCAATGTCTGATGATGTTGACCAGAAATAAAGACTAGTGTCTGTGAGCACAGGTTGACATAAGTAAGGATGGAAGGGATGTTTTCATCTTTTGTTCTTCTTACTTTTGGTCTTTTCCACTTTCTTTGATCACTGGTGAACTCTTATTATGGGAAAGCTGGCGCTCTATCACTTGAGTCATAGCTCTACTTCTGGCATTTTGGTGTGGTTCTTTGGAAATGAGAGTCTCACTGAAAAGGGAGATACTCTTAGGAACATAAAGGTGCAATGCCTCTTTGCCTCCGATCATATTAAATAATATTAATCGAAATGAACTCCAGGAAATGGAAAAAAAAAAGTCAGGCTTCGAACTGTAGTCCTCATATCTCACTTTCCTGAGTTTATAGGCATGAGCCACCAGCATCCAGCAAGAGCCACATTTTAAAGGTAGGGTTAGGGATGTGGGAGTGGTCTCTACAGGTAGAGGTGAGGAGGTCAGTCTCTATTTTCTTCCGTTTGGGTCTGTTCCAGATCAGAAACCTCCCCAGCATGTGGTGCACCGGAAGCTATTCCACACTGATTGATGTGTGTTTTGTGTATGATTTTTAACTAGGCCCTGGCCATGGGGGAAACATCAGCAGGCTTGCTCTGGGTCTGCTTACCTTGGATGGGAAGGCCTTAGGTTCTTATCTTGGCTCTGTCTGCAGCTACAAAGCTGTAGTTGATGGGTGAGGCCCTTCCCTGGCTGTAGAACAAGGGGTTTGGGCTACTGGCAGTCTCTCACTGAGCCCCCCAGCAAAAACAATTGAAAGCATGTCATTGAGATGCAGCTGGTCTCCTTATATATGATCCAGACCTGAGACTTTGCAAAGAAGCATTTCTGGTTGTGTCGTGTGAGAAGCGGGGACATTGGGTCTCTATGACTGTGTGTTCATGAGGGGCCACAGTTCTTCTCTCTCTCATGTTGGGGCAGCAGAGGGAGCAAAGACCTTACCTCTGAGCCCTGGGATCCGAGCATACCTTACATAGTAGAGGAGGATGAGGGCTGTGGCTCAGGCTCCGCAGAGGGCGGCAGGTTAGGGACAAGCGAAGGTAGGAGATGGGCTGGGGTAGCTCCCTGGAGGCAGAGGGTGGCAAGGCCCTGGGGTAGGCTCATGTCTCTGTGCTCTGTGAGCAACGGGGCATCGCTGGGACACGAGGTCAGCACTTCCCACATGCTCTACCACTTGAGTTGCATTCCCAGAAACTTTGTTTTTTAGATAAAGGCTCTCACTTTTGGCCTAGTGCTGACCTGGGACCATGATCCTACAAACTCTCATCTCCCAAGGAGTGGGGGTTTACAGGCCTTAGCTACGCCCTGCCTGACTGGTTTTGTTGAGGTGGGAAGTCTATAACTTTTGTCTAGGCTGGCCTGAAAACCATGATCCTCCCTTCTCTGTCACCTATAAAGCCAGAATTACACATGTGTGATACTATGCCTGACCAGGAAGGAGCTTCTATTAGTACTTAAGGGCTTCTTCTTAGGGGGTTATGAGCTGGGAACTTGACACATGTATTCTATAGTTCTTACAACTTCAGTTGACGGCTAGGATAATTACTCTGTCAGTGGAGAGCCAGGGGCTCCAATATTCTGAATGTCATGACCAGGAACATACAAAGATGTGGCTGACTGGGAGGCCTGTCTTTGAGGATGAAGAGAGATGGAGGAACCCCTAAAGCTCAGGTTCAAGCCCTTCTTATTTAATGTGGATTCTGGGGCTTACCCTCCGGGCCTGGGCACTGTCCCTGATCTTTTGTGTTCTAGGCTAGCACTTTGCCACTTGAGCCCCAGCTCCAGTTCTGGTTTTTTGGTGTTTAAATAGAAATAAAAATCTCACAGACTTTTCCTGCCCGGGCTGGCTTTGAACCACATTCCTCAGCCTCCTGAGTAGTAGGATTACAGGCATGAGCCCTCGTGCCCAGTTCTAGTCTTTTCATCTTATTGATGGTAGCTTTAGTGGAGAGCAAGTAGGGCAGGAATGCTGATGCCTAGGTCATATCCCTGACTCCATCCTTCCAGGAACATCTGTGCTCCTAGCAGGTGGTCCAGAGGGCTGGTGAATCTGTCATAAGCTGTTTATGAATAAGTAGTTGTATTTCATAAGCATTTCCTATAGGTTTTTTTGGACATTCTCTTATGCTGAGAGCTGCCTGGGTATCCAGCAGGAAGTTCCAGAAAGCCCAGCAGGGTCTCTGAAAGGGCAGGGCAGTCCCCTCCACCCATGGGAACATACTGTACCCCTGCCTGCTCTGCTCGGATCCATAGTGCCCAGGGCATCGTGGGTGAAAACGTGTTATTTCTAGTATGTCTGCTATCATTTTAAGATTTCTACCACAGCACAAGTAAGAAAAACAATAGGACCTGGTCACCAATGGCTCATGCCTATAATTCTACCTGCTCTGGAAGCTGAGTTTATGGATTCAAGTTAACCTAGGGGGGGGAACATAATGAAAGACCCCCATCTTGACACAGAAATCTGAGTGGTCACCCATCTCTGCCTTTCGAGATAATTGTAGCCAGGATGAAACCTCAAAAATAAAGAATGGTGAAGGCATTGTATTCATAAACTGCTTTGTTAAATGGCAACTCCTTTGTACAACTACTTAAAGATAATAAATAAACAAAAAAAGAAGCAAAAAGGGCTGAAGGTGGTATGGCTCAAGTGACTGAATGCCTGTTTAGCAAGCCAGGAATCCTTGAGTTCAATCTCCAGTGCCACACAGACACACAGACACACACACCCTCAATAGGATTATTCATGACTTTCCAGCTGTGGACACAGCCAAAGGATGGCAAACAGGCATGCTTAGGCTACATTAGAAGAATGTTCTTGGATTCCTAGTGTTTGGCTTTTGTTTTGTGTGTTTGTTTTGTTTGAAATTGTTGTGCTAGTTAGTTCAGATGTAGAGAATTATGTTGAACGTATGGAAGTCATAAGTGTACAGTTTTAATAGATGAAATGTGTTCCTGTGCTGAGCAGACTCAGGCTATGTGGTCAGTGCTCTGTGCTGTGGCTGTTTCCTTGCTTCAGGAACTTGTCTGAGAGCCCCCAGCACCCTCTCTGATTATTACATAACAGAAACTGTTCCTTAGAGTCCCCTCTGCTGCCATTGCTTCTCATGCTGTACAGAATAAAAGGGCTGAGCTGCCAGGTATTTGGCAGGGGAGCTCCTGCACAGAAGGCTGTACTTATTAAGTTGGTATTTACTGGAGGCTTTTGTGGTGCATTTACTTCTCAGATGAGCCATCCATCTACACCCCAGTTTCATAACTGGGAGACTGAAGTTCCAGGTGAGCACGCTGGCTGGTAGGATCTTGCGTTGAGTGTTAGGTAGATCCTAGGCTTGAACCCAGGTCTATCTGATGCCTGAGCTTCCTAAATGGTTCCTAAATGGTTATATGTAGACTCAAGGACCTGGACAGCTGACATCTGTATGTGCTCTTTAACTCAGAGCCCTCTTTCCAGTTGTCCTTTGGTCTGGATAGCGGGACCACAGAGGTACTGTCTGCACTGAAGCCCGGCCCAGGGTCAGAAGGATGTCACATGTCCTGGGGCTGGTGTTCAGGTAGCTTCAGAATCTAGTCCAAGCCTTTGTCCTGTACTTACCCTCTCTGACTGTCCTGGTACTTTTTCTCTGAGAATGCAGTAGGATCTGGGTCAGTTACCCTGGCTCATGTCTCTCCAAATCCACGTTTCCCCCTCAGCTTGGGTATGCAGCCATCAGCAGTTCCCTGTTGTGGAATGTATGCAATGTCACAATCCAGAAAGTCAAAATGGGAGAGGCCCGCTTGGCTGCATGCTCTGCTCCAGTGTATTTGTGGAGCTCTGGCTGTGAGGCGCCATGTGGCTACAGCCATGAAGGGCTGCCAGTCAGCAGATTGTGGCTTGGGAGTTTCTGGGGGCTGCTGCCAGGGCCCTAATTAATAGCAGCAGAGGGTTTGTGTCCTTTGCCCACACTGTAGGTCTGGGTTTTGTGTGCCTGATTGGAAGTCAGCGCATGAGGCTCAGCCTCAGGAGCATGTGGTTCTGACCAGCCACAGCCATCAAGCACCTCCATGGCCCATATGCTAAACAGAAAAGCCCAAGATCCACCTCTGCCCTTTTCTTTTTGGGTGAGTTACATAGTTGGAATTTTAACAGATCCAAGAATGCTGAGTGGACGGCAAGTTTGTTCATGCGACATTCCATTGAATGAGAATTGGTTACCCTGCACTTAGCCACCACTCAGCAAATGGTCGATGCATGAATGGATTGATGCAGTGGATTCTTGGGGGTTTATGATCTCTGCATTCAATATAATGTTGCATTCATGATTCAAAGGGTGTTGCATCCTAGAGCATCACTGGAAGGCTACGAGTCTGAAGCCAGGTGCTGGTGGTTCACACATGTACTCTGGCTACAAGAGGCTGAGATTTAAGGTTAATTGTTCAAATCTAGCTTGGGCAGGGAAGTCTATGAGATGCCTATGTCTAATTAACCAGGAACAAGCCAGATTAGGGGGGTAGCTCAAGTAATAGAGAGCCAGCCTAGAACAAAAAAGTTAAAAGGACAACAAGAGACTCTGAGTTCAAGCCCTGGTACACACACACACACACACACACACACACACACACACACACGGAAGGTTGTGGTTGGTGGTGGTGGTGGTGGTGTGTGGGGGGGTGTCCGTGTGTGTGTGTGTGTGTGTGTGTGTGTGTGTATGTGTGTGTGTTCAACCTGGAGAGGTAGAAATGATTCTATCGATGATCTGAACTCATTTTCACTGCTGTCACTCTGCAGAAGATCATGGAACATGGCAGATACAGGTAAGTCTTTGTCCCTGTTGATTGTAAGTCCTGTGTGAATTCAGGGATCTCCTCCAGCTGTGTGGTGTCATTTCTGCCCCGGTTCATGGCTTGTCTCCTGCTTTCTCCTTACAGTGCTGCACACACAGGGCCCAGTGGATGGCAGCCTCTATGCCAAGGTGAGGAAGAAGAGCGCCTCAGATCCTGGTGGACCTGGCATCTCCCAGGCCGGGCCAGCCACCAGCAGCCCCGACCACAGTGACCACACCCTGTCTGTCAGCAGCGACTCGGGCCACTCCACTGCCTCGGCCAGGACTGATAAGACAGAAGAACGTCCAGCCCCAGGGACCCGCAGAGGCCTCAGCCCCCAGGAGAAGGCTGAGCTGGACCAGCTGCTCAGTGGCTTTGGTCTGGAAGATTCGGGAAGCTCCCTCAAGGACATGACTGATGCTCGTAGCAAATACAGTGGGACCCGCCATGTGGTGCCGGCGCAGGTCCACGTGAACGGAGACGCTTCCCTGAAGGACCGGGAGACTGACATCCTGGATGATGAAGTGCCGCACCACGACCTGCACAGTGTGGACAGCCTGGGCACACTGTCGTCGTCAGAGGGGCCGCAGTCTGCCCATGTGGGGGCCTTCACCTGCCACAAGAGCAGCCAGAACTCCCTCCTGTCCGACGGCTTCAACAGTAATGCTGGCGATGACTCCAGTGGTGCCCTGGCTCTTGACCTGGGCCTCGGTGGGGACCCCATCTATGAGCGGGAGCCCATGTTTGGAGGCCGGGAGCCCAAGCAGCTGCAGCCTGTGCTGAGGAAACCCTCGGTGCCCGCCCCGGGGCAGGCCTACGGGCCAAGCAGCTACTCCACTCAGACCTGGGTGCGCCAGCAGCAGATGGTGGCTGCGCACCACTACAGCTTTGCCCCCAATGGGGAGGCCAGGCTGTGCGACCAGGGTGCGGCAGATAATCCTGGCCTTGGCCAGCTTCCCCTGCCCCAGGTTCCAGTCACCCCCAGCCGTGGAGCCAGTAGCAGAGTGGCCGTCCAGAGGGGCATTAACCATGGGCCCAGCCCTGCTGACATGCAACCATCCTTCCCCAGCAGAGCGCTCCACACTGGGTTCCCAGAGGCCAGAGCTGTGAACGGAGCCCATCCAGAGCCGAGCTCTGGCCCCACCCCGGGATCACCTACCTTGGATATTGACCAGTCAATCGAGCAACTCAATAGACTCATCTTAGAGCTGGACCCCACTTTTGAGCCTATCCCCACCCATATGAATGCCCTGGGCAGCTCGGCTAATGGCCCCGTGTGTCCAGTCAGCATGGGTGGTGGGCTCCGGGGAAGTGGCAGGCTGCCCAGCACTGCTGACGGCCCTGGCAGGAGTCCTGGGAGGCAAGGTAAGCTAGCTTTCTGTGGAATGTTGACATCTGACAAGAAATCAGCCTACTAGAAGGCCAGCATGGACCAAAGCCCACCCTAGTGGGATGTTCCCTTTGCTGTTTCTCAGCATATACTGTCTCTGGATCAATGTGGCACCTGTGCCACCAGGGGAGCTGGATAGCAGATTTGCAAAGGATGAAGGATGGGGCCCAAAGCCTTCCTGTGACGTTGGCATAGAGCAGGGACTGTGTCCAGCTGGCTCAAAGGGGATGGCCATGCCTTCACTTCATAGGTAGTTGTTATTTCACAGGCGATCAGCAGAGAGCGTTTGGAGCCAGACTGACTGATGCCCATTGCTCTCTGTTCTCAGAACCTTTGTTTCCACCTCTGCCAATTGAGGTTAATGGTGAAAGCTTCCTTGCTGAGGAATTGGGCTAGGCAAGGAAAGGATGTGTGTGTTATGGCTCATACTTTTTGGAAACAGGTCAGGAAACTGACTAGGTGGTCTGAAGATTTGGGGAATGAACAGAAGCATCTGGTCCTTAAGGCAGCCTGGGCAGAAAAATGACCTGATGACAAAGAGTTACATCTGAGCTGACTCTGTGCTGGAGAGGGAGGCTGTTCATAGGAGGCCAGAGGGCAGAGAAAGTTAGGCAGGTGTGTGGGCTGGGAGGTTGAAAGGGCACCCAGGCCCCTGGGAGGCTCAGAGAAAGCAGGCCTAGGAGCATAAGGCCTAGGAACTCTAGCCAGAACCACGAGGCCAGGCATTCTGTGTAGTGTGTGTGTGTGTGTGTGTGTGTGTGTGGTAGAGGGTGATAGCCAGGTGTGAGGGTCACCTTTATGCATCCCCTGAATGTGGGAGTCAGGTCACTGCAAGGAGGGGTTGTATGTGCCCCCATGAAGCAGGGCAAACTGGGAACCAGGTAGGGTCTTCTTGCCCAGATGAAAGACCTGGGAAGGCCCAAGGTTGGTGGTAGTGGATGGCAGTGATTTCTGTCTGAGTCTACTGGCTGTGTCCCAGTGAGGACTTTGGGATTGAGTTACTGTCAGATGCTTCTCATGCTGGGGAGGCAAAAGGCCAAGGCAGTGCATACTGGCTGTGGTTGCTGCTGGTCAAAGAGGAGGCCCAGAAGGCAGAGGAGCACGGGATGGAAATCAGGCCCTCTGGAGCAGGGGCTCACAAGGTGTAGGACACTGGGAAGAGGTGTCTGCATCTAGGTTGGTTCTAGAGAGGGATCACCTGTACAGGTAAAAGACCACAATGGCCCTGCAAGAAAGGGAGTGTTCACTGTTTCCTGCTTTCTCCCTCTGTTTCTTGTGTCAAGTGTCCAGATAACAGTGATGGAAAAACCTCATGGCCCTGAGGTTTGGGCACGGTGTGGCCAATCCGTCTGGGGTTTGGGGGTGTCTCCCCTGAATAGCCTCTGTAATATAACACATGACCATCACTACAGCAATAGTAACAGTGCCTTTCTATTCAGTGCCTCTCACTGAATCTAATATACTCTGGACATTCTTGAGATTAAGAAAAAGATATTAGTAAGAATAAAACTATCTTTATTACAGTGCTTGACAATAAACCTTGAAAGAATTTGCTTGAAAGAATTAAGCAATAAGGCTTTTCTCCCAGGTACAATCCCTCCTGCAATGTGGAAGCGGCTGTGGCATGTCAGTGCTTGTGGGAGAGGACTTTGCTCAGGTCAGCACTCAGTGGCCTCTCTAGGTTAATGTGTTTTTCAGTCCATTCTTGTTTCTTGCTGAAACAAAACAGGCATAAACCTGGGAGATCAGGTGATTAAGTAATTATAGCCAGGTGCCCAAGGGCTCACGCCTGTGATCCTAGCTACTTAAGAGGATGAAATCGAGGATCATGGTTCAAAGCAAGCCCAAGTAGTGAAGTCTGTATATGAGACTTTCATCTTCAATTAACCACCTAAAAGCTGGAAGTAGAGCTGTGGCTCAAGTGGTAGAGCACTAGCCTTGAGCACAAAAGCTCAAGGACAGCTCCCAGACCTTGAGTTCAAGCCTCAGGATCAGTAGAGGAAAAAAAAAAAGTAATACAACTTTGTCATACAAACTTAAAAGGTTTTAATCCATTGATGTTAAAGCATCCTGACCCTTTTTAAATTCCCTCCCTCTCTCCCACCCTCCTGGTGGTGGTGGTGGTGGTGGGGGGGGGGGGGGTGGGGGTGGTGGGGGTGGTGGGGGGGGGTGGGGGTGGTGGGGGTGGTGGGGGTGGGGGTGGTGGGTGTGTGTGTGTGTGTGTGTGTGTGTGTGTGTGTGTGTGTGTGTGTGTGTGTGTGTAGTTCATACCTTCCTGTCATCCTCTCCAATCCCGTCTATTCCCTCCCCAGACTCATGTCACTTTTCCACTTCATCCATCACGTGTCTGTCAGAATTTGTCTCCTATTCCCTTCATTAACCCACTTTGCCCAACCCCTGTTGCTCCCCTACAATTTTGTTTCAGCTTTCTGATACTAAAACTATAGAGATTATATGTAAGCAAACTGGCTATTACTCTTCCTAAATCCTTTTGAAATTCAAGAATGACGTTCCTGAAGGAATCCTGTTGCAAATAAGCTAGCAAGGGTATCAGCTAGGCACCAATGGCTCATAAGCTGTAATTCTAGCTATTCAGGAGACTGAGATTTGAAGATCAGGGTTGAAGCCAGCTTAAGCAAGGAAAGTCTGTAAGACTCCTCTGTAAGACTCTTCTCTCCAATTAACTACCAAAAAGCTGCAAATGGAGGTGTGGCTTAAGTGATAAGTGTCACCCTGAGTTAAAAAGCTGAGGGACAGCATCCAGACCCTACCTTCAAGCCCCAGTGCCAGCACAAAAAGAGTGGACATTGCAGAAAGGCTCAGCCGTGGAGTAAACTGAGTTAGACACCCTTCTTCCAGAATGAACCTTCCCAGCTCTCAGCTGGGAGATGGAGTAGGTCTTGAGCCTTACACTACATGTTCTTGTTGTGATAAAATTTAGCTCCTTGGGGTGGAGACAGCCTTCTAACAACCTGCAAGCTAGCTTTTGGATCTCACTGCAGGCTATCTTGTCTGGACAGAGAATATTTCTTCATGTACCTATTCCAACTGGGCAGAGAAAGGAATGTTCCTCCCTTGGCAGGGAGATAGAACAGTCCTGATCTTTAGCTTGCCATTCAGTACATGTGCCTGGCGCCAGAGGCTCACGCCTATAATCTTAGCCAGTCAGGATGTCGAGGTCCAGAGAATTGTGGGTAAAAACCAGACTGGGCAGAACAGTTTGAAGGACTTCATATCAAAACTAACCAGCAGGGCTGGGAAGGTGGCTCAGTGGTAGAGCGCTTGCCTTGCATGCTCAAGGCCCTGGGTTCGATTCCTCAGCACCACATACGCAAAAAGAAAAAAGCCGGAAGTGGCACTGCGGTTCAAGTGGAAGAGCGCTAGCCTTGAGCTGAAGAGCTGATCACAATGATGGGAGTGGCGCTGATTGCAAATGGTTGGGTTTTCAGCGTCTGTGTGGTGAAGACCTGCTCCCCAGCAAGATGCTGATGGGACATGGTGGAGCCTTCAGCATAATGAGAGGTCTTTGGTCAGGTCATCGGTGTTGTACCCTTGAAGAGGAGAGGAGAACTCCTGTCCCTTTTGTTCTCTGGTCATGAGGTTGTGGCTTTGCTTTGCCATATCCTCCACAATGATGAAAACAATGGGACCACAACTGACACAGACAGAAATCTCCAAAAACTGTACGTTAACCCTTTCTCTTCATAAGCTAGATATCTCAGGTATTTGTGATCGGGATAGAAAGCTAACACCTTCCTTATAATCTGAAATCTTGCTGGACTCCCTTATTGTAGGATGTTTTCTTTTTGGGGGGGGGGCAGATTCTCTGAGATTTTCTACATAGATGAACATATTATTTGTAAGGAGCAGTATTTTTAGTTTTTCCTTTCCCAGAAAATGCTGGTGATAGTAATGATGGTGATGGTAGTGGTGATGGTGATGGTGGTGGTGATGGTGGTGGTGATAGTGATGATGGTGATGATGTCATTCTGACTGGCTCACTGTCTTCTAGCCCCCCCCAGTACTTACAACAGAGCTCCTCTCCCCTCTCCCCCTCTCCCAGCTGCTCTGCTGTTGCTACCCTCACCTTCCTCCATTGTTTTTGTTGTCATGAGTCTTGAAGTCAGGGTCTGGGTGCTATCACTGAGCTTTCTTTTGCTTAAGGCTGGTGCTCTACCACTTTGAGTCACAGCACCACTTCTGTTTTTTCTGGTGGTTATTTGGAGATAAGAGTCTCATGGACTGGCCTGCCTAGGCTGGCTTTGAACTGTGATTGTCTGATCTCAGCCTCCTGAGTAGCTAGGATGAGAGGCATGAGCCACCTGGAGTGTAGTAAAGGAAGGGCCACCAGGTAGGTAGAAGTATGCATGTCTCCCCACAGGGCTGCCATGTAGACACGGAGGTGTCTACATGTAGGGACATGTAGGATCGCCCATCCCCACCACAGGGCAACAGAGAGGCCAGCCAGGGGTGGGTGCAGTGAGGGACCCCCATAAAGCAGCGGGGGCAGGGAGGGATGTTCTCAGTTAAAGGCCCTTCCCTCCTCTGGCCCCTGTGGAGGGTCTCAGATGTTGTCCGGCCCCCAGCTTGCATTGCCCCTCACAGCCTCACAGCTCTGACACAGCTGCCTATGAATGGGGCTCTCAGGTGGGAAGAGAGTTCAGTGGAAGAGATTTCAATAGGTGACACCTGAGACAGGAGAACAGTGACGGCCTATGGAATGGATGGGTCCATGGAAGCAAAGAGCGGGCTGCTTTTTCCATACCTCCAGGGCTTCTGGCTTCGTGTTGTCAAAATATTTTATTCATGTTCCGTCACCATCACTCCGGCGATGACAGGAACCTGGCAGGTGCTTGTGTGTCTACAGCGTGCCGGGGCCTTCTTGCCCCAAGGGTTTGCAGCATTCTTCAGACCTGGCGTCTGCTTGCTTAGTACTCTCCCAGATTCCATGGCCTATGAAGCCAAGAAACAAGCAGTGCCATCCACTTTTAACAGTTGATTAGTTGTGGCCGTCATCCAACCAGAGGATGCAAATGTGAGCACCGAAGGAGCGCTAGGGCTCAGAAAGTGGCTACTTCTGCCAGCTTTGATGGTGGGGAGAGAGGCCTGATGTGGAGAGGAAAAGGTCTGTGCCTGATCCCATGGGGTCATTGTTCCACTGACACAGTCTGGGAAAAGACTTCTCTCTAAGACCCACCAAACTGCACCAGTAGCCCTTGGTACTGGCAGTTTTATGTTGAGGTTGGTGTTGAGCACAGAGTACCAGGTGATTGTGGCAGGTAGTGAGGCTAGCCTAGCAGACAGCCTCACCGCCAGGCTCTGCCTGGTGTCTTGGCTACACAGGGCTGTGTGCCTGCACATTTGGGCTGTCACTGTCCTGTCAGGGAGGGCCACTCTTTTTTTCTCTTCCTCCCTCCCTCCATCCCTCCCTCCCTCCCTCCCTCCTTCCTTCCTTCCCTCCTTTCCTCCCTCCTTCCTTCCTTCCTTCCTTCCTTCCTTCCTTCCTTCCTTCCTTCCTTCCTTCCTTCCTTCCTTCCTTCCTTCCTTCCTTCCCTCCTTCCTTCCTTCCTTCCTGTCCTGGGCCTTGAACTCTGAGCCTGTGTGTTATCCCTGAGCTTTTGTGCTCAAGGCTAGCACTCTATCACTTTTTCTGTGATTAATTGAAGATAAGAATCTCACAGACTTTCCTGTCTGGGCTGACTTCAAACCACAGTCCTCAGATCTCAGCCTTCTGAGTAGCTAGGGTGACAGGCATGAGCCACCAGCCCCTCGGAGGCCACTTGACACAGCAGCTAGCAAGTGTGTTATGGGCCTGTGGTTGTGTCTCAGGCACTGGTGGGTGGCATTTGGGCAAGATGGGTTGTCATGAGGTCATGCTTCCACTCCACAAAGAAGGAATCTGGAGGGGACTTGGGTGTGGGGACACGGGACTTGTGCATGGAGCAGCTGGCATTGGGAGAGATGAGGGCACCTGCTGGCTTTGGCAGCCAACCATCTGGGTTTGCTGGGGATGGGATGCGTCTAGTTCCATGTCATATGTACAGCCTCCTCCCTCCCCCCAGCTATGAAACTCCCAGGGTCTGTGTCGGGTCCTCTGGGAGTTGGGGAGACCCCAGCATGCACGTTCAGTGGACCTGTGCCCAGGTGCATGCCTCGCACTGTGTGCTCTCCCTGGCCATCCAAGGTCAGCCCAGAGCCAGCCATCTTTCCTCTGAGGGGCTTCTCCCCTGCTTTGTTCCTCCTAGTAGCTAGGTAAGGTTGGAGGACCAGATCTTATAAGAGAGCCTTTTGGTACAGGCAGCAGGGGAACCCCAAAAGTCAAGGCCAGGGGTACTGGCCTATTGCCTTGCTTTGTATTTGCCACTTCCTTTTTCTAAAGGTGAGCTTTGGTCCCTGGAGCTGTTTGAAGGAGAGCGCCAAAAAGATTCTCTAAGGGAGCTCATTTGCACAAGTGCCCAGCCCCTCACCCTCCTGACACGTTTCCACCACCCTGAGAAAGCTTGTAGTACCCAGAAGTGAGGGCCTACAGAAGCCCTGTGGAGGGTATCACACGCAGCCCCTGACCCTGGCTGCATCTAGGCAGCCTGTACAACCTGGCTTGGAGCCAGGCCAGTATGCGTGGTATGAGGTAAAATGTGAAGGAGAGAGAGACACCCCCAGGATGGGCTCCGGACTGGCAGGCTACCACCTCGGACAGCCTGTCTTGGACAACTCCATCTTCTTCCTAGGATAGAAAGAGCCCTTTCTGACTGCTGCCCTTCCAGCCTCCCTTTCTCCTTCCCCTGCTCAAGCATAGCACAGTGGCACTGGGTCTGTGTCCCATGTAGCAGAAAGGACATCAGCCAGGCCTTAGCCCAGGGAAGGAGCTGACCCCAGGAGGCCTATCTAAGTGCCTGAAGCTGGAGGGTTGGGTGATGGAACTCACCATACAGATTGTGACAAGAGCTGTTTCCTTCTCCAAATGGTGATCCCGTCCCTGTTCTGGTACCTTCTCTCCACTGCGCTGGTTCTGCATTCTTCAGAGCTGTTTCAGTCTTGGGGTGAGTGAAGAGAGGTGAGGGGCTGGGTACAGCTCTTCCCTGGGGCCCTGCCTTCAGCCTGTACTGAGCAATGTCACCCTAAGGTGGTCCTTACATTGCCAGTGAATTCCTTGCCTGTCACTAGAATGCCATTACAAGTGTATGTCATGTTTTTCTTTTGCCAATACCAAGGTATGAACTCATGTCATGTTTTTTCTTTTGCCAGTACTGAGGTGTGAACTCAGGACTGAGTAGGCCAAATAAGCACCCTACCACAGGAGTCACATCCTTGGTTTTCTTTGTGTGTGATGGTACTATGGCGTGAATTCAGGGCCAGGGCACTGTCCTTTAGCTTTTTTACTCAAGACTAGTGCTCTACCACTTGAGCCACATCTCTACCTCCAGATTTTTGCTGGTTCACTGGAAATAAGAGTCATACAGACTTTCCTGCAGGGCTGGCTTCAAACTGTAAGCCTCAGATCTCAGCTTCCTGAGTTGCTGGGATTACAGGTGTGAGCCACTGCCCTAGCCCCTTGCCCTTTTGGCTTTATTTTTCCAGATAAAGTCTGGAATTTGGCTGGTCTGGCAAAAAGGTTGGTCTGCCTTCCACATACATAGCTGGGATTCCAGGCATGCATCACCACACCCAGATTTTTATTTTCCTGAGACGGGGTCTTTCTGTGTCGCCCAGGCTGTCCTGAAAGTTGAGATCCTTCTGCCTCCACATTCTGAGTGCTGGGATTACAGACATGAGCCGGATTATGTATTCCTAACTTAAATCTAGAATGTAGAGAAATGAATTGGGTGTACCTTTTCAGACTACAATATTATTTGCAGCATTATCATCTTATTAGCCTGCCCCAGGTTTTCCCCAGTTGCTTAATGATAAGAATTCCCTGGAAGAAGTGCTTTTAAAACAAAACAAAACAAAATACCAGGTATGGTAGTCACACCTATAACCTCAAGAGGCAGAGGTTGGAAGGGCTGCAGCAGTTAATGGCCAGCCCTAGCAAAAAGTTTATGAGGCTCCATCCTAGTAAAAAGCCGAGCATAGTGGTAGACATCTGTCATCTCAGCTATGTAAGTATAAATAGGAAGATCATGTCTAGGCATTGTGACTATTTCAAAAGTCACCATAGCAGACAGCACTGGACTGTGGCTCAAGGGATGGAGAGCCTGTCGAGTGAGCACAAGGCCAGTATTCAACTCCAGTATCACCTATTAAAAAATGGTAACAGCCGGGCACCAATGGCTCACTCCTGTAATCCTAGTTACTCAGGAGGCTGAGATCTGAGGATTGTGGTTTGAAGCCAACGCCAGGCACAAAAGTCCCTGTGAGACTCTTATATGTAATTAACCACTCAAAAACCGGAAGTGGCGACGTGGTCTAAGAGGTAGACCACTAGCCTTGAGTACAAAGAGGCTCAGGGACAGCACCCAGGCCCTTAACTGACCCCCCCCCAAATGGTAAGAGATTCCAGCTCCTGTCACTCTTGTACACTGCCCCCCCCGCCCCCCCCCCCACCTCTTCCCTGCCTTTCTACATGTAAGGAGAATCCGATTTGGTTAAATTGGGCAGCATGGTGTCTGTGTGAGAAATGAAAGCCTGTGTTGTTTCCGGTAGGAAATGTTGACTGTGGGTGTTGGCTCGGGGTTGTTAGTGGTACCCCAGTGATCCAAAGGTGGCCCCTTGGGCTCTCCGTAGCAGAGTTCTCCTTGTGAAGACTCAGATTGTCAGGTGAGGGCCATGGGTTTGCTGGTTGTCGCTGCAGATAAGTGGTCATAAGAATTCCCAGACCAGGGCCTGAGGCTAGTGACAGCAGGTGCCTTCCAGGCTCAGCCCTGTCTGCCTTGTCCCAGTGCTGTGGGGGGAGTCCTGCTACCTTGCCCTGCCCCTGGAAGCCTGCCCTGGAAGGAAGATGCCCACTTGGGGCAGTGGCTGCTGCCTGGCTCATCACCGTGCATCTGAACATGGCCCCAGCTTTCGGATCTACCTGAGGAGCCTTGGGATCCGCTCAGGAGCTGACCGCACTCCTCTGTGATGGCCATGACCACCCCTCTCTCTCCTTACAGGCTCTTCCAGTGATGAGCCACTGGGTGGAAGACTCCGGAAGCTGAGCCTTGGACAGTATGACAATGAGGCTGCGTGCCAGCTGTCCTTCTCCAAGTGTGGATGGGGAAAAGCTGCTGTGGATCCAGCGCCAAGCATGACACCATTTCCATCTCCAGCAGACATGAAAGAGGTAGGGACTGGGCTCAGGGCAGTGGCTGGGCCTGGTGCCTGTACCAGGTGCCATAGCCTCCCATCTCTGGCTGCATCTCAACTCCAGACATAGTTCCTCACTGATGGGCAATGGTGGGGTCCTACTGCACCCCAGAGATGGCTCTGTGGAGGCCGCCTCTCCGTGAGCCTTGGTGAGCTGATCTGCAGAATGGGAAAATACCCGGCCCCAAGTTCTCCATCCAGGACAGTGACCCCTTGGAAGTCTGCAGGAAAGAGCACCTCCAGCTCTTCTGTGATGGCTGGTGTGGCTTCTTACTAGAATCAGAAAGACAGGTCAGCCTGACTAGCACTTTCAAATTGGAGCTTCATTCTCAACTTGAAAATTAAAACCTCAGAACTGTGTGAAAAGGTAACTAGTAGTCTTTTTGTTTTTCTTTGTGCCAGTAGGTACTGGGACTTGAAGTAAGGGCCTGGACACTATCCCTTAGCTTTTTCACTCAAGGCTGGTGCTCTTACTACTTGAGCCACAGCTCCATTTCTAATTTTTTCCCAGGGAATTGGAGATGAAAGCCTCATGAACTTTTCTGCCTGAGCTGGCTTTAAACCAAGATCCTCAGATCTCAGCCTCTTGAGGAGCTAGGATGACAGGCACGAGCCCGTCATTGGTGCCCACCTGTCACTGATAGTCTTAACTCCCACGTAAAACCATCACTCCTATTCAGGATGTCTCCTATTCTGTGTGATGTTTTAACTTCCCTGTTAACAGTCACGATGAAGCAGCTGGCTTATTTTAAGCATCACCTGCCAGATAAAGAGGACAGGTATCAAGATTCTCCCTCTCCCTTTACTAGTGAGCATAAGAAGCCTTTGTCTTAGCACCAAGACTCAGGACTCTTCCTGTCCCTACTCTGAGAGGCTCAGCAACATAGGCCAGAAAGAAGGATTCCTCATTCTTCCATTCTTCTCCCCATGCTGGTTCCAGACAATGGTCGCCGCTTATCCCCCAGACCTTGATCTGATCGATGGCAGGATTTTAAATAGCAAGGAATCTGCGTGTTCGACCCCAGCATTTCCTGTGTCTCCAGAAACACCTTATGGTAAGAACCCAGTAAAGCTAAGTGTATACAACTTGCCCCTGCAAAGAGTCCAGTGACAGCAGCTGTGCTGTGTTCTCCTTTCCAGTGAAGACACCTCCACGATACCCTCCATTCAGCCCACCTGACATCCAGCTGAGCGGCCCAGTCAATCTGTGCAAAGGACTTGGTAAGGAACCCCTGGAATGTGGTATACATAGCCCTGGTGCTATGGTTGTCATTGCCACAAGGGCATCTCCTTGTGCAAATGTTTCTGTTTCTACTGCATAGCTCAGAAGTCTCAGATGAGGTCCTGTCTCACCAGGAAATACGTTGGTAGGGATACACCATGTGTGTGTGCATGTGGGAGCCATAGGACGTGGAGTGGCTTCCAGCCATCTTGCAGAGGTGTTCCTGCTCAACACTTCCCCTTTGTCCCCCAAAATGTGCGTTTGTGGTCAGGCCGGGGTGCTTGTGGCTATCAGCTGGCAGAGGCAACGTTAACATTCATGCAGCATTGCATGGAGCCAGAGTCGGAGTGAGGCAGCGGCCAGCACACCACCCCATTCACAGAGCACGCGGGACCCAGGGACTGGGAGCAGGTTCTGTGTGTGCATCCTGCTGAAGCTGCCCATGCACCCTGCTGTGGCTCTTCTGATCCCTTGATGTGTGATCCTTGAGTCTGGGTTTTCTCAGGAGAGCCTGGGGACACCTTTGGCATTGTGTGTTGTGTCCATCTGCACAGCCATCCCTGGAAGGGAGTGGTAACAGGGACAGACATGAAGACCAAGGTCTTTTGCACTTCAGGGAAGCCAAAGGTTGACAGGTAGAGGATCGTGACTCATCTGAAGCCCCATGTGCAGATTTTTCATGCAGCTGCTGACCTGGGAAGGGCATGCGAGGAGCCCCATTCCATTAGTTCTGAGAATGAAGGATCTTCACTAAATCATGTCACCCTTGTCTTCAACCTGAAGCAGTCACAGAAATGTCTGTCAGCTCATCTGGCCCTTTTGTCCATAGCACATCTAGTGTATAGATCATTTAAAGGACTTTTAATGAAACTTCAGAGTTTACTTGCATAGGACCATAGTGCTTCTTTTACCTACATCATTGAGCACTTAGTTATCTGTATTTCTTAGCAGGAATGACCTGAAATTTAAGGGAAAAAAAGGTATATAATGAGTGTTGCTTTGTTTCTGTTTGGACATTGCCTGAGCATAAGGAGGAGAGTGGACATTCTGATGTGCATTTGTCTGTGGCACTCACACACATAGACCAAATGTGTTCTTCTAGTCATTGGTAATGTATGTGGAGGCCAATAGAGATGTCTTGTGTCCCTCTACTTGCTACATTCTGTTCCTCATCAGTCAACCATACTTGATTCCTCAAGGCAGTGTATACATTGGATTGGAGTGGAAACAGCCCTCTGGTTTGGACTTCTTCATTCCATTCAGCACCAGACCACAAACATGTATACAAGGTGAATCATGACCTCAAGGAAAGAAAATACTAGAAAGAACTTTGAAGCTCAGTAACAGCTCACAATGTAGACCTCTGGTCCCCTGGTATCCAGTGTCAGGAGAATACTGAGCCTCCTCTAGACTGTAGAAAGGTCTAGAAGGCTTTGGGGTGCCCAGGATCTGCCTGGTTTATGCTGGCTTGGAAATGGGCTATTGAGAATAGGATGGGGCCCTGCATCCCAGCATAGAATAGTACACCCCACATCTTACCTACTTTCTGCACATAAATATCCATGCAGAAAAGACAGGGCTTTTGCTTTTAAATATAAGAGCAGATATAGTGATGATGATGATCACCATAATATAATAAGTCTTCTATATTTGTATCTCCAAAGCCCTCAGAGAAGACTGGCTCCCCCAACTTTTCCCCAGAAAGGAAATGAAGAAAGGGACAAAGAGGAAGGAGAGGAAGAAGTGGAAAAGAATAAAACCACAGGCTAATATTCCTCATGAATATAAGTGAAAAATGATGGACAGAACTCAAGTTTATAGAAGTTTTTTCACATACCATGACCAAGTAGCCTTTCTTCCAGGAATGCAAGACTGGTTCAACGTTTGACAATCTGCTCATGTGTCCTGCTGTATTAACTAAGCAAGAAAATCCATGATTATATCCACTAATGCAAAGTGTGGGGTAGAGGAGGAATTTGTCTAAATTCACACCCATTCAAGTCTAACAATTCCTTATAGAAGGGAGGGTAGTTTCCTCATCCACATGTCAAATGTGGATAAAGAATGTCTAAAAATTCCTTTAGCCAACTATATTCAATATGTTAGAAGTCTTACAGAGGAATGATTCACTAAAGCAAAATCTGACCACAGATTGGAGGGCAATCTGAAATAAAACTATTTGCTAATGACATGATTTATGAAGTGATCATGTAGGAAAATTGAATCTGAAATTTGAATGAATGCATTCAGCAAGTTTGTAGGAGCTAATATCAACATACAAAACTTATTTGTAAGCCAAGCACAGTGACTCATGCCTGTCATCCTAATTACCTGGGAGGCAGAGATTGGGAAGATTGTTAACAGTAAACCAGCCTGGGCAAAATAGTCAGCATGATCTCATCTCAACAATAATAACAACAACAAAGCCAGGCAAGCTGATATGCACGCATCTTACCCCATCTACATAAGAAGTGTGAGTAGAAGGATCTGATCTGAGCTGGTCCTGGCAAAAGCAAAGTAAGATCCTATCTGAAAAAAAAACAAAAACAGAAGGAGCTGGAGGCATGGCTCAAGTGGTAGAGCACTAGCAAATGGCCTAACAGGTACAAGGTAGGGTCTAGCAAGTGTAAAGCCCTTAATTTAAACCCCAGAACTGCTTCCCCTGCAAAAAGAAAAAAATAATCATTCTTCTGTTTTTGTAAATGCTTTGTGTCTAATACTTAGCATTCATGGTTTCAAAATATGAAATAGTTTCATCATAAAGACAAAAGCATGATGAAAAAAAATCTGTTTCTAACATAGCTGAGCTTTTGCGAAATTGTTGTGTATTCTTTTTTAAATTGGAGGCAAAAATCTCTTAACTTAAAACTAGCTACTTGAAAGTGAGTGATTCAAAAGCATTGAGTTACATCTACAAGGTCCCGCAACCATGGCCCCTATGTAGTTCCATAACATTCCTGTCACATAACAGCTTAACAGTAATGTGGCTGAGGATTGTTGGCTTCCGTGAAAATGATTTGCTGTTAATGTTTGTTTGCTTCTACAAAATGCTTTGGTTTTGCTGCCAAGTGGCTCCTAATCCTGTCTCCTGGGTGGACCCAGGCCTTGGGGGAGAGCCTGAAGGCTACATGGTCCATCTGTTCATTGCAGGCCTAGGGGCACAAGAGCATGCAGAGACTCCTTCGCTGGTTCAGAGCAGGGACCTTGGTCTCAGGACTGCTCCTAGGGACCCCTTGCATACAGAAACCTTGAAGGTCTGAAAGGAAAGTTGCTTGACAGAGGTAGAGAAAAGGAGGGTCTGGGAACCTCTTAAGACACACACACATGCACGCACGCACTGGACACCTGTGGCTCATACCTGTAATCCCAGCTACGTGGGAGGCTCACATTGTGAGGATTGTGGTTCCAGGTCAGCCTCAGTGGAAAAAGTTCAAAGGAAACTAGCTCAACAGAAAAAGCTATGCTCGGTACGTACATGCCCGTTATCTCAGCTGTGGAGGAAAAGCTTAAAATAAGAGGGTCACTCTCCAGGCTGGCCTGGGCAAAAAACATGACCCCATCTAAAAAATAACCAGAGCAAAGGGCTGCAAGGAGCATGTCTCTCTAAAAAAAGTTCAGGGCCTTGAGTTCAAATTCTAGTACTGCCAGAAGAAAGAGACACGAAGTCAGAGACAGAAAGCAATACAGGAGGAGAGAGGGGAGCAGAAAAGCAGATTGTCTTACAGTAGTGCCTTTATTTTTATTTAAAAAAGCATTGACAATTGGGTCCCAGTGGCCCATGTTTGTATCTTAGCTACTCAGGAGGTTGAGATCTTCAGGTTCAAAGCCAGCCAGAATCTGGCTGTAGGGGACTGTTAACTCCAGTTAGCCAGCAAAAAGCCAGAAGTGAAGATGAGGCTCAAATGATAGAGTACAAGCCTTGAGCAAAAACGCGCAGGGACAGCACCCAGGCTCTGGGTTTAAGCCCCAGGAATGTTGAATAGGCATACAGGAGCAGGTAGCAACAGATGCGTCTGTTTCCATGCTTAGGATATTCTGTGCATTCTGATCTGGGCCAAAGAACATGATCTGGGCCATGTGACTGTAGCTCACACCTGTAGCTCACACCTATAGCTTAGAAGCCTGCCCAGGTAGAAGAGTCGTGAGAGGCTTTATCTTCTTCAGTTAATCAGCAAAGAGTTGGAAGTGGAGTTTGTGGCTTGGTAGTAGAGCACTAGCCTTGAGTGAACAAGCTGAAGGACAGTGCCAAGGTTATGAGTTCAACCCTAGGACTGGCCCAAAAGAAAAAAAAAAAGAAGATAGAAGGAGAATGTGTAAAGGATGACTCACACAGCAAATACCACAAGCTGCCGTACCCTGCCTCCTGTGAGATGTGAATAGAGAAATACAGTCTGTTCTAAAATGGGCTTAACAGTATAGTAAATATCAGGGATGGGTTCTCAGAGTCAGGATAAAGCACTGGCTGGCGCATGTGCCATTAGGAGTCAGGTGAGATGAGAACATAATTTTGCTCAGAAAACTTTGCAGACACTGGGCTAGAGCAGGCCAGTTAGAAAGAGCCAGGTTCAAATGTCACTACTGGCACACACACACAAATGTACACATACATATGCATGCATGCACACACAGTGGCTGGGAGCTGGTCCATGCTGAATGTGTTCTTTGATTTGCTTACTTTTGGGTTCCGAGAAGGGTTTTCCATTCTTGACCTCCTCCTGATGGGCTGTTCTTAAATAACATCCTGTCACTGCTATTGGGACACAGCTGCCAACAGGCCTTCAGCTCTCATCAGCCCTGGGAAGGCCTGGTGACACACGCTTCTGCCTCTGTGAGTTTGCCCATTGCATAACCTCTTTATTTCTGAGACACTAGGCAGGGAAGGGTGGTGCCCAGGAAGTGGTGCCTCCCAGGGCCTGATGGCATTGGAAGAGTTACCTGGGGGACCAGCAAGACACAATTGGATGGCGGTATCCTCACCGGACGTTCACCTGTGCCATTTGTTTTTCACCCCAACCCCAATCTCTGGATCACGTAGGTGGGCTGCGGGCGTCAGTAAAATCTCTGCAGTCTTCTCAGACATGGTGGCCATTGTCCCTGCAGGCTGGTATTTCTGGCCAGAATGTCTTGATGAAATGGACACACAGGATTTGGGACAATGAGATATGAGGACAGGGTTCACTTTCTTCGTGGCCCTTGCTTGTCTGGAGCCTGCTGGTTCAGAACTTTTGTGGTGTGGCCAGCCTGATTGTGTTTAGAAGCCTGTATCTTTTATTTAAATCCTATTGTGTGGGAAGGGGAGGGGCTGGGGGGAGTGTTACTGGGGCTTGAACTCAGGGCCTTGTTCTCTCACTCAGCTTTTTGTTCGAGGCTGGTACTCTACCACTTGAGCCCTACCTCTAGTCTGGAATTTGACTTGTAAATTGGAGATGGGAATCTTTTGGATTTTTCCGCTGGGGGTGGCTTCAAATGACAGTCCTCTAGATCTCAACCTTTTGAGTAGCTTAGGATCACAGATGTGAGCCACTCCCACCTGGCTTAAAACTTACTGCATGCTGGTGCATGTAGCGGTCCCTCAGTATTTATGGGGTTAATTCTGGGAACCCTCCCCCCTGCATGGACCCCAGTGTCTGGGCACACTGTTGTGGTGTTTGTGTGAGTGTATCTCCTTCTGTGGACTTTAAGTCATCTCTGGATGATGTTATACCTGAGTTATTACACTGTCTTATACAGGGGATAAACAAGAAAAGAGGGAAAGATGAGAAAAATGACCTGAATGTGTTCAGCATCCTTGCTGCATGCTGTGGCCTTGGAGGGGCCTGTCTGGTATAGTGGTCTGCAGGCACGCCCCCTGTCAGGCTGAGGCTTGGGGGTCTGCAGACACCCCTCCCTCCACCCCCCCCCCCCCCCGTGAGGCCAAGGCTTGGGGGTCTGTGTACACGCCCCCCTTTCAGGCTGAGGCTTGGGGGTCTGCAGACACCCCTCCCCCCATCCCACCCCCTTCTGTGAGGCCAAGGCTTGGGGATCTGCAGGCACACCCCCTGTCAGGCTGAGGCTTGGGGATCTGCATCTTAGGAACAAATGCCATGCATCTGCACATGCAGAAAGAGCTAATGAGTAAGACTACAGCAAACTAAAGGCTGACAAATGGCAACCCCTTTGTTTTGGGGGGAAAAGCCATTCTTGATGCTGTAGGAATGATCCAGTGCTTGGGGAACTTGTCAGGTGAATGTGGTGCCCCCCCCCCCCCCCCCCCCCCAGTCTCAGCCACCCCGATGGAGGCTCTGGGTGAGTTCACTGTTGGCCAAGGACCATAGGATAGGGAAGATAGAGATGTGGGGATCTGCTTTTGCGTGTGTTTGTTTTTTGAAGCTCTAGGGCTTTGGTGCTTGCTTGGCTGTTGGCTTTGCTAGTTGTGCCATACCTCCAGCCTGGCTGCTTGCTTGCTGGTTGTTTTGGAGATGGAGTCTCTTGGACTTTCTTGCCTGGGCTGATTTCAAACTACATTCGCCCAGATCTTAGCCTCCCAAGTAGCTAGGCCCGATTTTGGCTTTGGCATTCTATCTTATGTGAAAACATTTACTCCCAATCTGTGTGGTGCTCAGAAACCCAGGGCCGCCCCTGAGGTTGGTGGTAAATGATTTCCAAGGAGTTTCAGATTGAGGTGTTCAGTCCTCTGTGTCTGTAATTCTGGACGTTACAAGATCCACATCGTCCTTGACTTGGGGCAAGCCTGTTGCAGCAGACAGGACCTGCACCCCTCAAACACCCGGTTTCCATGCTGCCCAGTGCCACCCCGTGTCTACAGAGATACCCATAAACCAAATCATGACTGCTTGCATGCAAAGCAACTCCCTACCCTGCACTAGGCCATACCTTGAGGCCTAAGGTGTTCCTGCTAACTGGGCAGCATGGGTGGTTGGCAGAGCTGCTATTCTCTTTATTTCCTGAACGTCCTTGAGTTCAGCAGAGTGGGGTGCTGGGATATATGCCAGGCTGTTGAGTGTCTTCCTGAGCTAGCGTTAGATGGGGTCTTCGAAAGGCCAGGCTCTTTTGGCCACTGGTGGCTCACCTGTAATCCCAGCTACTCAGTAGGCACAGATCTGAGGACCATGATTCGAAGTCAGGCCTGGCAGCAGAGTCTGTAATGACCTTTTCTCCAATTAAGTACCATCAAGGTAGAAGAAGAGCTGTGGCTCAAGTGGTAGAATGCCAGCCTTGAATGAAAAAGTTAAGGGATGGTGCCTAGGCCCTGAGTTCGTGTCTCAATTGCGGTACACAGAAGGGCCAAGGAGGTAGGCTCAGATATACTTCTGGCCTGGCAGCTGGCCGTGTGGTTCCTTCTCCCTATTGATTGCTGCCCTATCCATGGCCACCAGGTTTGGTTTCTCCCCACTGAAGTAAGCTCCTCTGGCCTCTCTCCTTCCTCCCTCCTTTCTTCTCCCTGCACAGTTCCATAAAGGGACCAGGCCTTCAGGCCACCCCAGTGCACGCCTCATTCCCTATTGCCACACTCTGTGGCTTTCTTACCTCAGTTTTCTGGAGTCCAGAGTCTGTGTTCCATGTTGGAAGGGACCCCAGCCCCATTTGCCTGGAAGGAGTGGGGGAGATAGGTGGTTGTGACCTCAGAGGGAATCTTAGGGAGTTTGTACCCAGCCTGTCAGCCTGGTAATTTTCGAAGGGCAGTGATTGTGCCCTAGCCTCTAGCACAGAAGCTTCTAGACAAAAGTTAACTTTTGAGACAGATGCAGTGGTGTCTGCTTATAATCCCAGCTTTGGAGAGGCTGAGGCAGGGCTGGCCTGATTATATTGTAAGATCCTGTGTCGAAAAAAACCAAAGGCTGGGAATAGAGCTCAGTGCAGAAGGCCTGGTTCAGTTACCAGCATCACATATACACACACGCACACGTGTGAGCACATACACACTCACATGCACACATACACACAAGAGGAAGAAAAAGGAAAGGGAAGAAGAGAGGGGGGCTTGTTTTCTGGAGACTAGGAGAAGGGGAGGGAGGAGAAGGGAAGGGAGGGAAGGATGAGGAGGACCGGAATGAGTTGGCTTTCACTGCTGGGAACCAGTGCTTCAGCCTTGCAGAGGGCCTCAGTCTGAGTGTGGGGAGGAGAACCCCAGGTGGGCAGGGACTGCAGCCTTCTTCCTTGGGAGTGGGAGAGGGGGAGGGGGAGGGTGACCCTGCCCTGTCCTGGGGCTCCAGACCTCTGGGAATCTGTATCTCAGGCCTTAGCCACCCCCCCCCCCCCCAAGCTGGTCCTGAGGCTTGAACTCAGTGCCTGAGTGTTGTCCCTGAGCTCTTTTGCTCAAGGCTAACGCTCTACCACTTGAGTCACAGCTCCACTTCCGGTTTTCTGATAGTTAGAGATAAGAGTCTCCTGGACTTTCCTGCTTGGGCTGGCTTTGATCCGGGAACCTCAGAGCCCAACCTCCTGAGTAGCTAGCCACTGGCACCTGGCTTAGTGGTCTTCCTGTGGCCAGCGTCTTGCAGGTAAGGAGCAGCCATATCCTATCAAGGGTGCAGATCCTGGCATGGGGCGGGGAGATGCAGGAACATTTTGGTTGTTTGCTCTTCCCCAGTAAGATGGATCCACGAAAGCATGTAGGCCTGGGGCTGCAGCACAGTGTGTGTATATATGTGTGGGGGTGGGGGGGGGTGTATAGGACATTTTTAACTGTTTGGAAACTCTTGCCCCATGCAGAACTGCTTGGGTCATGGCCTTGACATGGACATGGATGCAAGGGGCTTGTCTCTTCCTTCCCCACTGTTCCCCGTGGGTTTGCCCTGGATCCCTCTGCCTTGGTATCTGTGCAGGGGACAGGACCAGCCTGGGAGGGAAGGGCCGCCCTTCCTGGCCTGGTTCTCTGTGGTCCTGCCTCCCTTTGTTCCGGAGGAGTGGGCCACAGGAAAGGCTGGTCCATCTTCCTCTGCCGAGCCTGCTCCATCCTGGGTCACTGCTCCACCCTGAGTCAGGCCTTTCCGGCTGCCTGACCTCCCTCCCGGGTGGGAGCAGCTGCCCAGTGGGCACACACACACAGCTGTGGGGAAGCCCTGTGCAGTGCCGGCCGTGGGAGGGAGGGCACGTGCTAGGCTCTTCCTGGCCTTGCCCTGGACATGGGGCCCAAGAAGCCTGGGCAAGCTGTATCTTTTCTGGCGAGAGATAGCTATCTGCTCTCCACCACCAGGTTGGTGAGCGGAGACCAGCCTCCTGCAGCCTCCTGCGGGTGCTGAGGGTGTTTAGATGTCAAGATGCATACGTGGCAGGGGGTGGGGGTGGGGGCTTGAGGCCTGCATGGGTGGCTGTGTACCCCACCCCCACCCTCAAGATACACTACGGGCAGTGCTGGCCCACATGCAGGAGAAGCAGCATTGTGTGTGTGTGTGTGTGAGAGAGAGAGAGAGTGAGAGAGTTGTACTTCATACCTTCTCCTCCAGTGGGAAGGAGTAAACACTAGCATTGGAAGCCCAGACCATTTGGGACGGTGTGGGATTCTCCAGATGGGTAGGACCTCCAGTCCCAGTAGGACCTTGAGTGATGTGCCTGTTTCCCAGTCACCTGTGAATCTGTCAGGGTCAGATTTGGGGCCTTCGGAACCAAGCACTGACTTCTATTGACTGAAGGAGACTGGGACCCAAATACTATATATATGTTTTGTTTTGTTTTATTTTTATTTTATTTTTTGTCAGTCGTGGGGTTTGAACTCTGGGCATGGTCACTGTCCCTCAGCTCTTCAGCTCAAGGCGAGCTCTCTACCACTTGAGCCACAGCACCACTTCTAGTTTTCTGGTGGTTTATTAGAGATGAGTCTCACGAACTTTCCTGCCCAGGCTGGCTTTGAACCGAGATCCTCAGATCAAAGCCTCCTGAGTAGCTAGGATTACAGGCGTGAGCCACCAGCACCAGGCTCCAAACGCTTTTTTTTTGTTGTTTATTTGTTTTTTTTGGGGGGGTCCTGTTGTGGGGCCTGAACTCTGGGCCTGGGCACTGTCCCTCAGCTTTTCAGCCCAAGGCTAGCGCTCTAGCGCTTGAGCCACAGCGCCACTTCCGGCTTTTTTCTTTTTGCTTATGTGGTGCTGAGGAATTGAACCCAGGGCCTCAGGCATGCAAGGCAAGCTCTCTACCACTGAGCCACCTTCCCAGCCCCGCTGTTTTTTTTTTTTTTTTTTAATACGTTATTTGCAAGGGGTTTTGAAGAATGTAAAGGAGTTCACTAGTTGGCTTGAGAGGTTGATTTTTCAGATGGAGGAAAGCACTAGAGTAGAGAAGGAAGAAGAAAGGGGCTACTTCAACAGAGAGGACTTTTGCCAGCAACCTGTGGTGTAGTGCAAGGTGACCTGGCTGTAGTCAAGAGAAAAGCCTGTAGAGCTGGACCTGTGGGATTTGCAGTTGAAGGTCCCCTGGGGCTCCTGGTGCAGTCTGCAGTGTGTGAGAGAGGCCTGAGGGGTGGGTGGCCCATTGGGGCTGGGACTTGGCCATGCATGTGCCTGGATGGCCCAGCGTGCTTGCAGGGCCTTCCTGGCTGCCTGAGCCGCCCCCCCCCCCCCCAGCCTCCTGTTCACAGAGAGGGCAGACCTAGTGGGTGTGGGGGGCACGGCTGTTGGCGGGCTGCTGGTAGGCGTGGTGGGTCGGAGCAGGAAGAGTCACTGCTACAGGGGAGGGGGAGGAAAAAGGGAAAGGGAATGAAAGGAAGCGGAGCAGCATGGAGCAGGCGGGGCCAGTGCTGGAGGCACTGACTGGGCAGACAGCCCGCAGCAGCCCGGGCGGCCCGCCGCCCCACAATCCCGGGATTCTTTCCCCAGCCTGCTCTCCCCTCTGAATGGGCCTCTTTGAGGTGGCTGCCCCGCCTCCAGCCCTAAGGCCCCCAGGGACAGGCCAGAACACAGAGCACACCCTGGGTGGGTGGGGGGACTCCGCGGGGACAGAAACTCCCCACCCAGGCTACTGGGGATAGATCCCAGGGCTGCCACCGCCAGGTCCTCGGCTCCCCGGCGCTCGCATGGACTGACCAGGCCCCAGGTGCCCAGGTAAGTCGGGCAGAGGAACTTGGTGGATCTTTCTGCATGTATCCCCTGCTCCTGGTGTCTCATCCTAGGGCTTCCCACTTCTCCCAAGTCAAGGCCAGTTGTTGAAATCTGATCTGGGGTGGGGGGTGGTGAAGTGGGGGATGCAGCTGGATGGTGGATAGTCCAAGAGGTCCTGGATGGTAGAGGGGCCAGGAAGCCTCTTGGATAGGGCTTGGGAGCTACTGAATCCCCATCACTTAGTGACAGCTCTGTCCCAGGCTTTAGGACATACCCCCCAGCCTGAGCCCCTAGGGGAGGAGGGGAAGGCTACTTCTCTTCAAGACAAAGCATTCTTTTCTTGAAGAGATTCACTGGGGGAGGGGGGCTCAAGCCTGGTTTACAGATGTGCAGCTACACTGAGCCACGGCTTCTTCCTGCTCTGTGCCCAAGGCCCTGGCACCACACCTCCCAGGCCCAGGAAGCTGAGTCCTCTGTGGAGCAGGACCTCTCAGAAGCCATCCTTCCTCCTGGAGGCAGAAAGAAAGCATTTGGAGCAGACAGTGGGTTTTCAGTGAGGTCGGCTTGTCTTTCCTGTGGTTGGAGCACTCAAAAGGAATCTTTCTAAATATGACTTTGACATTTGCTGAAATAACCTGCTTAGAGTATATTAACTGACTGCCTGTCTATACCAAAGCGTGCCAGTTTCCTCTTGGGGCTGGGCTGGGGCAGGAGCTGCTTCTCCGTGGATGTGAGATCTGGGTATCTGCTTTTCTTTGGCCCCTGTGGAGCAGGCTTGTGGATGGGTGGGAAGGATGGGGAGAAGACTAGGGGAGAGAAGAAGAAAATCCCAACTGTTCTTGGTGAGGTGGGTTCAGCCTGCTTTTCCTGGATGGAAGTCTATGCCTTGTCCTTTCCGAAGACCCGAGGGTAGAGTCCACTTCTGGCTTTAGGGCAGTTCTTAGGAGATTTAAGAGTCCCAGAATTCCGTGCTTGGGCTGGCTTCTAACTTCCACCCTCAGACCTCAGCCTCCTGAGGAGCCAGGATTTAGAGGTATGAGCCACCAGCACCCGACTTCTTGTCCTGTTGATGAATTTATATACAGTCCTCTCATTTTCTGTGGATTCTGCATGCATGTCCCTGGATTTGAAATGGTCTGGTTGGGATGGGAATCATTTTCTGTGTCCAACAGAGATGGAAAGAAAATCTTGGTTCCTCTGTGTCAGCAGAGAGTTGTATATTTTCTGGCTCAGCCTGCAAGAGCATGGTGCTGGGGACCCCCTCCCCCAGAGCTGTGTTTTCTTGAGGCTTTCTGAGCATCATCCATAGTTACAGGGCCAGAAATCTTTAAGAGGACACAGTGGGTTGGTGTCTTTCCTCAATGTGGGACAAACCTGTGTGACAGGTTCTTTGTCCTCTCAGAGACAAACATTAATTATATCACATTTTGAGGGGTCAAAAAAAAAAGATAGCTCTGGTGGGGGTTGATTTTTAAGGTATCGCCTCTGGGAGACAGATCTATATAGCATCTTTGAGCAGGTTGAACCTCACCTTTCAGATTCTGTCTCTTGGTTCGTGTTGCTAGAAGCAGTCATTAGCACATGGAAATGCCTTCTGGAGGGCGTGCAGAGTGCAGACTGCGCCTACACGTGGCTGAGCACACACTCTCCCATCTACTACTACTATTACTACTACTACTACTACTATTACTACTACTACTACGACGACGACGACGACTCTCTCCTCCTAACCCTCCCCCCTCCCCTTTTCTCTCTCTGTGGGAACATTGTGTGCAGTGCCCCCAGAATTTCTCAGTGATTCTGAGGACTATGTGATTTGAAAGTTGTCAGTATTCAGATTTGAGTGCTCTTCTTCCCCCTACCCCCACCCCTACCTCATCCCGTGAGACTTCCAGGAGCTGGGAACTAGTGAGCACCGCAGATTCTGGGATTTGACAGTGATTGGCAGTGAGTTTGGTTTATCTGTGGCTGCTCTGTTCATCTTGTCCCTGTGCTATTGAAAACAAACAAGCTGAAAACCCAGCCTAAGTCATCCCACTGAGATGGGATCTGGTCCAGAGGCCACAAGGGCCTGGTGATAAACAGAACCTGGTCCTATGGCCAGCAGGAGGTGAGTCTGGGGTGGCCCCACATACTAGGGTATGTTGAAACCCGTGCACTCATTTGTTTTCATCACACCCGAGACTGACTGAAAGGTATACCTAAGACACAGGTCTCACCTTGGTCGTGTTCTTTTGTCCCATAGCTTGCTGTCATTTTGCCAGGACAAAGCCTGAGAAGCAGGGGGTAGGGGGTTCAACCTCCAGCCCTGCCCCATATTTGGTATTGAGTTGTGGCTTCTGTGGAGTTATGTGATTTCTTGATGAACCTCAGCTAGAGCAGATTGATGTCCAGTTGGAAAAGATGGGTACCTGGTCTGCAAACAGGAAAGCAGAACTCTACCTGGGCAGCCGTGGTTGTTGGGAAAATGGAGGAGAACGGAAAAGGAATAGGCCGGGCTCACTCATCAACAGGCGAGGACTGTTTATTGAGAAACAGCAAGGGGCACAGACCTTCCCTGGGGTTTGGAGGTTGTGTCAGAGAGTTGGGACAGGAGCTGGGTTTTTATAGGAGGTCCAAGCAAGGAGGCAGAGGTTAATGAAAAAGCCACTAGGTCAAGGAAGATGGGGGCCTTTCAGTTGGGCCCACAATGGGATGTTTACATCTGGGCTCAGGTGGATTGCCCTGCCTGCACATCAAAGTTCACACATACCTGGGATTTTGCCTGGGTCTGTAAGGGCCTGGGACAGTAGGGTGGGGCTCTTCAGTGGTCACCTGTGGAATGTCTCTCTGGGGTCTTGGGGTTACTGGGTTTAGGTGGAGAAGCCACAGGAAAGATTGCCAAAGCTTATTAGTAGGAGACACTTAAAAAGTTACAAATAAGGGGCTGGGAAGGTGGCTCAGTGGTAGAGCGCTTGCCATGCATGCTCAAGGCCCTGGGTTCGATTCCTCAGCACCACATAAGCAAAAAGAAAAAAAAAGCCGGAAGTGGCGCTGTGGCTCAAGTGGTAGAGTGCTAGCCTTGAGCTGAAGAGCTGAGGGACAGTGCCCAGGCCCAGAGGTCAGGCCCCACGACCGGACTCAAAAAAAAAAAAAAAAGTTACAAATAAATTTTCAGGGATCAGATGATTGTGTCATAGATTTTTTTTAAATTTTCACTTTTATCTATGCATTTAATTCATTTCCAATAAAAACACCAACTTGTTTTGTGGAAGTAGAACTTGGTCAATTGACTCAGAATTTACTCAATAAAGTTCCTAGCTGAGCACTGGTGGATCACACCTGTAATCCTAACTACTCAGGAGGCTTAAAACTGAGGACCAAGGTTTGAAGCCATCCCAGGCAGGAAAGTCCATGAGACTCTAACCTCAATTAACCACCAGAAAACCAGAAGTGCACCTGTGGCTCAAAGTGGTAGAATGCTAGGCTTGAGTGAAAAAGCTCAGGGAGAGCACCCAGACTTCAAGATCTAGCCCCAAGACCACCACCACCAACAAAAAGATCCAAATCACTAGGATGCATGTGAGGAGATGCAAGGACTTGGCATGAAGGTAGAGAATTCAGCAAGTGGTGAGTTCACACCCCCGGCCCATGTGTCCCCTGGCTTTCTGTCTCTATAGCAAGTACTGAGATCACCGTGCAAGAGGAAAGGTTTATTTGTGTGGTACTGTTTGGGAGTTCCAGGCTGATTGGTTGGCTCAGTGGCAAGTTAGCATGTCATGGCAGGAGCTTCTGGTGGAGCAAAATGTCTCATTTTGTATCTGTAACACAGAGAAGATATAGGAAGAGTAAGGGACTGGGCCCCACAGTCCCTTGGAAGGCATATCCCTAAAAAGCAAAGCTGTCATTAGCCCCACCCCTTAAAGGTTCCACTTGTTAGTAGCTCCCACTGGAAGCCAAGCTCTTTGGGATCTGTAGTATAGTAACAGATAAAGAGGTGAACATGTAGAACAGATCCACACAGATCTGATCAGAGGGTAGAGAAAAGCTGCCCCATGTCTTCCCAGTTTAGTTGAGAAGGTCCCCATTCAGAAAGGGGAATTGGTGCTCCACCCAGCAAAGTGGATCAGGATATGACATAAGTTCAGTTCTTCATGGCAAGGTATTTGTTCCTCTTTTCCTCTCCCTGTGTCTTAGCTTGCCTTGAGTGTTTCTGAAATATGGATGGGAGATGGGGTGGAATCTATCTTTTCTTCGTGGTAGCTTACAACATGCATATGCTAGTTATTCTAATCTGCTAACATCAGGAAAGTGAGACATCTTGTTTCAGTTCTTCCCACATTAAGATTATTTAAATCGGTGATGGCACAGGCCTGTAATCCTATGTGAGAGGCAGAAATAGAGGATTCACAACTTGAAGCCAGCTGCTCAGAAAGAAGTTTCCAAGACTGGATCTCAATTCGTAGTTGGGTGCAGTGATGCATAGAAATACAGGTAAGAAGATCATAGGACAGGCTGGCCTTTGGCATAAAGCAAGTCTCTTAATCAAAGATAACCAGTGTGTACTAATGGGGCTAGAGGTGTAGTTCAAGTGCGCCCAAAGTTTAATTCTCAGGACTACCAAAAGAAAATGTCAGGTGCCACACAGGCCAGTGTTGTGCTTTAACTATATATAAAAGCTGCATGGAAAACTGATGAGGAGAAGGGAGATTTTTATATCTACCCTGACTTTACCCATCCAGAGTTCTTTCCTTTGGGAAGTTCCAAGCCTTGGGATTTCCTTTCTGTTTAGAAAATTTCCTGTAGCCGTTCCCGAAGGGTAGATTCACAAACAACTAAATTCCTCATCATGTCTTCATTTTCCCTTCCTTCCTGGGGAGTGCTTTGCTGGATATATAGTCTTCCAGTGCTTCAACAGTGCGATGCCTCCTCTCTCTGGCCTCCTTGAGATTAAAAAAAAAATTATTTACATTATTTGATGCTGGTACTAGGACTTGAACTCAGGGCTAGGGCACTGTCCCTTAGCTTTTGGCTCAAGTCTGGGCTCTTGAGCCACAACTCTATTTCCAGTTTAAAATTTTGGTGGGTCATTGGCCCTAATCTCATGGACTGTGCTGCCTGAGCTGGCTTTCAAATGTGATCCTCAGATTTCAGCCTCCTGAGTAACTGGGATTACAGGTGTGAGCTACGGTGCCCAGCTTCCTCCTTGGTTTTTGCTCTCCACCTATCCAAGGCACGTAGGGACCACGAAGGGCGGGAGTGTTGCCAGATGGTGTGCCATGTATGAGAATGCCCATTGCAGATGTGTATCGTAAGGTCAGCTGCAGGTGTGTGGGGTGCTTGGGCAGGCTCTGTGCCGAGCAGGTGAAGTTGACCTAGTGGTGTGTCAGTGGTCCTGCAGTGTGGGCTGTGGCCATGTTCAGGTTTGCGGCTACATTAAGCCTCAGCCCGAGGAACCCCCTCAAGCTAGGTTTTCTTGAGTATGTGCGCTCTTCTGTATTTTGGACTTGGACAGGGCTATTCATGGAGGGTATGCCCCTAATGAATAAAGCTGTCACTAGCCCCTCCCCTTAAAGGTTCTACCTCCTGCCATTATCTCCCACTGCTATTTTTGTAAATTCCTTAGAATATTTAGCCATAGCCCTTAGCTCTATGTTTGTCAACAGCCAGCCTGTCATTTATTTTTTGTGCTTGTACTGGGGCTTGAACTCAGGGCCTGGGCACTGTACCTCAGCTTTCTTTCTTTCTTTTTTTTTTTTTTTTTAACTTTCTTTATTGAAAGATGGCATCCTACCACTTGAGCCACGGCTCATCTTCTGGCTTTTTGCTGGTTAATTGGAGATAAGGGTCTCATAGACTTTTCTGTCCAGACTGGCTTCAAACTTGTTGAATAGCTAGGATTATAGGCATGAGCCACTGGCACCTGGCCACAGATAGATTTTTTTTTAAATGTACTAATATAAATTTTAATATTTTAGTTGTACAAAGTGATTTCAGTTAAACATGTCAGTTTATGAGTACAATGCATCTTAATCCACGTCACCCCACTGCACAGATAGGTTTTTAACAAACATTTCCCCTCACCTTCCTACTTCTGAAAATTCTCCGTGAGGGGGCAGGAGATGGGATTAATGTCTGTTTCATCACTCAGGTTTTTAAAAATTTTTTTTTATTGTAAAGATACTGTACAGAGGGATTACAGTTACATGAGTAAGGTAATGAGTACATTTCCTCTTGAGCATTGTTACCCCTCCTTTGTTTTTCCCCTACCATCCCTTCCCTGCCCACCTCCCCAACTCCTCCCTTCCCCCTCCCCAAGTTGTAAAGTGTTTTCAACATAGTGTCTTGTACTCATAGCTTAGTTTTACCCATTTTCTCTCTGTGTGTGAATGCACATGTGAGTGAGTGAGTGTGTATTGTTGCTTCCTGGGTGGGGACCAGTTCCAAGGATGCGCTCATTCTCTGTGAGGCGTGACAGTGCTCTTCTCCCTGGGAGCATCAGCACTGTTTGTTTTCAGTCACTGTGGGTTGCAGGGCCTCAGTACAGGCTACCCACCCCTAGTTGCTGCTTGGACTATGCCTGAGACAGCAGGTGTTCTATCCTCTGCTGGGGACTTTTAACCAGCTGGACCTTGTGGAAGAGAAGAGTACTGGTGCAGGCAGGACAGTTTGGTTTGTTTCAAGGCGGTTATGTCTGCCTCTGTCTCCCCTTCCCCAGGGATGACTTTTTCTTTTTGGAGGAGGGTACCTTGGGCTTGAACGCAAGGCCTAGGTGCTATCCCTGAAGGTGTTTTTTGTTTTGCTTTTTTGTTGTTGTTGTTGTTGGTCGTGGGGCCTGAACTCCGGGCCTAGGTACTGCCCCTCAGCTCTTCAGCTCCAGGCTTGAGCCACAACACCACTTCAGGCTTTTTATGCTTATGGTGCTAAGGAATGGAACCCAAGGCCTCATGCATGTGAGGCAAGCACTCTACCACTAAGCCACCTTCCCAGCCCTATTTTTTTTTTTTTTTTTTGTCGGTCATGGGGCCTGAACCAGATCTGGGCCTAGGCACTGTCCCTCAGCTCCCTCTTTCTCCCTCTCTCTCTCTTTCTCCCTCTCCCTCTCCCTTCCCCTCTCCCTCCCCCCCCCTCTTTTTCTCAAGCCTATTGCTCTATCACTGGAGCCACAGCTCCACTTCTGTCTTTTTGGAGGTTAACTGGAGTGTCTCACAGACTTTCCTGCTTGGGCTGGCTTCGAAACTCGATCCTCAGATCTTAGCCTCCTGAGTAGCCAGGATTATAGCTCTGAGCCTCTAGCACCCAGTGCGAGAGTGGTTTTGTCTCTCAGGCTGTGGAGGCCCTCCAGGCTTTACAGATTCTGCCCAGAACAGCAGGGGCAAGACTGCCTGTGGCAGAAGCTACAGCTTTTTATAAATTAGCTTCATTGCTGCCTATGGAACAATTTTGATACGCTCAGAGCTTCACTGGACGTCCAGCCAAATACCGACACAGCTTGGTGGCCTTTAGCAGCACAGGGGGGCTGTGCTCCATAAGGTTTGAACTTGCCCGGAGCCAGTGGTCTCTGTGGGTTATAGAGCTGGGTGTGCCTGCATGGCTGCTGCACTGCACTGCCTGCACTGCATGCAGGAAAGTGGGCTGAGCTTGCCAGTCTTGCATCAGTCAGCACCGGTAGTCCACAAGCTAGAAACAGGCAGAACTGCACACCAAAACCAAAGCAGCTAGCATGCAGAAAACCAAAATGCACTACTCAGGGCCTCCTTTGCTTCTTCTTCAACCTCATGGCAGGAAGCCCCAAGAAATCAGGTGAGAAGAAGCTAGCTCCTCTGGGCACCCCAAAGCCCCCACCCCCGCGGCACACACTTTGCTCTTTGGGGATCCTACCACAGCCTGGTCAGAATGTACCACTCTCCCAGAAAGGACACCTAAGAAGTTGTGTGTGGTCTACTCTACACCCTAGTTTCACCCATGCAGGCATGACTTCCCTTGGCAGGGATGCTGGGGGTCAGCCACATCACACGTACATGTCCCACTTGGGCCCGGCCGTACTCCTGATGACCCTGCCAGTATCCTGTTGCTGTCCATGAGACTGCCCTTCCTCACATCCTACCCCCACGCCACAGCTGCCCAGAGTCACACACCACAGTCAGCCTCCAAATGTGCAGTGTTTGAAGATGGAGTCAACACAGAAGCAGAGTGGTCCCTTCCGGGGGGAGGGTCTACTGACCCGAGCCAGGATGGCCGGGGGACACCGATAAAGGGATGGCCAGATGGCAGCCATAGGGAGAGGAACAGTTGTCTCAAGCCCTCAGGAGAAGCAAGGCCCACTAACATCTGACCGTAGCACTCTGGCCTCCAGGACAAGGAACAACACAAGCTGTTCAGCTGTCCCTTGCCTCCCCATGTCCATCTGTGATGTAAATATCACAAGTACCACAGATTGCTTGTCACAAATTCAACAAATAACTGAGCTGGCTAAGGTGCCAAGTCATGAGACTTACCTGTGGAGCTGCATTGAGAGGGGACAGGATCAAGGTTTTGCTACTGAACCCATGAGGAGATGCCCAGGGAGTGTGTTTGGATGGCTGCTGGCAGGACCTTTGCCAGTTCTCCTCACCGCTAAGTAAACCACCTGCCAAGTACCATACGGATCGATAGTGACTGGTAAATGATCATAATTGACTGATAATTTATGAACTATTTCTGTGTATGTTAACTTGCTGCTCATCCACCTGAAACTCATCAGCTGAGGTCTGACAGCGAGACTGTACCCTTTTGTTAGCTAGAGTGTTAGCTGAGTTGTTGGAAGTGAACTTAACCAGGGTGTTGCTGTACCACACTGTTGCTCACAATAAGAGCTGGAAGTCCCTGTTAGGGGATTGCTTAGGCATCTGACCAGTTGTCTAGGCTTGGTGGTGGCTCCTACCTTGAATGCCAGCTTCTTGGGAGGCGGAGATTGGGAGAACTAGGGTTTGAGGCTAACCTGGACCCCCTTCCCATCTCCACCAAGAAGCTGAGCATGGCAGTTCACGCCTGCAGGTGGCAGGGAAAGGTCCATGGGCCAGGCTGGCTGGGGCAAGACCGTATCTGAGAAATAATAAAGTTAAAAGTGCGGGTGTCTCTGAAGCAGTGGAATTTATAAACCCACAGAGCAGAATAGGAGCTGACTGGGTGTGGTACAAGAGGGCTTGGGGCTAGGTAGGGGGGAGATGTTTAAGGGGGACAGAATTTTGCCAGCACGGGTTCTGTAGCTGTTGATTGGAGTGGCTGGGCAACAATGTGGATGCACTATATGCTCACACTGGGCACTTAAAAATGGAGATGCTGCTGGTTTTTAGCCATGCTCTTCTGTCACAGAAAGCCGTCACAGTGGCCATATAGCTGAGTGAGCATCATAGGGGTCCAGGCCTCCAGTTGGGTTTCATGAAGACTCTTGTCACAAAGCAAGTGGGTCTCTCAGTTCTGCTGCCTTTACCCTAGCCTCGGCTCTGTGTGCGCACCGTGTAGCCTCCCTTGTTCCTTTCCAAGGGCAGCTGCCCAGCGTCCCCTGAGAACTAGAACTGAAGCACCAGGTTTCCCAAGGCTGCTGTGTGGTGAGCTCCTGAGGGACTGTCAGCCCTCACGGGGAAGTGGCTTCGTATCCTGTCCCCATGGCTATAACTACCCTGGGAACACTTGCTGTTGAAGGGAACAGCTTTTCAGCATCTTCATATTAAAATTCCCTGCACACCACCCTGTAAATGTAAGTGGTGGTGGTGGTGGTGGTGGTGGTGTTCTTCCAGTGTGTTGGATGAAAGCCTGGGTCTGTAAATGGGACATCTCCAAAGAATCAGAGAAAACAGGGCTCCAATCCTAATGAACTTGGATCCACATTTTTTGGCTTCCTTTTGTGTTGCTGGTGGAAGGAAAGGCTGTAGCCTGGTTTTCCTGATGCTGTGGACACATGGGAATGATACTACCGTGATGGCTGGGCCATCCTAGCCCGGCCCTGCTGAGGGACTGAGAACTTGGCTTGCTTTGAGAGGACAGAGGCAGTTTATCATGTGATATGGACCTTAGGACTTAGAAAAAAACAAAAACAAAAACGAGGCTCAAGCCACGTGGAGCTAGTGGCTCACACCTGTAATCCTAGCTACTCAGGAGGCTGAAATCAGTTTCAAAGCCAGTCCAAGTAGGGAAGTCCTGGAGATTCTTATATTCAGTTGATCACCCAGAAAGCTGGAAGTAAAGGTGTAGCTCAGGTTGTAGAATGTCAGCCTTGAGCAGAAGAAGCTCAGGGAGAGTACCCAGACCTTCCCCCCCCCCCCCCCCATATACACACAGGGAAAACAAAGCTTGATACCAAGAAAGCGAGCATTTATCCACTTACAGGTGGCTGTTCCTGGGAATGTGGAGCATCAATAAGACTGAAATGTAGGACTTTGCTTCTTACCAAGAAACATTTATGGGCCAGACATGGTGGACCACGCCTCAGGAAGGATATTGGGAGGATCAAAGTTCAAGGCCAACTGGGAGAAGAAGTTGGCAAGAGATCATCTCAGTAAACAAGCTGTCTGTAATCCCAACTACTGTGGGAGGTAGAAAGATAGGAAGATAACAGTTCCAGGCTGGTTTGGGCACAAAATACAAGACCATATCTGAAGAAAATTAACCAAAGTATAAAGGATTGAGGTTAGGGACCAAGTGGTAGAGCACCTGCCTCGCAAGTATCAGGCTCTTGAGTTCAAGCTCCATTATTGTTAAGGAGAAAAGGGAAGGCAGAAGGAGGAAAGAAAGCACATAGCTCTTTGAGTCTCCAAGAATTAATTCTCATTAGGTCTGGCTGTCTACTCATTTTTTTCTTTCTTGGAGAAAGATTGGCTAAATTCCTGTTTATCATAGAAAGGTAACAGATGAATGATAAATTGAAGACATTCTTTTTTTCCCCCCTGGTTCTGGGGCTTGTACTCTGGGACTGGATGCTGTCCCTGGGCTCCTTTTTGCTCAAGGTTAGCATTCTGCCACTGGAGCCATGATGCCACTTCCGGCCTTTTCTGTGATTAATTGGAGATAAGAGTCTCACAGACTTTCCTGCTGGTCTTAGCCACCTGCTTAGCAAGGATTACAGATGTAAGCTACACTGGCACCTGGCTCTAAAGACATTTTTCTGAAGTTATTACTAAGGCTCTAAAGTTATTACTACTATCAAACTTCCCTACAAATTATGGTGTTTTGTTGTTGCTTTCTTTTTCTTTCTCTTTTTCTCTCTCCTCCCTTCCTCCTTCCCTCCCTCCCTTCTTCCCTCCCTCCCTCCCTCCCTTCCTCCTTCCTTCCTTCCTTCCTTCCTTCCTCTCTTCTTCTCTCTCTCTTTCTCCCTCCTTCCCTCCTCTTTCTCTTTCTTTCTTTCTTTCTTTCTTTCTTTCTTCCTTCCTTCCTTCCTTCCTTCCTTCCTTCCTTCCTTCCTTCCTTCCTTCCTTCCTTCCTTCCTTTCTTTCTTTCTTTCTTTCTTTCTTTCTTTCTTTCTTTCTTTCTTTCTTTCTTCCTTCCTTTCTTTCTTTCTTTCTTTCTTTCACTGGGTTTGAGTTCAGGGCCTCAAGTTGCTCACATGTCTGGTGCTTTACCACTGGAGCCATTTCTTCAGCCCTGCATTTTGATGGTCATGTTGAAGACAGTTTTATAGACTTATCTTTGGCTGGCTTTGAACTGCACTAGATCTAAATCTCAGTGTTGAGTAGGTAGGTTTCTGACACTTAGCTCTACAGTTTTGCTTTTTAAAAACTGAATGTTAATGTTCAGAAGACCTAGGAGACCTTAGAAATCCTCTCATCTGACTCCAGTGGGTGGGAGTCTGTAATTGAACAAGGGGTTATGGACGGTGAGGATGTGCCCTGGGCCTTGCTGCTTGAGCCAAGGAGTCCAGACTGATGGACTCCAGAGAACTGCTGTCTGCCTCAGTGGCCCTGAAATCCACACCTGGAAACAGCATGAAAGGGGGAGGCAAAGAAATTTTTCATGTCTTGTTTTTTGGGACTCCTTCCAATGGTGGAAAGGGAGACTCAAGCAGCAGGGAAAGGATGTGGATGCAGAAATGTGTGAAAGACAGACGGTAAATAGATGGCTAGCTGTAGTTAAAAGACAAATAGCAAGCCAGCTGGTAGCTTATACCTGTAAACCTAGCTACACAGGAGGTTGAGATCTGAGGATCCTGGTTCAAAGCCAGCCCAGGCCGGACAGTCTGTGAGACTCTAGTCTCCAGTTAACCATCAAAAAGCAGAAGTAGAGGTGTGGTTCAAGTGGGAGAGCCCTAATTTGAGCACAAAAACTAAAGGACAGTGTCTGGGTCCTGAGTTCCAGCCTCAGTACCAGCACTTCCACCCCTTGTCCCAGAAACAGAGAAATGACAGGTAATAGATAATAAACATATGATATATCCATTGCTATTGTGAAAGATAATCAGTTGATAGATACAGATAGAAGAGTGCTAGAAATTGAAGGTGGTAGAGCAGAGACCAATAGTTATAGATGAGAGATGGATAGTCTAGCTTGTGTTTAAAAGGCTGTTTTGAGAATACCTGTGTGTGTGCATGTGTGCGTGTGTGTTGGTCCTGGGGCTTGAACTCAGGGCCTGGACAGTGTTCTTCAGCTTTTTTGCTCAAGGCTAGAACTCTCCCACACGAGCCCCAGCTCCATTCCCAGCTTTTGTGGTGGTTAATTGGAGATAAGAGTCTCATAGACTTTCTTCCCCAGGTGGCTTTGCACTGTGATCCTCAGATCTCAGCCTCCTGATAGCTAGGATTACAGCTACCAGTGCCCAGCCGAGAATGACTTTTTAGGTAGTTACTTAACAAACTGTCTTTACCTGGACAGGATATTCTAATACTGACCCTTGCTATATATATATTTTGTTTTTCACTGAGGATGATGTAAACTATTAAAAGACAATTTGTCATTACTACCTAATATATGTGTGGGTGGATAATTTTTATGTGTTGGTAAAATTGTTAAAAAATTAAGAAGACAGGAAAACGTTAGTTTTGTGATTGTTTTAAACATCACTGGGCCTAAGTTTTGTTTGGGAAGTATTGTAGGTTTCTACATCTCCAAGGATGGACTGTGATGTCTCTAAGTCACTCATAAATTTTAGTGTGTGGCAGGTCTCTCCTGTTTAGTTTGTGGGGCTCCAGCCTAGCTGGCAGGGGTGCACGCGAATAGTCCTGTCAGGGCTGTGTGTGTACAGTGATTTCCTCTGGTGACTTAACCAGGAGGCACCAGTGGACAGGGAGGAGTGTCCAGCTTCCCACGGAGCCCTCCTCCCACGGCTTGAAAGAAAGCACAAAAATAGCTCATTTGGCAGGAAGCCAGTGACCCCCTCACCCTTGTATCTGGTAAAGGAAGCAGAGGAAGTGGGAGCAGAAAGGAGAGCAGTGCAAGCATTCTTGAGATCCCAGGAGAACTGGGTGTACCCCAGCCCCCAGTTCCAGCCCAGCTTGGAGTGGCCACTGGGCGCAGTGCAGCATCTCTGCTGGGCATCTTATCTCCAGCCCCACAGCGTGCCAGTGACAGCCTCTGGCTTCAAAGAGATCCTGAAAGTGAGATGGGATTGGGTTTCCTAACACCAGCTGTGTGGTAATGCCTCTGGGCTTGGGTAGCCCAGTAGTAAGATGATTGTGACAATCAGGAACAGAAGTGACATTGTGTCAGGAGGATGCCAGGAAGCTTCTGCTCAGGGCCCATGATCTGTGGGGGGCATCAGGTACCCGCTGCCTGCAACGGACTTATGGGTGCCCACATTGCTGTTGGAAACCCATATTACAGAGCTTGCCTTTAGAAGGAAGGTGCCTGGCCCTCAGCCCTTTCATAGTAGCTGTAAGGAGCCATCATGCCCTCAGTGCTTGGCCCTGTGTTCCCTGCTGCTGGGAGCAGAGGAGGCCCCTCACTGCATTTTCAGTTGAAAGTGGCAATGCATCTAATGGCTCTCTATTGCTCTGCACAAGGCATCGGAGGTCGGAGGTCATGGCTTTTCCTTGTCCCCACTGCCCCAGCTCCAGGTCATCCTTAGGCTCATGCTGGGTGACTGAGGCCCTGGGGTGGCCTGCTCAGCCTGCCCACCCTTCGCACTTTCCATATTTTATGTCCTCAGCTATACAAGTTTAAGCCACAGCGCCAATAGCCCTGCCTTGCCTGCTCCGTTACAAGTGAACTTCTTGCAGCTTGTGCAGAAGGGGAGGCCTGCCGGACATACCAGTTGTGGGAGTAAGATTTGCAGACACTTCCCATGCCTGTGCATTTACTGTCCTCCGCTCTCCAGTCCAGAGACTGGACCCAACCCTTTTACCCCCCCCCCCCCCCCTTATCCTGGGAGGCAGAGGTGTGTAAGGTTCCCGTGCTGTGTAGAGTGGGGTCACTCACCAGTATTTCTCTCTTACTGCCTGCAACCCCACCCTGGACTTGGTAGTAACCATGGATGTGATAATTGAGGTTCATCTAGCACATGACTGGTTGCTGTGGCATTGGCCGAGTAGAGATTCCTTTGCCTGCTTGCATTTGTAAGCACAGGCCGGGTCTGGGGCTCTGCAGATGGAGTAGAAGTAGCAGCCAGCCCCTCTGTGCTGAGGGACAGGCATCAACACGGGACCTGGTGCTTTTGTCTTCTTCCTCTAAAGGGTTAAATTCTGACTCTGGGCCAGGAACAGAGAGAACCACACAGCTACAGAGCCTGCCCCAGAGCTGGTGCTAACAGGGAGATAAACAAAGCCACTTTCATGAGAAGTGCTGTGCTTGCTGATTTCTGAGCCAAAAAGTGTGATAATTGGAACAAAGTAGGGTTTCATTCTTCGCTAGTCTCTTGTCATTTGGTGAACACCTCTGGCATGCCTTGTGAATGTATTCTGGGCAGCCGAGTCCTGGCATGGGTTCCTCTGATCTCTGTGGCCTTTAGGCTCAATAAAAACAGGCACTAGGGATCTCTGGTAGTGATGCCAATCATGAGAGGAGCTGCTGAGTGACTGACTTCACCTGCCTAGACTGTTCTGTTCCTCATTGGCCCACGGGTGCCTGAGACTTGAGGGGTGAAACAGCTATTCTGATTCATCTACTCATTCCTCAGAGTCAGGCCCCAGGGCACAGTGCTTTGAACTTTCCCCCCTCTAACCTCTCAGCTAGCTGTTGCTCACTTCATTCACTCTGGTTCATTCATTACCTTCCCAACATGGCATGCCTACAAGGCCCATCTCAGTGCTGGAAACACAGCAGTGAATGGTGAAGTGGCTTCTGTGGAATAGTGTTCATCAAAAACCCACCCATCCTGTCCTTCCTGCTTCCAGAATCCTGGAAGCCTTCTAATGCCTTTCCAGGAAGAAAGGAATTTCCTGAAGATGCGTCTCTGAGGCCTACAGGCTGTGTTCACCTGCTGTCTCACCTCTGATTCTCACCCGCCAAGGGCAGAAGTGCTGTTCTCTCTCTGTGTCTCTCAGTCTGTCTCTCCCGCTCTCCCTCTCCCCCCCACCCCTGTGTGTTTTCCTTCTTTTTCTTCTTTTTTGGTCAGTCGTGGGGCTTGAACTCTGGGCTTGAGAGCTATCCCTCAGCTCTTCAGCTCCAGGCGAGCACTCTACCGCTTGAGCCACAGCGCCACTTCCAGTTTTCTAGTGGTTTATTGGAGATGAGAGTCTCATGGACTTTCCTCCCTGGGCTTGCTTTGAACCGAGATCCTCAGATCTCAGCCTCCTGAGTAGCTAGGATTACAGGCATGAGCCACTGGCGCCTGGCCCTTCTTTTTCTACCTTCCCATGGATCTAAACTTTGTTTGCAGAGTTAGTGTTCAGCAAATATATTTTCGATGGGAAATAGAAACTGACTGAGGATATGGATCAAGAGGCCCAGAGTTTGATCCCCTTAACGCTGAGAAAAAAGGTCAAATATGAAAGAAAATCAGTCATGCAGAGCATAGTTTGAAATACTGTATAGTTTTGTGTTTTTATCCCCAGCACCATGGGAAACATGATGGATGAACTTGGAAGACAGTTATCTAATTCACCATTTAATTTAAAATGCTCATTGTGGTCTTTCTGGGAGGAGATGGTCAAGTCATTGTAAGAAAATGTCAGCCAGCTGCCAGTGAGTCACGCCTGTAATCCTAGCTATTCAAGAGGCTGAGATCTTCAGGACTGAGGTTCAAAGCCAGCCTGGGCAGGGAAGTCCATGAAACTCTCATCTTCAATTAACCACCAAAAAAAGTTGGAAGTAGAGCTCAACTGGTACTAATAGCCTTGAGCAAAAGAGCTTAGGGACAGTGCCCAGGCTCTGAGTTCAAGCCCCAGGACTGGCACTAAAAACAAATGCACTTGATTTCAGCAGGAGACCGACATTCTCCTCTAAACAGACCAGTTGTGACCCTGGGTGATCATGGGGCATTTATTCATTCACTCATTCAGCTGAGGTAACATGGGAAGCACTGTGTATAGGCCCTGAGCAAGCAGCTATCTCTGGAAACACTGCTGGCAATCCTGCATGGTGATGGGAAGCTACCCCCTTCAGCTTTTATAAGGAGTAGGAGTCCCAGAAAGCCTAAGATACTGAAGCCATTCCTTACAGCACATACTGAAGGTTGAGGTTGGACACCTTGGATCACATATTCAGTCTTCGCTTTCGGCTTTCTCCTGCAGAGCCACGAGGCTGCCCAGAAATTCTCAGCCACACCGTGGGGATGTCAGAGAGTCCTGTTGGACCCAAAGCCGCCATGCTTCGGGCTGACGTGGCCTCCACACCCAGCCTTCAGCAGGCATTCACATCTTCCTGTACGATTTCAAGCAATGGCCCTGGCCAGAGGAGAGAGAGGTAGGACAGTAGGGTAAGCTGGTAGTGGCACTGGCTCTAGGGGAGGAAGGGGAGAGGCAGGATTCTGGATTGTGGCCAGAATCAACGCCCAGATCAACGCCCACAGAGGGATGTTCCAGCCCAGAGCAGAAGTGACCCTGAGGGTTGGGGAGTAGCTGTCTCCAGCTGCTCAGGGGGACATGGGATTTATAGGAAGTATGAGAAACCCAGTGGCAGAGAGACTGATGGCAAGAATGGAAAGTAAGACAAGAAGGTCCTGCATTACCCAGCAGAGGTCCATAGTAGGCAATGGGGGACCACTGGCCAGAGTTGAAGTAAATTCCTTAAAGGTTACCCCCGGGCACCTGGTTTTCTGTTTCCCACCCCTAATTCTTTCTCCTTTCTCATTACAATAAGGACTTACCTGATTATTTGCTAATCTAAATATATGTGTGTCATGTGGGTTGTATTTTTACCTATCTTTCTGTATTCCTAAATGGGTGGTTGTTTCCACTTCAGTCTTCCACCTGCATCTGAAGAAGATGGTCAGTCCATGAGCCTCATGTCTAAAACCATGAAGAGAACCAAATCCCATATCAGCTATGGTTTCTCCTATGCCTCTGTGATAAACTTCACACAAGTATTTGATGGCTGATCCAAAATGCCTGTGTCACTAGGAATGCCTAGTGACTTTACTGGGACACTGAATAACAGATGGGGGTAGGAAGGGGTGAGATTTCCTCACAGTACTCAGAATGGCATGTGATTGGAAACTCACTTCTGCTATCTCCCACTTAATAGTTTTAAACCATAGCTCTCCTTGAGTAACTATAAGGTAGATACAGGCCAGGTTAGTTAGAGATTTTCAGGTAACTCACCTTCTCTAATGGCTATTTGGCTTTGTCTTTCAAACAGTCTGCCTTCTGCAGAATGCCAGTGGGCGGAGAGCAGCCCCAAAGCCTCTGTCACCCTGCTGGGGGGCCGTCGGCCCTCAGGAAGCCCTCTGGGTACCAACGAGTTCTCCAGCTCTGGCAAGGACTCTCCAGGGCGGCCCTGCTTTCCCTCGCCAGCGCCCCAGCCCTCGATGCACAGCCATGAGCTGTCTGCAGTGGAGCCCCAAGATGCCCTCCCCCCCACAGGGAGCCAGGCCTTCCTAGGTCTCAGCACTGCCCCTGTGGGAGGTGGCCTTCTGCCTGGTGAGGACCCAGGGACCTTGTTGGCCAATTGCCATGGGGCATCACCAGCCCCTGGTACCCCCGCTGGCCTCAGCGGGGGCTGTGGATGGCAGCTTCCCACCCCATAGCTTCCTCACGATGTCCCCTGGACGAAGCAGCCACCACAGCCCAGGCCTGCAGGGTCAGGGAGTGACCCTGCCCGGGCAGCCACCCCTCCCTGAGAAGAAGCGGGCCTCAGAGGGTGATCGCTCTTTGGGCTCAGTCTCCCCCTCCTCCAGTGGCTTCTCCAGCCCCCACAGCGGCAGCACCATCAGCATCCCCTTCCCAAATGTCCTTCCAGACTTCTCCAAGTCCTCCGAAGTGGCCTCACCTTTGCCAGGTATGTGTTGCCACTTCTGTTTTACCACTTGGGAGGAAAGGGTCTGGGGTTTGCTGTGTGAGCTGGCCTGCGTGTGCATTTCCATGGCTGGGCCAGGGTTCTTAAAAAGAGTCTCAGCCATATTGCTGGTCCCAAGCCAGATATGCTTTCAATATTTCCCATTCATTCTTTTAAAAATGTTGTTATTGTTATTATAAAGGGTGAGGTACAGAGGGGTTACAGTTACCTAAGTCAGGTAATGAGTACATTTCTTTTTGGACAATGCCACCCTTTCCCTTGCTCTCTCCCAGTTTTTCCATCCTATCCCCACCCACAAGTTGTACAGTTAGTTCATTTTTGGCATAGTGTCCAGTGAGTACCACTGCTGTATTTGTTCATCCTTTGTCCCACCATTTCTGTGCCTACTCATTTTTTTACTTCTGCTATTGTCTACCTGAGAATCATCTCAATGGAAGAAAGAACACCTGCTCCCCTTTTCCCTTTGCCTTGCAAACAGATTTTTTCAGTTACTTTGATTTTCATATTATAGATTTATCCAGAATTTAGTTATGAAGTGTTACAAATATGCAAGGCATGGTAAGACATACCAGTCAGATGACACCCATTTTTGGATGTATTTGAAGTGTGTTGTAGGGTTGAGATGTAGCTTGGTGGCAAACACTTATATAGCAAGTGTGAAATCCTGGGTTCAATTCCCAGTACCAAAAAAGAAAAGACAAAAAAAAAAAAGTACAGTTAAAAGTGTGTTATAAAGTATCCAAGCCCAGTGTTGTCTGGTAGACCCATGACTAGCTTGCCAACCCAAGCCAGATCAGGTATGGTCTAGAACATTCTAGAACATTCCCTTCTTCCTTTATTGGGGGCTTGGTTTTCAGACTTGGCAGGTCTTCACAGGCAGGAGGTCCCTCCATACTTCTGTCACAATCACTCTTTTACATTTTGCTTTCATAGACAGTCCAAGTGATAAACTTGTGATGGTGAAGTTTGTTCAAGACACTTCCAAGTTCTGGTACAAGGCGGATATTTCAAGGGAGCAAGGTAGGTGGGAGGCAAGGCCTCCTGGGACCTCTCCCGTGCTGGGTGGGGTGCAGGCAGCTTGGTGTTGAGGGGTCCTGCGGTGGGACTGTGAGAGGACCTCGCCTGAGGTGTCGGTGGATTAGAACCAGACCCTCTTCATTGTGTGTTTCTCAGGGAATGCCATAACCTTGGGGCTTATGGGGAAAACTCACGCTCATGAGGAGTTGGTGAGGAATGAGTCCCAGCCATGTGCAGAGTATAATCACTGCTGATTCCACCAGCCACCAGCTCGCCACAAGGCCAGCTCAGGGCTGCCTACTAGGGGAGAAACATACCACCCATGTCACCATCTTGGCTGGGACAAGGTCAGGAAGGAGAGAGACATGCCCTCTTTCACTGTCCTGCTGGAGGAAGTCAGAGACCCCGTTATTTTCTGGACACTTGGGTTGGCTCCCTTTGGGAAGCACTTAATATCTGTTTGGACTTAACCTAATGCAAAACCAGATAGAGCATCTATCTTCCTGATTCAGCCTCAAGATGGTTTTTAAAAAATTGAAATCAGTGCTGTCTTCAATGTTTTTTAAATTGACACCTAATACCCCTATAGTTTATGCGGGTGAATATACTGAATACACCTAGGTCATGTGTCATGAACCAAGGGGGCCATTCGCTTTCCTACCTTACTAAATGTATATCATGAAGTTATTGGCAATACTGAGGAATACTGCCACTTCTTTCTCCTTTATTTTTTAGCCCAATTCTGATCACTGAATGTGGGCTGGCAGGCTATTCCCAGCCTGATGACAAGCACTTGAGTTCACAAGTGCCTGTAACTCCACCCTCTGCCTAGGGAAGCTGCTGTCCTTTGGCTAGGTCCATGGAAGGCTGCTGTGGGCAGGGGGTGGAGCTCTGGTCTGAGGGTGGAGGAGGGGGTGACCCTTAGAGAGTTTGGTGTGGGAAGCCCGTGGCTATGTCCGTAGCAACTAGGGGTCAGATTGGACCCCTCGGAATAGAAGGAAAGCCAGGGTCTGCTTGGTGGACTCAAAAGGGGGAAAGTGGTTTGTACCTGTGGCCAGCAGGAACCCACCTGGCTAGTCTATGCCTGGGTATCTCAAGGTCAGAAGAAAGTCATCCCATTCTCCTTACACTCATGCCTCAGGAATGCCCAGAGATGAATAGTGAAGTGGCTTTCTCCTTGAAATCCTGCCACTCGGTTATAAAGATAATGGAAATTATGAGAATGTGTGTTTCTTCCCATGAGCTCAATGAAGCTGTTGTTTTTAATAGGAGAGAAGGGAAAGAAGAAAAGCAGTCCCATAGTCTTGCCTTTCCCTGAATTGACCTTTGTGAAAATCTGCTTACCAAGTTTAAAGGCTCCGTGCTTTTAGGGGCTGAGTCCTCTTGGCCACCAGCCCAGCTTCATGATGGTGGCCCTAGTACTTTATTTAACGCTATGTAGATGGACTAGGAGGTGTTATGTTCTAAAGGGCTCTGTGTATACCCTCCTGCTGGTTAGCATTGGTCTTCTGGATTATGGAGGTGGGTTGGGCTGGGCTGGGCTGAGCTACTCTTTCCTGTTGTGTAAGGACCATAGCAGCAAAGGCCTCCTCCAGCAGACAGACCGGGGAGATAACCTGGAGTACCTCTTAGGCACTGAGTGGGGAGCTCTGGCTACTTCTGGTACCTGATAGATGAACAAGAAATGGTATGGCACCCTGTCACCTGTGTTAGTCAGCTTTCCATGACCATAATGAAGTACCTCAGACAGTTAGTTAACTTATGAAGAAAAAAGGTTTACTTTGTCTTTTGGTTTTGGAGTTTCTGATCCAAGATCACATTACTTTCTGGCTTTGTCCCACAACTGGCATGGGTGTCCCCCCATGCAAGAAGTGCGTGCCCAGCAAAGTGCTTTGTGTCCCAGCCTCTAAGAGCCCACCTGGTGATTGAAGCACCTTCTGGCAGGCCTACCTATTAAAATTTCCAGCACTTCCAGTGGCAGGCTGTGGGCACCAATCTTTACCCACAGGGGCCTTTGGGAACATTAATAGACAAACAGTAGTATCTTGGTTTGCCTGACCTTTAGCGGCCATTTTAGAAAGATTTGTTCTCATCTAACGTGCCCAGTGTGTACATTGTTGGTGATTTTTCCACTTATACTCGAAAACATAATGTACTTCCTCCACATCTTAGAGTAATAGTCTACATTCTGCTGGGTGTGCCAGCTACTCTGAGTGCCACAAGGCAATCCCTGGGCTTCTTTGGTTTTTCTTTTATAACTATGCGATTTGCTTCTCCTGGAAAAAACTGCAAAGATGTTTTAGGGATGTGCAAAAGGACAGAAAAGAACATTTAAGAGTCCAGGTGTGGAGGTGCAAGTCTATAATCCCAGCTGCTCGAGAAGTGCAGGTGTGAGGATCAGAGACCCAGGCAACAAGTATGAAATGAAAGTCTACCTGAAAAAAATACCTAAAGCAAAAAGGGCCGGGGACTTGGCTCAATGGAGAACATGCCTGCCTAGCAAGTGTGAGCCCCAAGTTCTGATGCCAAGACTTCCAAAAACAAAATGAAAGGAGCCATGCTTTGTTGCATGTTACTGTTCCAAGATTAATGTCTTACGATCTTGTAAAGTAAATATAGAAACACTTCCAGATGAAAGAGGAAGCAAAAAGTAAAATAGAAATGACTATAGTTCCGATTGTTCTGTATCAGGCCATTGCTTCTCAGGCTGTCTGTGAAGGGTTCACTGTGTTGGGTAGAGAATCAAGTCCAGGGATCATGTGCAGGGCTGGGTGGGGGGGGTGGGAGAAGAGAACACTGAAACCTTTGCTTTGTAAAAGCCCCATCACTCACTATGACTAGTCTAGTCCTGGAGTGGACATCTATGCCCAGACAACGGAGTCTGTCCATTGTGGCACTAGGATCACATCCCAGTGCGTACCCGGCTATACTTCAGCCTCAGCAGGAACTTTGCCAAGGACCTCAGTGGGTGACATCTTTTATCTATCTGACCTCTGTTTCTTCTAGCCATTGCCATGTTGAAGGACAAAGAGCCTGGCTCATTCATTGTGCGGGACAGCCACTCCTTCCGAGGGGCCTATGGGCTGGCCATGAAGGTGGCCACACCCCCTCCCTCCGTCCTGCAGCTGAACAAGAAAGGTAAGGGCCTCGTCCATCATCCTGTCTGTGGGGAATAAGTTAGTAAGTGACTGACCGCCATGCTCACAGATTTTCTGTTTTGTATCTCTTATTTTTTAGGTATATTTTCCCAAGTATTCTCTTTGTCCAAGGAAGAATGTTAGGTTTATGAATCTGTTGTTTGTGATGGTGGGTAATGCACTCCATTGTTCAGAAAAATTCATTGGTCACCAGCCCCATCGACCTCCTTAGCTCCTGCTCCCTGGGGCCCATCCAGGGTACTTCCTGAGTGGTTTTCCACTGGTGGCATCCGTACAGACAAATGGCCACTTCCCTTCTTACTCTAGAAAAAGTAGCACTTCATTTGTACTACTCGAATATATTCCCAATAGAGCACTTTCAGGTTGGTTAAAAGCTGTATAACATCAGGTGGCAGTGGCTCACTCCTGTAATCTTAATAAAGGGGCATAGTGCTACATGCCTGTCATTCCAGCCTTGGTAGGAAGTGTTAAGAGGGGGACTGCAGTGTAGACAGGCCCAAACAAACACTGAGACGATCTCTCAAAAGGACCAGTAGCGGGCTGGGAAGGTGGCTCAGTGGTAAAGCGCTTGCCTTGCATGCCTGAGGTCCTGGGTTTGATTCCTCAGCACCACATAAGCAAAAAGAAAAAAGCCAGAAGTGGCACTGTGGCTCAAGTGGTAGAGCACTAGCCTTCAGCTGAAGAGCTGAGGGACAGTGCCCAGGCCCAGAGTTCAGGCCCCATAACCGGACCCACCGCCCCACAAAAAAAAAAAAAAAAGGACCAGTTGCTCCTGTGGTAGGTAGAAAGCTTGCCTTGAATTCAAACCCTGGTGCCAAAATAAAAACAAACACGAAAATACAGTGATGCGAGAATATAAGCCTAGAGTCATGAGATGATCATGATCAGCTCTGGGCGTAAAGGACTGTGCGTGCCTGCCCTTGCCTGCTGCTCCTGCACCATTGATGAGAGCAGAGAGGAGCCCAGTGATGTCCTGGCAGTCCTGTACTTTTCCTTTCTTAAAGCCACTTTTGGTCTTGAAGTACAACTCCATTCATAAAGATGTATAAAAGCTTTACGGGTTTTAATGATCACCATTAAAAGCACGCAAGCAACATGGCCAGTTTACATGTTGCAACTAACTAACTCTGAAGCAAGCACGTGGAATTGCAGCCCAGGAGAGCAAACGGGGCCCGAAATCCCCTCCTCAGTCTCCACACTCCTCCCAGCTGTGTCGGGATCATCCACATTGTTTGGGAAAACTTCAGAAGCCCCAGACTTGGCTCCTTGGTGCCCTTTAGGCTGTCCCAGTGCCCTTGGGTGTGTTTGCATTGGGCTGTGAGCAGCCCCATTTTCTCTAGCTTGCTCTGCACTCTTCCCTGCCCCAGCTCCGCCCCTCCTACCTCTCCCCACACACACCTGACAATGGTATGCAGAAGAGAACTGAGCACAAACTGTACTCTTTAGTTAATTCTCTCCAGCAGTCAGTTCTCCAGCAAATGTATCTGGTGAATTCATGAGCTTTTCCTCTCCCTTTCCTTCTCCTTTCTCCTCCCCTCTCTTCTTCCTTTTAATTTTGCCAGTACTAAGGCTCAAACTTAGGGTATTGTTCTCTTGCTGTCCTTTTTGGCTCAAGGCTGACACTGCCACTTGAACCACAGCTCCACTTCTGGCTTCTTTTCTGGTTAATTGGTGATTAGGAGTCTCAAGGATTTTTCCACCTTGGCTGGCTTCAGACCTTGATCCTCAGATCGCAGCCTTCTGAGAAGTTAGGATTATAGCTATTAGCCACCAGCGTTGGCTGCAAAATTGTTACTTTAATTTCTGTTCACAGCTGGAGATTTGTCTAATGAACTTGTCCGGCACTTTCTGATCGAGTGTACCCCAAAAGGAGTGCGGTTGAAAGGCTGCTCCAATGAGCCGTATTTTGGTGAGTCCCCTCGAATTTGCTCTTGAATCCTTGAACACTATGCTTCAGATACCTCTGTCAGCCCACCCAAGATTTATGATCTGCACTTTGTGATTCACTCAGTTTGGTCCTCAGATCTGAGAGCCAAGTGTTGTTAAGCCAGATAAACACCACCACATCAGGACTAGAAATCATGTGTGTTAACAAGGTACCATCAAGGTGACCTCCAAACCCAGGCACAAGGAGCACAGAGCCTCACCAGGGCTAGAACACCCTTCCTTCCCGGGAAGGGCAAGTCACCCAGCCTAGGGCACTCTTCCTTCCTGGAAAGGGGAGAGCCACTCAGCACACCTCCAGCATACTTGTTAGCAAAGCCCTGAGTTCTGCTTAGTGGGGATAATGTATGAGATCAGAGTCAGAGTTAACCCAGTGAGCCTAATGGCTCGTGGCTGTAATCCTAGCTACTCAGGAGGCTGAGATCTGAGGATCATGGTTTGAAGTCAGACTTGGCAGAAAAAGAACATGAGACTCTGATCTTAGCAAAAAGCCAGAAGTAGAAATATGGCTCAAGTGTTACAGCCCCAGCCTTGAGTAAAACAAAGCTAAATGAGAGTACAGGGCCCAGAGTTTAAGCCCCAGGACTGGCACTTGTGTACACACACACACACACACACACACACACACACACACACAGTTGGAATTACCTTCACACACACACACATACGCGCGCACGCACACATGCACACACACAGTTGGAGTTACCTTCTCATCCCTCCTACATTTGGTGAGCATACTGCAGAGAAGAGGTTATTGATGCTGTGTGCCTCTGTTTCCTTTTCAGGGAGCCTGACAGCCCTGGTATGTCAGCACTCCATCACGCCCTTGGCCTTGCCCTGCAAGCTGCTTATTCCAGAGAGAGGTAGGTGCTCTGCTTGGGCCTCGGCGTTGCATGGCCTGAGCTGTCCGTACACTGTTGTGGGAGGAGCACGCTGTGAGGTGGTAGACTAGATTTTGTCTTCTGACATGTCTTCTTGAGTAAGCCCAAAGAGAGCCACAGAGTTCCTCCGAGCTGAGGGGAGAGGAGGAGATGCACCCACTGCCTGCAAACAGATGTCCTGGGGTTACCTCATGGTTCCCATGGAGATGACTCTCGGCAGCTGGCAATATCAAACATACACATAGCACACCTGACGTAGGGCCATTTAGATTTAACTGTCATTCTGCAAACATGGACAAAATGGGATATCACTGAATGTTAGTGATGGGTCCACTGTTTTCTTATGTTTGTTCGGAAACATCTGTAATAATTTTTTTAAAAATAGCAGAACATATCGTTAGTGATTGACTCTATGGCCCAACTTTCTCAAGCCGCCTTAATTCCATGTAAAGATAATTCTCTGTAAAAATTATCTAATTAAAAATATGGATGAGCCAGGTGCTGATGATTCACACATGTAATTCTAGCTACTCAGGAGGTTGAAATCTGAGGATCACAGTTTGAAGCCAGCTCAGGAAGGAAAGTCTGTGATACTCTTACCACCAGTTAACCAGCAAAAAGCCAGCAGTGGAGGTGTGACTCAAGCAGTAGAACATCAGCCTTGAGGGAAAGAGCCAAGCAAGTGCACAGAGTTCTGAGTTCCCCAAAATATATTAGGCAACTGGGATTTGCCTTTTAAAAGTTGACTACTCATATCCATGAATTTAGAGATCATAGTCTGATTGCTAAATTCCCTCACTTGGCTCAGAATATGATCCGTTTCTCTGAGCATCTATTTGTCCTGAAGAGAAACTTCATTCTGCAAAGCCATTTCATGTCACCATCCGGAACTTCTGTTATCCGTGTCTTGATCTTTTCTTGAGGACTCACAACTGTGTTTTCTTGCTCCTTCCTGCAGATCCATTGGAGGAAATGACAGAGAATTCTCCCCAGACTGCAGCCAATTCAGCAGCGGAGCTGTTGAAGCAGGGGGCAGGTCAGTGGACACAGCTTCCTCTCCCATCCCCTGGTGTCTGGGCACCATCTTTATTCAGGTTTCTTTCTTCCCTGTGGACTGTGAAGGAAGTTTCCTTTTTTAGAAGCTTGCACAGAGCTGGGTGGGGTACAGTTGTCAGGGGACGGGCCCAGGGTATCACAGCCTGGAAACATTACTTTAGGACCAGACCAAATTCAGCAGAATAGTGGTGAGTCCTGGATTTAGTTCGGGGTTGGGAGGGAAGTGCAGTGAGACAGGATGTGGTGACCTGTCTTGCCAGCTGTGAATGTAAAAACGTTCCCAAGATGTGTGACTCAACCATCAGTAGACATGAGTCACCATGGGGCCCACACTGCCATCAGCCTGGTGAGAGAGGCCCCACCCCCAGCTCTCTGCAGAGACCAGGCTGCTTTGTGGGCGTGTCTTTGGAAGATTGTACATTTTGTTTAGAAGGGGGGGAAGAGACATTTGCAAAGGAGATCTTTACACAGGTAGTTGCAGAAATGTTGGAAATTTTGGTTCCAGTGGACGTTTGTATTAGAAATACTTCAGTGTTTTATTACATATCTATATAATACTTTATAGCTACAACGCTATGATAAGGTATAATACGCCTAAAGAGATCTCCTTGTTTTGTTTTGTTTGTACTGGTACTTTAGCTTGAACTCTGGGACTCTCGTTTGTTTGTTTGCTCAAGGCTGGCACTCTTATCATTTGAGCTGCACCTTCAGTTTGGTATCTTCTTGTTTTGCTACCATATCGAAAGCCACACTGCTGAGGCAAGGAGTAGGGGAGCAGCTTCCAGGGAAGCATGGATCTGGTTGGGCCCCAGTCAGTGTCAGCGTTGCCTGCAGGATCAGCTGTGGTTGGGCACTGTCAGTGCCAGGTAGCTGCTGCATCACAGCAGTGAGGCTGCCGTGTCTCTGATCTCTGCAAGTGGGTTTTCTTTGCTAAAACTGCATTCCGCTTCACTCAGGATCCCGGACTCTGGGATAGAAAGTTCCCTGAAATCACCCGGGCCCATAGTCTCACTAGTAGAAGCCAAGACTCAGACATAGTAGCAGTCAGACAGCTCACAGGATGGGAATCAATGTAATCCTACTCGCTTTAACCCCACGTCATTTGATACTGAGGAGGCCAGGATGACTTTGATCCAATCTCTGTATAATTTCTGTTTGTGCTTTAAACTTGTTCTTAATTGTTTCTTCTTGTGCTGTTTGTGCTTTAAACTTGTTCTTAATTGTTTCTTCTTGTGCTGAAGGAATGTAGGATAATCCTGGAAAGAAAAATGGTTTTATCAGATATCTAAGGTTTCCTATAAACATGGTGGGAGTTTTGTTGTTGTTCTTCGTATTTTTTGTTTTTTGCATGGTTTGGACTCTGAGCCTCACACTCACTCAGCTTGCTTGCTCAGCTGGTGCTCTGCCTCCTGAGCCTTGCTGGTTATTTTGGAGATGGAGTCTCACATGCTTCTCTTTCCAGGCTTTGAACTGAGATCCTCTGGATCTCAGCCTTCTGAAAATAGCTAGAATTACAGGGCTATGCCACTAGTACCAAAATGTGATGTGTTTTTTTGTGCCGCTTATGGGTCTTGAACTCAGGGCCTTGGGTGGTCCCTGAGTTTTTAGTGCTCTACACTTGAACCACAGCTCCACTTCCAGCTTCTTACTGGTTGTTGGAGATAAGAGTCTCACAGACTTTCCTGCCTTGATTGGCTTGAACCAAGAGCCTCAGATCTCAGCCTCCTGAGTAGCTAGGACTGCAGGTGTGAGCCACCAGCACCCGGCATGATGTGTTTTTTCGTCTTGGTGTTCTGTAAGTATGATTTCTTTATAAAAGCAACATGTATTCTGTAAGGTAATACAGGAAAGAAGGAAAACCTCTTTCTCATACTGGGAGGAAGAACATCACAGATCAGTCTTGTCACCTCTCATTCTTGGGGTTGGACCTCCTGTGCCCCTTCCCCCCCTCCACACACACACATATACAGTGGATCGGTCTTTCATATTCCCTTACAAATTTTGCATGATTTTTTTTACAATCATGATCCAGGTCACATTTCTTAATGATTATACAATGGTCCATCTTGTAATTCAATTATCTGGTTGTCTATTTCATCTGTCTTTGGCTTTGTTTTTCTTCATTCTACATCGTTGTCTTGAGATACATTGGCAGAAGTGAGATTCCAAGGTCAGAATATGTTGGTCTGAGCCTTGCTTCCATACTGTGAAGTAGCACCCCCCGCCCCGCCCCCCATGGGCCTGGTGAGTACTGCCCTGCTTAATGTCCCATGAGACACTGCCTTCCAGATCTTCTCTCCTTGCCCCAGCACTAGTCTATGGAATTGGAATTGGATGGGCCTGGACCAGGCCTCGCTCAGGTAGCTCGAGGACAGCTGCAGCACCAGTCAGTTAATCCCCTCCTTAGCAGGATAGCTGATAGCTCACACCTGTAATCCTAGCTTCTCAGGAAACTGAGGTGTGAAGATCATGACTCAAAGCTAGCCCAGGCAGGGAAGTCTATGAGTCTCACCACCAATTAACCACCAAAAACCCAGGGGCAGAGGTATGTTTCAAGTGGTAGAGCACCAGCTTGAGCAGAGAAAGCTAAGATCCAGGTCCTGAGTTCAAGCCCCAGTCACACACACCACCTCCTCCCCGCCCCCCCCCCCCCCCCACACGCACGCACCCACGCTTGCTCTGTCTCTCTGTTTTGCCAGTGGGGTCCATGTGAATGCCATTCCAGGTTGTACCAATGGGGCCATTTTCATGGTAGTTGGGTCAAAATTCTCTTTTTCCACCTCTCTTCTCTCCAACTTGTCTTGTGTAGAAGACACAGGTAAAATATTTACCCTCTTAAAACCTGCTTTCAATTTAGTAGGGGTTTTATGGGCACACATGCTTTCTACTTTACAGTTCTATTCATAGTAGAGACTCTTCTGCTTTTCCAATTACCTGTGAGCCTTTTTTTTTTTTTCTTTTTCCATGTTGCTATATAATTTTCCTGGTTGCTGTTTGCTGGTTGCTTAGTATTTTCCCCGGAGGACAAATTGAAGCTTCTCTTTTTTGGACAGAATCTCTTTCCAGTGTTTGCCCTCTGTAATAGCTGTATAGTCCCAATAGCTTCTGTAGTTGACTTACACCACTGGCTGGGGTCTATTTTCCTTCTCAGTCTTCCCAGCACTGGGACTTATAGGTTAGTTCTAGGTGTTTAGGGTCTTCCTGGTAAGTTTGGCCACATTATCAGCCAAAGTTGGCCCAAGTGACACCAGCTTTTATCAAAGCTCTCTGTGAGAGGGCATTCCCCATCTTTGGCTATGCTTTGTTTCCTAAGAGAGCAAGCATCTTTTTTTTTTTTGGGGGGGGGGGGGTCTGGTCGTGGGGCCTGAACTCAGGGCCTGGGCGTTGTCCCTCAGCTCTTCAGCTCAAGGCTAGCACTCTACCACTTGAGCCATAGCGCCACTTCCGGCTTTTTTTCTTTTTGCTTATGTGATGCTGGGGAATCGAACCCAGGGCCTCAGGCATGCAAGGCAAGCGCTCTACCACTGAGCCACCTTCCCAGCCCTAGCAAGCATCTTTTGAATTGGGGAACTGACTTCTAAAATTCCTTGTTAGCTACTATGTTTATTTCAGAAGGTTGGTGAGAGAATGGGTTGGGTGTTGGTGGCTCACACCTGTAATCCTAGCTATACAGGAGGCTGAGATCTGCTAATCTCCATTTGAAGGCAGTCCAATTAACCAGCAAAATACTGGAAGTGGAGGTATTGCTCAAGTGGTAGAGCACCCATCTTGAGAAAAGCAAAAAAAAAAAAACAAATGAGAGTGTGCGACCCTGAGTTCAAGCCCCAGTACTGGCACAAAACAAAGGATAGACAGATCTATCTGCAGATAGACCTGTCTACTCTGATGGGCTTGTGTTGTCTCTGCATCCTGCATTGTCACCTCAATAGGACCTGGGGCGGGGAATTCTTTGGAATCTACCACATGCTGCCTCCCTGAGAATGTCTTGGAAAAGCTCCTTCACCACCTTGCCATTGAAGTAAATGCCTTTGGTCATTATTGTGCATGTCATCAGACTTGCGGACCCGCGATGCCTGCTGTGAAATGCACCAAGCCCGGGTCACCTGTGCAGGCTGTTGATGAGCCACCCTGTGCCTGTCTGCCTCCACCGTGTATACCAGCTGTCATGGCTGACAGGCCCCTGCTTCTCCCCTTGTCTTCCAGCCTGCAATGTGTGGTACTTGAACTCTGTGGAGATGGAATCCCTTACAGGTCACCAGGCGGTCCAGAAGGCCCTGAGCATGACTTTGGCCCAAGAGCCAGCCCCGGTGTCCACGGTGGTGCACTTCAAAGTGTCCACACAGGGCATCACCCTGACGGACAATCAGAGGAAGTGAGTTCTAAGAGGGAGCTGGGGTGGGCCCTGATCCCTATGGGAGGTGGGAGGGTCCTTCTCCCTGCAGGGCCATAGCTGCTGCTTGCTCTTCTCTTGTGTGAATGGTTGTCTTAAGTAAGTCATTAGCAGCCTTTGAGGTCTTCGGTGGCCAGCCTCTTCTAGGCTGTTCCTGTTACTAAGAAGGTCTCAGGAACTGTATGTAAGCCGTTCACATGTAAAGGTTTTTATCTTAAGAATCCATATTTTTTTTTTAAAAAAGTATTTGGGGTTCTGAATATTCCATGTCATATGCAAATGCATAGATCTTTTTAGTCTTTTAGGTTTGCACACACATGTGCAAACCTGTACTGTGGCTTGAACTCAGGGCTTGGGTTCTGTCCCTTAGCTTTTTCACTCAAGGCTGGTGCTCTACCACTTGAACCACAGCTTTACTTGCAGCTTTTTTAGTGGTTAATTGGAGATAAGAGTCTCACAGACTTCCCTGCCTGGGCTACCTTTGAACCTCAATCCTCAGATCTCAGCCTCCTGAATAGCTAGGATTACTGGCATGAGCCACCAGTGCCTGACTTTAGTCATTATTTTAGAAACACTGTGAGACTGATCAAAGGTATTTCCCATTTCAGCATCATTATTTTTTTTCCCTCTTTGAACCAGTACTAGGGCTTGAAGTGAAGGCCTAGTGTTCTAGCTTAGCTTTTTTGCTCAAGACTGCCACTTGCGCCACAGCTCCATTTCTGGCCTTTTGCTGCTTAATTAGAGATAAGAGTCTTGTGGTAGTTTTTTGTTTTTGTTTTTAGTTTTGGTTGGTCGTGGGGCTTGAACTCTGGGCCTGAGCGCTATCCCTCAGCTCTTCAGCTCAAGGTGAGCACTTTACCGCTTGAGCCACAGCGCCACTTCTGGTTTTCTGTTGCTTTATTGGAGATAAGAGTCTCACGGACTTTCCTTGCCAGAGCTGGCTTTGAACTGCAGTCCTCCAATCTCAGCCTCCTGAGTAGGTAGGATTACAGGTGTGCCGCCAGCGCCCGGCTTTGTGGTGGTTTTAATTTGCCTGTTCTGGCTTTGATTTTCAGATCTCAGTTTCCTGAGTAGCTAGGATTACAGATGTGAGCCAGCATGCCTGGCTAACATTGTTGTTGTTTTTAAAATTGTATTATAAAGGTGATGCACAGAGGGGTTATATTTATGTAAGTCAGGTAAAGAGAACATTTGCTTTTGGGCGTCATTCCTTCCCTCCCTCTCTCCCAGTTTTTACTTCCCATCCCCACCTTTAAGTTGTGTAGTTCAATTTCAATGTAGTGTCTAGTGAGTAGTTGATGCTCATAGTGTTTCAAGTGAGAGTGGGGCCTGGGTACAAATTGTTCCCTTTGGCTGAACTCATAGGCCTTCATTGTTCCTGCTTACTGCTTTGGTGATGCTGGTGCAGGCATTGACTGATCCCCAGGGCTGTGGGGAATACACCGTTACAGGCTCACGCCCCTCTGCCTCACCCCCCACAGTTATCTGGGAGGTGCATGGTGCCTTTGGCCCAAGGTCAGGACATAACTGTCAGGTGTTAGTTAGGGTCCTAGCCTGTGTGATTAACAAGGAAGGCAGCTTGCTAGCCATGTCACAGGGAGGTGGCAGGAACCCTAGAAGACAGACAGACATACGCACAGGACACAGACCTACCACAGCATTCTGTACAGGATTTTCCCTTGCCATTTCCTTCCCCAACAGTGCCTGCTCCTGGTCTGTCTCTGGATAGTTTTCACTTGCCTAAACTGGGTGAATTTGAAGACGGAGTCTTCCAACCATTATTTTAGAATGGATGAAGTAAGTTTGGGCAGATTTTGCTCATATTCCTTCACCCAGTAAGACAGGAATCAGAGACAAGCCTTGGGCTTAGCTGGTTGACTCCGAGTTCAGTGCTCTCTCTCCATGCTTACCAGCAGTGAACATGGGCAAGTTGCTTCCTTCTCTGGTGCTGGAATTCTTCATCTTTCACATTTACACAAAAGTACCTGGGGATGGGTGCATGTGGCTTGCACCTATGATCCTGTTTGTGAGGCTGAAATCTGAGAATTCCCATTTCGAAGCCAGCCTGGCCATGAAAGTCCTTGAAACTCTTTACTTCCAATTAACCACCCAAACTGGAAGTGGAGCTGTGGCTCAAAAGTGGAAGAGCACCATCCTTGAGTAAGAAAGCTGAGACAGCACCCAGGTCTTTATGTTCAAGCCCCAGTACCTGCACCAAAAGACCCCCCCCCCCCCACACACACACACATACACACACACAAAAAGGAAACCTGGGAATTCAGCAACACAAATAAGAAGAGCAAAGGAAAAACGCCAGGTTTGGCCTGGCCTCGTGAGCTGAGTTGAAGCTGTGTCAACCACTCCCTGTGTCCGTGTGGGTACCATGCTATGAAAGCATCAGGATGTCTTAGGATGCTGTCTTCATAGGCCATGAGACTGAGGCTGGACAGGTCTGGGGGCCCAGGATGCCTCTCTTTGCCCATGTCTCCCCTGAAGCCCCTTGGGGCTCCTTGATTCTGTCCTACATACCACATGGCCTGTTGACTCTTCCCAAGCACAAAGCTTGCCTTTCTCCTTAAAATACAAAGGGGGAAGTATCCAATGGTTTCTACCCCCACCGATCTTCACCTATGGGGAGATGGGGAGCCATCACATCACCCATCCCTCCTAGTACCCCAGTAACAGGAGCATCCCTCTGTTCCCACGCACCCCACAGGCTCTTCTTCCGGAGGCATTACCCCGTGAGCAGCGTGATTTTCTGTGCTTTGGACCCACAAGACCGGAAGTAAGAAGTTTACATTTTAATTAAGTGAGACAGATCCTTTGTTTTACCTTTTTAACTTAAAAATTAACCTCTTTTCTCTTTAATTCTCAAGGTGGATCAAAGATGGCCCTTCCTCCAAGTAAGTCACCGCCTTTATTTTTCACATAGAATCATAGTCCAAAGTTGAATTTAGTTCCAGCTTTCCAAAAGAGATTCCTTGTATGAAAACCAGAGTCAGATCAGTAAGATTGTTTGCTTGAAAATACAAACAGGTCAGGTGCTGGTGGCTCCCACCTGTAATCCTAGTTACTCAGGAGTTTGAATTCTGGGGATCACAATGCAAAGGCAGACCAGGCAGGAAAGTCCATAAGACTCTTTCTTATCTCTAATGAACTTCTAAAAAGTCAAAACTGGAGCTGTGGCTCAAGTGTGAGCCTTGAGCAAAAGAGCTCAGGGACAGTGCTCAGGCCTTGAGTTTAAGTCCCAGGACTGACGATAGATAGATAGATAGATAGATAGATAGATAGATAGATAGATAGATAGATAGATAGATAGATAGATAGATAGATAGGTAGATAGATAGGTAGATAGATAGATAGATAGATAGATAGATAGATAGATAGATAGATAGATAGATAGAGCTAATTGTGCCTGCTGGCCAGGACGTGAGTAATAAAACAGATCGCTCATCCTTTCCAGCCAGGTGGGAGTGTGGGGTGTGGTGCTCAGAGCTGGGAGGAAGAGCACAGCTTGAGGTGTGTTTTCTTCAGACATTCTTCTGGGAGGATTCTTTCCCAGGAAATGTGCCTTTGGGGGGAACAAAGGGACTCTGTCCTACCCTGCTATCTGCAGTTCTGTCCTCTGCCCAGTTTTAATAACCTCACTGTCCACTGTGGGCCTCATTCCCTTTGATCTCTTCCCAGAACTCCCCATTAGTGTGGTGAGTGCTGGTAGCCTCCTCTGAGCTCCAAAGGACCATGTTCCCAACACCCTTGGGCCTCAGGCTTGTAATTTGGGGTGTCAGTGGCCTAACCCTTCCGTGGTGTGAAAACTAAGCTGAAACAGAAACTCCTTTTTTTTTCTTAGAAAAAGCAGAGAGATCATAGGCATTATTTTTTTTTTTTTGGCGGGGGGGGGGGGTGGGGGGGTGGGAAGGAATGATCCTGATTGTGTTAAACTTCAGACTTTGAAAAGCCTATTAAGATGATGGTTTTCTTAGAGAAATGAATTTCTTAGAGAAAGAACTAGGTACAGCTTCCTAAACTGGGTATATGTGGCCAAAGAGGCTTAGGAGACCTGAGGAGAAGTCTTGGCCTATTTCCCTGGGGCCCCAATGGGTGAGGACAGCAAGACTGGGTGGGATGGGACTTCTGTGTCATCTCCCAGACCTGTAGGACCCCCACCATTGAGACCCTGAGTCCCCCATGTCCACCGGCGCCTAGGAACTTGGGTTCCTACCCCATGGGCAAGCTGTGGGTGGAGTACACTAAGATGAGTGTGTGTTTTGATTTCGGGCAGGGGATGTAGTTTGCTCTCCCCAGCTCCAGATTCTCCTCTGATCTGAGCTTTTCTTCCTGCAGAGTCTTTGGATTTGTGGCCCGAAAGCAGGGCAGTGCCACAGACAACGTGTGCCACCTGTTTGCAGAACACGACCCGGAGCAGCCAGCCAGCGCCATAGTCAATTTCGTGTCAAAGGTCATGATTGGCTCCCCAAAGAAGATCTGAGAGCCCCTCCTAGCCCAGAACCCCCACCAAATGCCTCTTGAGATGTTCACAATGGCAGTGGGATGAGGCAAGGCCCTCACTTTGTAACACCCCAATAATCCTGACAGTCCACACAAACAAGAACAATGTCAGCAAGGGTTGACCTTTTCCTGAGAGGAACTTATCCGCCACTTGTCTGTAAAGCACTTTGGAGTAGAAGGAACTTGGCCCAGGGGTTCCTGGCCAGAAAGCCAGGGGAAAGTGCTGTGCCAGGAGAGAGCATGGAATGCGAGGTACCCCGTGTTCTGGCACACCAGCCTCGGGGAGGGCAGAGTACTGAACCCACTGGGCAGGAGCCATCTTGTGCATCAACGCCCTAGGCCGGCATCTCCCTCCCTCCCTCCCACCACTGAGATGCGGATGAAACTGAGAAAGGGACGCATGTTTGAAGAAGGTTCGAGCAGGTCAGACCCTTCCAGAAATGGAGGAGCCGTGGACTAGGGGACAGCACTGTGGGCTACGAGGATGAGGGCGGCTGGATACCAGGCATGGAGGAGTGTGCAGAGTCAAGAGACCTACCTACCGCTCGTGGGGAGACTCTGGCTCTGTGCATAGATGGAGCGCTGGACTGGAGAGAGCCCGGAAGGACCTGGAAGGAGAAGGGAGAAGAGGGAAGCAAAAATGCCATTTCTGTATAATTTATATTTTACTTAATGCCAAATTATTTATACAGTTTGCCATTGTTTGACGGCAGCTGCAGTGTTCAAGATGTTTGTCCCCTCATGGGCCCCCGACCCCTGACCTCTAGAAGACAAGCAGTGGTATGGGGGTGACCTGAGAGTCCCCCACCTGCGGTACTCCGAACAGGCGGCTTTGCTTTCAGAAGCCCAACCTGTGCTTTGTATATGGACATGCCTTTTCCAGGCTGATTGCCTCGAGTCCTGGGAATGCTGGGGTGAGCCTCTCACCCACTGTGGTCCTGGCTGGAGTCCTGTGCAGGCCTGAATGACCTTTGTAAGGTGCCCCGTTGCTGCTTCGGGTGGCACCTGCAGCTTCCCTGTGTCACATGACACTCGGGGAAAAGAGCAAGAATTCCAGCCGGGCGCTGATGACTCACGCCTATCATTCTAACTACTCAGGAGGCTGATCTGAAGATCATAGTTAAAAGCAAGCCCTGGCAAGGAAAGTCCATGAGACTCTTAACTCCAATAAACCACCAGAAAGCTGGAAGTGGCGCTGTGGCTCAAGTGGTAGAGTGCTCGCCTTGAGCTGAAGAGCTGAGGGACAGCGCCCAGAGTTCAAGCCCACTACCCATCAAAAAAAAAAAAACAAAACAAAACAGGAATACCAGTCTTACAGGCTCTGATCGGTGACACTTCTCTGTGTCATCCTGGCCATGGAATTGGGTGTGACAGTGACAGATCATGCTCAAGTGCATTTTCCAATAGCCATCTTGCTCACCTGCAGCTGTCATGGGTTTGGGAGCTGTGGTGAGCCTGGGACTTACCAGTATTGAGAGACGGAACCAGGCCGTGTGGAGCCAAAGCTACAGGCTCCTTCCCGCACAACCCATTGTGGTTTGTGGGAGCTTCAGTTGCCTCCCACCCCCATTATGAGCCATTCTGAAATTCCTGTTCTTCCTAGTGTTTGGAAGGCCACAGGCACACAGGTTACCAAGATGGGCTTGGGGGAATGGGCTCAGTAGGTTTTCAGTGATGGGCAGAGGAAGGTACAGCTTCAGGCAGAGCTGGAAGCAATCGAATCATGAGGATGGTATGTGTGTGTGTGTGTGTGTGTGTGTGAGGGAATGAGCGAGCGAGTGTGTGTGAGTGTGAGGGTGTTCGTGAACTGGAGGATTACTCCACTTTTTAGCTCCTATTTGATGCACCAAAAGCCAAGTGCCTCCTTTCTGTGCCAAATGTTTGCCTTGGTCTTCACAGACCACCTTGTGGCTATTAGAGAATGTTCTGGCATTCTCTGGAAGGCCCTGATATGTTTCCCTGAGGCTCCTAGCATTTCAGTTTTTCTTCCACTGCAGACAACCTGACAAGGGAAGCTGAGTCTGCCCACTGATGATTTCTACCCAAAGGGGACCCAAGACCCCAGGCCCTGTCCCATATCCCTCTTGAATAGACGGGGGCCTGGTAATGGTGAGAGCAGGAGGAGTGTGCAGCTGTGTTCAGACACCAGGACCTCTAGGAAGGCCTTTGTAGAGTGCACTCAAGAAGCAACCCTCACTGCCTTTCCACCAGATCGGCCAGGTGTGAGTTTGATTCAAAGGTAAAGGTGATCAAGGCCATCTAGGAATTCCCTTTGAGCACACACAGCTCCCTCTGATGAACCATGGGAAGCTACCTTCCTTCCCATGGTATGGCAGGTTTTCTACTCCTCGAGTGACTGTGGGTTAGATGGAACAAGTCTCAGACTTTCCCGTTTGTGTGCTCAGGACCTTTCCTTGGGCATTTTGCCCCTGGAGCTCTAGTCCGGCTTAAACACTGTCCTGGGAGTCAGTGCAGTGAGTTCACAATAACCATGTCCTACCAACACTTGTACTCACCAGGGTCCTTATTAACCTACTCAAGCGTATATTCCTCCAGTGGTAAGTGATAGCCATGTTAAATGTTCACTACGGTTACCCTCAGTGCCCAAGACCCTGTACTGTATCCTCACCTGCCTTACTTGTTAGCGTTTATTTTTACTCTTCTGATATTGTAAAGAATATATATCCAGTATGTAAATGACTGTTCTATAAATCCTTTGTATAGTCATTTTCTCTGCTCTTTAAATACCATCTCTATTCAGAGTATAATAATAAAAATTATGACCTTGCTAAGCCTCATGAGACAGGCATTTGTGTGACTCACACTATGTGTTGTATATGTCTCTCTGTGTGTGCCTGGTTGTTTTTGTTTTGTTTTTTGTATTCTCTGCTGGTACTGAGGCTTGGACTCAGCATCTTGCTCTCTTACTTGGCTCTACTACGAGCCTCAGCTCCCTTTTGGGCTTATTGTTGGCCAATTGGTGCTAAGAGTCTCACAGACTGCTGACTTGGAACCTTGATCCTCAGATTACAGCCTTTAGGGTAGTTAGGGTTATATATGTGAACTACCAGCGCCTGACTTTTATTTTGCTTTATTTTTAAATCTCTGTGTGTGTGTGTGTGTGTGTGTGTGTGTGTGTGTGTGTTTTAGTTTTTAAAAGACGTGTGTTCAGATAATCAATTCACATTCGGCACTCAATATATTATAGCCAGGCACTGGTGGCTCATGTCTGTAAATCCTAGCTACTCAAGAGGCTGAGATCTGAGGATCATGGGTCAAAACCAGCCTAGGCAGGAAAAATCCATGCGATTCTTGCCTCCAATTAATCATCAAAAAGCTGGGAGTGGAAGTGTGGCTAAGGGACAGCACTCAGGCCCCAAGTTCAAGTACTGGTGCATGTATACATATGCGTGCACACACTCTCCATATATATTTAGAGAGAGATCTGTCTATATCTTTATCTATAATGTGTGTGTGTGTATCAGACCTGAGGCTTGAACTCAAGGCCTGGGCACTGTCTCTGAGCCTTTTTTGCTCAAGGCTAGTGCTTTACCACTTGAGCCGCACCTCTACTTCTGCCTTTTTGATGGTTAATTAAAAGTCTCACAGAGTTTCCTGCCAGAGTTGGCCTTGAACCACAGTCATCAGGTCTTAGCCTCCTAAGTAGCAAGGATTACAGGCCTGAGCCACTGGTGCCTGGCTATGATACATTTCTGATGCTCTATAACTACCCACTCCTCCCCTGGCTGGAGGAGGATGACTTTGTGACAGGATATCCCCTGATGGTGTTGGCCTCCGCTCAGAATACTGAAAGTTCAGTGAATTTAGCCTTAAGCAGATACTGGAGACCTTCCTCCTGCAGGGTCCTTCCCTGCTGTCTGTGGAGGGCTTTGCCGGTCCTGCTAGCTCTCTGCCCGATAGGGCTGTCTCCTCCCTCCCGAGTCAGGTAGCAGGGCACAAGTCTATCCACTAACTCATCCCCTCAGCTCTCAGTCTGGAAAGAAGTGACATGTGGAGCCCAGGCCAATTACGACCAGTAATCAAGATTTCAGTTAGCTGCTTGTCTCGGTGGTCAGTGTTCCCTCTGCACTGTTGGCCCTGGAGACCCCAGTTCCACTGTGAGCTCAGCCTCTCACTTCATCTCCACTCTAGAAACATGGGCCTGAGATGTCCAGGTCGTGGTGATGCTCACAGCATGATGATGCCGACAATGGCAGATGCAGTGTTGTCCAGCAGGAGGGTACCAGTGGACCCCCACCCCCTTAAGCTGGCCACCACCTGAGTCTTGGCCATGATCTTGGTGAGGTCTGGAGGGTACTGATGTAGTGCTGGTCAGATGGAGGTGATGTCCAGAACAATCCATTAGCTTCAATGCTGGCCTCGTAGGACACTCACATGCTCCTGACTGGCCTTAGCTCCCCAGGAGACTGATGGTCAATGTCCCAGTGGATGGGAGCTGGACTTTGCTGGGCTCTTGCTCGCTGCCTTAAGAGGGAGTCGTAGGTTCTCAGACACAGTACCCAGGTCTGGTACCAAAAAGGTAGGACCCACCATTTAGGATTCTGAGAAAATTACATTTAACGTGAGTGCAAGATGGCTGATGTCAGCACTGTAATCAACACCTTGATATTGATAGAAATAAATTGGATGCTGGAATTATTTTTGGGGGGGTGGAGTGGGGGAAGAACATGAGTCATGGGGCTTGAACTCAGGGCCTGAGAGCTGTCCCTGAGTTTTTACACTCAAAGCCAGCACTATACCACATGGAGCCACACCACTTCCGGTTTTCTGGTGGGGAATTAGAGATAAAAGTCTCACAAACTTTTCTGTTCGGTCTGGCTTTGAACCATGATCCTCAGATCTCAGACTCCTGAGTAAGCTTATAGGCATGAACTACCAATACCCAGCTAGGACTTTTAAATACAAAAAGGCTTCCACAACCCAATGTAAATTCTGTTGAAAGGATTTTTAAATTATAAAAAGACAAAAAACAATGAAGTACCAGACCGAATTGCAAAAATAAAAAGTATAATAACAAAGTACTTCCTAGATGTGTTCAGCAGCAGCATAGAATGGTGGTGAGAGATTTGATTAGTGACACACCAATAGAATCCATTCAATCTGAAAATGGGGGGGAGGGTTCAATTTCATAGTTGAAGATCAAGAGGAGAGTAGTTCAAAGTTGCTTTGAGCAGGAAAGCCAGAGAGATTCCATTTCCTTAACACCATCTACTTGAGCTGAAGGCGTAGAGGACCATTCTAGAAAACATGAGTCCCTAGGTTCAATCCCCAGTACCATAACAAACACAATAGATCCAAGTTTTGGCAAATGACAGATCTATAGGCTCAAGAAGCTGAGTAAACTAAACCAAACCAACAATTATGATAAAACTTCTGACAAAGGTTGTCTAGAGAGAAACAATGGCTGCATGTGTGACCACTGATTTGAATGGCAGCGAGTTTGTGTCAAACTACAAAGGCCAGCAGGAAGTGAAGGACCCTACATTTTTCAAGGGCTGAGGAATGGATAGCTTATTTGTAAGCACTTGCAGAAATCTAGTGAAGGAGGCTCAAATACCCAGTGTTTGATCAGGAGTTACTGAGACCTGCCAGCTGAGGTACTGTCAGGCAAGGTCTGTGTAACAAGATGGGTAAAGATCAGACCGAAACACAAGAACTGGGGGAAAAACCATATGCTAAGGAGGGCTTACTATATAATTTCACAATATAAACATCTCAGCCAGGCAGACTGGTGGTCTTTGGGGAAGAAAGGCAGGATGATCGTGGAAAGGGGACCAGGTTTGAGGGGCCAGGGAGACCTTGGTGCTATTCTCTTTCTTGGAGTGTGTTGACTGAAAATTAGCTCTTATGTGTGTACTTGTGTCTAGTTGTACTCAGCTTATTTATTAAAAGAAAAGTTAGTTTGGCTTTATTTCTTTTTTTTTGGGGGGGTCCAGTCGTGGGGCCTGAACTCTGGGCTTGGGTGCTGTCCCTCAGCTCTTCAGCTCAAGGCTAGCACTCTACCACTTGAGCCACAGCGCCACTTTCTACTTTTTTTCTTTTTGCTTATGTGGTGCTGAGGAATCGAACCCAGGGCCTCAGGCATGCAAGGCAAGCGCTCTACCACTGAGCCACCTTCCCAGCCCTTATTTTATTCTTAAAGACTTCTCGCTGGAAATGCCCTCAAGATTGTCATGGAAGGTCAGGATCAAGGTTCTTGCAGGCAAGTGATTGATACCTGTTGATCAAGTGTCACCATGTTGGAAAAAGAGGAGAGACAGATGGAAAGAAAGAAAAAAGAAAGGAGGGAGGAAGGAAGGAAAGAAAAAAGAAAAAGAAAGGCCCTATAGGTAGGGCTTAGCACAGGGCAGATACTGGAAAGCACCTCTTACCTAGCTTCATAGACCATATTAAATCTTTAGTAGAGGGTCTTTTCTCCAAATGCAGGTCGTATGCTATGGTATTAGTGCAGTACATGTGCCTACACTACCCGTGCTGAGGGGCCCTGGGATCTCCAGCCTGGCCAGGAAGCAGAGTGCGTGGAAGCATTTTCCCTCTTCTTAGGGTCCCACAGTGCAAATCAGCATGGTTACCTGTTTATCTCAGGCAGATAAGACTGCAAACAACCGCACCCTGTGAGACAGAATCTGGCTCAATGATTAACTTTTTACAGCCACCGTGGCTGCTCCCATAGTGAAGGCTGGGTGACCTTGGCTGCTTGGATGGGAGCAATTGTAGGTGGCGAGTTCTCTCTGAGGAGAGAAGTCTACTGTGCCCACGCCGCTGGCATGCTTCCTCTCCAGAGCTGCCTAGCCGTGACTCATCTTACCTCTGCATAGACCGTAAAGGGTGGGGCTAGAAAAGGGGAGTGGGGGGGGAGAAGACATGGAAAAAACCCAATTGTTTTATAATTATCCCCCCCATACTGTCGTGGTGTGTGTGTGTGTGTGTGTGTGTGTGTGTGTGTGTGTGTGTGTGTGTGTGTGTGTGCACTGGGGCTTGAACTCAGGGTATTGTAATTTCGCTTGCCTTTTTCTGCTCAAGGCTGGTGTTCTACCACTTGAGCCAATCTCTACATTTGGCTTTTTTGTTGGTTAATTGGAGCTAAGAGTCTTACAGGCTTTCTTTTTTTTTTTGTCTGCGCTGGTTTCGAGTCACCATCCTCGGATCTCAGCCTTCTGAGTAGTTGGGTTTAATTTCTTTGTCTCAAGGCATCTGCTCAGCAGTGATCAACTCCAAGAACATAGAACCCACTAGATAGCAGGTCCTACCCCTTGGCTAAAGTGCAGCGACAGCTCTGTACCCACATCTCCTCCCATCTCATTTCCTGCCAAATGGTGCCCTCCCTCTGCAGGGGAGATTTTGACAGCAAGACCCCCAGCTGAACTTGGGTGGGCAATGCCATTGGCCAGAGGTGGTGGCTGAGAGTGCAGTGAGGTGCGCCTGCCCCCTAGTGGTCCACACAGCTTCCTACAACAGACATCTTCACAAATACTCATTTATCCAGATCCCTCTTTATCTTGGCAGATCACCCACCCAGTGCTGACGTGCCTGCCACCAGGTGTCCCTTGAACACGGACACCTCTGGCTCTTGCTTATTCAGCTGTGTGTGGTTTATTCTTTCCAAGATGGTTGCTCTTTGAGATCCCAGACCAGGAGAGAAGTAAGGTCAGGTGACAGAAGCTATGTCTTCCTTACGGATGGAGAGGAAGGGAAAGCAGGCCTGGTAGGACCAAGGAGAAGAAGAGCAGTCCAGGACACTCACCTCCCCCAGGGAGCAAGACAGAGAAGGACCTGAGGGTCAGACCTTTGTTGTGTGTTGTCCAAGCAGGTTTTCCAAGGGGAGTTGTGACTGATGGATTGAAATCAAAGGGAGTCATGCCGTGTTCCAGGGCAGTCTCTGGGCTGCTGTAGCATGGCTCTTGGGGGGGGGGGGGTTGTATGGAGTGACTCTGGGAGGCTAGAACTGTCCCACAGGGCCACTAGGAGGTGGCTGAATAAATCAGAGATGTCCAGAATGAACATGTGGAAGAATATGCAGGTGGTGGGGAGTTAATGAGACATTGCCTTACACCAGTGGCTCATGTCTGAAATCCCAGCTACTCAGGAGGAAGAGATCTGAGGATCACAGCTCAAAGCCAGCCTGGGCAGAGAAGTCCGTGAGACTCTTATCTCCAGTTGAACACCAAAAAGCTTGAAGCTGTGGCTCGAATGGTAAAGCACTATCCTTGAGTGGGAAAGCTCAGGGACAGTGCCCAGGCCCTGAGTTCAAGCCTCCAGTACTAGCACAGGCTCCCTCTCTCTCTCTCTTTCTCCCTTTCTCTCTCTCGCTCGCTCTCAAACATGCATGTGCACACACACACAATAAAAAGAAAAGAAAAAACTGTTCGGGGTAAACACCTTGTTTGTGGCATAAGCAAGTTAAACCTAGATTCAAAGTCAATCCCTGAAGCCACACAAAATGATAAGAATTCACTGCAAGCTGGCCCCAGGGTTCATCTTTCTCCTCCCCTCTCTACCAATGAGGGCAGGGCATGCAGAGTTGGTGGACTTGATCTACGGGGGGGGGGAGCATGCCCGTGCTTGCGCATGTCTGTCAAGAGTCTGCCTTATCACTGTCTAAGTGTAACAGGCTCAGTGACAAGTGATGGATCCCGATCAATGGGAACCCACTAATGTTCAAGGTCTGCTCCTCAGTGATTGGCCATGCTGCTCACTGGGGGAAGCTGGGGACCCCTGTGTCCCTTTGTGTGCCTCAGACAGGGGTGCAGCAGAACAGTAGACAGAGTTTGAGCCTAACATGGATCGGAAGATGGTGAGCTTGAAATCACATTTAAGTTTAAAGAGAATACCACCGGGTACCAGTGGCTCATGCCTATAATCCTAAACTACTCAGGAGACTGAGATCTGAGGATTGAGGTTCAAAGCCAGCACAGGCAACAGTCCATGAGACCCTTATCTCCAATTAATGACCAAAAGGCTGGAATTAGAGGTGTGGCTGAAGTGGCAGAGTGCTAATGCCTAGGCCCTGAGTTTAGGCTCCAATACCAGCACAAAAAGAAGACAAAACCCATGTATATTCCTGGAGCCATGATAGTTAATTCCCTGTGGCTTCCTGGGGTCAATGTCAGCTCAATCTGCCCCATCCAGTATCTAAGGATCTTTTCTGTTTTGGTCTATCCTAGAAAAGATTTGCAGACCCTGGCAGGTATCTGTCCATTATTGCCATGATATGTTAAAACAAAAGGAAAATGGAAATAACATGGTCAGAGCACAATGTCCCCTTTGTTAGCACTTTGAAGGCCCACCATGAGCTTAGCTAATTGATTTCCACAGGACTCCTGTATTGGAGCCTGCCCTGTGCATTTGCACCCTGAGGTTCATCTGCACCCCGAGATCTGAGTGAATGAATGAATGAGAGATCTGCCTGCCACCTCGCCTCAGCCCTGTCCACCTAGGACTCCAAATATGACCAGTAGGGGGAGCGCGAGCCCTTCCTGGGTGCTGGTCTGAGCTCTGCAGAGGAGGGGTGAGAAAAGCAATTCCTGCTTAATAGTGTGAATTTAAAGTACACTGAAGAGAAATCTTTGCAAGAAATGAACTCACTTTACTACAACTACCCTCCCAATAAGTCATGCTGATGGACTTAATGATTTTATTGCAAGTATTTACAAGCAATGTGCACTGCTCATATACTCTTTTGCATGGGTGAGGTGCTTAGTTTATCAGAAGGGGAGTTGGACCATGTTCTGTGTGGTGGCTCTAGTACGCCTCCTTGTGGTCACAAGTAGAAGACAGTGCAGGCTAGGGAGCTTTAGCCTGCTGCTACCTTGCTTTCTTTGCCACAGATGTGTTTTCTCCTCTGGGGCCACGATGCAGCATTGGTGCTCTGTGCTCAGGGCACTTTGGACTGAGGAACAGAAAGGAGAAATTTTCACAGTTAGCCCAGCCCTGATGGCTCACACCTATAATCCTAGCTACTCAGGAAGCTGAGATCTGAGGATCATGGTTCAAAGACAGCCAGGGCAGGAAAGTCTGTGAGACGCTTATCTCCAATATACTCCTCTGAAAAAGTCGGAAGTGGTGGTGTGGTTCAAGTGGTAGAGTGCTAGCCTTGAAAAAAAGAAGTCCATTGGGGCTAGGAATGTGGCTCAGTGATAAAAGTGCTTGCCTAGCATGCATGAAGCCCAGGGTTCAATTCCTCAGTACCACATAAACAGACAAATCCAGGAGTGGTCTGTGAGTCAAGTGGTAGAGTGCTAGCCTTGAGCAAAAGAAGTTCAAGGACCAGGCCCTGAGTTCAAGCCCCAGGACTAGCACACACATGCACACACACGCACACACACACACTTCACAGTATAACACTCCTTTGCTGACTTGTCTTTCAGAGTGTACCCTCTTTAGAGTGATGACATTCAAGGGTCCCAGATGTGGGGAGGGGATGTCTGAGTTAGAAGATATGGGACATGGGAGACAGTCTTAGAGGAGTGTGAGGTGCTGATGCAGCCTTTCTGGTGGACAGCTGGCACTCTCCCCTGCCTCTCTGAGTTGTGAAAGGTGCTGGAGCTGAACACAGGCCCTTGGCCTGCAGCATCTATGCTCGGCAGCATTCAAGAGGCCATAGCCTAGGAGCTAGATTCAGCACAGAGTACCTGTGAGCAGGGAGCTGAAGCTCTTCTCAGGTGTCCTAGACCATCAGAAGCGCCTGACACCACTGCTTGGCATGAGGGAAGAGAATCTCCACCATCTAGAATGAATCTCCTGAATGCTTGGTGAGATGAGAACTTGGTGTATGTGAGGTTGAGTTTATTTATTTTGTCAGTCCTAGGATTTGAACTCAAGACCTCCTGTTTGCTAGGCAGGTGCTCTTCCACCGAGCCACACTTCCAATCCTGATTTGTACTGGTTATTACTGAGATAGAGATTTGTTTCCTTTTCAAGTGTATTACTCCTAGACCACAATCTGTTTAGGCCTGTCATCTTGGCTGGGATGAGGGGTGTGTACTACCATGCTCAGCTTTCCTCTGGTGAATCTCACAGACTTTTTTGTCTTGCTATCCTGGAACTGTGATCCTCCGTATCTCAGCCTCCCTCTTAGTATGACAGGGGTATGCCACAACTCCCAGCTTGGGTTAGGACAAGAGGGGAGGAGGCCTCTCGTAAACCTCTCTGCCTGAGGTAACCTCAAATCTTGATTCTCCCATTGTCAGCCTCCTAAAAGTACACACATGAATCTGGCTTTTCATCAGATTGACCTTAAGAACCACTTTACCTAGTCTATGTAGAATTTAACCATGAGTTGTGCAGCTGCCTGCAGGTTCATTTCCCAGAGTCCTTTTACCCCCATGCTCTTCCTAGAGACTCTTGGGTGCTGCCCAGGTAACACCTAGGCCCCTCTGGTTAGCCTCTCCCATTGTGCCTTCTGGCCAAGAGCCTCCACATTCACCTAATAGAGTGGCCTTCCGGGTGGCTTCACAGCCTTACTGTGGGATACAGGTGAGACTGAGCTGTCCCCAGTGCTGGATCCACATGTAGTGATCTCTAGTCTCCTCTCAGCGTTCATGGGCTGTGCTCCAGGAAGGCAGCAGCAATGGTGAGCTCATTGTATGACCAAGGGCTCCCCGTTAGGAAGACATGCTGGGCGTGGCCAGGCATCTTTGGTCCATGGAGGACCTGCTGGGTGTGGTCAAGAGTCTTTGGTCTATAGAGAGAAGATGGCTGGGTCCTGGGGTGGGGTAGGACCGCGAGTAGAAATGATTGTGCTCAGAACAGGAAGCATTAGTCTGGGTCCCAGAAATCTGGGTGCCCATGAGGAGGGAAGGCCTCACCCAGCTCAGACACCAGACAGCAAGGAGGATGTCTGCACCTGAGGGCAACAGTAACAGGGCCTCCGGGCCTCAGGAGATCAGTGCTGGGAATGGAGCCACCAGAGGTGGGAAGGGAGGACAGGAAGCTGGCTTGCTGGTGAAAATACTCCAGGCCTGCTGGGACAGACTAGGATTACTGGTAGGAGTTTGCAGGAAAACTGGGACAGACTAGGATTACTGGTAGGAGTTTGCAGGAAAACTGGGATGGCGTGCCATCGAGCAATGCAGAGGTCCTGGAAGGAATCTATGGAGGACCAAAGGGTCACCCCAGAGGAGAGGGAATGGCTCCCACCAGAGCAGGCTGAGCTCTGGCCTCTTCCTGGTGCTTAAGAATTATCACCTGAGCAGTGGGCTGTATACAGTAGCAGATACCTGTCAAACCTACCAGCCCTATAGTGATTATTCTTCCTCTTTGCCAGAAAAATGTAACACACACACACACACACACACACACGCACACGCACACGCACACACACACGCACACGCACACACACACGCACACGCACACACTCACACATGCACACACACCAAAAACAAATACCAAAACGACTCAGGTGGCACTTAGCCCCTCGCCTCCCAGGAAGCTCTTGAGACCGCAGGCTGCAAGTGTTCAGTGGTGATCCGGGCTCACCACTGTGGCATACTGAAAACAAGTCTTCCTAGAGTTTTGTTCTCCTTTCAGAACCATTTTGTTTGCTCTGTTTTTTATTCATGACCCTATTTGTGCTAATGAACCAAAGTGGGTTCAGTGCATTTGCTTGGCTCTGTAAAACACTTGTCGCTTGTCCAGACATGCTCCCTACCTGCAAGAGTCCTAAAAAGTTTCCTTTCACCTTTCTTTCCCCGAAGGTTTTCAAGGTGGGCTTTGCTCCTTTCTCGGGCTCCTTCTGCTCCTCAGAAGGCAGTGTCTGTCCGCAGCCAGCAGTAATAGGTATTTTCTTGACTCACTACCCATTTGAAGATGGTAGAACTTGGTGTCATGTGATAAAAACATGCAGCTGGAAAGAGTGAGGGAAGAGCTTTGACAAGTTTTAGCCATTTATTTTTTACGACCCGTTTCTGGAAAGTGTCAGCGGCTGATGTTGCCAATGAAGTCCGCTCTGAAAGCTGCTTGTGCCAAGACAGAAGAGGCATCCAAGACAGAGCTGGGGCGGCCTTGCTTTCCAGTGGCTGAGAGGTGCACTCAGGAGACCCCACTTCTGGGAGTGGAACTTGGAGACCTCACCTCCAGGGGGCATTCAGGAGACCCCCTTCTGGGAAAGGCACTCAGGAAACCCCACTGCCCTGGGTCGGCGAGGTGGGGGGGAGGGCAGGACTCAGGAGATCCGCTTCCAGCGAGGGTCTGGGCCCAACCACCCTCACAGAAGGGCTCTGCATTGTCAGCTATCATTGGTCAATGAATCAGTGCCATCATTCACCAAAGGTCCCTTCCAACCAATGTCCACCTCTATCCTGCAGGGCCATGGTAATGGCCACTCTGCTCCATGTGGTTCTGTCCATCCTTCCTCCTCCTGAAGTCAGGGACCAAGGGTCTCTCTAGGACACTTTGTTTTCAAAACAAAGAGAAAAGGAAGTGTGGTGACAAATGGTGGTGACCCTGTCTTTGAAAGTTCATCAATCCTGCCCCATCTTTGTTTGTTTTGTTGCTTGTGGGGCTTGAACTCAGGGCCTGGTTGTTGTCACTGAGTTCTTTCACTCAAGGCTAGTGCTCTACCACTTGAGCCACAGGTCTACTTCTGGTTTTCTGGTGTGGTAAATTGGAGATAAGAGTCTTGTGGACTTTTTCTGCCTGATCTGGCTTTGAACCATGTTGGATCTCAGCCTCTGGAGTACTAGGATTGCAGGTGTGAGACCGCCCCCCACCCCTTGTCCCATCTTCTGACAGCCCATTGGTGACAGCAGGTCATGCAGTTGTTACTCCCTCCCAGGGCTGAGAATCTGTTCCTTCCACATGATAATGGATTGGGATCTGCTTACACCATGTGGGTGGTAATTTGATGTAGCCTATAATGCAGTCTCCCTCATGGTCTTCCAAGGTCTACTGGGGAAAACTCATAAATGAACTTAAAGATGGGGGGGGAAGTTAGTAATAATAATAATAATAATAATAATGGAGGAGGAGAAGGAGGGAGAAGAGGAAGAGGAGAAGGAGAAGGCAAAGGAGGGAGGAGTAGGAAGAGGAGAAGGAGGAGGAGGAGAAGCAAAGGAAGAGGAAGAAAAAGAAAAAGAGGAGGAGGAGGAAATGGAGGAGGAGGAAGTGGAGGATGAGGAGGAGGAGGAAGAAGAAGAAGAAGAAATTGTAGAGGGTCATCCACCTCACAAATTATCCTGTTCTTTTGCTTTGTCTAGTCAGGGCTAGATCAGGGCCAGCCTGTCCTTGCTGCCCCATCTCTCCCCTTGGCTTCATATTCTCTGCCCAGGCCAGTTCATACGGCCTACGCCAGAAACAATATGGCTACAGCTGTGTAGATCCTGCATTCTCTCCATTGCAGTTCCCCTAGCACTCATGTTCGTCTGCTTTGGAGTCTACATTTCTTTTCATTCTCCTTGATGTTGATTGGGTCACCTGGTGCTGGACCCAGCTGTGATCAGAGAGAATGGTCTGATTGACCAGGCCAGAGTCCCTTCCGTTGGAGTCCAGAATGTAGTGTAAGGACGGTGGTCTCCAGGAGGAATATGAGGAGAAGAGTGGGTGTGTGACAGGACAGAGAATCCCACACCTAGTCATCCAGGACTCTTCTCTGAAATCAGGTGAGTCATATGAGACTCGGCAGGCCATTCCTGATGATGCCTGTTATAACTGACCTTATGCCTATTTGCTTTGGCTGCTAGGAAGCTCCAAGCCAACAGTTTCCTTCCAATTTTATTTTGAGCATCTTCTCATTTGTGCATTCCACATAGAGCCTCAATCCCACTTGGCCAGGCTCATCCCCACTTGTTTTCCCTGTGCTGACAATTATCCTGTGTTTAATGTGCATCTTTTAAGAACTTCCATAAATAGATGGCTTCAGTGCGCCCCCTGGGAGTGAAACGAATCATGAAAAACTTAGGCTCCAGAGGTATTCAGTTTTCCCCACATGCATTTCACTGTAGTGTGGGGCATAATATTCATTACGAGAAAAGGGGAGAGAGGGAATGCTTAGGCTGGCCTTGAACCCGGATCCTCCCAATCTCTACCTCTGTAGCAGCTGGGACTATACATGTGAAACCGCATGCCTGCTTGACATATTCTTGTTAGTTCTGTATCATAAAATGTAAAAGTAAAAAGAGATGAAGAAGGGCTGGGAAGGTGGCTCAGTGGTAGAGCGCTTGCCTTGCATGCCTGAGGCCCTGGGTTCGATTCCTCAGCACCACATAAGCAAAAAGAAAAAAGCCGGAAGTGGCGCTGTGGCTCAGGTAGTAGAGTGCTAACCTTGAGCTGAAGAGCTGAGGGATAGTGCCCAGGCCCAGAGTTCAGGCCCCACGACTGGACCCCCCCCCCCCAAAAAAAAAAAAGAGATGAAGAAATATTTATTAGAATATCCTTTGTTGTTGGTTAGATGTGTTTGCTCTGGGAAAGCTCTTGAAAAACTGATGTTTTATCCATGTCCGATCCTGTAATAGTCCATTGTAAATATTATTAGACAGAAAAGCACTGTTGATGCTTGATTTTAAAAAGGTATAATTGTGAATGAAGAAAGAGGGAGAGAAAATAGAAAAAAATTAAAATTATTAAAAATTTTTAAAAAGTGGTCTGTTTAGCCAAAGTTTGTGCTTACTAAGATCTGTTTTTGAGAAAGTCCCGAATTTGGATGTTTCCAGAACTCCTCGGATGCTGGGGGACCAGGAGCAGGAATCCCACCCCTCCAGCTTCTCTTTGTTAGCTAATACCCAGTGTGGCTCCCTGGTACAAGGCAGGGGTTGAGGGCCAGTATCACAGCCTGCTTCATTTTCCTTCCTAGTGCTCACTTCCACCACCCTAACTGTATTTATTTACTATGGGATTCTTGTTGCTTCCTCCTAGAGCTGGTATTATTCCTTGCTGGGTTTCCTTCAATGAGCCCAGGGCCTTCCCATGCTGGGCCTTCACTGACATTTGTTGTCCAAAGAAACAAACGATAACTTGTCCTGCCACAGATCTCGCTGGGGTCTTGGTTGATGGGGTGAGCTTTGGCACCTACTGACTGGCAGGCAGGGTGCTTGTTCACATCATTGTACTGTCAGACTCCATTCCCTGCCACACATTGGGTTCTACTACATCTGGTGGGGGTTTTAGTTTTATTTTTGTTGTATGTTGCATTAAACAAAGCCTTCCAGATGATGGCGGGTATGTGTGTGTGTGTGGGGGGGGGGGGTGAGTTCATTGCCTGGGAGTCTTAGGAACCATGAGAGACAAGGAATATTTGATTTCTCCACTGAGGACAAGAACACGAAAGGCAGCAAGGAAGGTGCTGCTGCTGCTCTTCACTATCACCATGGCTACAGGATGTGCACTGCTGCTGGTCCTGGGAAGTGAGGGCCTCTGATGGAAGGAGAGACCACTGTGGAGGAGAGGGGTTATCATGTGTGTGGGCAAGGGCTGCTCTTACAGCACCACAGCCTGGCTGGCTTCACTGGCAGATGCTTATCATCTTACTGGCCTGGAGGCTGGAAATCCAAGGGCGAGAAGGCTGCAGACTGGGTTCGCTGAAGCCTCTCTCCTTAGCTCACAGACATTTTACCTGTGTCTTTACACAATCTTCTTTCAAAGCGCCCATTCCAACATCTCTCTTCTTATAGGACTACTCGTCCTACTGAACCAGGGCCTTCCCTTTCATAACTTATTCAATCTTACATTTCAAAGGTCCTATCTGTAGATATAAGTAAAAGGTTAGGGCTTCCCTCTGTGATTTTCATGGGACACAACTCCACATGTAACTATAGGGGGTAAGGATGCCCCACGTATTGGAACTAGAGACCAATGACTACTGATAACTACTCGTGGCACATTGTCTACCCATGCACGTTCCAGATAGTACCTAGAGCCAGCTCAGAGTTCAGCAAGCACTGAGCCTTGGCCCTCTGAGTGACACTACTCCTTAGGACTCTTCACTAGGAGCAAAAGCCTTGGTTCCCTAGCAACTTTGCAAAGAGGTTACGAAATACTGAGTGTGCCGTGGGAACCCGTGCCTCTCCCACCTTTCCTTTTTTGTAAACAAAACCATTGCCAAAATGGAAACTTGTCCTTTCAAAGGGTGAGGATATAGATGATCCATCATTTTTATTTCGTGTGGCAGCAAGTGGTCACAGAAAGATGGGCTTCCCTCTCCCCATTGGTTGTGCACTTTGGTCCCTATCAGCAACTGGGTTCTGGCATCCGCTGATGTTTATTCCAACTTCCTAATTAAAGAAGAATGTTAAGTGTGCAGTTCAAGTCAATTCCAAGTGCTGGAAAGATCTGGGACAATATAACCTCTGGAGAAAAGCTTAGGGAGAAAGAAAACACATTTACAAAAAGAACAAATCTGGAAATAACAGAGCTTCATAGTTTGGGATACATGCAATCTTTCTTGACTATCCTGATTTTTACTTTAGTTTTAAAATAAAGATCCTCCAAAAATCAACAAAAAGAGGTCAAATGTAGTAACAGCTTCAGAATAACCATCAGGAACCAAGTAAACGAAAACATCTGGAGATGATGGATGGGAGGATATGACAATCCATTTTTTAAAGTTGGATGGATAAATACAAAAGTGCAATCATAAAAGATATCCTGATACTTATTTGTGTCAAATTACAGAATTTTGATACCAAAATTTAAGAGTATTTTTTGCCACCTCTTATGCCCAACACTCAGCTTTGAGCAATCCAGGGAAATTCTGTCCTCCAGTACTGCTGCCTAGAAAGCCGACGGCTCTTGCAATTATGAAGCTTGAGTTTAGTGTCTGTCTCACCTGCCTGTAAGATCTGTGCCTCCCTACCCCAGCCTGCTCTGCCCAGAACCACCCTGTGCTGCCAGTAGAGAGCAACAGGCAACCTGTAGGAGAGAGGTAGTTTCAGTAAAAGACTTCAGGCACCTTCATATCTGAACAGGCAGATAATATTTCCTGGTTAAATTTGTGCATTCCAATGGGGAGGGTGCTAGTGAACGGAACTCTGCTCCTAAATGACATGAATGGAAGGATCCTCATGGGGATACAATCACAGTGACCCCCTAGGTGGCCTACAGAAGTACAGTGGCACCCAGGGATGCTTCTGCCTTCCCTCTTCCCTCAGAGCTTCCCGGGATGTGGTCACTGCCTTCCTCTAAGCTCTTTCAGTGCAATTCTGGCCCACAGTATACAAGAACAAACCTATAGTGGGAAATCTAGGAGAGTGTGCTGGCACAGCTAACTGGTCTACCTCTCTCTTGGTCTTTGGATTGTTTGTCTTTCTCCCATTTGTAAGGAGAGCATGAGGCATGGAGGTGCCCTGGGTATCTGGCATATACAGAAATTTGAGTGCAAGCTGAGGATGCTGTAGTAGAAGATGATGTCATTGCCCCTGGACTCCTGCAAACTTATAAAATATGTAAGCTTCCATAGCTTAGATTTTTTTGTTATTTGACTACACAGTAGGAATCCTGAGTGATACAAGAGATACATTTTAAAAGTAAAGGCTAAAGAGGCTTCCAGAATGGAGCTTTGATATATAGAGAAGGTGAGCAGATGATGGAGCTGAAGTCTTACAAGAAAGTAAACACTTGTAGTTCAAATCTGGATCTTAAGCTAGCTCTCTTGTCTACTCTGCTGCACACAGAGAAAAGAATATGAGAGTCAACCCCACAAACAAGAAACCACCTGCGGTCCAGGATGCCTGGCTGCGGGACTGACTACCACCTCCACTAGCCTAGGTTGGAGGGGCCAGCTCCTGCGAGTTTTCTGAGCACAGAGAAGTACTGTAATGATGGGCAGAACCCAGATGGTCCACTGCATGCAGCACACAGTGGTCTCCTACTACCTTAGGGGAGCCTCATTCCCAGCTTGTGATTCAAGTGCTGCATAGTGTAGCCCATGGGCAGTTTCCTGGTATCTTGTTACCCTCCCCCATGGATACAGTCTTTTGCCTAGATTGGGCATGGGCTGTGATTCTTCCACCTCTATTTCCCTAGTAGCTGGGATTATTTATAGGTTTGTGCAAACATGCCTGCCCCAGATTGGGGCTGCTGAACATAATTTGTATATTAGGCAAGTGATCTGTCACTCATTGTCCCCTTGAACCATAATGCCCTCCTCGTTCTCATTTTTGGAGACATTTGCCTCTTCTGGACCATCTTGCCTCAACTCTCAGTTCCTGTGACAGCCAACCCTGTGTACTACAGAACACAGAGCATTTATAGGAGGGTGTGGGTGACTGTTGGGAGTTGTTAACCATTAGCTAGAATCTGTGCATTTCAACATACATTTGTACTATTATCTAAATGCTTCAGAAAAGCCTTCTAGAACTTTGACAGGAATTGAATTAAATCTACAGTGCACATGAAAGAGAATTGTCTTCTTTAGACTTAACATTGGGAAGATCTGATGGTGTGTCCCCCATAAACATGAAGAGCCTTCCTATTTATTTAGATATTTCATTTCTTTACATCAGTATTTTGCAGACTTCAATGTTCAGTGTTAAATTTGTTTCTGAGTATATTATTCTTTTTGAGTGTAAGTCATATAACTTACTTTCTTAATTTTATTGTGATTGTTCATTATTGGTTTATAAAATTTATGTATAAGTAGTATCAATATACTACATATTGCAGTAGTATATAATATACTATATTATAGTGTAATAGAATATGGATAAAGTTTATATGTTACTCTTGCATCATGAAATCTTTATAAGTTAGTTTAGTCTGACAGGTTTTTAAAAAAAATACAAGTTTTTTTGGTATAGATTAGAAGAGTTTTTTTTACCAAAACAACTGAGTTCTTTCATATGTATAAAATTACTTAGACAATTTTTAAAGTAGGGTGAGGTATTTATGTTTCTCAAGGAATTAGTGTCTTTTGTAATATCTACATGTATTTCTTGAGATGGAGCATGGCGCAAGTGGTAGAGCATCAGTGATGAGTGGGAAATCTGAAGGTACATGAAAGCCTGAGTTCGAGTCCCAGTACCAGCACTAAAATAAGTAAACAGAAAATAACCTAAATAGATTTTTCAGATATATAGGCAAAGGCTGACTGTCCTGTTTTTATCTTTTTTATTGTTGGGATTTTTATATATTTTATTATTATTAATTTATTTTTTATTATTGCTCATTTGCATTTATTTCTTTGTTGGTAGATTTTATTGATGTTTTCAAAGAACAAAGAAGTTGAAGTCTTACACTTTCTTCTGTTGCATAGTGTTTTTTTTTTTTTTTTTTTTTTTTTTTCTTCCTTTTTTTTTTTTTTTTATTGTAAAGCTATTATACAGAGGGTCACAGTTACATGAGTGAGGTTATGAGTACACTTCCTCTTGAACATTGTTACCCCCTCCATTGTTTTCCCCCTACCATCCCCTCCCTCCCTCCCTTCCCCGAGGTTCTTTTTTTTTTTTTTTTTTGATTGTGATTAAATGATTACATAATTTCAAAGTCACAAGTTCATTCTAACTTCCCTGGAGCAAATTGTCTACCACAGTCTGTAATATATAACAGTGTTCACATGTTATATACCATATTTGTGATCAGCAGCATGAGGATATTTAGTAGTGGTTCAACCAGATGAGCGGGAGTTCTTTGTTTCTTAAGTCCTGTTAGTTTTGTCGTATCACTAACCTTTTGGATTTAGCATCCACTTATGAGGGAGACCATGTACCGTTTGTCTCTTCGTTCTTGGCTTACCTCGCTCAACATGATTCCTTCTAGCTCCATCCATTTCCCTGCAAATGCCATTATTTTGTCATTTCTAATGGCTGCATAATATTCCATTGTGTATAGATACCACAATTTTTGGATCCATTCATCTGTGGTGGGGCACCTAGGTTGTTTCCATATCCTAGCTATTGCGAACAGTGCTGCAATAAACATGGAGGTGCACGTGTCCTTGTATATTGGTTCCTGTTGTTCAGGGTAGATGCCTAGAAGTGGTATGACTGGGTCGTAAGGGAGGTCAATCTTTAGCTTTCTAAGGACCCTCCAGACTGCTTTCCAAAGTGGTTGTATAAGTGTACATTCCCACCAGCAGTGTAATAGGGTTCCTCTTTCTCCACATCCCCTCCAGCATTTGTCGTTGGCTGATTTGTGGATGTGGGACATTCTGACTGGGGTAAGGTGGTATCTCAGGGTTGTCTTTATTTGCATTTCCTTCACCACCAGGGATGATGAACATTTCCTCATGTGTTTCTTTGCCATTTTTATTTCTTCATTTGAGAAGTCCCTCTTTAGTTCCCTTGCCCATTTAGTAATTGGTTTGTTAGGTTTGGGAGGGATTAGTTTCTTGAGTTCCCTGTATATACAGGATGTTAACCCCTTGTCTGATATATTGCTGGTAAATATTTTTTCCCAATTAGTTGGTTGTCTTTCTAGCTTAGTTGCGATAGATTTAGCTGTGCAGAAGCTTTTTATTTTAAGGTAGTCCCATTTGTCGAGTCTCTCTCCAACTTGTTGTGACCCTGGGACTCTGTTCAGGAAGTTCCTTCCTGTGCCTATTAGTTCAAGTGTCTCTCCTACTCTGTCCTGCAGTAGTTTCAGAGATTCAGGTTTAATGTTAAGGTCTTTAATCCATTTTGAGTTGATGTTGGTGCATGGTGATAGGCTGGGGTCCACTTTTAGTTTTCTGCATGTGGCTGCCCAGTTTTCCCAGCACCAGCGGTTGAAGAGGCTGTGTTTCTTCCATTGTATGTCTTTGGCTCCTTTGTCGAATATCAGCTGGCTGTAGGCCTGTGGATTTATATCTGGATCTTCTATTCTGTTCCATTGGTCTTCGGGTCTGTTTTTGTGCCAGTACCATGCTGTCTTTGTGATTATAGCTCTGTAGTAGAGTTTGAAGTTCGGCATGGATAGCCCTCCCATATTGTCTTTATCCCCTAGAATTGTTTTGGCTATTCTAGGTCTTTTGTTGTTCCATATAAATTTTTGGACTGTTTTCTGTATTTCAGTGATGTACGTCATTGGGATTTTAATAGGAATTGCATTGAATTTGTATATTAATTTTGGAAGTATCACCATCTTTACTATATTAAGTCGGCCTATCCAGGAGCATGGGAGGTCTTTCCATTTCCTAGTGTCTTCTGCAATTTCTTTCTTTAACTTTTTATAGTTCTCATTAAATAGTTCTTTTACATCTTTGGTTAGGTTAATTCCTAAATATTTTATTTTTTGGGAGGTTATTGTGAATGGGGTTGCTCCCTTTATTTCCCTCTCTTCCTGTGCGTTATCAGTGTATAGGAAGGCAACTGATTTTTGTGGGTTTATTTTGTATCCTGCTATTTTGCTGAAGTGACTTATGATTTCTAAAAGTTTGGGGATGGAGTTTTTGGGATCGTGGAGGTATAGTATCATGTCGTCTGCAAAAAGGGATAGTTTCACTTCTTCTTTCCCTATGCGGATCCCTTTAATGTCTTTTTCTTGCCTTATTGCCCTGGCTAAGGGTTCTAGGACTATGTTGAAGAGGAGTGGAGACAGTGGACATCCTTGCCTTGTTCCTGTTTTTAGGAGGATTGGTTGTAGCTTTTCCCCATTAAGTATAATATTGGCTATTGGTCTGTCATAAATGGCTTTTATTGTTTTTAGAAATGTTCCTTCTATTCCTATTTTCTCCAGAGCTTTTAGCATGAATGAATGTTGAATTTTATCAAAGGCCTTTTCTGCATCTGTGGCGATAATCATGTGATTCTTGACCTTGGCTCTGTTGATATGCTGGATTACATTTATTGACTTACGTATGTTAAACCATCCCTGTGTCTCTGGGATGAAGCCTACCTGATCATAGTGTATTATTTTTTTTATGTGTTTCTGGATTCTGTTAGCTAGAATCTTGTTAAGGATCTTTGCATCTGTGTTCATCAAGGAGATTGGCCTGTAATTCTCCTTTTTGGTTGGGTCTTTGCCTGGTTTGGGGATGAGTGTGATATTGGCTTCGTAGAATGAGTTTGGGATAGCTCCCTCCTTCTCTGTTTCTCTGAAGAGCTTGAGGAGTATGGGTATTAGTTCTTCTTTAAAGGTCTTATAGAATTCTGCTGTGAATCCATCTGGTCCTGGGCTTTTTTTTGTTGGAAGACTTTTGATAGCTTCCTGTATCTCATTATAGGATATTGGCTTATTTAATTGGTTAACTTCTTCTTTGCTCAGTTTGGGTAACTTGTATTTCTCTAAAAATGCATCCATTTCCGCCAGATTTTCTTCCTTTAGAGAGTATAGCTTTTGAAAGTAGTCTGTTAGAATTGTTTGGATATCTTGGGTACGTGTTGTGATGTTTCCCGTGGCATCCCTAATCCTATTAATATGGGTTTCCTCTCTTCTTTTTTTAATTAATCTTGCCAACGGGCCATCAATTTTGTTTATTTTTTCAAAGAACCAGCTTTTTGTTTGGTTTATTTTGGTTATGGTTTTCTGATTTTCTAATTGGTTAATCTCTGCTCTCAATTTGGTTATCTGGCTTCGTCTAGTAGCTTTAGGTCCCATTTTTTCTTGTTTTTCTAGCTGTTTTAGTTGCAACATGAGATTATTTACTTGGTCTGTCTCCATTCTCTTGATGTGGGCACTGAGGGCAATAAATTTGCCCCTCAGGACTGCTTTTGCTGTGTCCCACAAGTTTCTTTGTGAGGTGTTTTCATTTTCATTGAGTTCTAGGAAATGCTTTATTTCTTCTCTGATCTCTTCTGTTACCCAGGCCTTGTTAAGGAGTGTGCTGTTCAATTTCCATGTATTAGAGAAATTTCTGCGGTATGCTTTGTTATTGAGAGCTAGCTTGATTCCACTGTGGTCAGATAGGATACAGGGGATTATGTCGATCCCTTTGTATTTGCTTAAGTTCCTTGAATGAACTATGATATGGTCTATTTTGGAGAAAGTTCCATGAGCTGCTGAGAAGAATGTGTACTGTGTTGTTTTAGGGTGAAATACTCGGTAGATGTCAGTTAATTCCGCTTGAAGTATGGCCTCACTTAATTCGGTAGCTTCTTTGCCAATCCTCTGGTTGGTAGACCTGTCCTTTGGTGAGAGTGGCGTGTTAAAGTCTCCTAGTATTATCGTATTGGGATCTATTTTATTCTGTAAGTTTGAGAGCATTTGTTTAACATATCTGGGTGCACCGATATTTGGGGCATATAAGTTGATGATGGTTATATCCTCCTCTTGGATTGTTCCCTTTATTAATATGTAATGTCCGTCCTTGTCTTTCTGTACTGATTTTAATGAAAAGTTTATTTTGTCAGATATCAGGATAGCTACACCTGCTTTCTTATTGGGGGAATTTGATTGGTAGATCCTTTTCCACCCCTTCACTCTGAGTTTGTTTGTATGTTTGGCTGAGAGGTGGGTCTCCTGAAGGCAACAGATGGATGGGTCTTGTTTTCTGATCCAGTCCTCAGTTCGTTTTCTTTTAATTGGCGAATTCAGCCCATTTATATTAAGAGAAAGTATAGAGAGATGCATTGTTGTCCCTGCCATTCCGTTTTCCTAAGTTTTTCTTCTTTCCTTTCCTCCTGTGCTTGCTCAGTTAGACTTTGAGTAATGCCTGTTTGGGGCAGGTCCCAGTTCCTGGTTGCTTTCTTCAGGTTGTGTCCCCCCTCTTAGAATTCTTTGTAATGCTGGCTTAATGTTTATGTATTCATTTAGTTTTTCTTTGCTATTAAAAGTTTTCAGTTCTCCATCGAATGTGAATGCTAGCTTTGCCGGGTATATCAGTCTGGGTTGGCAGTTATTGGCTCTCAGGGCTCGTATGGTGCTTTCCCAGGCTTTTCTTGCATTCATTGTTTGTGTGGAGAGATCTGCAGTGATTCTAATTTTTTTCCCGTTGTAGTATAGCTCCTTCTTCATTTTTGCTGCATGCAGGATTGTTTCCTTATTATTCAGATCCATCATTGTTACTATAATGTGCCTAGAAGTGTTTCTCCTGGGATCTTGCTTGTTGGGTGTTCGATAAGCTTTTGTGATGTAGTTAAGATGGTCGTTTTTGAGGTGGGGAAAATTTTCATTGACTATCTTGTTAAATAGGTGTTGCATTCCCTTGCTCTGGAATTCCTCACCTTCGTCCACTCCGATTATGCGAAGGTTAAATTTTTTAGCATTATCTGCTTGCTCTTGAATTTCCCTTTGGTTTAATTTGAGTGATTTTTCCATATCTGTCACTTTTTGGTCCAGTTGGTGTATTCTGTCTTCTGTATCTGACACTCTACCTTCCATTTCATTCACTCTGTTGACCGTGGCTTCTATTGTGGTTTGCATGATGGAAATGGATCCCTTTATGGATTCAATGTTGGTTCTCAGAGTACTGATCTCACCTCTCAATGAGGTGATATCAGTATGCATTACCTCTAATTTGGCGTTTATCTCACTTCTTACTGAGGTTTGTGCAGCTTCTATTTTTGCATCCAATTTTTGTTTGATATCCTGTATATCTTTTGATAGTTCATCCTTGTGCTCTTTCAATTTCTGATCCATTTCTCGCTTTATTTCTTGAGTCATTGCCTCCAGCAACCCTTGGATGTAGTTTTTGTCTTCCATTCCTGCTTTGCTCCCACTGGGGCTCTCCCCTGCGTGGCTGCTGGCTTTTGAGGTGAGCTTGCTGTCCTGGGTAGTGGTAAACCTTGTGATTTTTCTCTGTGATTTTCGCATGGGGGTTCAGGAGACTGCTCTTCAATCTTGTTTTGGTGTGTCTGTCTTTGCTTGGTTGCTGATTCTCTATTGGTAGAGAGAGTCTGTGTCTGATCTGGATTCTGTTGGGAGCCTATTTCCAGCTGCTATTCACTTAGGATTCTCAGCTCTCTGCTGTAGCAATTCCCGCCTTTGGAAGGGTTGAGCAGCCTAGACTGCTTGTGTTTGCTCCTGCGGGTGCTCTTGGGAAGATCAGATGCTCTGGATGCACTCTCCCAAATACTGGAGTCTGCTATGGGCTCCTGATGTGTTTTTGTTTGTTTTGGGCTGGTTGTGGGCTTGAACTCTAGGTTTGGGTGCTGTCCCTCAGCTCTTCAGCTCAGGGCTGGCACCCTACCATTTGAGCCACAGCCCCACTTCTGACCCTTTTTGCTTTGTTCAGGCGCCGGTCCCCTGGCCTGGTTCCGGCCCCAGCCTGGAGCGCGCTCGTTAGGCCTGTGCTAATGTGTATACCACCTTGGTTATGCAGCCTGGAGGACACAGTTCAAATTTCTTCTACTGTTGGTAGTCTTGACCCAGGGGCACTGTTCCTGGCTTGAGCATTTAAGCTCCCTTCCCGGGGCGCTCTTGCTCTGGCCTGGCCAGCAGAGTGTGCTCCACCGGCTGGTGGGGCTCTCGAACAGTTCCCAGTTTTAGTGGGTCCTGTGGTCCGGGTGTTGGGGTAGGGAGTCTAGGTCAGGGTCTGGGGATTCCCTCCAGCTCTGGTCTCCCTTGATGGATTCCCTGTCCCCTGATGGGTACTCACCCTGTAGGTCGTCAGTTGTTGTTGCAGTCCGTCAGTTGTTGTTGCAGTCCGAGTTCAGTTGGGGTGGTTGCGGGCTGGGTAGGGCGGCCCCCCGCCGGGTCGTTGCGATTGCGACAGGTCCCTTTGTGGCGCTGCTGGTGCCGGGCGGCTTTGGCGGGATGGAGCCTCTCCGCTCCGGTGGAGAGTGATGGGTGGGGTGGGATCCTCCTGGAGACTCCCGGCTGGTAGGTTTCTCTGTTCCTGGCGATCCGCTGTTCTGCAATCTGGTACCTGGTGATCTGCAAGCAGCCCCCTGTGTCTCTGTGGCTCCGGCAGCCCCTGCCGGGCCGGCTGGCCGGCGGCTTGGCGCACTGCCGCGCGGCCAGTAAAGGTTGGGGGAGGGGTCTTCGCTCTTCTCTGTTCTGAAATTCTTCTTTTCCTCTCTTTCTTTTTTTGTTATTTTCCACCTCTGGTTTTTCTCTGAGTGTTCGTCTTTTTGTTGTTGTCGGTCTCTTGGGGAGATTAAAGGTTGGAACTCGAACTCTCTTTTTGGTTGGAGAGAGCTGTGGCGTTTCCCTACTGCCCCGTCGCCATCTTGAGAACTCCCTGTTGCATAGTGTTTTAAATCTCACTAGTTACTGGTTTTATTTTTATTTTCTTTTTTCTGTTTGGTATGGGGCGATTGTGTATTTCCTGTCTAGAAGCCTAAACTGTTGCTTTGAGATTTCTATTTCTTTAGTTTTGTTTGTAAAAAATAATTTTTAAAAATTATTTTCTGGGGTAGTGGGACTTTAACTCAGGGCTTGGATCTCTCTAGACTGGTGCTGTACCATTTGAGCTATTCCTTGGCTTTTATTTCTAAGATAATTACTTATTAATACAAATTTCCTTCTAAGAAAGTTTTTAGTAGAACATGACAAATGTCTATGGGTTGTCTTTTCATTTTCATTCAACTTGGGATGTTTTCTATTTTCCCTGGGGACTTCTGCTTTGACGACTGCATTATTTAGAAGTGTGTCATTTAATTTCTAACTTTTTGGGACGTTTCCCAGATTTCTTTTGTTTTTGATTTCTAGGTTAATTCTACTTTTGCTAGGGAATGCAAGTTGTATGATTCCAATTTATCACATTTATTAATGTTTCTTTCTCGGAGCTGGGTGAGTTATATGATGGTGAATGTTGCAAGTGCTCTAGAAATGTCAATCAAGTCAAGTTTGTGCATAAGAAAAAAATGTTCAAATCTGTTAAAGTCTTGAGAATTATTGTCTCCTATTTCTTTTTCTTTTTTTCGCTTTTGTCCAAGACCAGATTTGAACTTGGTATCTGGTATTTGTTGCTCATTGGTAGGTGCCCTACCACCCGAGTCACACCTCCAACTCTCTCATCTCTTATTTTCATTGATAACGAAGTAAGGAGTTCTGAAGTCTCCAGGTTTAACTGTAGCATTGACTACTACTTCTTTCTCAGGTCAGTTGGTTTCACTTCATGTATTTGGATCCTAGGTGAGGTGCTTCTGCATTTTTAATTATTAAGTCTTTTTAGGGAATTCATTCCTTATCATCCTTAGTAATTTTTCTTATTCTTAAATCTCACCTCATAATATATATTCTCCCCCCTCCCACCCGAGCTGAGGATGGAACTCAGGGGGCCTTGCACTGGTCAGGCAAGCACTCTTCCATTGAGCTAAATCTCCAACCCCATCACCTCATAATATTAATGTAGTCTGTCTGTTGAGCTTTCTTTCTTTCTTTCTTTTCTTCCTTTCTTTTCTTTTCCTTCCTTCCTTTCTTTCTTTCTTTTTCTCTCTCTTTCTCTCTTTCTTTCTTTCTTTCTTTTCTTTCTTTTTCTCTCTCTTTCTCTCTTTCTTTCTTTTTTCTTTCTTTTCTCTTTCTCTCTCTCTCTTTCTTCCTTCCTTCCTTCCTTCCTTCCTTCCTTCCTTCCTTCCTTCCTTCCTTTCTTTCTTTCTTTCTTTCTTTCTTTCTTTCTTTCTTTCTTTCTTTCTTTCTTTCTTTCTTTCTCTTTCTTACTTTTTTCTTTCTTTTTCAATACTGGGGATTGAGCTTAGGGTTTTGTGCTTGCTAAATAAGTATTCCCATGACTGAAGCCATACCATCAGTCTTTTTGTTCTTAGTTTGTTTATTCAAATGTGGTCCCTTGCTGATGTTCCCTGGCTTCAGACCATGATCCTCCTACCTCTCTCTCCTAATTAGCTGGGATTACAGGTGTGAACCACCATACTTAGCCTTAGCTTTCAATTTCTTTCTTTCTTTTTTTTTTTTTTTGCCAGTCCTGGGGCTTGAACTCAGGGCCTGGGCACTGTCCCTGAGCTTCTAGCACTCTACCACTTGAGCCACAGCACTACTTCTCAATTTCTTTTTTTGAACCAAGTATTTCACTTTGGAATAAGTTTAGATCTATAGGAAAGTTGGTTATTTGTAATTCACCGGTTTCGCTATTAATGCCCTTTGATTGTTTCAGAATCTAGTTCAAGATATTTATTACATGGCATTTGGTCATCCTTTCTCCCCAGTGTGAGCTAGGTTTGAAGGTGCTGGCAATCTGAGGCATGCTAGTCAGGAACTTTATAGAATACCACCTAATTTAAATTTGCCTCCTGTTTTTTTTTGTCATGAAATCTAGGTTTATGGGTTCTAGCTTTCTAGATAGTGCTATTTATAGTTCTGCATTTAAAAAAATGTTACTTTTTAACCTGAATTATTCAAGTAACAAGTAAAACTTTGTACATTCAAGGAGCTCACTGTGATTTGAAGCATGTCAGGTCTTCCTATATGCCTTTGGTCATATACAAAAGACAACATAGCTGGGTCCCAGTGGCTCACGCCTGTCATCCTTGCTACTCAAGAGGCTGAGATCTGTGGATCACTGTTGGAAGCCAGTCTGAGCAGGAAGGTCTGTGAGACTCCTAACTCCAAGTTACAAAAAAAAAAAAAAAAAAGCAGGAAGTAGAGCTGTGGCTTAAGTGGTAGAATGCTAGCCTTGAGCAAAAAGAACCTCAGTACAGAGCCCAGCCCCTGAGTTCAAACCTCAGAACTAGCACCAAAGGGGAAAAAACGACATCATATATGCCTTTGGCCATATAAACAGATAGGCAGATTTTCTTTTCTTTTTTTCTGCCAGTGCTGGGACTTGAACTCTGGGCTTGGGTATTATCCTTGAACTTCTTTTGCTCAAGGATAGCATTCTACTACTTGAGCCACAGTGCCAATTCTGGCTTTTCCTGTAATTAATTGGAGATAAGAGTCTCAAGGACTTTCCTGCCTGAGCTGGCTTTGGCCCGCGATCCTCAGATCTCAGCCTCCTGAGTAGCTAGGATTGCAAGTGTGAGCCACTGGCTTCCAGCTAGGCAGATTGTCTTTTAAAGGCCTATGTGCTTTTACCACCTCACACTAGAAGTGCTATGCAGTCACTGGTAATGCTAATAACTCTCCCAGTGGAGAGTGAATGAGGCATGTGTTCTCTGAGCCTCTGCTTCTTCCTCCATCAAATGGAAATGAGGTTCTTCCTTCCCTGGACACCATGAAGGTGGAACAAGATAATTAATGGGAAGCAGCTTACACCACTGCTTTGTACATTGAATGGGCTAAAAATTTAGATCTAGTTTCCTCACTTCAAGTCACCTGATAACACTGTTTATTTCTAGTGAGTCAGAAGCCCTGCTCTGCTCAGTACATTCTGTTCTTGTTTTGAGGTCATTGTCTTCCAGATGTGATGTGTGTGAAGGTATGACCACGTACCTCTCAGGGAATGTTTGTCCCTCACATGGTGACAGAAGATTACAGGAACAATCGACTGACCACAGAAGAACCTTGTACCTAGAACCTTTCTAACTTACCCAGGTAATCCCAGTGTTGAGTACATGAAAATAAGCCTAGAATTGGGTCAGACTTCTCTCTTTTCCAAGAGTTCTGGCACATGGTATTCTGCAGGGAAATACTACCAACATTAGCTTCTCCTGAAATTTCAACACCTCTGCTTATAGTAATCACTTGGTTCGTGGAAAAACAAACTTCTCTAATTCCCCTGGGAGCTCCTGCTTTGTTCTTTGGGCTTCTGGTGGGGCTTATCTGTCCATGAGAGTGCAAAGGTTAAATGACCACACTGACCTCTCTGAGCATCTCAGTGTCCACAGCTGCTCTTGACCTCTGCTTTTGTTGGGCTGTTGAGCAGTGAAGCAGAGGAATGTCATGATCATGATTTGCTCATTCTAGGATGTGATTTCCTCTTCTCTTTGTAGTCTTCACTCTGTTTCTCTGGACCATTGTGTCAGTATTTGGAACTTTCTCCAGAGAATAAATGTGATGTTTTGACCTAATAATATAAATATGACAGAGGAGCAAAATAATACATTTTTCAAATATTAGAGTTGGACCAAAAGCAGAAATGTTTTGCAAAAAGTTAGAAAGCTTATTCATAGATGAGTCAAGATCAGACCAGTTTTCTGTCATCATTTTAATGCAGATTAAAAAAATGCTTTGTACCTGAAAATTGTTATCATTGGGCAATCCTCCCATTCCTGTGCTCTCTTTCATAACCTTTAGCAGTCAATCAATACTTATTATAGTTGTACTGTCATGACTGATAGATACTGTTGGGAGACTTATGCATCTCATGAAATTTAGGGAGTTTGCTTCATACACCAATGAATGTTAACACCATTGTCCTAGACTATATATGTCTTTTTCTTGAGGGCTGGTATTGAGGCTTAAACTCAGGGCTGGTATTGAGGCTTAAACTCAGGGCTTGGATATTGTCCCTTAGCTTTTTTTCTCAAGGCCGGTGTTTCACCCTTTGAGCCACAGCTTTACTTCTGGAATTTTGCTGGTTGATTGTAGATAAGAGCTTCATGGTCTTTCCTGCCTGAGTTGGCTTTGAACTGTGATCCTCAGTTCTCAGCCTCCTGAGTAGCTAGAGTTATATAGGTGTGAACCACTGGTGCCCAGCTTATGTGTATCTTAAACATAGCTCCAAAGAATGTATTTAAATTGCCTGTCTTTTCTCCTACTGAAAACTTTGTAGATTTGTAGCCCATAACAAAACACTTAGGTACTCTAGGAATTTACAATCCTACCAGTGAGACTGGCTCTTAAAATTTTTTTTTTTGTATTCAGCTTCTTGTCTTTAACATTAAATAGAATTTTTAGGTTTTTTTCTGCCTGTCATTGTGTGTGTGTGTGTGTGTGTGTGTGTGCATGCGTGCATGAGTGAAGCCTTGGGCGTTGCTCTCTTTTTCCAGGCCTGGGGCTTGAACTCAAAGCCTGGGAATTGTCCCTCAGCTTCTTTTGCTCAAGGTTAGCACTCCACCACTTGAGCCACAGCACCACTTCTATCTTTTTCTGTTTATGTGGTACTGAGGAATTGAACCCAGGGCTTCATGCATGCAAGGTAAGCACGCTACTACTAAGCTACTTTCCCAGCCTGCTCTCCCCCTCTATCCCCAGATTAGCACTCCACCATTTGAGGACAGTTCCACTTCTGGCTTTTTTAGTGGTTAATTATAGATAAGAGCCTGATGATCTTTCTAGCCTTGGGCTGGCTTTGAACTGTGGTCTTTAGATCTCAGCCTCCTGAGCAGCTAGGATTATAGATGTGCCTTTCAGTTGATGTGGCTTACTTCTAACTGTCCTTCACAGTTTGGAAAACTTAAGTGAAAAGATATAGAGAAAAGTGAGAGAAGAAAAGGAATCCTCGTGATAAAACAGCAAGGCCAGGGTTGAGCTCAGTGGTAGAGTGTTTGCCTAGCACGCATGTGGCCCTGGATTCCATCCTCAGTGTGGGTGTGGGCGGGCAGCAGGGAGTGGTGTTGTGCCTGGGCCATCAGATGCCCTTGCTGCTCTGGTTTGACATAGGCTGGCAGGAACTGTGGCCCCAAGAAAGCACTCTCTGCCACTCTGGCTTTCTGGTGACTCAGTTCCAGCTGCTGACAGCTGGCCTCAGAGGCTCTGTTTCATGTCTCCAGAGTGGAGCCAGTGGGCGGTGAATCACCCCTGCCCTTAAGACCCTGGAAACACCCAGTGCGACAGCCTCCCTAGAGACAGCTTCTCTTGGTGGCGCCAAGAATGTGAGTGTCTGTGGCCGGGGAGCAGAGAGGTGGATCTTGTGGCTGGGATGTTTATTGCTCACTGGAGCCTGATCCCGGCTCTCACAGCCCTGCTCTTTCTAGCCCTGTTTGCCATGGGCTCAGAGCAGCTGTAAAGGCCTCTCAGGCCAGAGGCAAAGCCCTTTTCATCTCCACGTGGGAGCAGCATTCATGGAAGCCATGCAGGTTGGATTGGCCTGCAAGGCAGGATGCTTGTGAGTTAAGCCTGGTGTCAGCTCCCCAGATCCTGAGGAGCTGAGAAGATTGTGCATTGAGTATAGGATGTACCAACATTGGCCTGGCATGGGAAGGTGACTCACTATGTGACCAGTGAGCAGAGCTGGGGTGACTGCTATGTAGGACCAGGGGCCCATGGCGAGCTGTAACTGAGCGTCATTTCCCATGGAGATGTCCTGTGGAGCCAGAGATGACTGATGGGACAGGGCTGTGTTGGCTGGAGGGAACCTAGCTGCAACCTGGGCTATTTTAAGAGGATTCCAGGCTATGGAAACCTGCAGTGAATTCTGTGCAAAGCTTCCAACCCAGTGAGACAGGCATGGTGGTGGTGCTTCATGGCTGGTGAACTTATCAAGTATAACACTGGCCTCTCTGCCAGGGCTGCCATAGTAAGCATGTACTTAGAGGAAGCCGTGGTCCACACTGGATGGAGATCTACATAATTTCCCCAGGAATAGAGTCGAGCATCATGGGGAAGGTCTTGATGGGGAGATCAGAGTGGACGGGAGGTGACTGATCCCATTTACACAGCTGCTGGAAGCAGAGGCAGAGTTGGTCCTGCAGAGTCCTACTCAGCTCTTCAGCAGAGTCCGTCTTGGGCTATTCGATGGTTAGGCAGGTTCTTAAAAGCAGAGGCTCAGCTCTGAGTCACCTGGGTGTTACAGTCTGATTCCTTGGGCTGGAAAAAAACCTGATCATCACACATCACTGGATCACAGAACAGCTTCCCAAGACAAATGCATCATGCCACTTGCAAAGTAATGTCTTGAAATGCATCTATTGCTATTTCTTACTCCAGTCATGTTGCTGTTGTATCCTAAGAAGCTTGGCTCCTGAGGGTCTAATGGAAATGATGGTAGATTTTATTTCAAATGTGCATCTGTGGAATTGAACACTCCACTTAGAAGCTATTGATCTGTGTGTGTGTGTGTGTGTGTGTGTGTGTGTGTGTGTGTTTAATGTTTCCATGTAAAGAATGTAACTGTACCTCACAGGTATTAATTAAATGGGATAAAGTATGAAAAAAAAGCACATCAACCTTAAGTGGCTATTCTGTGTGTGTGTGTGTGTGCTATTTAACTCAGTGCCTTAGAATCTAACTTGGCTTTTCCACTCGAGGCTGGTACTTTACCACTTGACCCTCACCTCCACTTTCGGCTCTTTGCTGGTTAGTAGAAGGGTCTTACAGATTCTTGTGCCTGGGTTGGCTTCAAACTGTGATCCTCAGATCTGAGTCTCTTGAGTACATAGGATTACAGGCGTGAATGACAAGTGCCAGCTGATACTCAACATTTTGGGGATCCTTCCCCCCTGCTCTTCTCCTGGAAAAATTTCTGAAGTTTTGGAATTCTCTCCAGTTCTAGGATGGCTCCCAGGAGGTGAAACTTCCTGTCCTGAGGAGGAGTCCCAGCAGGGAGGAAGTGGCATGGGGAGGGTGCTTGGCTCTTACTGTGAGGGTGATTGGGTTCAAGTTTGAGTTCTTCCTTGACCCTAGGTCTTGGTGGCTCTGGGAAATCTGAGCAGAGCAATAGAATAACCAGTGGAACAAGGGCAGCATGCCCCTTTCCAGACTCCCCCTGCAGAGACTAAATCCATGTGCTGAGTGTAAGGCACTCTTTCTTAGGTCTGGGATGGGTCAAGGAAATTAGGTTGCAGGAACAAGGACCAACACAGGGCCTGGTTCTCTAAATGAGGTCAGCTAGGGAACAGGCTGGAAGCGTGTGGCTCAAGAGCTACATTTTCATCAAAGAAGCATGGGCATTTGAGGCTATGAATTGTTCCAGTTTCCACGAGGGGAATGTGGCTGTTCTCCAAGCCTTATAAGTTGGAAAATGTTCTTTGGCTTCAATCAGAAATGAAACTCATCTCATAAAATATGAAGACATGGAGGCACATCCAGATTGGAAAGAAAGAAGGAAAATGATCTATTTACAGATGACAAGGATTTTTTTTTTTTTGTCAGTCATGGGGTTTGAACTTAGGGCCTGGGCGCTGTCCTTGAACTTTTGTGCTCAAGGCCAATGCTCTACCACTTTGAGCCACAGCACCACTTCTGTTTTTTTCTGTGTGTGGTTTATTGGAGATAAAAGTCTTATAGGCTTTCCTGCCTGGGCTGGCTTTGAACTGTGATCCTCAGGTCTCAGTCTCCTGAGTAGCTAGGATTATAGGAGTGAGCCACTGATACCTGGCTGACAAGATGTAGAAAATGTGAAGACATATACAAAATAACTATTAGTAACCATGTTCAGTAACAGGATAGGAAACATAACAAATACACAATACACCTCTAGAGACTATCAACGAATGATCTAAAACAGAAACCAAGGAAATTTTATTGACAACCTAAAAAGGAATAAAATATGTATTTAATGAGTCTAACAAAAAGTACAAATATATACACTGAACATGAAAACTGTTATTGGAAGACACTACAGAAAATCTCAGTTGCAGAAAGACAGCTTGTGACAGTGGCAGGCTTAATATTGTTACAATGATGAAGCACCCCAAATGGATCTACAGATTTAACAAATTCCCTGCTCAGAACACTAGACACCCAGTGTGTGTGTGTGTGTGTGTGTGTGTGTGTGTGTGTGTGTGTGTGTGTGTGTGCAATCCTGGTCCTTGAACTCAGACCCTGGTTGTTGTTCTTGACCTTTTTTACTTTACCACTTGAGCCCCAGCTCCAATTCTAGCTGTTTGGTGGTTATTTGGAGATAAGTGTTTCAAGGACTTTCCTTACCCTGCTGGCGATCATCAGATCTCAGCCTCTAGACTAAATAGGATTACAGGTTTGAGTCATCAGAGTCAGTCTGAGGTACCTGTCTAGATTATCCTAAGATTCTTACAGAAATGGAGGGAACTCAGAACAGTAAAAAACAATCCTGAAAAGGAAGATGGAAGTTGAGGACTCACAATTTCAACAGTTAATATCAACAATCGTTACTTATCCATGGTTAAGGCCTTGGTTCTGATACAAGGGAAGGCACATAGATGAATGGAACTTGTCCAGTTTGCAAAACTTGCCAAGTTTTTCTGGAGACTTAAGTTTCCAGAAAAAAGTCCATTCCATTGTCTTTCAACAAGAGTACCAGTGTAATTCCGTGGAGCATAAAAATAGTGTTTTCAACAAATGCTACTGAAACAACTGAATGCCACAGCCATGGTAATTGACTGAGCCTTTATCTCTTGAAAAAATAAACCCAAAGTGAATCCAAGTCTTGGCTGGCAGTCATGGAACAGCTAGCTCACTAAGCAACAGTTTGGTTTGCATTATCCAGATTAACCAGCAAAAAGCCAGAGATGGAGCTGTGGCTCAAGTGGTAGAGTGAAGCTTTGAATAAAAAGCTAAGGCTGGCACTCTACCACTTGAGCCACAGCTCCACTTCTGCCATTGTGGAGGTTAAATGGAAGTAAGAGTCTCATAGACTTTCCTTCCTGGTCTGTCTTTGAACATTGATCCTCATATCAGTGTCCTGAGTCACTAAGATCACAGGCCTGAGTCTCCAGCACCCAGCAACAGGCCCTGTCCCCCCCACCCCCGCCTTTTTAAAGGTTGCTCATAGAAGGCCAAGCTGCACAATCTCAACTCAGTTCTTGTTCCCAAGTCAAAGCTTTGGCTTGGGGGGAGAGCTAAAATTAGAGTATTGTTTCTAGTACAATTATCTGGGGGCCACCCTGAATAATTCACTAAATGCTGGAAGTGGCCAGATCTAATCAGAGACACACAGACAGCCCAGTGGTACCATCCGAGCAGAGAGCTCTGGAAAGACTTGCAGATCCAGCCATATGGAACCATCAAGATTCTACACAAATATGATTTCTGGAATGAAGAAATCAGTGGTTTGGGGGCAAGTTTCCTTTTCCTTCTTGGTGTAAAAGCTTGATGGGTCATAGCTGTCTGAGGCCTGGTTGCTGCATGGATGCCAGGGACAAGCTGAGTGGGGCAGGGGACACAGAAGGAGGGCCTTCTTGAGTTTCTGTCAGGACTTCTTGAGTTGGTGGTAAGCCTGATATCAACTGTTGGGGGAGGAGGAGGGATTTCTGAAAGCTGAGGGTAAGGTTGACTGAACCCTCTTCCCTGGCAACTGAGTGCCTAACTGGGTTAGAGGTGCTGCTCAGCATGGTGCTATATCTGTTAGGACATTGACAACCCTAGAAGAGCAAGAAGAGAGCTGGGAAGTTGATGGCGGCTGACTTCCTTAGGGAGCAAACTCAGAGCTTGACATACAACCACCTCTCTTTGGTAGCTGGTGGTGGAATGAAGCAGCTGCCATGTGCAAGATTCTTTTCTTTCCTCTCACAGAAGTATTGAAAGCTTTGTGATTGGAATCATTCAGCCACTACCACAAAAGAAAAGCAAATGAGCTAAAAAGCAAGACTAAGTTGTTGTCTAGCAAGGATGTCCTCAGAACACCTGATACTCAATCAGCCACAGCTCCTCTGCAGCTGGCTGACATACATGTCCGTTGTATTAACTTTCCCTCTAAAAATTTCCAAGAACCAAGCAAGGAAACATGGTGTGGGCACAAACTCTGCTGAGTAAAGGAATTTCAGTGCTGTAGAGGGTGTCTTAACAGTAAGAACCTCTCTCCTTGTTTTTGACAGGATGAATGAGGTAGGAACTCTCAGAGAAGGAACCTGAGTTGGACATTCTCCATGAATTGGATCACTGCTTCTGACTTCCTCAAGACATAAGGAGGCCTAAATGATGAAGAAGACATTGTGGATGAGGAAGTTGCTGCTTAGAGGGGTGAATACCCACCGACCCCTGGGAGGCATGGAGGAGAGGGTTGTCTCAATGGGTGTCTGTCACCAGGTAAGGTAAGCAGGCTCAGCTTGATCTGGGCTTTCAGGATGTGTATACACTTTAATCCCCTCATTTGACAAAGCAACATTTTGGCCTGAAGTAAAAGGGAGAAAGAGAAAGAAACCAGGGTCCCCTAGTCCCCTCATGGGGTCCAGGAAGGCATGCCTCTTACAGTTCCCACACTATTGGATAGCATCAGGCCATGGATTAAGCTCTTAACACATAGGCCTTTGGGGACATTTTAGACCTATTCCAGAGCTTCCTTCCCTTGCCCACCTGAAACATGTCGACTTCACAAAGTAAAATTCATCCTGTTCACCTCCAAGAGCCTTCAAAGCCTTAACAGTCCCCACATTGTTCAGAAGTCCGGGTCTGAAGTGTCCTCTGCCATAGTAGCACAGGGGCTCGTTCCCATGGGCTTGGATAACCCCACTGTTAAGGTTACATTTCCCAGAGCCCTGTGGGTACTTGCTTAGTCTGGCTCTGTATCCTGCCTGCAGCTTCCTTTGGCAGGAATTCCACACTTCCTTTCTTGGGAATCCCTGGGCTCTGGCTTCAGTTCACAGCTTCGACCTGGCCACCAGCACCCTGCCTGGCCTCCCAGACTTCCCTTTGAAATCTCATGGAAGCCTCCCTGACCTCCTGTGTTCTGCAGAAACCAGCATCATGTGGTCTGTAACTAGAGTGATGCCTTGGGCCTGTGGAGCTCGAGGATGTGTTGGCTTCTGAGCTCTGGTGTAGGCAGTCCTGGGTGAATGGGATGCCCAGGGTGACCAGAATCGAAGATTCTGCTCTGGAAACTCTTGGAGAAAAAAAAAAAGACATTTCCACATATTTGAGCCTTGCTGATTTCTTAGATTGCTCTCAGATTTTTCAGTCTATTGTCCCTGTGCAGTGAAATTGGTTTCTATCAGCAAATGGCACCAACTCTGTTGAATTGCATCTTTCCTATTTGCTTCTTTCCTTACCAAATGGAAACTTTTCCAAATCTTTTCACTCTGTTCCTTTTTACTACTGATTCTCACCATTAATATGGCAAAAAAAAAAAAAAAAAGGAAAAGAAAAAGAAGAAAGAAAAAGCAGTGGCAAGTAATTAACCCTGATGCCCCTCACTGCTGTTGGCCTCAACATTCCCCATTGGGATCAACTACCCCAGTGACCTTGAACCTGACCTCCTGCAGCGTCCCAGGCCAAAGAGTCTCTTCACCATCATGAAAACCAGATGCCATGGAGGCCAATTCTCAATAATCAATATATTCTTTACTGTCTCTGTTCCTACCAGCCTTTCTCATCTTTTGCATTCCCACCAAAATTGCCTATTGCACTTCGATTAAACTATTTTAGGCCTTTTCTGTATCTAAGATTTCCCCCCAGCTCCTCTTTCTAACCAGTTCCCAAGGGTCTGCCTGTTGTCTTAGGTTTAATCACAGTGTGGTCCCACTCCCAGTTCCAACCTCAGGTGTCACTCAGCTTTCCATTGCTATAACAAAATACGTGACACCGTCAGCTTGAAAAGAGAAGAGTTTTTCTATGGATTGTAGTGTGGAAGGTTTTGTTTCTAGGTTTTGATCTAGTGGACTCATTGTGTGTGGACTTGTGGCAAGCAGTGGCTACTGGTATAAGTAGATGGAGCGCGATACTTCACCTCACAGCCGCTGAGGGTGTGTGAGAGAGTGACGTGGGAGATGAGGCCCCACCAGCCCTCCAGAGAGTGAAGGAGAGGACAGCACCCCACCAGCTCTTGAGAGGACAAGTGTCCAAATTCTAGATTCTACCTTCCCAAAGCACCAAGCCAGGTACTCAACTTTAAATACATAGTCTTTTAGGGGGGATATTTAAGATCAATGCAATAGCAAAATGGAAACATTAAAGTAAATGATAAAGAGGGAATGATTACAATAACAAAGTCATAAGAATTAGCTACAAAAATATCACTCCCAAAGCAGGGAAAGAGAACTAATAGAGATAGATGAACTATGGAATATTGGTCTGAACCCAATAATGAAAAATAGAGTTAGCGGACAGAAGACGGAGGGTTATACCCAAGAAACTGAAAAGGAGCTCGATGACTAGAAACCACGAAGATGCTAGCGGAAAACAGGCAGCAAATAAGAGGAGAGGGGTAACCAAGTATGCTTGAAGATTAGCAAGATGGTATTAATGGAACAAGGATAGAAAAGAGAAAAACATTTTTAAAGAAAGCACAAATCAAAATCATAGAATATACTAAAACATGGCAGAGTTACAAAGACTTGAATGTTCTTAAGACAGAGGAAGTAGATACTCAAAAATTAGGAAGCAAAAAATAAACAAATTGAAATAAAGAAAAAAAACCTCCTCTCATTTGAAAGCCAGCAACTGGAGTGTGTCTCTGGTGATGCCTTGAGCAGATGAACATGGAAACCAAACCTTGGCTCCAAGGCTTCTCCTGGGTAGCAGAGACTGACAAAATAGGACAGATCATGCCCCGGAGCCACCTTGAATAGAAGAATACTTCAGCAGGTTTTGTGCTGTCCTAGGAATATGGGCACTGTGAAGGTTAATTTTATAAGCGTCGTTCACCTATTTGATTTTGTGTTCAATGATTAGGTGAGAACTTTCTCTAGAGCTAGGGTGTAGCTCAGTGGCTTGATCCCTAGCACCAAGAAAGAAAAGACACAAAAAATTGTAGTTAAAACAAAAAGAAATTTCTCTAAAGGTGTTTTTTAGATACAAGTACCATTTACAGTCACTTGACTTTGAAAAAAGCAAATGACTCTTCGTAATGAGGACAGGCTTTGTACAAGCTGAGATGCGTACAGCAAAGACTAAATGACTTGACAGATATGCAATTCTGCTTCAAGATGGCCAGATGAAACTCCTGCCTGGGTTTATTGCTTACCTGGCCTGCCCTGTGGATTTCAGATGTGGGGCTGGCTTTGAGTTGGATCTTTTAGAATCAGCAATGCAGCATGTGCAGGTAGAGGTCTCCTGCCTTGTCACAGGATGTGAACTTCATGTTCTTCCTATTGGTGATTGTCAATGAAGTTCCTACCCTGACCACACTGTGCCTGTGGTAGGACGTGGGTATGTGTGGCTTCCTAATGCATTCATTCAGGAGATCAAGAACAGACTGGAGCTAGATTCCTGGGGCACTGGCATGAGCCTTAAAATATTTGGGAGATTAAAGAAAGTAATCCCAAGGTGTGGAGGGCTAGAGGGGCTGCTATGGAAACTGGTCTGGATTGTACTGTAGTAAGCTGAGCACACTCTCAGGAGAGCAATGAAAATGGAGAACAAGAGAACTGTCCAGCGGGGCATGGGGCAAAGACTTTGCCCCACACTGTGTGGAGGTTCTCTGACAAGTAATAGAATCTGGAATCCAGTGACAAGTTCTTTTTAGGGCTTCAAAAACCCCACTTTTTTTTTTTTAGCAGAGTGAATATTAAATCCATATAATTGCTATTTAAAAATATCCCTTTTCTTCCAAGTGAATATTAAACAAAGATTGTTCTATGGCCCAAGTAATTAAGTCGCCAAATTTTCACAAAGCAGGATTTGTTCTGAAACCAAAACCACAGATTAATATTCTAAGGAGAGAAGTGTTGGGGCAATGTTTGACATCAACACATACTCATGTCAGCAGTAACTGAGCCAAAGAACAACTGAACTCCTTCATGCTGGTGGTGAAGATCTCCGTGACCACTGCACTCTTGGCTGTCACATGGGAGATTCCTGGAGGCCCCTTGGCAGGCAGGTGCTGCTGTATGACTGTCCCCAGCCACCGGGTTGTGATGGCAGAGGCATCTGGACCCCTGGGGTCCGCAGCAGTGAAGTGCTTTCCCCTGCTATTAGCCGTGAATATCATGGGTTGCGATGACAAATGGGAACTGTCAGCCATCTTCCCAGAAGGCACCACAAAATGGGGTCATCAGCACACACTCGCTCTTTCATGGGAGACAGGAGCGTTATATTTTGGTGTATTAAGCCACATATGTATTAAGCACATATTAGCTGAATCTGACTGATGAAGGCCAAGGAAATGTCAGGTGTTTGGAATGATCATTCTAAGTGCTTTCTTTCTTTTTTCTTTTTCTTTTTGCTGGTCGTGGGGCTTGACCTTAGGGCCTGGGCACTGTCCCTGAGCTTCTTTTGTTCAAGGCTAGCACTCTACCACTTGAGCCAAGGTGCCACTTCTCACGTTTTCTGTTTATGTGGTATTGAGGAATTGAACTCAGGACTTCATGCATGCTAGGTAAGCACTCTCTACCACTAAGCCACATTCCCAGCCCTCTTTTTCGTTTTCTTAAAAAAAATTGTCTTTAGGTAGTTGTACAAAGGAGTTGCCATTTAACAGAGCAGTTTATGAATACAGTGTATCATGATCAATGTCATCCCTTTCAACATTCATCTGTCCCTCTCCTACTCACCCCTTTCCTCACTTTTCTTAATTTTGTAAGATATAGATTGGATTCTTGTCTACATGTCCCCTCTCTTCTCATTTTCATTCATCTATGGCTTTCCCCTTGACCACACCACACTCCTTTCGAGTGCTTGATTTCTGGTGTTTTATTTTGCTGAAATTTGATCTTGGTTTTCTAAGGAATTAGACTATATGAGTTTTCTCTCAAATCTACCACATTTCCGTGAATACATTTGTGCACACTTGCATACTCCCCAACATATTTACCTATAAGTTTGTAAGCTAAATCTTGCTTCCATAAATAAGGGAAAACATGGATCCTTTGTCTCTCTAGGCCTGACTTACTTCACTTAACATAATTTTTTCCAAGTCTTTCTATTTCTTTACAAATGGCAAATAGCATTCATTGTAATGGATCAATAGAATCCCAGTGTGTATCTATGCCATATTTTCTTAGTCCATTTGTCCATTGAGGACCATCTGGGCTGATTCCATACCTTGGCTATGTTGTATTTGCAGCAACAAACATGGTGGGCTGCTGGCTTTACTGTATCATGGTCTATAATCTTTCTTTTCTTTATTCATTTTTACCATCTTAATAGAATAGTAAGACTTTCAGAGAGTTTTTCATGATATTCCCTCTCACCCCTCCTCCAACACTCCCTGCCACATGCACTAGCCTGCCTACCACATGCCCTCCCATTTGCCCTGCATTCTGCCTCATTTCATTCTGAGCTGGCTCACTGAAGACATGTCACAGTATTGCAGACTGCTGAGTGAGTGGCAGAGGCTTCTATCCTGGCTTTCTCTCATGGCTCTGGCCTTCTAATCCAGTCAACAGATAGGTCAGCTTTGAACGGGAGAGGTAGGTATGGCTTCTCAAACCCCCATTTCCCTTCCTCAGTAACGTCTTTGTTCAGGCTTCATCATGGGCTTAGTGTGCTCACTACAGTGTCACTGTTCACTCAAGAAATATTTGACCTTCAAAGCCAAGTTTAACTATCACTGTTCATTGAGTGTACTCACTTGTAGTATTGGTTTCTCTAATCTGTGCTCTCCAAGGGTCTGAGTTAGACCCATCTTGGTCTGAACACATTCTGCAATGGTTGGTCAATGGCCATGGATGCTTTCCACTCTATAATGAAGTCTACAAGAAAAGTAGGAAGGCAGATAAAGGATGGCATTGTGCCTTCCCCATAATGCATTTGAGGATGGTTAGGCCGAATGATGCTGTTTGGGGATTTTTGTTAAGTCGCAGATAAAGGATATCATTCTTTTTTCAGACATTCTTCTTGCTCTGGAAGATCTTATGGCAGATTTTGGAGGTAAGGTTTAGTCAATTGAAACAAAGTTTAGTTGTGCGACCTTGAGCACCAGAGTTCCCATAGACTTCAGTGTTTCAGACACAATCTCACGCCATTAGTGCGAAAAGGCCTGGCACCTGTTCTTTCCAAGTGTTTGGATTGGTCAGTATTCTCGATCATGACATGCAGTGCTTTCTTCTCACAAGACAGGGAGTAGGCCACGTATTTCTATTTGCATTTTTATCCAGCATTGCACAAAAGGATCTGGTGTGAATAATAAGCAGAGAAACATGGAAGAATGAAAGGAAAAGGGGAATGGGAGGCGAGAAAGGATAGGAAGGAAGCAGGGAAAGGAAAGAAGAGAAAAAGAAAAAGTATGGGACATAATGTTTGACATAAAATGATTGAATTACAAGTATGCAGAAAATCCCCAATCCTCATACAACTAAACTAAAGTTTCTTGAAGCCATGTACCAATAGCTCACGCCTTTAATCCTACCTACTCAGGAGGCTGAGCTCTGAGGATCAGAGTTCAAAGCCAGCCTGGGCAGATAAGTTTGTGAGACTCTTATTTCCAAATTGATGACCAAAATGCCACAAGTGCAACTGTGGCTCAAGTAGAACCTCCTAGTGGCACTGAGGGAGAAAGTAGAGGTCTGCTGAGATTTCATAGATGTCCAAGCAGGAAGAGCAGGCCAAGTGTATGAAGAAGGGAAAAAACTGAGCAGAAGATATAGATTCTCATGCAGTACATCTAGCCCTCAAGGCTTATATGTTAGGGCAGTTGGGATGATAAATAGCAGAAGACTTGATGAGATGGGCTTATGCCTTCATGTTATGGAAGGAGAATCCAGGGACAGTAAGTTCGAATGCAGGCTCCATTTATCTGGAATTGCATCAGCCCTGCTCTGTGCTTCCCAGCCTCTTTGTCCCCAAGCAGAATTTCTGTGATCTCAAGATAGTCATCAACCAGCACATGCCCCATCCTTTACACTCTACTCCACATGTAGCATAAACTAAAACCAAAACAGAACAGAACAAACTCTCTTCCGGAACCGTGGAGTATGTAGCTCCTTCCTGCTTTTCATTTTGAGCTGGCTCACTGAAGACATGTCACTAACTGCTGTATTGCAGACTGAGTGAGGGGCAGATGCTCTGGCCTTCTAATCCAGTCAACAGATAGGTCAGCTTTGAATGGGAGAGGTAGGTATGGCTTTCCAAACCCCCATTTCCCTTCCTCAGCAGTTCTTCTTTTGTTCATGGGAGGGAGAATGAGGCATATCACTGCAACTCATCACAGAGATGGACCTGTGTGAAAAATCAATGGTGGCCATCTCTGCAGACAACGTGGCAGTAGAGCTGTAGCAGACGTGGGGACAGTCTTTCTCCAAGAGCCACAATGACATATGTGCAGGTCTAACTGGTGGATTAAGTGGGGGCATGACCGGTTCAAACACTCTTGTTTCTTCCAGATGTTTTGCTATGGCATTAATCTCTGCCATGCCCTCAGATAAATGATTCTTAGTAAAATTGCTTCCAATTTTCTATCTTGGAAGGGGTGGAGAATGTCATGCTGAAGTATATATCTAAGAAAAATGTCTAAATATTATATCTAAAAGTTATAGACCAAAAAATCTATGCAGTATTTATAATAGCCCCAAACTGGAAATAATGCAAATATCTACCAAAATGAATTGGTAAATGGTGGTAGAACTGTGAAATATATTGCCGATAAACGTAACCACAGGGATGAAGGTTACATTTCCATTAGGAAAATGTAAAATATTACAGAACTTTGATGACAGAAAGACTAACAAAGACCAAAAAAGGAATTGATGGTATTGATGTCTGAATAACAGTTCCCTTTGGGGAGAGAGGTTTTCTTTTCTTTTCTTTTTGGTGTCAGTCCTAGGGTTTGAACTCAGGGCCCAGGCATTGTCCCTAAATATTTTTGCTCAAGGCTAGTTCTCTAGCACTTGAGCCACAGCTCTACTTCTGGCTTTTTTTGGTGCTTAGAGACAAGAGTCTTATGGACTTTCCTGCCTGGGCTGGCTTTGAACCATGTTCCTCAGATCTCAGCCTCTTGAGTACCTAGGATTACAGGTGTGAGCCACCAGCACCCAGCTGAGGTTTTCTTATTGATTAGATAGGGCCATATGGAAACTATCTGAGGTGCATGCATACATAATTGCTTACCTATGTAAAATTTCGTCAATTGGCACTGACTATTTTGCTTTATATACTTTCTGTTAGATATCTACAAAAAGGTAAAAGGAGAGAGAAAAGTGAGGGAAGAAGGAAGAAAGGAAAAAGGTAGAGTTAGAGAACAAGAAATAGAAAGAGAGACAGGAGGAAGATGACCACGATGAATGATGTGGCCATTTTTTCCCCATTGTTATTATCTACTTCTACTTATTCTATATGAAAACACTATTAAATGAAAGAAACTAACCAAATTATCTAATTCTTGTGGCAAGTATTGGGCCATTTGAGGGCTCAGAAATTTCTCTTCCTTCCTGCCTGCCTGCCAGCATTCCTGCCTGCTTTCTTCCCTCTTTCCCTCCCTCTCTCTCTCCCTCCCTCATTCCCTCCCTTTCTCCATCCCTCTCTTCCTCTCTTCCTTCCTTTTCTGTACTAGCACTTGAACTTGAACTCAGTTCAAGAGTGCTTGGCACTCTCCCTTTCCTGCCCCAAAATAGAATCCCTCTTTAGCTTTTCATCCAAGGCTGGTGCTCTACTACTTGAGTCACACTTCTACTCTTGACTTTTTACTGGTTAAAAACTGGAGATAAGATTCTCACCAATTTGTCTTAGTAGCTTAGTGTTCAGATTTAGGATTACAGAAGCCAGCCATTGGTTCCTGGCTACAGGAACCAATTTGGATGGGCTTTGTGCTGTGGAAATCTTAGTACTGAAATCTCTACACTATATTCTGTGAAGAGTTTATTTTGTATTTTCCACCAGGAAGAATGCTCTTAGGACTCTTACATCACTTCTTCTGTTACATGATGTAGCTTATTCAGACTGGACCAGTGAGGACGTAGTCCACTGATAGTGCTAAGGTGTGATTTCCTGTAGCTGATGCTGCGTTGGCACCTTCTTAAATGCTGATCTGGTGCAGTGATCTCACTGGGCATCTTCACAGATGAACTTCTTGCTGCACAATTAGGTGATTATCAGTCACAAGATAGTCACTGTATTACACAGAATGAAGGATTCACTGTTGCTTTCAAACTACAAGCAATATTTCAAGTCTGGTTTTCCCCACCTACTTTTTACTTGGTGGACTATGAAATATATCATGTTCTCCCCCAAAGAGCTGGGCAGACATCATGGAATGGCTCTCCTTTCCATGGAAGCAGTTAGGCTCAGGGAAAAGGCAAAGGCATAGAAAGCTACACTTGGTGGCACCCAGCAGCAAGGCTTGGAGATCCTGAGAGCTCCGGGGGCAGAGCAGGTTGTCGGAGCCGTGGGTGAAGAGGCAGTGACAGCTGTTGGCTGGAAGAATTGATGCCTATGTTGTGAACCATCTCCAGGTGTTGGCAGCTTCCACTGGAATGTCATCCAGAGCCAGGGGCTGGATTATTGATCTTGCACAAAGTCATGCAGATTTTTATTTCATAGTCTTGATGCTTTCAGTTCTACCTACTTCCCTATAGCCTTCCAGAGCTGACATTTGCCATGAGGACAGGATCGGGCACATATGTTCTGGGATTATTCACGAGGCCTCGGCCTCAAATCCTAACAGAGTTTTAACTCTTTGTACCACTAGAGAGAGCTATAGGCATTTCTGTTGCTAGACAGTAAAGCAATCTGTGGTCTCTGAGATCAAAATTAGGTCTTCCAAATCACACACTGCCCCTGGCCTTCAATCAAACTAGGTCTTCAGGCTTTAACCCCGGGATTTGAAAGAAAGGCGAACCCAACAGCAAAAAGAAACATGTGTGTTCCTAAGGCATAGAAATAACATCTTTCTTGTCATAGTTTAGTGTGTCAAGGAAATGGTGCCATCAACCATAGCAAAGTAGGCTTGTGCAGTGGCAGAGTGCTTAGCTTTGAGCCAGCCATTGTGTACATGGCATTACCACGGCCCGGGATGTTAACACACAGCTGTCGGCTGGGATTTGGAGATAATTGGAGTTTTCTCACCATGGGTTCATATGTTGAAATTGAAGCCCCATTGTGAGATAGTAAGAGGATGGAAACTTAATCCAAATTGGACCTTAGAAGTAAAATGAGGATTTAGACATGATCATTCAGGTGGAGCTCCCATGATTTAATTTCAGTAGCTTCAAAAATGAGGGGGTGAGGAGAAAGTGTGTGTGTATACACATGTGTGTATGTGTGTGTGGAAATGGAATGAAGAAATGTGGTAAGTGATTTGGGAAAGGAGGAGAAAACATGACAGAGGGGATGATTATGCCAAGGCATTTTATGTACATAAATGGACGTGTTATAACGAAATCCCCTTGTACAACTAATTGATACTAATTTTAAAAATCGAGGTGTGATATTCTTGGTTCTCTATTTTCAAACGGCTTATTTTTCTCATTGTACCCCCACTATAGTTATTGATACATTACTGATCAAATGTGTTACTACTGTGGCTTGAAAGCACACTAAAAAATTCATGCATTAGAAATATAATCCCCAAAATTGCATATTGATAGTATTTGGAGTGAGGTCTTTGAGCGAAGATATGATGAAGTCCTGAGGTGGATCTTCTACTATGGTATTACTGGCTTTATCAGATAAAGGAGAGAGGCTAAGGTGGCATGCTTGCTGTTTCTTCCATGTGGTGCTCTTCATTCTGCTATGGTGCAGCCAGGTGGCTTTCATCTGAGGCTGTGTTCTGGGACGGGGCAGCCTCCAGGACCATGAGTTGAGTACACCTCTATTCTTACAGATCACTCCATGGCTACTGCCAATTTATAGCAATAAAAATCAGCTAAAGGGGACTGGGAAGGTGGCTCAGTGGTAGAGCGCTTGCCTTGCATGCATGAGGCCCTGGGTTCGATTCCCCAGCACCACATAAGCAAAAAGAAAAAAAGCTGAAAGTGGCGTTGTGGCTCAAGTGGTAGAGCGCTAGCCTTGAGCTGAAGAGCTGAGGGACAGCGCCCAGGCCCAGAGTTCAGGCCCCATGACCGGACCCCCCAAAAAATCAGCTAAAGTAATCACTTAGCCTTTGGGTTTTGTATTTCTCATCTTTAAAGCAAGGACAATGAGTATGATTTTGCAAAATATGGCAGATGTGAGAAATAACATAGGTAACATTCCCAGTTCAAGCCAGGTGCAGGTGGCTCACGCCTGTAATCCTAACTACTCAGGAGGCTGAGATCTGAGGATTGCAGTTTGAAGCCAGCCCAGACAGGAAAGTCTGTGAGACTCTTATCTCCAATAAACTACTCAGAGAAAGCAGGAAGTGGCACTGTGGCTCAAGTGGTAGAGCGCTAGTCTTGAGCAAAAGAGGTTCAGGTACAGCACCCTGACTGAGTTGAAGCCCCAGGACCAGAAAAAAGAAAAAGAAAAAAGAAAAAAAGAGAACAATAGAGCGCACTGGCATCAGAAGAGGCACAACTTAAAACACAGTGATGATTCTGTTACCACCCACAGTCTTCCTGCAGGATGCTTTTCAGAATGGAGGCAAAACAAGAAAGTGTAGCAGTGCCCTGATATCTGTGCAGATACTTTTCCCATGGTGAACTTATTTCCAGGAGCAAGGAGTGGCCCATTAGAGGGCAGTGGTGGAGCTGAGTTGTTTTCTAGTAAATGTGTAACATGGTTCATCACCAAAGACACGCTTGAGGGATGGCCTCTATGCCACATGAAGTGATCTTCCATAACTCACTTCTGGCTTTGTTGCTGGTCACAACAAGATTTTGGTTAAAATGAGCCTCTGCCTTTAGCTCCGTGCAAACCTTTCCCATTCCAAGAAAAATGCTGATTCCTACAGTGGACATTGGCTGGCACTATCTAGTGTCTTGGGTGTTTCTGAGAGCGAGATACTAGGATCTGTCAGTCTCAGAGCTGGTCAGGTGGCATTGGAAGGTGTTGCTACTAGCACTGAGGATACTCCATTCAGTGCCTGAAACCCAGCCAGACACTGTGGGACATCTGAGCCGCCCAGCATTCCCAGGGAGTTTCAGGCCATGTGGAGTGGCCATTGAGGGCTAAGGGAGGCAGCTGTGTAGCCAGACAGTTGAAGATGACCTGCCAGCATGGATCCCATTTTTCCTGTGCACATGTGAAACCACAGACAAAATAGCAAGGCTTCCCCCTCCCTCACTGCAGACAGTGACTTTCATAGACACATGGAATACAGCCCCTGGCTCGGCAGACAAAATGTATACTTCATGAAAAGTTTCATAATATTTTTATTAAAGCCTGTGAATTTGCCAAATATATATGCATAGGCACACACATTCAGTAGATAGATAGATAGATAGATGATAGATATATTCAGTATACAGACATTGTAGTGAAGTCCTAACTAGGACAGTAAATCAAAAAAGGGAAATCAGGGGCTGGGAAGGTGGCTCAGTGGTAGAGCGCTTGCCTTGCATGCATGAGGCCCTGGGTTTGATTCCTCAGCACCACATAAGCAGAGAAAAGAAAAAAGCCGGCAGTGGCGCTGTGGCTCAAGTGGTAGAGTGCTAGCCTTGAGCTGAAGAGCTGAGGGACAGCGCCCAGGCCCAGAGTTCAGGCCCCACGACCGGACCCCCGCCCCAAAAAAGAAAAATCACTGGCTTACTTACTCTAATTTAGTCAAACATTTTTTTTTTATCATTACTTTATTCTACTTTGGTAATCAATACCTTTATAGCAATAAGTTACTTTATATCCAGTTTCTTGGGAACCTAGAAAGCGCACATAATCTTGTATATTAGGCCTATATCAAAAAGTTTTTCCTTTGTGGTCCTTGCATTTGCCAGGGAGAGGCTCTACCTACCGAGCTTACTCCCATCCCTCTAAGTGAGTTTGTTTTGGAAAGGGCTGAGGCTTGAAGCTCAGAGGTAGACTGCTTATCTAGGTTCTGGGTTAAATCCCTAACACTGTAAACAATGATTTTTTGTTGTGTGCCAGTTCTTGGACTTGAACTCAAGGCCTGGGTTCTGTCCTAAAGCTTTGTTTTGCACAAGAATTGGACTCTACCATTTGAGCCACAACTCTACTTCTGGCTTTTTGGTGATTAATTCTACATAAGAGGCTCATGGACCTTCCTGCCAGGGATGGCTTTGAGCCTTGATCTTCAGATCTCAGCCTCCTGAGTAGCCAGGGTTACAGGTGTAAGCCACTGGTACCCAGCTAAAATTATTTTATTTTATTTATTTAATTTTGTTTTTAGCAATATATGTCATATTATAGAAAGACCACAGTCTTTCTATATTTGTTAAAATTAAAAAAAATTATCCTTAAGTAGTTGTACAAAGGAGGTGCCATTCACAAAGCAGTTAATGAGTACAATGCATCTTGATCATTCTCACCTCCATTAGATCCACCCCTTTATTTTACTTAATTTTGTGGACTGCCTTCCTCCCCTTCTCCTGCTTATGCATCTTTTCCTCTCCTCTTAGCCCCACCCCTTAGCACACACATCTATTCCCCTCCTCTTAGCACATACCCCTTTCCTGGTGCTTAATGATTCCTTTTAAAGAAAGAATTATTTCACATGGATGATGTAAATTATAAATAAGCGATGAATGCATTTTAGAATGTACTGGAAATTCTTAATCCAAAGAATGTCGAAGGCAAGCACATGGATACAAGTCCCCAGTCAAGCCACCCTCAGTGGTCATTTCTGTATTATTGGGCGGTTAGTGAATGGGTTGAATATCAGGAGGCAGTTGGGGAAGCTTTCCTGGCTCTGGTGCCTAGCCCTGGCCCTGTCCTCAGCTCTCATCAGGAACCATGTCTTAGTCGGTTTCCTGTTGCCCCAGTGGAAGACCACAGACTAAGCCATTTATAAAGAGCACGGGCTGATCTGATCTGGGGACTGGGTGTGGAAGTACTGGGTACTGAAGGAGGCTCACCATCTAGTGAGGGGTTTCTTGCTGCACTGAACATTGGTGGGAGGGAGGTGGGGGAGAAGTATGCAGAGGAAAAGGTCAGGTGTGCCCATGCCACCTGGGGTCTCTTCCTCCTCTGGGAGTCACAAGGCCTTCCTAGGGCCCATGCACAGGACTCACTTAGCCCAAATTTGCAGTGCTCCCAAAGACCCAGAGAATATGGACTACTACCTATGACTTTGGGGGACATACTGAAATCACAGCTATCCTCAGATTTGTTATTTGTTTTGAGTCCGGTCGTGGGGCCTGAACTCTGGGCCTGGGCGCTGTCCCTCAGCTCTTCAGCTCAAGGCTAGTGCTCCACCAGTTGAGCCACAGCGCTACTTCTGGCTTTTTTTCCCCCTTTTTGCTCATGTGGTGCTGAGGAATCGAACCCAGGGCCTCATGCATGCAAGGCAAGCACTCTACCACTGAGCCACCTTCCCAGCCTCTTCCTTTCCCTTTTTTCTCCCCTCCCCTGTCCTCCCCTCTTTTCTTTTTCTCCTCCTGCCCCTCCCCTCCCCTCCTCTTCTTTCTCTTCTTCTCCTCATTTCTCTTCCCTTCCTTGCCTTTCTTCTAAGAGGGAAGACGTTTGGGAATGCTCAGCTATACTTAGGCGATACTTGCACTGATTTGGCTACAGCTCATCCTTTGGGCCCATGGCTTTTATGACTAATATGAATGCGACATTTTCAGCTTTTCTAGGAGTAGATGATTATGAGCGATCCAGGCTCCCCAAGCAGACATGTCCATTGCTTTAAGCTACAATCATGTGGTTCAGCTACTGGCTGCTTATGGCCCAGAGGCAAAGTCCAGCGGGATGTCTGGGGAGTGGGGGGAGGTCTGTCTGTGGGTCTCTTCCCCATGCAGAGTGACTAGCAGAGTGATGAGTGGGTTTGAAGGACCTCTACCAGGAACACCATGCACTCTATAGGCAGCATGGAACCCAGGGCACACTGTCTTCTGAAAGCTGCTGGTGAATTCCATGGGCAGTGTGATGGTCTAGCTGAGGATAATGACAGCAAAGTCAACAGTGACCTCAGTGAGCATATGGGGGGGCGGTGCTGGCTGTCAGTCAGAGTATTTGGGGAGCTGGCTGTCTGGTCAGGCACATGAGGATCAGATTTCTCTGGTTGACGGTAGAGCCCCAGCTCAAACATGTCATGTACCACATTTCCAAACTGATTTTGTATGAGGTCCATGTGGAATCTGCCTTCCAAAATCAATAGTGATATCATTCAACTGATAATGACGTCAAGACTGAGTTTCTCTTAGTAGCACTATGTTTCTCCTTTCTTATGTCCCTACAAATGACCCTCTGAACTGGAATGTAAAGGCACCTGGTATAAAAGCCTATCACTGTGTTTCTTCTCTGTGTGAGACATAACATGGAAGGCATAACTTCCATTTTATATCAAGAGTTGCTTCAATTTTGGACACAGTCCACTACCCAGGGCAGAGAGTCAGAGTGAGCCTGGTAGAAGCTCCTGGAGCTCAGGCTTGTCCCCGAGCTGGGCTGCAGGCTGCTTAGCAGGCTGGTTCCTCTACAGGATTCAGAGATGGAGCTGAGGGTCAGGACACACACTAAAAGGGAAGGAAGAAAAGAAGCCTTCAGGGCTAAAACTCAGCTAGCAACCTAGTCCGTCATTCTATCTTCCCATTGCTGGGATGGATGGATGTACAGGCCAGAGGCAGCTCTGCTGGGGCACTGGATCTGGAGGCCAGCTCTCATGGAGGAGAGGGGGGAGAGTTGTGTGGTCCACCCATCTCTGTGCATAGGTTCTGGTTGTGGAGCTTTCATATCACACCACAGCCTCTCTTCACCTTGTCAGTCTCATGCTTCTGTCCTTAACTTTCTCTCCTCTCCCCTTCCTTCCTCCTTCCTTCACTTTTGCCCTCCTTTCCTCCCTCCTTCCTTCTCCCTTCTGTGCTCTCCTTTACTCCCTTCCTCTTTCCCTCTTTCTCTCCATCCCTTCATCCTTCCCTTCTTTGCTCCCTCCCTCATCCCTCCCTTCCTCCCTCTCCCTAATCTCTGGATATTTTAATGGGACCTCATATGCCACAGGGATGACATATCCACCATCTAAGACTAAGTAACTCTTGCTTTTGGAAAAGAAGGGTTTCAGGATTTGAGAATACTGGACTTTCCATTATATCCACAGATGTTTCAGTTTAAATTTTCTATTTGTTCTGCCAGTTCCTTTGTGAGTTATTTTATGATTATTTTTTTTCTGGTGTCAGCTGAGAAACAAATACATGGCAGATTCTTTCCCAAGAGATAAATACATCTACCTGGAATGCAGCACCTGTGCTTGCCAGCCCCCGGGGTGAACAAAGAAAGTCTGTGTAAGGGAAGTGGCCGGAAGACTTTGTAGGGACAGAAGCCAGTATAGGAAGGTGCACTGGGATGTGGCCAGTACATTGTCGGATGAAGAAATGAGGGAGATAAAGCCAGAGAGGAGGACTTGTTCACACAAGTCAAACATGGAGTATGGGCAATTGAAAGACAAAAGGAGTCCAGGAATTTCCCCCTTCCCCTCACCAATTAGCTGGCTGTTTTTCTAAAGCCCAGGGTGGATGGACATAGTGAGCAAGATGATTAGACAATCTGTTGTAAGGGATGATAAAAGAGGTGCTCTGCTATTCTTGTTCATATGTGCATGTACTAGTTCATTCATTCCCTCACTCATTCCCTCATTCATTCATTCATTCATTCACACACTATGCACCTGCTGTGCAGCAGATGCTGAGCCATGCAGAGTTGAATGGGATCTGGATCTAAGGCAGCAGGTAGAGATGTTAGTGGCCACTGATAACAGAGTATGAGACAGCTGGAAGACAAGATCAAGGTCAAGGAAGTCCTAAGGATTACAGAGAAGGGGAAACCCTTGTTTCAGAATGTTCAGAGGTAAATTTTGCAAAAGGATTTGAGACTTCCTGGGTGGGAAAGGGAGGAAGAGACGAGAGGATGGCTGGAAGTTCAGACCTGTGAAGAGATGGTTTTTAGAGTTGGAACTAGCTTGTTGGGGCTGGCCTAAGGGAGGAAGGGCAGAGGAGACTGCCAGGGGAAGATTCAGGAAATGCACATGAGTATTGGAATGGTTAAAGATCTGCAGCTAAGTTCAATTTCTTTGGTGTGAGGTTGTTTTCTGTGTTAAAATGCATTAAGGATGTGGTGTATGCTGGATGTATCAGTGTACACCTGTAATCCCAGATTTTGGCAAGCTGCCAGTTCCCAGGACTGAGGCCAGTTGTGCTACACCATGAACAAACCATCAAGCAAGCAAGAAGGAGTAAACAAATGGATGTGATGGGTTAACAGCAGCCCAAAGTCTTTGGAGGTAAGAATTCCATCAGGTCCCATTTTGAGGTGACAGTTGGGAGTTTGGGGGATGAGTTGGGAGCTAGATGACTTACAATACACAACACAATGCAAATGCTATGTGAATAGTTGCTATCTGGACTGCTTAGAGAATGATGACAAGAATAAAAATCTGTCCAAGTTTACCACAGACATAAAATGTACGTATGTACATACGTATGTATGTATGTATGTATGTATCTATCAATTGATTGCTGGTATTGGGACTTAAACTCAGGGCCTTGTGCTCTGAGTTTTTCCAATCACAACAGTTGCTATATCAGTTGAACTGTGCCTCCACTTCTGCCTTTAAGAGGTTAATTGTAAATGAGAGTCTGGAAGATTTTGTTGTCCCTCTGGCTTCCAACTGTGATTCTCAGATCTCAGCCTCCTGAGTAGCTAGGATCATAGGCTTGAGCCACTGATGCCTGGCAGACACTGTATTTTGGTAAATACTTCCCATCTCCAGTTGGTTGAAACCAAGGATGTCTAACTCTTGGATATGGAGAGTCCACTTTAGCTTAGTATACATCACCACTATGTTTAACTCAACACATATTAATAGCTGATTTCCATTCTGAGTGTCAGGGCTCACTGCTGGACGGAGGTCTCATGGCATGTGAATCCTGGCAGGAGCAGAGAGATGCTGCACTGTACACATGAGAGCTAGAACATGATTTCTGAGTGACTGGCTCAACATGGAGAATGGGGAGAGGCCACAGGGTGTGTGTGTGTGTGTGTGTGTGTGTGTGTGTGTGAGAGAGAGAGAGAGAGAGAGAGAGAGAGAGAGAGAGAGAGAGAGAGAGAAACACCAGACAGAGAGCATGTGTGGCAGAGGTAGGAATCCATGCAAATGCCTCTGGGCTTGAGCTTCATGAGTTCAAACACTTGGTGGCCACAGTGAGGGAGAAGGTGTCAGTCGTAGAAAAGCTCAGGCTCTATGTGTCCCCAGCTCCCAGTGGGAGTGGCTCTTTGCCTTTGTCTTAGGTGGATGTCTGTGGTGAGAAACGCAGGTGTTGTAGGAGAGTACCACCTCACACTGAACAGGAGAGCACCCCTGCCTGCAATCTGGGTGTGCACATCCACTGAAGGGAGGTCACCCTAGTGCACTGCAGCCCTGTCCATGCTGGCATTGCATGCAGCTGTAGGGCCAGGCTTTGGCCTGCTGCTGCCTGTGTTGTCCCCTGGGCTGGCTCCTCTAGGTTATACATCATGTTCAGGTCATGCTCACTGTGCATCTCACACATGATGTTGCACGTGCCCCAAATTAAGGATTTAATCTAATTTTGTGTTTTCTTCTGTATTGGGGGCATCGTTCTACCACTTGCTTCACACCCCCAGCCCTTCTACTTTTTAGTTTCTTTTTCTCACAGATCTTTTCTGTAGGCCAGTCTTGGACAAAGATCCTCCTACCTCAACCTCCTGAGTAAATTGGGACTACAGTTAGGTGCTGCCAAGCTTGGCCCTTGTCTAACGTTTAATTCTTTGGATTGGATCCTAATACCTCCACTGGGATGTTTTTGGTGAATGTGCATTAATATGGCTTGGATGTAAGAGTTTTAAAGATGCTGAATTAGAACAAGGTTGGCAATAGCAAAACTTTGTCTCAAATCATCTCAAATTATCCATGTCTGGCAACTCCCTTCCAATTTGGAATGATTTCAGTGGAGGTGTTGATTGCATGTGATTTTTGTGTTTGCAATCCCTAGTTGGGGCGCGGGGATAGAGGGAGAGGGGAGGGGGAGAACAAGACTGTGTTCTCAGAAAGTAGAGCGGGAAGCAGGTGAGGGGACAGTATATTTGAAAGCTATAAATAGGATCCCTTGGGACTGACTCACATGAAGTCACAGAAATGTGGGCAGGAGAGTGAGCAGAGACCCCATATGATATTCCAAGGGGCTTCTGTGGGGTGGGCAGCAGAGGCAGATGGGAAGAGCTCAGGTATAGCCTCACTCCCTGGCCAGCTTTGGAATGACAGGCAGAGAAAGTCTGTCCACAGGTTTGATTTCTCACTGTGTTTGGGAAGCAGCAGTTCTCTTTGGTGGAAATTATGAGTCTCTATGCTCCAGGGCAGGGCAGGCATTTCAAGATGCCCAGCAGGGAGCTGGGTTGATGGCCAGATATGAATGCATTCCTGTATTTTCCTTCTCTTTGTCTTCCTTGTCACCTCTTCTCTAGCACTTCACTTCCTCTTCTGTAAAAACCCCCTAGCTCCCACTATCTAACTGCCTTCCCTCCAGTCTGGGGCAATCAACAACCTTCAGTTTGAAATATAATTCTAAGACCCAGTTCTGGTTCAGCCAATTATTAGTTGGGCAACTTTGTATTTGTAGTTGAGTCTTTGTGCTTTAATCTCCCTACCTATCAAGTAAGGATGCCTTAACCCACCAAGGCTGATTCATTGTACTTCTGCCAGCGGCGCTAACTTCCCTGTCAGTCAGTGTCCAGACCACACCCTTCTGCAGTGACCAGAGCCTCCCTTCCTTAGCACACAGGATTAGATCCTGGATTGATCCTGATCAGCTTCTTCGAATTAAAAAAAATTAAACCACTCTCTACTCCTCTTCAATTTAGTATTAGAATGCCTAATAAGACAAGATGCAAACATAAAGGGAATCCAAATAGGGAAAGATGAAGTAAAACTCTCCCTCTTTGCAGATGACATGATCTTATATTTAAAGAACCCCATGGACTCCACTCTCAAGTTACTCAAGCTGGATATAAAATCAACCCTTACAAACCAATGGCTTTTCTGTATGCCAATAATGAGAAGAGCACAGCTGAAATCAGGAAAGCAACTCCTTTTGTAATAACCCCACAAAGGAAAATACCGAGGAATTAACTAAAGAAGTGAAGGGCCTCTATGATGAAACTTTAAAAACCGGAAAAAGGAAATTAAAGCAAGACTAAGGAAGTGGAAAAACCTCTCACACTCCTGGATTGAGAGGGTTAACATTGTGAAAATGGCAATACTGCCAAAGGCTATCTACAAATTCAATGCCATACCCATCAATATCCCAGCTTCATTCTTCAATGATATAGAAGAAGCAATCCAAAAATTCACATGGAACAATAAAAGACCCCGAATAGGAAAAACAATACTTAGCAGAAAGAATAGTGCTGGAGGAATATCAATACCAAACTTCAAACTCTACTACAAAGCCATAGTGATCAAAACAGCTTGGTATTGGCACAAGAAACTCTAGGGTTCCTAGGCTGAAATTTTCTTAATAGAGACCCAGAAACAACAAATCAAAGAAAGGTTGGACAATGAGATTGCATTAAACTGCAGGGCTTCTGCATGGCAAAGGAGATAGCTAGCAATATCAATAGAAAGCCCACGGATTGGGAGATCACTAGCTATACAATGGACAAGGGTCTCATAATTAAAAATATACTTGGAACTCAAATAAATTAAATTAAATCTCCCAATAACAAATCCTCAATAAGTGAGCTAAAGACTTAAAGAGAAACTTCTCTGAAGAAGAAGAAAAAAGAATGGCCAATAGACACATGAAGAACTCAACCTCCCTAGCCATAAAAGAAATGCAAATCAAAACAACATTGAGATTCCATCTCACCCAGTTAGAATGGCTATAATCAAGAAATCTAATAACAACAGATGCTGGAGGGGATGTGGCCAAAAGGGAACCCTACTGTATTGTTGCGGGGAGTGTAAACTTGTTCAACCACTCTGGAAAGAAGTATGGAGGTTCCTCAAAAGACTCCTCATTGAGCTCTCCTATGACCCAGCAATCCTACTTCTGGGCATTTACCCAAATGATCACAAACAAGGCCATACTAAAGCTACCAGCACAACTATGTTTATCGCAGCATTATTCATCATAGCTAAGATATGGAACCAACCCAAATGCCCCTCAGTAGATGAACGGATCAAGAAAATGTATGAATTCTAGGCCTCCATCAAAAAGAATGACATTCCCCCATTTGTTAGGAAATGGAAAGACCTGAAAAAATCATATTAAGTGAAGTAAGTCAGACACAAAGAAATATCAGTCCTATGGTTTCCCTCATTTGCAATAATTAGTATACATCTAGGATAATTTTATCAGATGAGCAGGAAAGCTCAAGAGCTATGTACATATGACTATATAAAATAATGCTAAGAGAAATGAACCCCAAGATATGGACACAAGAGGCCTGTCTTTGTTGTTGTTGTTTTTAATGTACTACGTGATTTTTTTGTTTCTTTTTATATGTTCTTCCCTTTATGGTATATTCTTTGTTGTTATTGTACTGCGTTTTGGTACCCTGCATCTTATGTATACATTTATCTAATTTGGGGATGGAAAGGGGAATAACAAAATGCTGAAACAAGAACACGGGATGACCCATTGCAACAATGATACCAACAAGAAAGTATATTGGAAATGAACTTTACAACTTGACAGGGGTGGGGGAGTGGAGGGGAAAGGTAGGGGAGGGAAGGATAGTGGGAGGACAACAAGGGAGGGGGTAACAATGCTCTACAAGAAATGTACTCATTGCCTTACTCATGTAACTATAACCCCTGTGTACAGCTTCTTTATAATAAAATAAAATAAACAGAAAATACAAACAAGAGCAACTGCCCACCTCATTCGCTAGATGGCGATGTTGGACTAGGAATGCCAACTTCCTGCCAGGAGAAACTCCGGACCTATTAAAAAGGATTTATGCCAAAGAACCCAAATTAAAAAAAAGTGATGGATGTGTTACTCTGTATCCTGCAGACAAAACGCTCCCCCCCCCCCCAGTCATTGTATGGGGACTGTCTGGGATCCCACCCAGGCCTGGCTCCTCTGGTTTCCTTATTAGGTTACAGTTGCCTAAGCTTCAGGGCGCACCTGTGGCTGCCAGAAAATCGCCTCCAGGGAAATGTTCTCTAGGGCTTTCTAAGGGATGTTGTCCCCTGATTCCTTTCACCATTTTTTCTTTCTTTCTTTTTTTTTCTAGAAACAAATAAACAGAAAAGATCTTTGGTTACGGTGACAGCTGTGATTAAGTTGGCCAGGTGGAAGGGGGGTTGTGTTACTTTTCTGAGAAAGGAGAGAGGGCACCTGCTGCTGCCTGTCCAGTAGGCTGTGCACAGCTGCGGGGGGGGGGGGGGGGGGGGGGAGGGGGAGGGGGAGGGGAGGGGAAGGGGCGTGGCCTTGAGCACTGTGGAGTCTCTGGAGGGAGGAGGCGAAGCCCCTTGAATGGGGCTCTTTCCAGGTGATGGAAAGGCAGACCTTAGGCCTTCCCTTCCTCTTCCTCCTCCCTCCTCCCCTGGCTTCTCCTTGTATCTACTCAAACTTTCACTCTATCTAGATGTAGGTAGCCAGCCAGGTGTTCATAACTTGGCTTTTTGCTCAAGGCTGTTGCTGTATCACAGGAGTCACCAGCTTTCAGGTGGTTGATCAGAGAGGAGTCTCTCAGATCTGTCTGCTTGGGCTGCCTTTGAGCCGTGTAATCCTCTGATCTCAGCCACCTCAGTAGCTGGGATTACAGAGAAGAGACATCCGTGCCACGCTCACAGTTTAGTTTCTCTTGTCTTAGGTATTTTACATATTTCTATTTCCTTCTTAAGGCATTACTTAGTTCCGTGTTATATAGACGCAGCAGCAGTAAGGGTCCATGTTTGAACAATTCTGCATCAGGGTCAACAAGATAATGATGCCTAGGACACCAAGCTCGCTCTCAAGAAAGTCAATTGCAGAGAAACAAGAGATTAGTTGGAAATTGTGATATCTTTCCACAGAAATAGTGTTAAACATGGCAGTTGGCTGACACTGTCTGTTTCTCTGTCCCTAGAAAACCATATTACTATATAATCAGAACATTTAGACCCATTCCCAATTTACATATTGGAATTCTGACTCCCAAAGTAACAGGACTGGGAAGAATTTCCTTTGAGGAGTTAATTAGGTAAACAGAGGCTGAGTCTGCATGAATGAGATTAGCGTTGTGATACAAAGAGCTGCTTTGTCCCTTTCAGCATGCAAGTGGGGACTCAGGGGAAAGAAACGAGCTCTTGCTAGACACTGAGTATTTTGCTCCCCTTAGAGTGCCCAGTCTCTGGAATGCTAAGAAATATTTTTCTGTTGTTTATAAGCCAAAACAAACAATTACTCCTATTTCCTATGATAAGTTCATCAGATGTGAATATCATTACAGCTAGATTCCTACACATGTTGACTGTTATGTGTTAGGATAATTTAATTCAGTGTAATCTTGAAATACTAAAACAAGTCAATTATTTTATACCTTGAAGTCATCGTTCAGAAGAGGGAGGAGGCAGAGATGTGTTTAGGAGAGCGTGGTTGTCACCAGGGCCAGGGGCATGTGTCTGAAGGAGGAAGCCATGCTTGCCTGCCACATACCGTTGGAATGGCACAGCTGGGTGGAGGGATGCCCAGCAAAATTAGACAGCATGCCAGTCCACTGTTGGCACTGGAATCTGCTGCAGCGACTGAAGTAGGCAAAGGGGTTTGATTTTTAACTGTAAATAACCACGTTCAACAAGGCCAGCGAAAAGTCCATGGAGACATTACCCTGAGTTCCAATGATTCCTCTATTATTTTAGGTTGTCTCCTCTTTTAATTGTCTAACTCTGCAATGCAGAATCTCCTGAATTTTATGATGTGGCATCATCAAATGTTTGTTTATTTTTGTTTTTATTGTGTGTGCTTTTGTGGTTTTATACTAAAAACAAACAAACCTTTCCCAGGCCAAGGTAATCAAATTTCTCCAAAGTTTTCCACAAACTTTCATAAGTTTGTGGTCTTACATTTGAGTCTTGAATCCATTTTGAGTTGACTTTGTATGTATTAAAAAATAAGGGTCTAATGTTCTTTTTCCCGCCCTCCCTCCTTCCCCCCCTCCTTTCCCCCTCCTTCCCTCCCTCCTTCATTTCCTTCTTTCCTTCCTTCCTTCCTTCCCTCCTTCCTTCCTTCCGTTCTTTCTCTCTCTCTCTCTCTCCCTCTCGCACTAGAGCTGGAACTCAGGGTTTTGTGCTTGTTCATCTTTCTCGCTCACAGTTAGTGCTCTACCACTTGAGCCACACCTCTACTCCAGTATTTGCTGGTTAGTGGGAGATGAAATCTGCAGACTTTTCTGCCTGCACTGGCTTCAAGCTCTGATCCTTCACGTCTCAGTCTCCTGAATATCTAGGATTATGGGTTTGAGCCACCCGTGTCTGGTTCAGGATCTCATTCCCAGTCTCCCTCCACTGTTTGCGGAAGCTACTGTCCTTTCCCCCAGTGCGTGTCTCAGGAACTTCTGTTGGGAATCATTTGGCTGTGAGTGTGTAGCTCTGTTTTCTGGATCTCTATTTTGTTTTGTTGGGCTCTGTCTTTGCTTTATGCCAATATTTAGCTGATTTGGTTACCAGGCTTTGAAGTCAAGACATGTGATACCTCCAGCTTTGTTGTTTTTGCTCAGGACTGCTTTTACTATTTGAAGTCTCTTTCTGGTTCTATGAGTTTTAGAATTGCTTTTCTACTCTGGGGAGAATGTCATTGGTCTTTTGACGGGGATTCCATTGAATCTGTAGATCCTTTTGGATAGTTTGGACAGTTTGAGAATATCAGTTATTCTAATCCATGAATATGGGCTATTTATTTATTTATATCTACTGCAATTTCTTTCATTTAGAATTTTATATACTTTACTATAAAGCTCTTGTACCTCATCAAATTTTAATTATTTTATTTTTTTAACTGTTGCAACCATTCTTAAAATTTCTTTTTCAGACATAAGTGAGTGCAAGTGTTACTGCTTTTTGTCATTTGCTTTCATATCCTGCAACTTGATTGAATTTATTCATTAGTTTCAACTGTTTCTTGGTGGAGTTGTTCGGGTTTTCTATATATAAGATTATGTGGTCTGTGAACAGGGGCAGTGTGACTTATTCCTTTCCAACTTTGAATGCCTTTTATTTCTTTCTCTTGTGTAAGGACTCTGGCTCAGACTTTTAGTACTGTGTTGAATAGACGTGGTGAGAGACTGCAAGACAATAATAGTGGAATATTCATCACCTCCAGTTTGTGCAAGAGACAAATCATCCAGACAGAAAATCAGCATAGGAACATTGGATATTAACTGCATGCCGGAACGAATGGACGTAGCAAACATATATAGAGCATTCCATTCAACAGCTGCAGAATACAGTTTTCTCAACTGTACTTTATCCCACCCCACCCCCAGTATAGCTAGGAATAGCCCACAGAACAAAACAACGGAGATCAGATTGAAATATCTTTTTTTCCTACCATGGAAGAAAAGTAAACATCAGTAAGAGGAGAAGCTTCGGAAAATTCACAGACACATGGAAGTTAAACAACACTCTTTAACAATGAATGGGTAAAGAAACAAAGTCAGAACAATCCTGGAAGAAATACACATGCTTGACTGATCAAAGTCTGCTTTAAATAACAGTATTCTACTTCGAATGCAATGCAGGTGTCTTGTAATAGAGAATTCTTAATTCTGACTTCTTATTTCTCATAAGGGTGCTGTATTACATTTGGTTCCAAATGATATAATTGTTCTTGTTGTTGTGTTGTTGTTGCTATTGTTTTGACACTACTGGAGTTTGAATTTAGGGCCTTTTCTTATTAGATAGCCAGCTCCCTTTATTACAATTATTACATACATTTTCCTTCCTTCCTTCCTTCCTTCCTTCCTTCCTTCCTTCCTTCCTTCCTTCCTTCCTTCCTTCCTTCCTTCCTTCCTTCTTTCCTTCCTTCCTTCCTTCCTTCCTTCCCTCCTTCCTTGTCTTTTCTCTGTCTTCCTTCCTTCCTCTCTTTATTCTTTCCTTTCTTTCCCTCTCCCTTTGTTTCCTCCCTCCCTCCCTTCTACCTTCCCTTTCTTTCTCTTTCTTCCTTGCTTTCTTTGTACTTTTGCAGTTCTAGGGCTTGAACACGTGTGCTAAGCCATGCTTTATCTTTTATATCACTTAAAGTTAAGAACCATCTGTATTTTTTCATTTGTTTTCAGGTTTCTCACCTATATCATTATGTTTCTTCCTGAACAATTTCATTAAACATTTCTCATGAATTCCCTTCATTTGTGTTTGAAAAATACTTTATTTCTCCTTCTTTTAGAAAGAAATAGTTTCTCCAACCTGGAATTGTATACGGTGGTGTGCTTTTTATTTTTCCAGTTTCAAGATTCTAAATTTTCACATTGTTCTCCACTGCTTGCATATTTCTGAAAAGAAGCCCTGTGATCCTTATTTATCTATAGGTAAGGTGTTGGGCCCTTGCCTCCTGACCTAGTTGGGTAGGAGATTTTTTTCCTCCTGTTCTTTGGTTTTATGCTGTTTAAATATGTTATATTTAGATGTGGATCTTTCAATATTTTTTTCTGCTCTTTGTTCTCTGAGCTTCCTTTCTGTTACCAGTTTTAGCAAATTTACACCTACTATCACTCCAGATTTTCTTTCTGTCTTTTCTTTGTGTGGTACTGGGGTTTGAAATTAGGGCTTTACACTTGCTCAATGGGCAATCTTCTATTTGAGCCACAGTATCACTTTTGGCTTTTTGCTAGATAATTGAAGATAAGACACTCCTAGATTTTTCTACTTTCTTTTTTAAATAAGTTTTTTTATTGTAAAAATACTGTACAGAGGAGTTATAGTTACATGAGCAAGGTAATGAGTACATTTCTTATCAAGCATTGTTGCCTCCTCCTTTGTTTTTCCCCTACCATCCCTTCCCATCCACCTCTACAACTACACTCGCCTTCTCCCTCCTCCCCCCTTCCCCGCCTAAATTGTAAAGTTTGTTTTTCAACATAGGGTCTTGTACATATCATTGTTACAATGGGTCAACCTGTATCCCTATTTAAACATTTTGTTTTTTCCCTTTCCCCTCCCCAAATTATATCGACATTAAATACAGTGAAAACAGGGGTTATACCGTAGGCGAGGAACATACAAAGCAACAAAAACAAATGACATCTTACCTTATAAATACATTAGAAACAATAGCAAGAAAGAAAAAAGCCCACTTGTGTCCCTATCTTGGGGTTCATTTCGCTTAACTTCATCTTATCTGGTCATATGTACATAGCTTTTGACCTTTTCTACTTGTCCTAGACATATACTAGTTATTGCAAATAAGGGAAAACATGAGACTTATGTTTCTTTGGGCCTGGCTTACTTCACTTAATATACTTTTTTCCAAGTCTTTCCATTTCCTAATAAATGGGGTGATGCCATTCTTTCTGATGGAGGCATAGAATTCCATTGTTTGTATGTATGTATGTATGTATGTATGTATGTATGTATGTATGTATCGATATCTATCTATCTATCTATCTATCTATCTATCTATCTATCTATCTATCTATCTATCTATCACATTTTCTTGATCCATTCATCTACTCCAGATGGTTTTGAACTGTGATCCTCAGATCTCAGCCCCTTGAGTAGCTGGGATTCTAGACAGGAGCCACAGGTGTCTGGTTTGTTTTGCTGGTGATGTTTGTGATAGGGTCTTAGTTCCTGTTTAGGTGTATATCTAGATTATGGCTCACCTGTTTTCATTTTTGTTGTTATTGTTGTTGTTGTAGCTAAGAGGCACATGTCAGCTCTCATTTGAGAAGGGACCTGATAAATGTTCTTTTCTCACACTGGAGCAGCTTTGGAGTTGTCCTGGGATTTAGATCCCAGTCCTTTGTGCAACAGAGATTCAAGTGTTCTGTGCTTACTTATCTTTTCCTTTCTCTCATGATTTGGTATTTTTTCCCCACTGGAGATCAGGGAAAGTCATCACATACATTCATTCTTCAGTATCTCTACAGAAGGTCCCCAGGACCCCACAGATACACAATTCTGTAGCTGCTCAAGTCTCTGATATAAAACAGTGAGTGTAGTGTCTGCATAGCCCCTTTTTGTGGCTCCTCACGGAGTTTTAAATCATCTGTTTACTTATGACACCTAATACAATCAAAATGTTGCATAAGTAAAAGTTATACTGTAATGTTTAGGGACTAATATAAGAAGAAATGTCTGTAAATATTCAGTGCAGAGTCCACTTTTTTTTTAATTTATGATTGAATGGATGGACTCAGAGTAAATAGATGCAGAGGGCCAATAGAGCTGTTGACTTTTGAGAGTTTAAAACCAAGAAGTGAAGGTTTGTATCTTGGGTCCTATGCTAAAACTCTTCCTTAAAACAAAACTGAGTTACCTTCTAACTTGAAAATCAACGGCAGTCAGAGGCAATACGGGGAATGAAATATGCTTCTATTGAGATGATCAAACAGTACTGCACACTATCGCCAAGCACACTGTGACAAGCCACAGAGCACAGCTACTGTTCTGAGCTACAGTTGATTAGGATGTTAAAGTACTAGCATGTCAAACACATAATTATGAGAACAGAGAACTCAGAATGTGTGACGTACTCATGCCTGGAGAAAGAAATGATGTGTTTGAATGTTCAGAATATCTCATTATTTCCATTTCTGTGATGGGGCAAATACACGTGGAACATGGTTATAAATGGAGTACCCTAGCAAGTCCTGACATATATTGAAACATCCATCGAAATGATGGAGTAGAAATTTAGACCGGGGAGGAACAACTCAGTCTGGGTTGTGAAGTGATATGGACTGGCAATGTGCAGAAAAATAGCTAAAATAACAAAGGATTCAATTTTGTGTACCTTAGTACTCCAGATGCTTCCCTTGATTCTTTGGGTAATGAAGATAAAAATGACACCTACTGAAGCCTCACCATTGCCCACTTGGCAGAATGCCTTTACTGGTTCAGTACCTCCTTCACAAACAGCTAAACTCACAGGGAAGGCAGCTGTGGAAGGTGGTGTAACCCCAGGCCTGTGTGACTCTCCAGTCGGCATTACTCCTTAGAGAACTACACTACTGGTTGTTGTCATGGAGATGCAGCTGGTGTATTATGGATATGGTCCCCAGGTCCAGAAATCACGTTACCCCTCCCTAGTTTCTGTGTCCTTGGATGTGGGGTTTCAAAGTATTTGCAAAGACCATCTCCAGTCTTTGTACAGCAGAGGCTATAGAGCTACATTTAGACAATACAGAGTGGAGAGAAACATGAGTATGTACTCTCTGGAAGAGAGCTCTTATTTATTTTATTTTTACTTGAACCTTGTGCATTTTTATTTTTAAATAAAAACAAGAAATCTAGACATCCAAGGGTATCTAAATTCCTGAGAGGAATTCTTTCCATTCTGTTGTCAGTTCCACTGGACATTAGTATTTCATTTTTCTGTTTCCAGTGAGTACACATCAAAATTTGCAGTTTCAAAAAGTTTACTGCTGCTTGGGGCAATGTAGCCTTTGCAATCTTCTCATGACTTTCACTAGCTATTATATCATTTCTGTACTAGAATGCCATGCTTATTTATTTATTTAGCTGTTATCTTTAAGTAGTTGTACAAAGGGGTTTCAAAGTGATATGTGAATTTATGAGTACAGTATATCTTGATCAATGTCACTCCTTCTTCCATCATTGCTCTCTCCTCATCCATTCCAGTTCTGCTTATCCCCTCAAATTATCTAGTTACATTTTTGAATAGGTTCAGTGAGTAATATGATTATTCATCTACCATTTCTCATGTGTATTTGTTAATAGTTACTCATATATAAAGGATGGGATGAAGACAAGTCAGTGCCATTCTTTTACTTCAAATTTATGTCTTATAATTCTGCTACTAAACTTGAAGACATTTCTACTCTGTATTCTTAGAACATCATAAACCTTTTCTAAAAATTAAAATATACCAACCATTGATAGTTCTTTAACTTGATCTATTCTATTGATGAGGATTTCAACTAAGTGTTTAGAATTTAATTTGAATTATTGACATTTTCATTTCTAATATTTTTTTCTGGATCTTTTTCTGAATACTTCTTTGTTGAGTTGGCTTGGCCACATTTCTAATGAAAAATATCAACACATTAAAAATGATCCTGTATCATCACCAGGTGAGAAAAGATCCTGGGTAAAAATAAGAAAAGAGAGGAAGATAATTGATTACCTGAGGAACTTGTGAAGATTGTAATAACTTATAATAGAAAAATTATTGAAGAGATTTTTATTTTTCCCCTTATAGAACTTGTACAGATGAAGAGGGAGAAAGTTCTCCCAAGTTTGACTTGGTGATATCATGTGCTCTTTATCCCTTTGTGTGGCCTCCATATTTGCTTCAGTCCTCTATACTGAATAAAATTTTGTATCCCTTTATCTCAACCTGTATTAAATGTCTAGAAGTTCAGTGTTAATTGGCATTCTATTACATGACAACATTAACTTAATGATAGAAAAGTTTTACCATGGTTTATTGTCTCAGAGATTTCATTCCAGGGCTTTGTTGCTTTGAATTTGCTCTGGTGGCATAGTTCATAGCAGGAGCCATAGCAGAGGGTTCCAGTTCACATGATGGCCAGGAAAGGGAGGAGAAAGATAAGGACATGTCCCAGTCACCTAACTTCTTCCTAGAACCCATTTTCAAGAGGTTCTACCACCTCCTAACAGTGCTGCAGGCTGGCCAGCAAACCTTTAGTTCATGCGGGAGGAGTGGGAGGGAGGACTTACCCATACCACAGTGAAGAGTTTCCCAAATGTGCCTGTGCTGATTTCCTCTTGAGTTCTCTGGTAAACTGAGTCTCATCTCTACTCTCTTACACATGTGTGCAGGCTTCCTCAAAGGTAACAGCCACCACCTGATTATTCCACTTCTTGTTGTTCCTTATGTTCAGCTTCTGAATAACATAACAGCTCTGACTACACACACTCACACACACACACACACACACACACACACACACACACAGAGCACTTGGCTTTATAGAACTTTCACTGGCATATGAACCTCTGTAGTTTCTCCAGCCCTTCTCCTCTTCCTTTCTTTCTTCCATATGCCCTTTACCCATCCTTGTCCTCTGACTTCTGGCTCATGTCCTCCCTTCTCATACTGCATAGCTTCTCAACTTATTTCCTTTTTGTCTTTTGACTTCAACTTCTGTTTGTGTTTGTCCCCAAACTCTGTGAGCATCAAGTCAGCCTCCCAGTAACATTTCCACACAGCACACATATTCCATGACAGCATACTATGGACTCATCATCAACTCTGGAAACATTTTTTCTTTTCACTGTGACTGTTTCAGGCAATGAGATCCTCATGCTGAGAATCACTACTTCAAAACATCCTTTCCTATTGAAAAAACCACTTTTTTTTAGCTCAAGCCACTATTACTTCTGCTTTGTTTCTGGTTTTATGTGTTTCTCTGTTCCTTTCATTTCCCTGTGTATGACCATTTACTAGTTTCATCAGAGTACTGCTAAAGCCTTGTGTCTTCTTGAACACCCTCCTCAGCTGTCCCCATATCTTTCACAAACAAAATGCTTGTCATGTCACACTTGATTGGCTCTACTACCACCTGGATCTCATGTCTAAATTCTAGTTGGGCATTTCTTCAAATTCTTCATGATAGCATCCCCCTCTCCTCCTGCTTCGTGTTAGCTAACTTGTGTGCATCCTGGCCTCCCCAATCCATTGCTTATGCTGTTTCCTCTGGTGAAGCACCATTTCCTTTCTCCTACTCCTTTGACCCCACTTCACCTTTATTGATCTCACACAGTCAACTAGGGACCAAAGAAATACTGGTGCTCAGAGACTGGGGTCTGGGTCCATTTAATGTGCTGATTCAGGGCATTTGGTGATCCCTGGAATTGCAAAACTGTTTTCGCAAATGAAAGGATTTCATGATATTTTTCAGCTGCTCTTGTTCTTAGGGAATGAGAGGAGGGACAAAGCATACCAAGGAATAATGTGAACACTGAAAGGGAATTACAGAGAATGACAAAATGAATGTGATTGTTCCTTGACAGGGCCATGTGAACTAGAGTGCTTTTGGTTATGTAGAACATTTTAAAGTACAATCATGGGGATTAGCATTGTCAATAGAACTCTAAATAGAAATAATTAAAGCCAGTTTCCCAAAGAGTTATTTCCCAAGGAATTTCCATTACTGCAATCCAGTATTTAAAAATAACTCAGAAACTAGAAAAAGAGGAGAAAAGGAGAAGTTTATCACCCCTAAAAATATAAAACCAACAGATTTATAACATGTCAACTAAAACTTATTGCAAAGTGGTATGCTAACACTGAGCTGAATGCATAAAGATATTGGGAAGAAATTGTCAGCAGACTTGTCTCTATCAATGGCTAAAGAGATATGCAATCATTTCATCCAACGGGGTTTTAATTTTGGTATCTAAAAGGGTAAACTAATGCAGAAGTAATACTCACTAGACACTATGCTGAAAATGAACATACAACTTGTTGGGGAGGGAAGGTCTGGAGGAAAAAACAAGGAAAGAGATGACACTGTTCAGAAAGAAATGTACTCATTACCTGACTTATGTAACGTTAACCCTCTGTACATCACCTTTACAAAAAAAAAAGCAAAATAAAAATAAAACACAGGTAATCTTTAAAGATTGGTTTTCATTTCTAATATATCTTAGGTCTCTACTCATTTCTGTGTCCTGGAGATTTAGAAGTAAATGACCCTCACAAAATTCCACTGATGTAGAGGAGAATGGCACTCATATCATGGTCTCCAAAAGAAAGAGGTCTCCAAAAGAAAGATGGTCTGGCAGAAACACAATCTGAGAAAGGAGCAAGCAAAGATGGCGAGACTCAGAGCAAAAGACCATTCTGAGAGGCATCTACTTGTATCTAGACATCAGCCTGGTGTCTGGATGTCTTCAGCCTAGTGGTGAGGCCAAGGACTCTCTATAGTGACCTATTGTATGTAGTCACTTTAAATAAAGAGCTTCAGTAAGGATACATGTGAAGATGCCACCACATACATGATAGTAGATGTGAGCCAGCTTCTTGGTCTGCCAGAGCTGCCATTTGACTTACCATACTCTGCACGACCAAACAACAGTGAATGATTCTCTCACAATTCCAGAAGACAGACAGACAGACTTCCAAGGTCAAAATGTTGGCAGAGTCAGCTTCTCTGAGAGCCCCTCCTGGGCTTGTCAATAAATATCTTCTTTCTGTATCTCTTTACATCTCCCTTTTCTGTGCATATGTCTACATTTCCTCTTATTTTTGGTTGGTTGTAAGGCTTGAACTCAGGGCCTGGGCATTGTCCCTTAGCTCTTTTTGTTCAAGGCTAGTGCTCTACTACTTAGAGCTACAGTGCCACTTCTGGTTTTTGAGTGGTAAATCGGAGATAAGAGTCCGACAGGGACTTTTCTGCCTAGGCTGGCTTTGAACTGCAACCCTGAGATCTTAGCCTCCTGAGTAGCTAGGATTACAAGTGTGAGCCACCAGTGCCTGGCCTCTTTTTATATTTAAAAGTTTCCTTTATATTAGATTTTCTTTTAAAATTACATTCATATCTTTAATTATTAATTATCTTTACAAAAAGATTCTAATTCAACATGTCAATTTATGAATACACTGCATCTTGATCTATGTCACCCCTTCCAACATTGTCCTCCCCATCTCTCCCAAACCCACTTGTTACTTAGCTCAATTTCCACATATGCAAATGGAGTATTATGACTGTATTCACCTACTCTTCCTCTATTTTTCTGCACCCACTCCTCTTGTTCCCATTCTCCCCTCAGACAAAGACATTTCTCAGCTTCTTGGTATTCATATTGGTCTACTGTTAATTGTTCAGAGCAGTTACACTGTTGGAATTCATCCCTGGGTATACCGTACTTTAGTCAGTTTGATCATGTATACATACATAGGACTCTGTATGTGTTTTCATATATGTTTATATTTTAGATCTAGCTTCTCCATGAGAGAAAACACATGACCTTTGTTTCTCTGAGCCTGACTTAGTTTACTCAGATAATTTTTTCCAGGTTCTTCCATTTCTTTGCTGATGACATAATATTTTTGTTCTTGATTTGCAAGACTACTAGTCAGATTAATGACTTCTTTTCAACGCAATGACCTCTTTAAAGACCCTATCTCCAAATTACATCACATTCTGAGGTGCTGGTGGTTATAAATTTAAAATATGAATTTTGGGGTATTAGGAAGGAGACACAATTCAACACATGATATCCAGTAAAACATGAGACAGACTCATACTAGGAGAAAAATACTTAATAGGATGACAACTCCCCCTTTAGGAAGCAGAAAGTAATCTCCTTACGTTATCTTGGAGGTATAAAATTGAGAATGACCAAGTTAAATATAGCAGAGGTAAAGAAGACATAAAAGCGAGGACAGGATATTCTTTATGCTTCAATTGTTAGCAATGGTAACTTTGTCAAAACTGAATCTTCCTAGATCGCCAAAGTATGCTTCACCCCCTTCTCACCCTACCCACCGCCGTCGGGGGTGACTCAACACACACCAAGTCAGGGGAAAAAAATCTCTAATTTCTCTTTCTATGTCACAGAATTATGTGTAGGACTCATTCCTCAGGGCACAAGCAAGCTCTAATTGGGAAAAGAGGTAAGATTAAAACAGTCCATGATTGTGATAACTTATACTTGTTTATGTTTATTTTACTTGGCATTAGCTGTTGTTTTCTTAAGAGCCTAGTTGGAAGCCCTGTGATGGGGGTTGGTATCCTGGACATCAGTGGGAGGTGGAAAGATTCTATGCTGTGGAGTGGCAGTGGTCTCAAGGTCAATGAATGCAAGATCGAGATACTTGGCCAGATGGAGGCCACTCCTGAAGGAGACTGTGGGTGGACAACATATGAGTCGTGTTTGGTGTGGGTGTTTCTTGGTGTGTGACTCCACAGATCAGGGAGACAGTGGGAAGCCAGTTTTAAAGCTTTCTATCACTTTTTAGCCACTCGATGAAAACAGTGGCTAAAGTCAATGGTAGTGTAGCTCTGAAAACAATAGTGTTTTTCTCTTTAAATTTCTGTGTGATGATATTTATGGAAAGATTCTTAGTATGAAGAACAATATCTTATTTCAATGAAAGTCACAACAGTCCCAAATATGTTGTAAATAGACACAAAGTATAATTTGAATATGAATCCAAATAAAGATTTTTTTTTAGACATAAAAAGCAAAGATAGATAATGAAACACTGATGTGTTTGTTGTGGGAATTGGCTCATTCATGCCCTGTCCTCATGACAAGCCATCTGGAAACTGGAGATCCAAGGAAAAGGTGGGAATAGTGGGGCTCAAGCTCGAAGCTAGGGATCTGATGGTATCATTCTCAGTCTAGGGCCAAAAGTCTAAGACACTGTGTGTGTGTGTGTGTGTGTGTGTGTGAGAGAGAGAGAGAGAGAGAGAGAGAGAGAGAGAGAGAGAGAGTGAGAGAGAGAGAGAGAAAGAGAGAGAGAGAGAAAGGGGGTGGGGAGAATAGCACTCAAGGGCAAATTCTCCCACTTAGATCACCTGCCCACATTCCAGTATCTTCCAGAAACACCCACAGACACACCCAGAAACAATGGAAACAATGCTTTCTTTACTTGTACCATAGGTATCCCCCTACCAAGCTGTTTTCTAATCCCCTGAAATAAGCAATTACAATATTCATAAGGATACTTTGATTTTTGACATATCTAAAGTTTTTATAATGTGAGTAAACCTCAAACAGAATAACCTCAAAGAAACCCTCTCCATAATCTCTCATGATTAATAATGTAGAACTCAGAGTCCAAGAATAGCCTTAAAGGGCTGGGGAAAAGAAATGATCCATTACCTGTAGGTGAAAACAACACACATAACAACAGATTTCTTACTGAAAATCACGGAAGTCAGAAGGAAGTGGTACAATAATTTTCAGGTGCTGTCAGAAGAGAACTGTCAGCACATACCCAGGGAAACCACAGTTTATCAGTAAGGGGGAAACTCAGACAGTATCTTATGAAGGAGGACTGGAGAAAGGCTGGACATGACCTGAATGCCTCTCAAAGGGGATGGGTAAATAATCCCTGGCAGGCGACACAGTGGACTGTGATCATTCCGAGGAGAAAGACCAACTCAGCCACCAACAAGAGGGATGAACCCTAGCAAGTGTAAAGAGTGAAAACCACTACCTATTGTATTTCATAAACATAAACTTAGGAAAAATAGGAATATAAAATATATATATTCCTATGTCATCTAGGAATATGTTATAAATACAAGTATATGTAATTTATTAATATATATGACATATAGAGAAGATAAAAAAGATGAAACTGGAAGCTGGAATGACAGTTATGCCAATGGATGAGGGGACAGGAAGAGAGACATACAAAGAGAGGAGGGAGAAACATAGACTGACAGCAGGAAACCTAGGGAGGTGGATACTTGAGTGAAACTGAATGACATGAAGTCAAGCCAGAGCAGAAGTTGACTTCTAACCCGTGTGTGTGTGTGTGTGTGTGTGTGTGTGTATGCGCACGCGCATATATGTATGTATGTGTATTTGTAAGGTTTTCAGATAGTAAATAAAAATCAGAGTGGAGGTGTGGCTCAAGAGGTAGAGCACCAACTTTGAGTGGAAAAAGCCAAGCAAGAGTATGAGGCCCTGAATTCAAGCCCCAGTACCGGCATTGAAAAATAAAAGCAAATACAAGTCCACCCTCAGGTTATATGCAATAATACTTTATTTTTAAAAAGTAAAAACTCAAAACAAAATAGGCGTGTACCAGAGAGTGGAACCAGCCTTGTTCATGCCAGTGTCACTTCACATTCATAGGTTATTGGAGTTTCTATTAGTTTGAGTACAGTTCCAGCCACGTAACATGTTTTTGAGACTTTTGGTATACTGCAAAATTGACTGTAAAACAATCAAAATAGACACTAAAGCTTAGCTATAGCTTAATAGTGAGTGATCCAGATCCATGGTTAAGAGTGAAGTTACTGCCAGTCAAATCGTAATTATATGGCAGTAGTAATTGAATATGATTGATTCCAAAGTAAATTAAATGGTTTCCATAGATCTCACATCTCATATGCCTGATTAATGGCTTGCAACTTGCTGGCTGAGTCTGTCTAATGAGCCAGTAAAAGATCTTACCATCTCAAAAAAATAATCACAACAACAACAAATCCAAAAAAAGTCAAGTATGATGGCTTCTCTCTACTGCTGAGCACCTGAGCTTAACGACTCCAGTTCTGGATTTCTGGGGAGAGCCCACATACATAAAACAAGCCTCCATCAGTATGCCTGTTATTTCCATCAATCCAACACTCCAGATGACACTTTGTGTTATCTGAGTAGACACGCGACAGTGTCACTCTGAAATAGTGTGGCTGCCAACATTATTGCATCTGAAAGAGATATATGAGAATTAATTCATTCCTTCTCAAAGAGATCATTATGTACAAATCATCTCTTAGACTGACATTTCTTACCATTGGTCCAGGAGAGAAAATTTAATTCCACGGGTGAATATTGCTCTAGTATGAGTTATTGATTAGGAGGCCAGATGTCAATGGGCATTCGGAGTTGAATAAGTTATTTACAAGGACAATAAGACAGGTGAAACTAAAAGAGAGCTGAAATGTTATCTCTCTGTTTCTATCTAGGTTTGAGGCATTCCTTCTTCCTCCAGCTCAGTGGGAGTTCACAACAAGACTTTATGCAGGACATTCCATTGGTTTCAGAAATTGTGTAAAAGCTGATCAAACATACATATTTATACACACAAATGCCACCTTCCAGGCAACTGAGTTTTAGCTTCAGTATGGTTCCCTTTCATGGTTTGTGGTAAGAGTCAGGCTCATGGTAGACATGCCCAAGTTCATTGATTGAATGTCGAGTGGAGCAGAGGGAGGGATAGGGAAGGAGAGTGAGATGAGGTGTTTGAAGTGAACAGCAGAAGGCCAGGCACACAGGAAGCACTTAGTGAACTTGATGTATGGTATTCTAGTGATGTCTGCAGTCCTTGGCAGCGCATGGGGATCAGAGCAGTGAAGCGCTTCCCCTAAATTTATTTAACCAGGCTCAGTGCTAGTGAGACCCCTCCCTTTCCCCCACCCAAAGAAAACTATGGTTTACAGTTGCATTACTTGGTTTTTATATTATTTATTCACAGGTGTTAACTGAACATCTATATATACATTATGCTCATCCGAATTTGTGTGTATGTGTGTGTGTGTATGTGTGTGTGTGTGTGTGTGTGTGTTTGTGTACACATGCCCTAGGGATTGAACTCAGGACCTAGGCACTGTCAAGGCTAGTGCTCTGCCACTTGAGCTACAACTTTGCTTGCAGCTTTTTGGTGGCTAGTTAGAGCTAAGAGTCACACAGACTTTCCTTCTTGGGCTTCCTGGCTTCCTTCCTCATATCTCAGCCTCTTGAGTAGCTAGGACTACAGGTGTGAGCCACTGACCATTAGAGCAGCACATGGATGGTTGTATTTTTAAGTACCCACTTAGGTGTTAGTATACTCTAGGCAATCTCTCTCTCTCTCTCTCTCTCTCCTCTCCATGGTACAAAGCAAGTGTTAACTCCATATATGGAATGAGGTTACTGCATTTAATTTGCTTCTATTGGCTAATTTTTTTAATTTTTATTTATTTTTTTATTGTGAAAATACTGTACAGAGGGATTACAATTACATGGGCAAGATAATGAGTACATTTCTTATCAAGCATTGTAGCCTCCTCCTTTGTTTCCCCTTCCCATCCCTTCCCATCCTCCCCCCGCTCCCCCACCCAATCCTCCCCACCCTCCCCCCCATCAAAGTTGTAACTTCTCATTGTTGCAATGGGTCCACCTGTATCCTTATTTAAACGACTTGTTTTTCCCCTTTCCCTCCACAAATTATACCGACATCAGATGCAGTGAAAGCAGGAGTTATACCGTGGGGGAGGGACATACAAAGCAACAAAGAAATAATCTTATAAATGTGTTTGAAAACAATCGCATGAAAGAAAAAAACATTTGAATACATATCTTAGGGTTCATTTCCCTAACATCACCTTATCTGATCTTTTCTGCTTGACTCAAACATATACTAGATATTGCAAGTAAGGGAAACCATGGGACCTATGTTTCTTTGGGCTTGGCTTACTTCACTTAATATAATTTTTTCCAAGTCTTTCCATTTCCTAACAAATGGGGAAATGTCATTCTTTCTGATGGAGGCATAGAATTCCATTGTGTATATATACCACATTTTCTTGATCCATTCATCCACTGAGGGGCATCTGGGTTGGTTCCATATCTTAGCTATAGTAAATAATGCTGCAATAAACAGTTGTGCTATTGCCTAAATTTTTTAAATGTAAAATTAATTCCCTCTAATTCATGACCAGTATTTTTCACAGTGCAGCTCCCAAGCAGGAACAGGACAGATATGTAGGTTTTTTAGAAACAAAATAACACACATCTGGATCTATGACTCATGTAGGTGATTGATTGGCCCATGAAAGAAACAATCATGAAACTTGAGTTTCTACCTATTCCCCAAACACTATTGTTCCCAGGAGTGACTTTCTAAAGGTCCAAGGATTACAGGATTGTTTATCAAATAGAAAACATTTTATATGTCTGTAACTCATTTTTCATGTAGCACCCAGCTGTTTGACTGTTTTCATGCCCTGCCTTCCTTTGCATACACTCCTGTATATATACACTCCTTCCTTTATATACACTTCCTTTATGTACTCTTGTTTGAAAATGTCTAAAGATTTTAGGCAGCAATTATATTTGAGTCAAGTATGAGCATACTTTTTTTTTTTTTTTAAAGCTTTCTAGTACTCATAGTGGTTTTCTATAAACCAAATGAAGTATGGGTTTATCCTTGCTGTTATAGAGCCTCATGATGGCCTAGACTGACCAATGCCCAGTGTCCTGGTTTAAGTTTGAGCCTCAGCATCCAGACTTTCTAATGGATGCTAGTAACTCAGCTGTAAGAGAATCTGCTACCTGTTGGCGACGATTGTAATTGTGAGCTGACACCACTGTTATTTGCTCTCTCATGTGGTTTTCCCCTCGGTACCTCCAGACCATCATGGGGCCCAACAGAGCACAGACACACAGTTTACATATCATGAAGGATGCACAAGGGTCAGTGCCACTGAAGAAAGTCACGGCCACAACCAAGAGCTGACCATAGGCTCTGGGTAGGCCCTCTGCTCTCCAGAGGTCAGTTCTGTATTCATCTCCTCTGCCAGGAACTCAGGATTTCTTGAACTTGGTACCAAGGACATCTGGCTCTCTTTCTGTGTGTGTGGTACATTCTCAGCTGTTTCTCCTTAGATTTCTGGGACTTTCCTTCCTTTCCTATCTACTTGGAAAATTCATCCTGATCCTACAAGCTTACGACATTCCCCTTATTGGCCCAAACAGCCCATGGATTCTGCCCTCCTAGAATATTCTACCAGTTTCTATCATCTCATGAGGGAGACCTGCTGTAGGGTTCTTTCTCATCAGGAGTCAGGAGTCATGGCCATTTCTCTTAGGGGAGCGTGAGCCTCTGAGAGGGAAGTTCAGGTGCTCTTGCTCCCTCGATGTAGAACTGTCTATGCATGGAGCCAGGTCAAGTTCCTAAGGCTATTGCTTTTGGAGATATGACAATGAATGGCGCTTGTTCAGGCACATGACTGGCAAGTCTGGAGACAGTAGGAAGGTGTAGGGGTGACTACTTTTAACCACAGACACCCACAGAATTCACTGAGAGTCATACAGATCTCAGATTCAGTGTGTGAGGCAGGTGGGGAGCTGAGCCTTTGAGGCATCGATCATCTGACGTCTTCCAATTGCTGCCCGGGACCCCCTCTCTGCCTGGAGAGGGGTCTTCTCACATAATTCTAGGTGAATGTGTGGACTGGGATTCTGGCTTTGCTTAGTAGAGGTGGTGGGGGTGTAGTGGGGGTTCTTGAAGTTTGGAGAGAGATTTGTGCTGGCAGATTCTTAGAAGGCATGATGTAGAACAATACTTCCAAAAGAGAGGAGAAAGTGCTGTCAAGAACAGACCTGTGAGCCAGCCGGTGGCTCCTGTAATCCTAGCTACTCAGGAGGCTGAGATCTGAGGATTGGGGTTCAAAGCCAGCCCAGGCAGGAAAGACCGTGAGACTCTTATCTCCAATAAACCACTCAGAAAAATGGAAGTGGCACTGTGGCTCAAAAGGTAGAGCACTAGCCTTGAGCTGAAGAGCTGATGGACAGTGCTCAGGCCAAGAGTTCAAGCCCTACAACCAACAAAAAGAAAAGAAAAGAAAAAAAAGAATAGATCTGTGGAGCCAAGCACTGGTGGCTTACGCCTGTAATCCTAGCTACTCAGGGGGCTGAGGATTGCAGTTCAAAGCCAGCCCAGGCAGGAAAGTCTGTGAGACTTTTATCTCCAATTAACCACCAGAAAACCAGAAGTGGTGCTATGGCTCAAGTGGTAGAGCACTAGCCTTGAGCTGAAGAGTTCAGGACAGCACCCTGGCCCAAAGTTCAAGCCCCATGACTGGAAAAAAAAAGAAAGAAAAAGAATAGGCCTGTGGGAGTTGAGTTTCTCTTGATGTGTTTCTTCTCTTATCACCAGTATTGCTCGAATGTCCCCACACTACATCCACAATGTCCTTATTACCAGAGGTCCAGTCGTATTAGCAGATGGGGCCTGGGGAGGGCTCAGGTCATGAGGAGGAGTTTTCACTTCGTTAGTGTCCTTCTGACGAGGAAGAGACCATCTGTCCTTGTGAGGACACAGGGAGAACATGGCTTTCTGCAAGCCAGAAGAGCCATCACCAGAAACTGAATTGATCAGTACCTTTATTGAGTGTTTGGCCTCAAGAACTGGGACCCAAATATTAAGAACCCATCTCTAGTACTTTGTTATAGCAGCCTGAACTGATTAAGATGTTCATGGAGATCATGTTTTAACTGAATACAACAGTTGGATAACACATCCAAACATACTGGGATTGGGTGGATGCTTCTACATGTACTTTTGAGAAACCCTACCATGCAGAAGGGCTCCCTTTTCAAATGGAGAACTAGACCTTTTAGAGACAAGCTTTCCACTGGAGTCATGGAACAAGAGAAATCTGCAATTTTTGGGTGCCTGGAACTCAAAGGGACATAGGCATCTGGGTCTCCCAGGCCCCTCATGACAAGCATTTGAGTGAGAGATGGTGCACACATGCTCACCCCCATCCACATCACCTCCCATAGCTGCCCCTTTCCAGCAATTCACTACCACATTCCTGGAAAGGAAAAACACATCGAGCCAGAGGCGAACTTGATAAATGGGTTGATTAAGTGTGGGCTGTGGGAATCATAATAACAAGGGGGAAAAGACAAAAAAATAAGATTGGAGTGCTCAGAGGTTGAATGTAGGTAGAACAAAAACAAAGTCATTCAAAGCCATGTTTTTAAAGGGCTCTGGCCTGTTTCCAGGTGTTTTCAGCAAGTTGAATGAAGCCTGATAAGGCCAGTAGGGCCTGTGGTAGAGCCCTGCAGGAGGATTTTCAGAGGAGCTTCTGGGCCTAGCATGGTACCCAGCCCAATGGGGCCCCTGGAAGAGACAGGACAGAGCAAGGCCTTCAACCCCAGGAGGAGGAGCACTCCACAAGTAGACACTAGAGTGGTCTCATTACATAGTACACTGTGACAATAGCCATTTTCTGGTTGGCACAGCTGAGCTCCCTCTCTGTCTTACAGTGGCCTTGAATCCACTTTCTCATGAATCCATTTACTCTGCCGCTCACTCTGGGATGAGGTGAGGACAGTTTGCTCCTGCTCCAGACTTGGCTAGCTGCTGTTACAGGAATGTTTTATTTCCCCCTCAATCCTCTCTTGCTGTCACATACCACCATCTTGTAGGAGTAGTCTACTGTCCTGTAGTGGATTGCTTTTTATTCTGTAGCACTCATTGCAGCCCTGCAGCCGGAATCATTTCTACTCTCTCTATAGCTTTATATTTCTACTCCTTGTCTTGTTTCTCTTTCCAAGAGCTCAATTACCCAAGTAACCCTGCTCTGAGAATGGTAAATGGAAAAATCCATCATCAGCTTGAAGTGACATTGATCACAGTGTCCCATTGTAATTGTTCCATTACAAGCTGTCACTAACTTCTTACTGTACATGATTTATAATTAAGTTTTATGCTAGTATGTATGTTCAGGAAGAAGTACCACATAGACAGAGGTCAGAAGGACCAGGACCTCCCAGGCAGCTCATCTCTGGAGTGTTAAGGAGATTCTGCATTCCTATACATACATACATATATAAATGTACCCTAGGTATTATTTATTCAGAGCTTGTTCCAGCCCATGCACAGTGCTAAGCATTTTGCTTGTATTATTTCACTTTATCTTCCCAAAACTTTTTTTTGGTCATGAGACTTGAACTCAGGGCCTGGGTACTGTCTCTGAGCTTTTTTTTTTGGTCGGTCGTGGGGCTTGAACTCTGGGCTTGGGCGCTGTCCCTGTGCTCTTCAGCTTAAGGCGAGTGCTCTACTGCTTGAGCCACAGCGCCACTTCGGGTTTTTCTAGTGTTTTATTGAAGGTAAGAGTCTCATGGACTTTCCTGCCTGGGCTGGCTTTGAACCTCAATCCTCAGATCTCAGCCTCTTGATTAGCTAGGATTACAGGCATGAGCCACCAGTGCCTGGCTGTCCCTGAGCTTTTGCACTCAAAGCTAGCACTCTACTACTTTGAGCCACAGCTCTACTTCTGTTTTTAAGGTGATTATATGGAGATAAGAGACTCACAGCCTTTCTTGCCGAAGCTGGCTTTGAACTGAGGTCTTCATATTTCAGCCTCATGAGTAGCTAGGACTACAGGCATGAGCCACCAGTAACTGGCCACAGAACTTGCATCACTATTTCCCAGAGAGACAACTAATGCCTTGATGTGCACCTGCCTGCTATGACATACTTAGGGTGAATCAGCTGTAGATTTTAAATGCAATTGCCAAGGTTCTCACTTATATGCGGAATTTAGGAGAAAAACAAAGGATCTTATAGAAATGTAGGCGGGCAGGCCCAGAGGCTGAGGAGAGGAGAGGGGATGTTTGGCAAGGTCACAGGTGCAGCACAGATCTCAGGGGTAAGATGATTAAGTTCTGAAGATCTTTTGCACACAGCGGTGACGGCAGTTACTAATGATGCACTGTGCACTTGAAACATGCTCAGGTTAATTTTTCAGTATTATCATACATACACACATGCACATACATGTGGCAACTGTGTGAGGTGATTGACATGCTAGTTAGCTTGATCATGGTGATCCATTTCACAATGCATCCATATACTGAAATGTCATATTGCATACCTTACATACATGGCATTTTATTTGTTACTGGTGGTTAGTTTTGTGTTAACATTTAGTAGTAGGAGGGCACTAGTGTCTCATGACTGTAATCTTAGCTACTCAAGAGGTTGAGCTCTGAGGATTGTGGTTTGCATCCAGCCCAGGCAGAAAAGTCTATGAGACTCTTTCTTCCCATTAACCACCAAAAAACCAGAAGTGGTTCTGTGGCTCACCATGGTAGAGTACTAGCCTTGAACAAAAAAGTTCCAAGTCCTGAGTTCAAAGCCCCAGTACTGACAACAAAACAAAACAAAAACAAAACCCAAAATGTTTAATGGTCATATCTTCATAGATACATAGTAGTGTATTTTGAATAAGCTCAACTTCTCCATTATATTCCTCAACCTTATTTTTCTCTCCTCTTTTTCAAGTAGTGTTTGGTAAGTTTCTTTATGAGGTGTGTGTATATGTGTGTGTGTGTGTGTGTGTGTGTGAGCTCATGCATGCATGCATGCATGTGTGCGTGTATGTGCGTACATGTGCGGGCATGTGGATGGCAAAATTCTATAGTGTGGGGAACATTCTGGTCCTATCTCATAAGTCTGTATCTAAAAGTGTTGCACTCTATTTGAATTTTGCCATTACTTGCATCCTCATCAGCCCTGCCTGCCTCCTCTCTGTCCTTAGTCTGGGAGAACCTGGTCAAATAAGCTGGCCCCATCTACATGTCTGCTGGCCTCAGCACATTTCATCAAAGTGAAACCAGGTTTTTAGACCCAAATCCAGAGTCCCAAGTTAGATCTCGCCACTGTTCCCTGTATGCCAAATAAAGAGGGAACAGAACTGAGATTCGCTACATGGCCCTCATGGGAAGACAGCATGTCAGCACACCTCCAGCTATCTTCTGGAGTACAGGTGTCAGCTTTAGGTTAAATAAAGAGAATTTGGGATGGGTGATGAGAAAAGTATGCACAGTTAAAACAGCCCTAGCTCACAAGTGTGGCCTGCCTGACCAGTCTTTGTCCCAGAAAGAGTTCCAGCAAGGTTGTTATTCTTGGAACAGAATAGGAACAAGGTGGGCCCCTGAGTTTCTGGCTATTTGCCTTAAGATAATAAGGCCTTGCTTGTGGGAAGGGGGCAGTGTGCCTGTCACACAAGATGGCCATTCTGTATCTTTTGTTTTACTTTTCCTGCAAACAGCTGATTGCAAAGGGACCATGGCAGAGGATAGCTTGGATCAAAGGGAAAGGTACAGAGGGGGGGGACTTGTAGTTAATCAGAGGGCCCAGAGAAAGCATCTTTTCTTACGAAAGCAGTCATTTCCACCATGACGCAGGGCAGTTCCCTCATGAGATGGTGCAGGCGGGACAACAGGACAGCATTTGAAACATTTTAAGGATTTTTATAGCCACGTCGTTAGACACAAAGTGACAGCTGCTACTGAGTAAAGCAGAACCTTTTCTGCAATTCCGTAGTCTTTATAATTATCATTTCAAATGACTTCATAGTACATGAAGTTGATTTCACTATAGATTTTTTTTTTTTTTAGTTGTTGGCCTTTTATTTGTTGGCAGCATTTCCTGGCCAAACATAATGTGGTGAATAAATGCATGTGAGTGGCTGCATTTCCCACATTTTGTACGTCCTTTTGCTGGGCTCTGGGCGTTGTCAGACATAGTTAAATGACAGCACCTTTCACAGCCAAACCCCTGTCATGACAGTTTGTGGCAACTTATGCCACCATCTTGCATTGGTGTACAAAGTGCTACTTCTACGCTTCAGCTGTGGCTGTCTTGTGTTTAGAATGCTTTCTTTGGCAGTGAACTGATCATTAATTAGATCTGAACTGATCATTAATTAGATCTAAAAAAGATCTTATAAAAGCAAAAATTTAAAGTCTAGTAGTGGCCACCTATCAAAAAATCTGTTAGGAACTTACATTTTCTATTAATAATCTTGAGAAGTTATTTTTATTTTATGCCCTTTAATTATCATGTCACATTATACATTTCTTGTTCCTATAGTTTACATAAACTATATATTTAAAATGTGGCAATTTGCTTATGAGGCTTTGGTGAGAAAAAAAAACAACCTTGGCTTAAAATATAAATGGAAATGGGTACATTGAAGTGTGATGAACAATAAATTTCCATAAACAGCTTGAAAAAAATCTTTTAAAAGCTTGATTTCATTTTAAATGGTAATTCACAGGCTTTACAATTCTTTAAAATGTTTAGTCCTTACTTTTTTTTTTTTTGGTGCTGGTACTGGGGTTTAAACTCAGGGCCTGGGTTTTATCCCTTGAGCCTTTTCACTCAAAGATGGCACTCTACCACTTGAGCCACAGCTCTACTTCTAGCTTTTTGGTAATTTATTGAAGAGTCCTGCAGACTTTCCTGTCTGGGCTGGCTTCAAAATGAGATCCTTAGATCTCAGTCTTCTGAGTAGCTAGGACTACAGGTTTGGGGCACTGATGTCCAACCAGTACATATATTTTAGCACAAATATGAATACTCATGTCAGAAATGCTGTACTAGAACAGACCCAAGAGCAATGTTCTTGGAGAAGTTCTGCAACTCCAACATGAACACATTCACCTCAAAATTTACTTTTGCTCAGAGAATTTCTTTGGAGAGAGATCTGAGTTCACAGTCTCAATTGCAATTGACAAATTTTGTTTCCCTACATTCCAAATGCCAGTGTTTTAAGAAAAGCATCATGCATGCACTCTTGTTTTTGTGCTTGAACTCAGGGGCTTGTGCTTTTGCTTAGAGTTAAAAATTTTAAAAAATTATATTTTTTTGCTCAAGTCTGGTGTTCTACCATGTCAGCTACACTTCTGGCTCTTTGCTGATTGATTAAAGATCAAAGTCCTTTATATTTTTCTATCCTTGGCTGGCTTCAAGACTTGATCCTCAGATCTCAGCCTCCAGAGTAGCTGGGATAACAAGTATGAGCCACTGGTTTGAGGCTCAGAAGGACTCTAAAAGTGGAGCAACTCTGTTTTATTTGTCTACCTGAACACTGCTGCACCTGTTAGAATGATGTGACTCGGGGACCTTTGGTGAGGGACACAGAGTGACCTTTGCATCTCTGACCTCTCATTCTGTGGACTTGCAACTCTGAGGTGACATAGCCGAGCTCTTCTTTCCTGTCTCTCACACAAGAAAAAAGAGCAAACATCTCAGGTCCTCAGTGGATCTGTCCCCTTGTGAGCAGGGGAAGATGGAGCAGATGGATGGTATGGGAGGAATGCAGAGGCTGATGGGGACATTGAGGCACAGCTCCTTTTCAGACCCTCTTTGGGTTGTGTAGGTATTTAGAAGGTAGGAATTATATCAGTGCTCCTCTTGATTTTCCATGCTTACTGAAAAATAGTATCCTGAAGTGGCTGTGCAAAGGAGTTGCCATCCAACAAAGCAGCTTATGAACACACTTGCCTTTTTATCTACTAAAGTCTTTGGCCTTGCTTTATGGTTTTCATTGAAGCATTTTGATTGGTTCATTTGTTCCACAGGCCATTCCTGAGATTCCACTTTGTAATGGGCCCTCTGGTCGTGTCTGTGGGTTCACGGTCAGGAAGACTTAATTTCTTTTCCAAAAAGTTACAGGTCCCTCCCATGTGGGAAAGAGACAAACCACTATTTCAGCGGGTCATGGTAGCCTCCATAAGAAGTGCATAAATGTGTCCTAGGGGGGCGGGGAGTGAGAGCATCAAATTCTGGCATTTCTGTGCATCTACCTCAAAGGCCCTCACATCTAAGGCAAGTTGCAAAGATGGCTCGAGATGCTTATCCAGAGATGGGATAATA